>NC_073698.1:17975000-18600000 GCF_023634085.1 Falco cherrug | reverse complement strand
CTGATCCACTGTATCAGTGGATGTGCACTGAATTGAAAGCCAGAGGACTGTGAGGTGTATTTATGTAGACTATCAGTCTGGAGAGCAGGGAAGAAGAGTGCCAACAAACTGTTCATTTAGAGCAGAATCTCCAAATTACCTCCCAGATTTATTATCTTCTGACTCTTTGATTACGCTTCCATATATTTCAGAGTCTTGACTAAACCCTCCTACTCTCTCCAAACAACTGTCTGGTTTCTTCCATTTTAATACAGCAATGACTTATTGGTAACTTTGCAATGCTGTGATTAGAATTTATTTTGATGAAGGACCAAATCCTGGCACAGAGGCCTGAGAAGAACAGAACTGTAGACTACTCTGTCCACATCAGTATCAGATACTAGATGATACACCATGCTGAAATCCAAAAAGAGGCACTGGGATTCTGAAAATTCAGCATTACCACCATCTTTCAGTTGCTTTCTTAAACACTGGTTACATTTGTGTGGTCATCCCTCTTAGCCCTAATCTTCTGCCACTTAAAATTATCATAGTAAGGCCTATAATAAGGATTTAATGATGTTGACAAATCACACAGGTGAAGGGTCAGGCAATGCATGTAGTGAATTTTTTTCAAGTTTCTGCTAGTTCTCCTTTTTAAAAATTTCTCAGTCCATAAAGTAAGAAGGCATCTTTTATAATAGGCTGATGTACCTTAAAAAACAATTGTGTTAATTGCAGCACAGCACAGGAAGACCAGGTGTTCCACAGTCTAGCAATTTGTCACATTTCAGTTCATTATGCCATGTGCTGACAAGTTTGAAGAATTAAGTATTCTCTGTATGAAATCCCAGAGACATAAAATTAATTTACCATGCACCTCTGAGCACCTTTCTGCTCCCTTCTGACTACCCTATTGTCCCATGAGACTATTTGAAAACTTCACATCTTAAAACAATCTCAGGTGGTTGTCATCTATAAAGTCAACCTGTCAAAATTAATTTCCCTCCCATACAAAATGTGGAATGGTTCACATATGTACAAAAAAGACATAGTAAAATAGATGCTATTCAGTTCAGTGCAGATCTGTACCAACCACACTGAACCTTCTGAAAAGTAATTTACCTCCAAGGAGCAATGTCCCAATCACACTCAAAATGAGACTGCAATATATCGTCTTTAGATACCCCAATTTATTTTTAAATATTACAGTTTAAGAGGCTGACATTTAGCTATGAGTCTGAAGGGTGAATCGGGGGGGGGGGGGGGGGGGGGGGGGCGCGGGGGGCGGGCAGGGACGACACGGAAAGAAACCATACCTATTGTTCTCTATCCTTTTATTTCACAAGTTTTGTCTTCCACCATATATAGCAAATGTACCTTCTGCTGTAAAAGTTATTTCTCTCTGTAGACATGTATTGGTTTTACACTTAAATTCTAGTTAGAAAGTCCTGGAAAGTATGCAAAAAGCACAGCATAAATATGAAAGTCTAAATACATTACAATATAGTCCAATTTTGTGTGTTAACGTCATCAAAATGGCTATTTAAAGCTATCATAATTTTCACTTTCCAAGTTGATCATACTTACAGGGCATATTCTGCTAGAGGCAATTTGAAAACATCAAATACTTCCTTATTCTTCATTAAGTAAACTGAGCGCAAGTAGGATACAAAACACTGAAAGAAAAATAAAAGTGTTTAACTAAAAAAGAAACCATGCAATTACCAACATATGAAACTAACATTATACTTTTGCTCTAAATACAAAACAAAATTTCACTATTAAGTGGTCTAACACCGATTTCAGACTGAAATTCTTTTACACAATACCCACCAGCCAAAATTTATCAGTACTACAGAAGTGATGCAACTTTAAGTATTGAAATATTTCATTAAATGCACATTAATTGGCTGAATTTCTCAACAGTGCCATGTTCAAATTTGTGAGAAGGAAACATCACAGATTTAATGTTTTATTTCTCCCAGCTCTTCTCAGTGTTGTTATGCTATTCTGATACCTGAATCGGGTGGACAGACTGTTGCTATCAGTCTGAGATGTCTTGACTTAACCTTAGCTACTAACAGAAAGTGATTCAACTCAATGTAGTTGCCTTTCACCGTGGCCCAAAATAATTCATATTACCTTGCACCTGCCACCAGCTTATCACGTACACAACTATGAGTCAATGAATGCAACTCAGGTGACCAACATAAATTCACTATACAGCATTTATTAAGACCAGTTCAAGGTCGAAGTTTCAATTAATCCTAGACTTTCATCAAGAAAACTGGAAGCACTGAGTAACAGAATAGCTTTATCTTGTGTTGCATTTTCAATCCATTCTTCCCAAATGGAAATAGTCTTATTTTCCTCATGTTTCTCTTACATAGTTTACTTTTGCCTATCAGCAGCAGCATAAGTACTGGAATAGTCTAAGTATCAGAAAAGATGCTCGGATTTCTGTTGCTTGTAACCTAATTTCTAACATATGCCAAAACTCCTATCTACAAGGCTTAAATCAGCAAACACAAGAAACAACAGCAAATCAGGCTCACAGGGTTATATTTAAGCATACTATAATCACACCCTTGTTCCACTATATACAGGCACCTGTCAGAGAAAATTATTTTATTAATAATTCATCTGGAATTAAAAAAAATAATAATAAATCTACTTCTTGTTAACCTGAGACAGGGGAGGAAAAGACCCAACAGTTAGAAGCATCAATCTCATGGGGATTCTGTAAATGCTTATAAGAAAAAAAAATTTCCAAAGGTGCTTAATATACTGTCTCATATTTCTTTTCAATGTCATAGTCAGACTTTGCCCCTTGGCAAACTGAAATAAAAACTATTAATTGTAAGATATGTTGAGCTGGGAGTTACATTTCCCAAGCTGCCCAACGCTGCGTTACAGAGGTAAATTTTCACTTCCTCATTTTTCCAAATGTTAAATTTTTCAGTAAAGTTTCCTGTCCAGATTATGTCTTCAATTAATTTCAGCAGGGGAAGGTGCTAGCACAATCTATTCAGCTGCTACAAAGAATGACATGTGGAATAAAACCCTTGCTTGCTCACATTAAATTATTAATACTTTAACGAAGATAACTAGTCCCCTTTAGGAAAAGACTTCAAATTTGACAGATCTCATTAATCTATTGCTGTCTAGCAAGCAGTGATGAAAATAAATAACAGAACCTCTTGTCTGTTGTGACAGATCAAAAAAAGCAAGTTAGCACAAGAAATATCTTTTTTTTTCTGTGAATGAGAGCTGCAGATATGAAGATCTGTATGAGTCACTGCATGCCAACAACCTGCTGGATAATCTACAGTCATCCATTTACTTTACTAGTATATCTTTTGTACATATGGTCTAGAAATTAGTAAGTGATAGATAAGGGGCAGACAGAACACACCTTTTGCACATGCATCAAGCTCTACAATAACTAAGAATGAACCACCAGACAAATGCCAGATGTTCTAACTCACACCTATCAGCTGTCAACAGGGTTCAGGCCACTGAGACTCAAAAAAAATTTTCAAGTTTGTCATGGACTGTATGCAGAATGGTATTGCTCTGTGTTCAAAGAAATGGACATCTAATTAAGGTAAGAGGCTCCAAAGATCTTTCAATAGTAATATTTTGATGATTAAACTCTTCAGCTGATCTCACTCTCTGTTATTTCAGGCATTGTGAACACTTCCAGCAAAAGATATTCCCTGCTCCAAGAGCTTACACGAGGTAAACTGGCTTACAGCATAGATACTTTACAAGAAGAGAAATGAAGTACAGAAACAGCAAAGTACTACTTTGATTTTGATTTGGTTTCAGTACCTCCACTACAACCTCATGCTAAAATACTGTCATCTCTCTTGGATTTTACTTAATTCTCCTAAGACTTGTTCATTCTGTGCACACACACTGGACAGCTGAGGGAGAGCAAATTCAGTCTGAACTTTTTTCCTACTTTTTTATTAATTGCTGTTGTCTACTGCTACTTTTGCTGTTTTGATATCACTTGCAATGTTGGGGTTTTTTTAATAACTGAACATTACAAAAATACTATATGAATTAACTTATAATGGAAAAATGTTATGGTTGGGCATCAGAAATATATTACAGCTCAATTACAATAGTAGCTAAAGGCCCCCAAAACCACCTGAGATTACTGTACAAGTACTAGAAATATGCAAGGCAAGAAGTACTATGCTCTACTAATTTGCTACATTTAAATTTTGATTTACTGATGTATTTCTTGGATAATGGTTTTAAAAGTTAAAACACACCAAATTCAATTTACATGCTGTTTTGACAGAATTCAGAGTAGCAGGGCATGACTAGAATCCCAGGCTGTAACACACTGCACGTCCCTCTGGGTGCAACAAAGAATTTAATGGACAGGCACCACTTCAGTGTCCCAGCACCCCCTACACAGTAACATTCAAATTAGCGAGAAAACCACATTCTTTCTTAAACTGTTTTTCAGAACTGGATGAACACGTATTAAATATTAAAATTACAAGAAATGCCAAAAGGCAGCATCAGTCCCTGAGAAGAACTGCAGAGGTTTCAAAGGAGCCCCAATCTGATTCACCCTCTCTTGCCAAGCAACAGCAGAGGAACCATGTCCTATCAAATGAACCATGGCGTTTCTTGAAGCAATTAATAATCAAGAATTTTCTTTTTGTTAAAAAAAGTAAAAGCATCTTGAAGTAAATCAACAAGCCTAGAGGACACAATCACTTAAACCTTATGCCTTCAACACAGTAAACTGCATCCCAGCTGAACTGTGCATAGCTGTGCTGTTTCACTGCTATCTGAACCATTCAGGTAGGGAATTTATTTCTTACAAATGTCAAGAATTTGGCAGCTCGCAACAGACAGACTAGACAGCACAACACTCGTGCCTTTGAGAAACCCAGCATTTCAGATAATATCCAAGGTCAGGATTTCATCTGCATTGCTTTTGTCATTTTATTCACATCGATATGTAAGACTACTGGGGCACATTTGCATAGCATATCTGAACACCCATACTTAAATCTTATTAAGACGGAGAACTTCTATGATAAACCACTTGCCCATACCTCAAGATTTTAAAGCACAACATACATATATATATACACACACACACACACAGACTGTCTGCAAGACAACACTGCACTGCTACCCATAAAGGAAAAATTGCAAAAAAAATGGCCTGTAAGGGTAATTAAATGGCAATTAAATCTTCCAAATTAATTTCATTTTTCATCTGTAACACCGACAGCCAGACTATGTTTGATTTTATTCTTGTGCTATTTTGAAACTTTATCATTATTTTCTTTTGCCCAATTCAGAATGATCTTTCTCTGACTTTTAAGAGATCTTAAAAAAATCAAAGCCAGAAACACAGAGGTTTATTAGTATTTTCATTTTAAGTAAGATGATGCCAGCTTCCTCCTACTCTCATCTTCCCGCAACCAGCTGCTCTGTCACTTCTGGTACAAACTGGTGTAACTGCAACTTCCTGTGGCAGTTGCAGATGATCATGTCACCAGTATGAATATGGCACCAGTACATCTGGCCTGTGCAGTGTCAGGATGAAGCTTACGCTGCCATTCCATGCACTACAAGTAATACTTTGTGCTCTACAAAAACCTGGGATACCTAAACGCAAGGAATAGTTTCAAAAAGTAGTTCCTCGAACATTGCCTTAAGACATTTTATTCACAAAGCTCCCACTGACTTCCTCAGGCACTTTGATTTAAGACTCCCTGTTAGGAAATTAAGAATGACATTCCTCTGACGCAGTAAAGTGTCTCTGCTGCAGGTATCCAAGCTAGATCACCTCACAGGCTACCTTTGCAGTGCAAATAAAAACCCTTTGGGATGGATGAACGGCAGTTTAAGGTGTCTATATCAGGATGCCTCCTACAAGTGCTCGTTCCTCTCTCTCAGCTATAAATAAAAGCTCGGGAAGACTAGTGCACATAGGACATCTGAAGTTAGGTGAGATGAATCTCAAAGAGTTTTAAATATTGCAACTTGCCTCATTTTAGATCCCAGTTCAACAGAAAGGCTACAACTCTTAGTCTCTTTAAGCATTCATGATCTCCTTTTCATTTTAACCTACCATGCAAGTTTACCAGAATATCTCCAGGCACCACCAATCCCCAAAACAGCTCAGACAAATAGAAAGGTATTTACACTAATCCAGAACTTCTGCAATCTTGTATTTCTCAGGCTTTGGTATTTCTGGATTTCTGACTATTTGGCCTTTGGAAGTGCTCTTTAGACCTGACCTATACGTATAACAAAAAATAATCTAAACATCTTATTATTCTTCCAATCATCTTGTTTACTTTCACCTCAATTTGAACTCCTGATCTTGCATAGTTTGAAAGACACTTGGTACAACTACAGAATTCACAGGCTCATGATTATTCACACGGTTCAAAAACAAACCAACCAACCAACCTCAGAAAACCAACACATCGCAGCACTTCAATAACACAAGTAGTCAGCTCTATCTCAAAGAGTTCATGGCCTAAAAATATTGTAAAACCAGGGAAAGGTCAGAAAACGTATCTAGTGGTGTTAAGAGGCAATGCAATGCCCAGAAATGTTTCACAGGCCATCTTGCATACAAACTGTCTTTTACAACCAGCTCATTCTAGTCCAGGAACCTTCTCAGCTATTTTAAGTTTTCCTACCTTCCCCAAACCTGCTAAAAATCTTGGTGAAATTCACATATAGTTCATGGAGTCTCCCAACACTGATCAGCACAGCAAAGAAATCCCATTCATAGTCCCATACACACATTTCCATCTTACCTGGAAGAGCTATTCTAAGCTATTTTGCCTCTCATTTAAATCCACGTGAAAGTTAAAACACTTTATTCCATGCATTGGATTTTACCACTGAGAAAGTACAAACTGTTGTATATATTCAGGAGATACAACAATAAAAATTGATAAAGAAAGTGGATACGCGAGGCCTTCACGGTTTCCTGTTTTTAACTTCTTAAGCCATGGAATGAGATCTGCTACTTTTCAGTAACTTATTATTATCATCATTATCATTATTTCAAAATGTTCTGTACCAGCTCCCCAGGAAAAGTCCCCTCAGGAAGAACTACCAACTTACCTATCCCCTCCAGCCAAAAGGGTTACTGAACTGAAAAGGGTACGTAGTCCTATTCTTCATCATGAACCAAGGATACATGACAAAAACAAAGATGTATTTGTACTAATTTAACAGCTTTATGCTTTACAGAATCACAGAATAGTTGAAGTTGAAAGGAACCTCCAGAGATCGTGCAGTCTAAACCCCTGCTCAAAGCAAGGTCAGCTAGAGCATGCTGCTCAGGAACACACCCAGTTTTTAATAACCAACGATGGAGATTGTGCAGCCTGTTCCAGTATTCAATCATGCTCACAATTTATTATTTTTTTCTTGGGTTTAAATGGAGGTTTTTTGTATATAAGTTTTTGCCCATCGCCTCCTCTCCTGTCACAGGGCACCACTCAGAAGACTCTAACTCAAGTCTAACACATACTTCTCTCCTAATAGACAAGATATTATAAGTGCTCAATCATCTCTGTGGTTCTTCATTGGTCTTGCCTCCTGTATGTCCATGTCTTTCTTGTACTGGAAGCCCAGAATCAAGCTTTGTGCTCCAGAAGTGTCTCACCAGGGCTGAGCAGAGGGGAAGGGAAGGACCACCTCCCTTGACCTGCCAGCAACACTCTACCTGATGACACTCAGAACACATTGGCCTTCTTTGCTGCAAAGACATGTCATTGGCTCATGTTCAGTCACGTTCACTATGCCAATTGCAGAAAAGGACTTGGGGCAATCAAAGTTGCTTTCCAGCCATTTGATCCCAGCCTGTACTGGTGTATGGAGCTCCTCCTCCCCAGGTTCAGATCTCAAACAGCTGGGAAAGACTCAAACAAAACAGTAAAAACCCTCAAACAGCTGAGAAGCAGTAACTACTAAAGCAAAAATTACTTTCATACCCAAGACTCTGAAGAAAATACACGCTCACCTATGTCTTAACTTTGGCAGCACAGCCACAGCCAGACAGGTGGCTCTTCAGCTATCAGCGTCATGTGCTCATCAGAGCCAGTGCTGAGCCTATATGAACTCACACAGGTTATAACAGGCATACTTACCACCAACTGCTAATACATAACTATTGTTTCTACTGATGCTGTGTTTTAAAGCTTAAAACTCAGAATAATTTAGCAGTTCCAAACACTGCTGCTAGGGCATACACGAGCAGGTCAGTTATTCCAGTAGCAGTTCTATTCAACTAGCATGCCTCAAAGGACTATACTGCAGCAGATGACTTACCCTTTGCGCTTTGTCTTTTAACTCCTGATCTTGAGCTAAGAAAGCTTGCATCCTCTTTTGGATGTCTGTAAGTTTTTCAGGATTAATTCTAATTAAAAAAAAAAAGAAGTTAGTTTTAATTATTAGAACATACAAAAATAAGCACCTAAAAAGTTCTCAAGAGTATCTTAATGTCTTTTGCCTTGCTTTAATATGCATAAAGTTATTACCACTGTGAAACAACTTAGAATGGAACCATATTAAGGATGAATTCTACACTCCTCAAACAATACAGAAAAGACAAATGGGAGCTCCGACTTTTTATCTAGAGAAGAGTTTTCAGTGAAGGTGGTGAAACTTCTTCCAATGAAAAGCCAAAAATTGGCAGTGAAAAACTTCCTGAATTTATAAAAATGCTGAAAAAAACCCCGGAAGCATAATGTATCCTAGTACTCACTGAGATAGCAGTCTTCATAAGGAAATTCTCAGCATTTTTGAAAGTTTAAATAAGATCCATTGCCCTGGGAATACTGACGTTTAAGTACTTCTTTCTTACAGCCAGATGAGCAAAAACACAGGACACTGAGATCAAAAAGATTTAAGAGCTCCTCAAGATATTGATCAGGTGAATAAAGAACCATGACTGTATTAGAGAAAATACCATTAAACCTAGTAAGAATCCTAGTAAGTTCTATCCCAGACTCTGGATTTTTACACTTATTCCAGTGAGCCCCATACTATTCCAGGTTTATTTGCCCAGATCTTTTCTTACCTACTTCTGGGTTTGATCTGCTAATACCACTTAAGTGTATCATACAACCTACCAAACATGGTAGGAGGTTACACCACAAGCAGAGGTCAAAAGAGATGCACAACTAGCAGATTTCTTAGTCTGTTTCTTGCTGCTGTGTGCCATGTCATCCCACACTGTACAACAAAACACAGCCTTTGCTAGAGTCAAGAAAAAAAAAAAAAAAAACGAACCACAGTCATGCTTCTTTAACATTGCAGTAAGTTTGTGTAAAAAACAGCTCTGATTAAAATACTAGGCAAGAAACATTTTACAGTCATTTTTTGTAACATAAGCCATTATGATCTTCTATTATTCTTACTAAATATGAAAGCAGCAATTAAGCAAGGGTTTGGAGAGTATTACCAAAGAATACTTTCATTTACAGACATCAAGCTTTATTCCCTCATCATTTCAATTTCTTATTGCTGTCAGATACAGCCAGTAGAAAACTCCAGTTTGCACACAAGAGCTATTTAGCTACAGTTTTAGTGAAAGATCAAAAAGCTGAGTTCCAGTTTCAAGCCAGCACACAATTTGCTCTGAAAGTGTAAAGACATAAGAAATAAAAGAAGAGGAATGAAAAATTCATGTGGGGGCCAAACTGACCAACAAGTCTTTGAAATGCAATGCAGGACGGAATGCACACAAGACACCAAAGACAGAAAAAGTAAATAAACAGAAGGCTCTTCTAGATTTTATTCTATAAAGCAAGATTGAGAAGGTAACAATAATAATATTTATGATCCTAATAAAGGAAAAATGGTAGAATAGCAAAATAAAAGCAATGGCTAGCTTAATACAAAATTGTAGAAAGTACAAACACAAAGCATGCTACCTCACTACAGAGGAAAGACAGGAGGAAGAGTAAAAAAACTGGATAGATGAAGTCAACATGTTTACAATGACCTGAAAAAAAAAGCTTGAAGTAGAACTGAGGACAAGTATAAAAACAATACAAACACACTGAGATAAAATAAGAATTGCAAGCACACAATGAGATAAAAAGAGTAAAGAAGGGATAGCATGAATAACAAAATAAAAGCAAACAAATAATAAAAAAGCATGAACACCAGTAGTGAGACAGCCCACAGAAGTGTTAGATTGCTGTTAAGTTATGGGAAAGCTACTAAGAGATGACCTCAAGACACTTAAATTAGCCAGTGTCTTTTTCCCCCTTGTCTTCACTCAATGTGGTAGCTGCAATCAAACAGCTAATAGCAGCCACATCACAGTCCAAGCTCACATCAGAATTGCAGGACAACAGGTACCTTGATAAATCAGCTAGGTCAAAAGAAATTTGCTGCATAGCAACTACAGAAAAAGTCAAAACACAATGAGACATAGTTGTATCTATTCTTGATAACTCATCAGAGAAAGATAAAAATCTATGAGACAGGGCAGGTAAACATAGTGCTCATCTTCAAAAGAGACAAAAAAAGAAGTTAATAATGTAACTTTTTTTCTTGACACCAAAAAACAACTTGTAAGTGTGTAAAGAAAATAAGAAAACACACAATGGCCAACATAGTTTAGTCAGAAGCAAAACATGACTAATCAGCTTGGTTATCCTCCATAGCAGCATAGCAGGCTTTAAGAACAGGAAAGAAATAGCAGGTGTCATATTCGGTGTCAGCAAAGCATCTGGCCATTGCACATTCTCACAGGCTAGGAAAACATGGTCTCCATGAAATCTTTAAATAAAAGCAAAATTGTCCTTGGAGCTGTACTCAAAGGGTAGCTGGGACTGTCAACTACTCACTGTTGTCACTGTCAAACTCAAAATGCATACTGAGTTCCAATTCTCACCTGGGCCCACTCTTAGTCTTTATTTTCTATGACTTGATTATTGTAGGAATAAGATTCATTATTTACAGGAGACAATATGTCATTGGGGCTCCAAGCATAATGGAAAATAATCTTAGACGGTTTTGTTGATTGCACATAAATTTTAGTAATTTAGAAATTTGCAAGAAAAGTGTTTGAAAGACAGAAAATACAAGATACTTTACAGTTAAAAGCATGGCAAGATAATGTGGTACAAATTTAAGCAATGTCAACCAAGAATATGGTGCCCTAAGCACACTTTGAGGTTATGCAATTGTTAACGATTAAGTTTGCAACACTGAATATTAAAGGGAAAAAAAAAAAAAAAAAAGGTTCATTATACTGGATTCTCTCCCCTCCAATACTGTACCATGACAGCCACTCACTGGCGAGATGCCGCCTCATGCCGGGATTCCAAAAATAAGAAAGCTGGTTATTGTTAATGAGTTTCCATGTTATTTCCTTCTGAACAAATACATTTTTAATAATAATTATATACACGTGACTATTCGGAGAGACAAACCTAAAATCTAAACACTTAAATGAATTATCATAATTTATAAGTTTGACTAAACAGCTAAGAACCAGTGAGCAAGAACCAACTATGCAAAGACTAGAAGGGGATTTTATGACATTGTCATTTTAACTATGCTGTTTTTCTTTTCTTACTCTGTGGGCACAAGCCTTCCCTTTAAAGAGTAGTATAAACTTTTGGAACTGTTGTTTTGCCTAGCAGTTGCATTAACGGCCACACTTGATTGTGTCATGATGTAAATATGAACTCAGCTTGCTTGGTCTTACGAACCGATCAGACAGCACTCTATCTCCTAGTCAATATGCACTCTTGCTTCCCTCTCACTTCCCCCATTTTTAACACCAGCATACAAGCACTGCTTTAACTAGATACTCTCTCTTCCCCACGCCCTCCAAAGCAAAACTTAAACAAAAAAAGCTCAACAAACACCAAAAAGGCCGTATCGCCATGCTGTACCAAAACAGTTTCCATATTCCACCCAGCAGCAAGCTTTGCTCTGTGCTTTTGGCCTGGAACGTGGCTCCCTATGATGACACTGGGCAACCTGGATCACTGGAGAGAGGACAAAGAGCTGGGATCTGTGGAGGGCTGCTCAGAGTTGCCAGCCTCACACCAGCAGGTCACATACAGGTGCATAATCACACTGGTTAGTGACATCAATGGATTGTCCTACAGTAATCATGGTAACTGGGAGGCAGCAAATTTTTAACAGTCAAACAATTCCTCAATATTACTATTACTGTCATGTGGAATACATATCCAAGTATTCTCCACTGTCAGAAAAAAAGAAGGTGTTTTGTCGTTATTGTTGTTTTCTTCAAGAACCACATTTTTGTCATAGTATTACATTATGGGTATCTACATCTTTGCACTTCCTTTGTTAAAAATTTTTAGACACAAAATTTGTTATGATACCCCCTTAGGAAGCAGCTCTTATCTTGTTACCCAACAAAATTGGATGCGATGAAGTAGTCTCAATGTATTATCAAAAATAATTTCAGTTTATAATGCGCATCTTAAACTTGAAATCATAAAGTCCTTATAAATGTGTACATAATACTTAATACTTCAGAATATCTTTTTGCCATATTTGAATGCTCAAAAATATGGTCTTTATTATTACATAATTAGCATTTTCTCTTGCTCTGTTTAAACGACAAAAAATAGAGTATTTTTAAAAGCACTACCTGTAAATTGGCAGCTTGTGCTTATTAGAAAGGAATGCTATACCAACAGCATCTACCAGGAGTTTAGATTTAAAATTAGAAATTAAGAAAACAGCCCAACCCTAGCATTTTGAATAGGTATTCAAGAAACAAAAAAAGTGCTTCCCCCCTCTCCTTTCAAGTTGTGGAATTATTTTAAAAGCTCTGGCTAAATGAAATAAAGAAATGTTGAGAGCTGTTTGCAAGTCAGAAAATACAAAACAAGGAATTTTTTGTTTTGTAACAGAAAACGGGTTCTTGTGGTCCCTACGCAAAACAACAGGTTAACAAGATCAGCAAAACAAACACTTTGACAGTGATGTTTTAGAAACAAAAAACTTTCAGAATTAATTTCAGAAGTTCAAAGAGCTAAACTCTATTGGCAGTGAGCAATGGTCATTACTTCCTAACTCTCAGTTCTTGAAAATCTGTAATTGAGTGAGTATGCACAAACACCACCAGAATTCTTCAGCAGAAGACCTGGGCCATGATCCATGGGTTGATGCAACTTCTTCAACAATTTATCAACTGACAAAACACACCAGGGTTACATTAATTGGGAAACTGGCTAGAAGTAAACAACGTAGGAAAATTTGTACTTAAAAACGTGTGGGATGAAACTAGTTTGCAACCTACAAGCAATTAACTAAAGTCCTTAAAAAAAAATTTCTTGTAGCCTCTTACAAGCACAAGGCTAAACCATTTAAGCCTTAACCACACTAGACAGACAATTCTAAGTAAAACTATTCCCCTTCATTATGTTACAAATACTAATAAGGCAGGTTTTGTAGATTGCAAAACTGGATTTTGGGGCAGGCTGTTAAAATGCATTATCAATCAAAAGCCCTGACTGTGCTTATAATGATTCCAGTTAAGAATGTTACTTAAATGCATTAATTATACATATGCCCTAGTGTCTTGGAAAAAGAATGATTTTTTAGGATGAAGTTTTAAAAAAAAAATTAATAAGCAAAAGCAGAGTTTTCAATTGATGCAACATCAGATTAGCATGAATGTCAAAAATATGCAGGCATGGATGTCTCTCCAGAGACATATCTAACTTGGATTTATATATAGAAAATGCATTGGGGGGGTGGGGGGATATTATATATTTGCCTTATTAAAATTTAATTGTTATTCTGGTACAAAAATACCAATTTGTATTTACAAGGCTAAATATAGGCTAAAGAGCCTTTTTACTATTTTCTATCATAAGCTGTTCAAATAATTAAATGCATTGCTCAAAAAGTTAAAAGCTTAGCTGTCAAAGAAAGGTGAAATATTTATAATGTGCATGAGATCAGACATTTAGTGAATATCAAAATAAGATAAATTAGCTGAATAGCTATGAAAAAGATAGTTTCGAAAATGAGACAATTTGCTTAGGCTGTGGTAGTTATACAACAGATCCTTTTAAAGCACTACGATTCTTAAAAAGAAAGTATTAGACTAACTCAGTTTCTTTACTGACATTATCCATACTCAGTTGAGTGGTTTTATTTCGTTCTTCTGTTGTTGCTGTGTGTTAGGGGTTTTTTTCTTTGTTTTTTTTTTCTTTTTTTATTTTTTAACAGCCATGTCAAAAGAAAGCTTCAAGCACAATTAGACTTTTAGTAGCGTTTGACTCCATTCTAGTCCTTATTTTCACTGGTTTAGCAAAGGTCGTCTTATGTTTGAAGTTAATGCACATGCTACACAGAATCAATACACATGTTTGACCAGAAAAAGTGTATTTACTTCACTGGCTGCTGTGTACTCAGTTTTTTATATAGAAACAGCGTTCACAAGTGCAGCTTACAAGTGCCTTCAAAATGGCACATCCTATACATCAAAAATACTTTAAAAAAATAAAATTAAACCTTAAGACTGGAAAGTGCTACATGCGTATTCCTATTCTCTACAGAAATGACAACCAGTTAATTTTGAGCAGACCTGAAGGTTTAAGCGACGAGGTAATAATAGCCACTTAATGTTTCACCCTATTTTGATTTCTTCTCAAAAACAGTTGCTCCACAAACACTTTCTGCATACAGTTAATTATCTTCTTTGCTCACATATTCATGTCCTCCCTTTGAAACTACAGCTTTTCAAAGTAAAACAGTTCTAGCCTTGCTCATACCCACTGGTACAGAAACTTAATTTTGTACCTTGTTATCCTTCTCTGATTTCTTCTAGGTCCACTCTATGATTTTTGGCATGGTGTAACCTGAACTAAGTAAGTATTCAAAATGGAGTCAGGCTCATAGCACATTTTCTGGCTTGCTTTCAATTCTTCTTCCATATTTCCTTCACATTCTACTTCCTCTTCTGATCTAGTATTTGGCTGACAGGCTTAAAGCACAATTAGCTCCTTCCTACCTATAGCTGCTAATTAAGGAGTTACCACCGAATCTTTTTAGTGGCAGGGGTTTTTTATTATTTTTTCAGTTAGTGTTTTTGTCTTTCCTACATGTCCATTACTCTGCATTTAATAGAAATTGGAAAGATAAGTGGTTTTTTTTATTTTTACATGGTATCATTATCTGCTTCTGCAACTTTCTCAGAAAGTCAGTTCTCTTTTGTGCAGATAGCATAGATCTGTATGGATTTTCACCATTACACTCTTCCTAGTATGTAAAATGACCATTTAGTCACATCTTTTATTTCCTGTTCTTCAGTTGATTCAACAAAATTAGAGAAATACAGTCTAGAACTAAAGAAAAGACAGGTAAGAGAAACAAGAATGACAGGTATAAAAAAAAATTACAAGGACAGATTAAAGAAACTGTAGTTGTTTAATCTGCAGAAGAAAAGAAGATAAAAGAGATAGCATGATAATGTTCAATTACATAAAAAGTAGTTGCAAAGAGTAAGAGCATACATAATTTTCCATACATTCTTGGCACAGAACAACAGAAATCTCTCACTTAAAACTACTTAGAAGGCTTATCAGGTATTTGAAGAAAAAACGTTAATGATAGGAACTGCTGAGTATAGACAAGATCGTTTTGGAAATTGTAAAGATATTAATTGGCAAGTTGGACAAGTATCTGATAGGAATGATTTGTTCAGCTGATCCTACCTTTGGAAAAGGGGATGCAATAGGTAACCTCTCAAGGTCTTTACCTTCTACAACACTATCGAAACAAAATGATCTCCCTTGTTTGTCAGCTCTAGGCAATTCAAGCACTTTATCAGGACTGTCATAGCTCATCACACATTATTTCTGTCGAAAGAAGGCTGAAAAACGGACAGGCCATTAGTCACTTACTTGATTTCACTGACTGGTACTTTCCTTTGTGCCAGCTGTTCCACCATGCCTTTTTCTTCTGAGGGAAGCAATACTAACAAAGCTTCACCACCTTCTTTGTATCTGTTTGGGGAAAAAACAAAACAAACCAAAAGAGAGACCTCAAGCAAACACACAAAAAACACAGATTTTGTTGATGTTTTCAATAATTGACAAGAATTTACATTTGCTTCCTTGTAAGCAGCCCAAAGAGCAGACAAAAATCCTCACTTTACAAAGGGAAAAGAAGAGGCAAACCAGTTAAGTGACTTGCTAATATTTCCACCTGAGCTGATTTCAAAACTGTATCTAGAGCCCTAAACGTCAAGAGCTAAGACATGGATTGAGATCAGCGGATCTTTTCTTCCCTGGATTAGAAACATTAGTGATAATCAAGTGGCACTTGATCAAACCTTACAATATTAGAAGGTCTAGGTGCTTGAATTCATCCTTTACCAATAGGCAAGTCTTAACACTTGGTAACAACTGATTCTCCTTTGCATATCCTGCAAGTGAAAGAAGGCAAAGGCTAGAAAAGGGTAAGTGCTTTGATCCCTAACAACAACAACAGCTACTGGCACATCCAATAAAGGCTATTCTTCTAACAGGTGACAGAGACATCTGAAAGAAAAGCATAAAATCAGGGAGTTCTTCCATTTATAGAAGCAGTTTTTAGGTGCAGAAGAAAAACTACCTCAGACTGATCCCCTAAGAACATACCTAGTGTTCACTCTTCAGCACACTTAACAGCTGTATCAAATATAGCTGAGTTAGTAATTTCTCAAGATAGGTGGTTGGCACAGACATAAAAATTCTTCTATTTTATTCTTAAAGCACCTTCTGTTGACTTTCTATGTTGTGTAAGAAAAAGTTCCTACTTTTGGTGAATGTAGTAACTTGACGATGTTCATGGAGAAAGAAACACCCAAGAGCACTAGTAAACAAACAAAACAATAGGTTTAAGTCCTACTGAAGAAGTAGTAAGGAGTTAGCACATTATCTAAGTTCTTATCTATCCTAACACATATCTTGTTTCTTCATTTACATTCACAAATAGTTCTTAAGAGTACAGATTGATAGGAAAATATTGCAATGAGTCTTCCATTATATAAAAAACAGCAATCCAACTAGATTTCAGAAATATGCCAAAATTGGACAGAATCCAAATGACAACTAACTGATCAGAGCAATGCATGGGACAAAGCAAAATAAGAGAGTAGTAAGTTACTATGTAGAGCAGCTCTAAACTGACAAGAGCTACTCACAGGAAGGCCCCTAGTCAGCAGCAGATTATAAGCCTATACATAAACTGCTATGACTACCAGTATTCCATTTATCTGAAACAGAAAATACTCACTGTGTTATCTTTAAAGTGCCGTTTTATATCAAATTATTTACTACATTAACAGGCCTTTGGCTTTGTTTCTACTCCACTCTCATCTGTCTTACACTAGTAAAATGTTTCTCTATCTTAAGCATATCTGGTTTGTCCTTTCTGTTTTCTATAAGGAACGTTAACTGTTTCCTCTGTCTTTATTTCAGTCAGTCTGCTGCAATTCCACAAATCTTCAGCTTCTGTTACTCCAGCACACGTTCTCCAGTTGGGTCTTTAACTGCATTCACTCATCTCCATCAAGAGAACCATCAACGAAAGGATATTCTACAAAAGGTATAAACTGTCAGCAGAAGGCTGAGAGATGTTATTAGTTTGTCCTTGGGTCAGAGACTACAGACAATGCCAGAGTAAGTCACACATCTTTCCAATAAAAGCTCATCAATGACAGAAGAAAATGCCAGTTCAGTCCTCCTGCACAGAAAAGGGGAGACAAGTGCTGTTTAAGGAAGTATTCAGTCAACGCTCCTTGCCTTAAGAAAAGAGCTTTTAAGTTGGAGGCCAGAGAGCGCAGACTGATGTTCTCAGGCACACCAAATAAGAATCATACCATTAACGGATAAAAATCATTTCAGATAGACTACAGGGAGCCCACATTTCTCCAAGTATAAACAGTCATCACTTGCCAAAAACAGTACTGCAGAACTGTTTGAAAACTACAAACACTATCTGTCACAGCATAGTAAGCAATGCAAGTAGCAACAAAATCTGCAGTTAAAACATTCTGACAGCTTTTATTACAGCTCTCTGCTTTCATTTGGTGAATCTGAAAGAGCACAACAAAACACTCTCAGATGTAGGTTTTTTGGTTTGGGGTTGTTTTTTTTTTCCCCAATGCTATACATGATGGGTTTGGGGACTGACTCTTACAGGTAATTTTAAAACGTTCAATAAATGTTTTTTATCATGAGATTTTAACTCTTACATTCTAGGTTTTGAAATTTTACATGGAAGTCAAATTGATGTAAGAGGACAGTCTTTGCCACATACCAGCACTGTAAATTTACTGGTTATATATAGTTTGGTAAAAGTACCAAAAGAAATGGTAAGACATTTGGACTTTGTCCTAAAAAATACTGCTTTAAGCTTGTGGGTGAGGAAGACATACTGTACAAAAACTATACTAACTTGATTTTAATCCATTTAATCAGTAGACCTAAAACATTCTTAATGCAGAAACATGAGCTTGTATAACCTTTCTAAAACAAAGTTCTAAAGCAACCCATATGCTTGGTTTAAGGCAATTTATCATCTTTACCAGCAGCATGGGAGGACCTAACCCACTGCTAACCAAACACCTCATGAATATTCGCACCCTTTATATAATAATTAGGGTTGCGAATTACTTCGTACATAGACCAAGTGCACCTTCTAAGAAAGCTCTATGTATTTTAACCCAGCCAAATTCCAGATAATATCTCCAGAAAGTGGGTGCATGTCAGACACCGCCACTGCTTGAACAAGCAATGAAATCCTGGAAAGCCACTAAACCTTAGAGGACTTTGCATTTTATGGCAAAAACTGATGATCACAGTTCCAAGGCAGCTAATTATTCATCAAAAGAACCTAAGCTCTCAGAGCACTGTTGGAAAGAAGGATGAAAATATTCTCTTTTCTACCCAAGGCTTGTATCAGACAGGAAAACAGACATCATATCACTGCCAATACCAGTCTCTCACCGATTTAGAGTACAGAATTACACACTGTTCTGCTCTTCTCCTCAAAACAGATGCTATGAAAGGAAAGGATTCTGAGAAGAGCTATGTGAATGATTCAATATCTGGGAAGAATGTCTGTTTAGTCTCTTAGCAAGAACTCCCTCATTTGTCAGTAAGGCAAAAAAGTCTTGATCACACTATATAAACACCTACGAATCATGATTTGATGGATGGACCACTTGGTGGGTAAGGAATTGGCTGTATGGCCACACTCAAAGAGCAGTGGTCAATGGCTCAATGTCCAGGTGCAGACCAGTGACGAGTAGCATTCCTCGGGGGTCCATACCAGGACCAGCACTGTTGAACATCTTTGTCGGTGACACAGACACTTGGGATAGAGTACACCCTCAGCAAGTTTGCTGATGACACCAAGCTCTGTGGTGGGGTCAACACACTGGGGCAAAGGGATGCCATCCAGAGGGACCCTGACAGGCTTGAGAGATGGGCCTGTGTGAACCTCATTAAGTTCAAAAAGACCAGGTTAAAGGTCCTGCATGTGGGTCAGGGCAATCCCAAGCACAAATACAGTCTGGGCAGAGAATGCATTGAGCGCAGCCCTAAGGAAAAAGATTTGGGAGCACTGGTGGACAAGAATCTCAATGTGACCCAGCAATGTACTCCTGCAGTCCAGGAAGCCAACTGTATCCTGGGCTGCATCAAAAGAAGCATGAACAGAATGTGATTCTCCCCCTCTACTCTGCTCTCCTGAGACCCCACCTGGAATACCATGTTCAGCTCTGGGGACCCCAGCACAAGAAGGACATGGACCTGTTGGAGTGGCTCCAGAGGAAGGCCACAAAGATGCTCAGAGGGCTGGAGCACCTCTCCTGTGAAGACAGGCTGAGAGAGTTGGGGTGGTTCAGCCTGGAACAAAGAAGGCTCCAGGGTGACCTTAGAGCAGCCTGCCAGTGCCTAAAGGGGCCTACAGGAAAGCTGGAGGGGGACTTTTTACAAGGACATGCAGTGATAGGACAAGGGGGAATGGCTTTAAACTGAGACAGGGTAGATTTAGATTAAATACAAGGAATAAATTATTTCCTGTGAGGGCGGTGAGGCCCTGGCACAGGTTGCCCAGAGCAGCTGTGGCTGCCCCATCCCTGGCAGTGCTCAAGGCCAGGCTGGATGGGGCTGTGAGCAGCCTGGTCTGGTGGGAGGTGTCCCTGCCCGTGGCAGGGGGTTGGGACTAGATGATATTGAAGTTCCCTTCCAACCTAAATCATTCTATGATTCTAGGATTTCTGTAGATTCCTTAAATTTAGTCAAAGGCATGAAGCAATTTGTGTAGTTCTGTTGTTTCTGGCATTTATGCTGGAGTGCCTGACTTGGCATTCTTGAATTGTTGCTTTATTTATTTTATTCAGCGTGCAACACGCTATGTAAGGACAGTGCCATACAAATCATGGAAGAAATACCCATCAAGGGTCAGAGAGTGCCGATAGCCACCCTGCAAGCCACAAACCCAAACTGGAATGATACAGTACAGGAAATATCATTCTACATTAGTTCTGCTTTTATAGATTTTGCTCAGCATCCAGAAGATCACTCTCAAACCAGGATGCAGGACCAGATAAACCTTCAATCTGACCCCTGAAAGGTGCTCCTAGTGCTAAACATGTTATATGTTAGGTCAGTTATCTTTTCAGAAAGTACGAATTCAGGAGATTTTAATTCTAAAGGCACATTCCATAGATCCTCGAGAAGAAAACAAGCATTAAATCCGGCATCTATGGACACAAGGTTTACACTAAGTCTTGCAAAGCCTTTATATAGAGAAAATAGCTAAGTAATGAAACAATCACATGAAAATAGACAAAGAAAAGACGGATGTTTCCAAACACCTACACTTTCTCACCTTTTGGCAACAACTAAGAAAAAAAAAAAAAAAAAAAAAGGCAACATTGCAAATATTTCTCAGAGCTGATGTCTTCAGAAATTCAAAAGGACAGAAAGACATCTGGTAACTACTGATGCAATTTTTTTTCTTTAGCTATTGTGGAAATATTCACTCTTAAATGCCAGTATTTTAAATGTACTTGAAGTTAAGGAGGAATAGGTTTTGCCCATTTTTATGTTGTGTGATATAATTAATTAAAACAGACTGTTTAATATTAATGCTGTTCTTCAGAGCTAAACACAAAAATGAAATCATTACAGAATCGAGAAAGCCAAAAATCAAACAATCTTAAGTACCATCTGGGAAGGTTTGTATCTGTTCAGAGTCCCCAGTGGGTGTTTAGCTAAAGAAAGCAAAATGCAAGCCTATAAAAAAGGAGTTTTACTTGGGTAAAATATTATCTTATTTCTCAAAAAAGAACAACTTGGTAATATTCTAATAATAAAATTATGGTCCGAAAGATAACCTCAAAAAGATAGGCTGAAGTGGAAAATTAAGTTCTCAAAAATTTTCTTTTATACTAAAAGCTTCTATATTGCATACTTATGAAAGCACAAGCTAGTAAAAACTAGCATGAACAAAAAAGAAAAGAACACTTAGATGTTCTCCTCAAAATGTGTTTCCATTACAATGCCTAAAACAGGAGAAAAGAACATCTCTTAGTATCCTAGGGGAGTAAAGTTCTCCACTACAGCCAACAAAAGAACACTTCCCTAATTATTTTCAGTAGACAGATAAAACCTTTAAACCTTTATATACACTAAGGCAGCAGAGTCAACCTCAGCTGCTGAAACTCTTTAGCAGAAGGATGACTTCTTCTGCAGGTGAGAAGACATTAGAAGTTCTCCCCATTCTTGCTGACTGCAGCCTTCAAGTTTTCCATCATCACCAAAACCAAACAGCTGGCCTAAAAGGCTAATTCACTCTGATGCTTTATTATTCACTAGGTATGCACCTCTGCTATGCTGAAGACAAGTAAATTAACAACCTCAACATAATCAAACTTTCTTGGACTGTGTAGTAATTGGTGATATTACTTATCCTGTCATCTCCTCAAGCTATCAAGAAACCAGAGCACGGACTCATCTTTACGCTGTGGTTTTAAAAGTCTCTTAGGATACCAGACAATTCATTCCAATTCTATGGAAAATTGCATCTTACCTACAGAAAGCCTTTGGAGGAAAAAAAATAAAATTCATGTACTTCTAGTTCATATCTGCCTTTTTTTCTAGCATCTATTGGCTTCAATTCTTATCAAAAGGCAAGTAAATTCTCTGCAACTCAATCTTGACTTACAAGCAAGCTGTGACAAATCATCATTAGCATTATAAAGCAAAGGGTAGGCATGATATATTCACACTGACTGCAGATGAGAAAAAGGATGTCTGCAATCAAGGGCAAGCATCAAGGGCTGGACAAGAAGGAACTGGGATAAATTATTTAGGACAATGTGATACTGACTAATTAGAAGTAGAAAAATGGTTTAAAATGTCAGGAACACCATTTCCTTAGCAATGAAAAACAAAGAGTTGCCAAATAGTTCCATTTTGTACCAAAAATAAACAAACTAAAACACTAAAATCAAGAGGATGGTTTATTCATCATGACAGAATCTATATTAAACTTTGGCCGAGTATCATCCTGAGCTCACAGCTGGTATCAAGCATGAAGAAACTAATAACATGGCGACGATTCAGCGAGGACAGGATGAGAAAAAATGCTTTTCACGCAGGCCAAACAGACACTCAGTTTTTGCTAATCTTAACGTATCTTAATGTATCCTTGATCAGACCCAGTCAAAGGCTGCGTATATCCCTAGCCAACACTGTTAAAGGAAAGAATAGTACAATTATCACAAAGGCAACAGGTGAAAACATATCATGGTTATTAATAAATTCCACCTTTCCACGCAGCTAGAGTTGAGTTTGTTCTAACTACATTTAGAGTAATTTTACATCCTTGCCACGACCATCGTAACATATAGTTCAGTCAAATGCACCGTATTTTAACTGTCAAAGACATATGAGTCACAGTGATACCAGAATAAAATAGGAATGGGAACCATCTGATTGATGGTCATCGGGCACCAGTGTTCTGCTGTAGGGCAAACATCCAACAGGAAAAAAAAATTATGGGAAAGCAATGGAAAGAGATCTGTAAGGATACTCTGCATGGATATGCAGACCTTAAAAGAAATATTATACAGGTTGAACAGATGTATTGCAACATGTTTCCCTAACATTTGTATTTCAGAAGATATAAGTTGATGCCAAATTTCAAGACAGTTAAAGGCAGTATTTCTGCTTTGTTTGGCAAGAAAAAAATAATCTATTTTCAAAACTGGCACAGGACAAAATGGAACTGATGACATAATCATAAGATTTGGGGGAGGAGGATTGCAGATATAAAAATACTTGCACCACAGTTCCCTGAACTGGAATATTTCTCATTACAGAAAACTCAATATAAAGGAGGTGATAATGTTTTTGAAGATATTTACCACACACGAACATGTAAGGAACCATAAGTATATGATTTTTACGCTTTAGAAGTCACACATCTACCATCATACTCAAAAAACACCCATGTGTTTTGGGTTTTGGGGTTTTTTTAATCTGTAACTTAAATCAGACATTACCAAGTTGACTTGACTAAGGATCTAATTTCAGTCGAAATGGGCCAGGATGGATAGTATCAACATATGCTGTCATCTCATCTGTCAAAAGACACAGATGGAAGTAAGGTATCACTGCAAAACTTGTGAGCTTAAATCAAAGCCCATTCCTAAAAAGGTTTGCATTCCAAGCCAACAAGCCATCTTCAGATACATTTGAACTGCAGAAACTCTCCACAGCAGATCCCTTCAGAGAAAGGAAATCAGGCATCAAGGAAGCCAAACCAGCTTCTCAACTGTCCCTTTCTCACCCAGATCAAATCTGAGACTTATCAGAAGTAAGGCAAAGGACTGCTTTTCTTAAAACATTAAGGTCAGTAAGTTAAGCATTTGGAACAGCATCAAAACCAAGTCCATAAATTCATCTGGTCTTTTATGTTTGTGCATTATAATACACCTTCTAATTAAGGATTTGTACTGTTCTTCCGCTTTGCTCATCACACATGATTGCCAAACTTAATACAAACTGTTTTCTAGTTACTTCCCCTGTGAAGCCAAATTATTCACCATGTTAAAGCGGTTATTTATTCACTGTGCACCATTCACAGTGAACAACATTCACCCTTTGCAGAACATAAATATTCTGGAGCACTTGAGTTTGCGACAATAATATTCTTTAAACCTTTGCATACAATTTTAGTTTCCATCAAGAATCCAGAACAAGACAATTTCATCCCATGGAAACACTGATAATCAGAACTCAAAAAGCAGCATAGACCCCTGCTTCTAGAGCAAAGATTTAGCCTTGTAAAGACTGAAAGAATATGCCAGTGAAAGTATAGAGGTATATGTTAATGTAAACACTATTGCAATTGAGATTTAAGGATGAAGAGGGAAAAAAAAAAAAAAAACCAAAAAAACACCTAGCACAGTACAGTTCTTCATCAGTTTTAAGTACCTAAAAAGAAAGAATCACCACCTGAGTATGCAAATACACATCTAGTTTTGGGAAGGTAGGTTACAAACAGCAGTTTCCCACTCTACAGGTTAGCAAAAAACGAACAATCATGCTTAATGTAATACAGACTAGAAAAAAGTTAGATCGAGTCAAGTTCTATTATTTCTATCATGCAGTTCATATTTTATTTTAAAATTCTTTTCAATTCCTTCATAAAATAACTATGGCAGTGAAAGAAAAAGCACTTCATCGATGCAGATGTTTGTCTGTTCAACTCTTTTTATGTAAAGTAACAACATAAGAAATCTATAAAAATATATTCCAAACATATCAAAATGGACAGGTTTATTCTGAGAAGACCCATTTCAATCTGATACACATACAAATAAATCTGTTCACCCACACACTATCCTTCAACAAAGAGAAACTAATATCCATATCTACCCCTAAGGCCTTCCACAGAAATTCAATAATTAATAGTTTTGTTTTAAAAATCAACTATTAAATCTGATTATATAAGCTCCAATTTTAAACATAATTCTTAAACAAACTAACTGCTTTAGGTCTTTCAGATTGGGCTCAAATCAGCCAAACTTTGTTTCCAATTATACTACCTTATGGGTCTTCTGACATGATGAGGACTGGTGAAATCTAAGCCTCAGATCAAGAAAACATTATTTCTCCAAGCCCAGGAGCATGAAGAGTTTTATCTACTGTTTATCACATCTTGTACACTGCTGAGTTTCTTCTGTAATGCAGTAATTTGTTATTCTGGTTTTTTAAGTGATAAACAAGCACAGAAAACAAATGCATGAATTTTAAATTTCTATCCCATCTACATGTTCAATGGTCTCTTTCTGTAATAGATACTTTTCTTTAAAACAACACATCTTTAACAAGAGATCTGTGTGCACTGCTAACTGAAACCACGCTGTACCATCTACAGCAAGTCCTACGAAATCAGCCCAACAAAAATTACAAGAAACCAGAAAGCATGCATGCTAATTCACAGCTGGGCAAACCCTTCAGACATCGTGTGTTGACTGCTGGGTCCTCAATTCAGCCAGGGAGAACAACGGTTGTGAACGGTCCAACGTCCCACAGAGCATTTAAACAACAAAAAGTGAACTAGCTTAATTTTTTGGTTTTGCTTTAGCTCACTTCTGGTGCTTTGTTCACTCCTATTTCTCCATTGCATAGACCTTAGTTCAGTACCTCAAGAAAATTATCACTAAACATTGCTATAGAGTCAGAGATTGCTTTGGGGTTTATTTTAGTGTTTCTTTGGTTTGGTTTTCCTCCGATCACTTCATGTCCTTTTCCTGTCTGGACAGTAGCCCATTTATATCTATTGCCAAGGTCATCCAACCAGGTTTCACTCATACCACAAAACATTAATCCCCTTCAGTCAGTCATACTGGATAGGTGGTCCTTGTTTGCCAGACAGACTTAGTCATAAAAAATAATGGACAAGAATAGGCAGTGCCTCACCAGCCTTACCACGCTATCTCAGAATAAACTGAACTCAAAAGGTCTTGGGAGGTCATTGGGTCCTCCAGCCTAGGCTGTAAGCAAATAATTTTCCACAGCATCTGTGTCCCCTCTACTGCATTAAAATACATGTGCTTATTTATTTTTATTACAGCTTAGAGTATAGCTTCATGTCAGCAGGTAATAACCTTAGCCACTTAATATTTCAGTGTATTGGAACATTCATACCACGCCATTATGAAAAGAATTCTAATGGATAACACAGTGCCAGTCAGTATGACTGCAGCACCGCAGGCCACTGTCAGGAACATAGGATACAGTGGTTAATTTTAGAGAATTTAATAATATGATTGCAAGTATGTCATGTCAACAATTTCTTGTAACCTCCACTAGCAGCTATTTTACTTACCTTGAGTTAGGATCATGACTTGACTGCAATATACGATGAAATGGTCTAAATAATGCATTATTTTTTTTAAAGAAACATCAGCAAAAGTGCTTCAATGGTTCTTAAATATAAAAACAATACTCAAAGAGCTGCCACCTTGACTGTACTGTTTATTCAGGATATGAATGCCTGGGATATATTTCCCAAGGAAAAAAAAAAAAAAAACAAACCTTAAAAAGTTCCATTAAATCATTCACATTTTCACATGTTTTACTGCCATTTGTAAGGATTACTCTAAAGGATTATTAGTCTCACTTTCACACATATAATGTGCAATTACTTAAGGAGAGCCCAATGAGCATACTTCAAAGCATTTTACTTCATGACAGAATAAGATCATTATATGATCTGGTCCTTTCACCCTTCCACAATTTGATGTGTGTATATTCTTCAGTATTCACAAGGTATCAAAAAACCTATAGATCTTTGAAGTCCTTATTCATACTTGGCTCTAATCATCATACCAGCCAGTACAAAGATAGTAGGCAACAAAGTGTACTGGTTTGCAAAGATGGACTTTTATTGTTCCATTTGTTTTCAGAATTTAATTCACTAGAAGGCAAAAAGCCTATCACAGAATCACAGAATGGTCAGGGTTGGAAGGGACCTCTGGAGATCATCTAGTCCAGCCCCCTGCTAAAGCAGGGTCACCTAGAGCTGGCTGCACAGTCGCACCCATCCGAGTTTTGAACGTCTCCAGAAATGAGACTCCACAGCCTCTCAATGTAGAGCTAGACAGAGCATGCAATGCCTGTATGCACACTATATTTAATGACAACAAAATTATGCTGATTTTCCTATATCAGTTTAAGCACCTAAGAAACGTAACCAACTACCCTGGATTGAATGCCGTCAGAAGTCTGAGCCTGGAGTCAGACCTAAATCCTACTTAAGGTTCTGGACATACCACAGATAAAAACTCCAGAGCAAAAGAAGATTTATTCTGCTTAACATTCCACTGTCAGTGTCTTTAAAAAAGAGAGTCCCAACAGAAAAATCACTCAAGTTAACAGTTTTTCTAAGTTTCCTCTAAAGGAAAAAAAAATAAAAAGAAAAAAAAAAAAACAGAGTAGAAGGAGAAATGTAATGTTAGGAAAGAAAGAAATTAACTGTAAAAATGTGCCAGGATGCAGGTACATCCAAAATACAAGATATTTACATGTGAATAGAAAGATTAATAGACTTTTCAGTGTCTTCAACTCATTAATGAAATCAAGACTGAAATAAAAGCATTCCTAGATATGTTTTTTTCATGCCATACAACTTACAAATTATGTTTGGAAAAACAGGGAAGAAACAGTACCAGCGTGCTTCAGAAACTATTACCTTCTGCTGCCCCCTAGTGGCACTGTAACTTGTTTCACAAAATCAATCAAAGAACATTTTCAACTGTAGGCTTCATAGGCTACAGAATAGAAGGCATCAATATAAATTAAAAGCCTGAAGAAATTAGCTTTGCATACAATTGCTACAAGCAGCTCTTATTTAATTAGAATTTTTGAAACTAAAGCCCCCAGGAAAAGACTGTGATTAAGTAGTTTAAATTACAGACTTTTCCCAGAGATTGTGTGACAAAAATATAGCGAAAAATATTTATGGGCCTGGCCACATTACTGTCAGTATTTTAGAAATTCTGTTACTGAACTAGTTAAGACTTTAAATAAATACTTTAAAAGCAGTTGGAAGAAATAGCTTCCAATTACTCCAGTCGCAGCACAACTTTCAAGTTTAAAAGACAAAAAAAAAAAACAAAAACCAAAAAACTACCTCACACACTCAAGATATGCCAATTCTACTATAAAGTAAAAGCATTACTGGGCAACATCCAGATTTTCTTGATCTTACTTTACCATAAATCAGAAGTGCAGGAGTTGCAATTTATGTTCTTCAGCAGGATAAAATGCAAGTGAAACGCTATTTAGGGAACACGGTGGTCTTATCTACCTAAAAATCAATCGTTATCTTCCAACTTAGATAAGGCTTTGCAAAACTGTAAAACAGATGTGGGAACACATCCATGATTGTTAGTAAAAGGTTTTTCAGCCTTATCCCCAAAATAAATTCTCAACTTTCATCTTTACTTTTGCATCACAAAATAATTTGATTTCAGAAGTAAACAGTATTTGGCATCCCAGTTTTAATTACAGTTTAACATAGTCCCTTAATTAGTTGAGCTATTTAATTTAGCTTCCATTCTATGCAATTATATACTCATAAACCATGAAAATTTGTAATTATCTCTAACCTCATTAATGAGGACTACTAAACTACAGTTCATTTTTATCAAGTTTCTAGAACACAATAACTGTAGCTATTGAAAACAAGTGGTTTCCTACTCAACACTTAAGAGTTCACTGAGAAGTACATTCTCAATTATCCACATCTAAAACTGCATTAGCATATTTACTTAGTGCACAGTATTCACTTCAAACTATTAGACATCTCCCTTGTTTTATTTTCAAAAATTTATTCCATGCCATTAAGGTCACTAAACAAATTTATTTCCAGGACTGCCTTATTCTGAGAAGACAGCACATATATGTTTCTCCAAAATGAAAGCTCAGCCTAGCTAAGCCTTCCTTGATCTTTGTAACAGATTAAGAAACAGAACATACCCATAAAACATTTCCTACAGAAGGAATTTGCTTTCAGTATCAGTCACTACCATGCCAGCTCAAACAACCTGCTCAAATGTAGTCCCAGTTTCTGTAAGGTCTGGCTACTGAAAAATTCACGTAATGACACATGTAAACAACAGCCCAGTGAGGCAAAGGGCAGGCACCCAGCACAGCCCATGGCCTACGGAACAGACTCTCTACCCCAATTTTCTACATCTGTCCCTCAAGCAATCACAGAAGGTTGTATTTAAGAGGCCACTGAAGATATACCCTTAAGGTTGCAAAGCTAACGTCCTCATCGGAGTGACGTCTTATTAAAAGCATTAAGGAAAAGGGGCGCTACTTGTCCTCATGTAGCTGCTTCCCCTCTCTAAGCCTACTTACAATCACTCTTCTCAGCACTGAATGAGAATCGGGCAAAGGCCTGAGAATTATAACTCCTAGGAGGTGCTTTAGGTTGGTGACACAGCTCAGGAAGAGCTCAAGAAGCCTCCTAGAAACTGCCAATCAAACAGTAACAAATATATTATTTTCCCTTTCACTATGACATTATGCCATAAAGACAAAATTACAAGCCTTCTGTGGAAGACACACAAGGATTAAAAAAAAAGGGGGGGGGAAACGGAGGGGGGAAACACACCAAAAACGAAACCCCAGAATTCTGACTACATGTTTTTCTCTAAATTGGTATGCATGAGATTACACCTAGATCTGAATTTAGTCAAATAGCTACATGTTTTACCTAATTATATATAACATTCACTGATTTTGTTCATTGACAGGTTTTTTTCCAAAAAGCACTTAAAAATTTATTAGTCCATTCCGTTCTAACAGGTAGATAGGAAAATGGAGAGCACAGAACACAGAACATAACTGGGCAGAAATGTTCCCAATTACAATGAAAGCATGGCTAGAACTTCCACATTCCGAAAGAGGGCTGGGAGCACACACTTCTACTCCGGTCACCAAAATGTAATGCCATCTGATCCAGGAAGGCAGATTTCAAATTCCTATAGTGTAGAGTGCTGAAGTCCTATTCTAAGTAACTGCTCTGTCATTACATTTGACAACCACCTATATTACAAATCCCACTACAAACAAATTAAATTATGTACAAGATATAATGCCAGGTCTTGCATTTCATCCTTCACATAATTGCATAAAGGTTTTGATCTACAGAATTATATGCAATGACAGCTCTTGTTTTCTCAAAAATCTACTTCAGAGATCAAGGACTGGGTTTTCAACAGTGTATCTGGGTAACTCCCATCATAAAGGCTTAGCCACAAATACCTTAACTAAAGCTATTCCTAAGAATGTCATTTTACAAAGACTTTGAAAATTAAAAATTTAACCTGTAATTAACATTAGTTGATTCCTTCCTCCCCAAAATAAAATAAGGAAGAAATGTTTCCATTCTTTTGAAGAGTCTTCAATGACACAAAGAAATTGGATCCACAACCTAAAGCCTTATTCATCTACAAATGGCAGTAGCAAAACAAGCTTTTCCACCCACGAACAACTCAGCCTTTAAGGTAATCCTGCCAAGTGCAGAAGAAGATTTTTGCTTCCTCACTATTAATCTTCCCTGATCAGATTAAACAACTGGGGATATTTTTTCCCCATCTGCTGTAAGGAATCTCTGAAGCTCACTAAGAAATGATTAAGTCAAACCATTACTCTTCAGTAATCAAAAGGGTCTTTGTGTGGTAACAGCCCTTCTTTCTTTCCAATTAATATCTTGATTTTTTTCAATTTCTATCTTGAGCTTTTTCAAGTGAGTCTTTAGCCAATTTATTCCTATAATGACCTAGTTTACAACATTAAAATATTAATGAAAATTTAAAACAAACCTGGCTGTTCTTCCCACTCTGTGGATGTATGTGTTTGCATCTTCTGGACAATCAAACTGAATGACCCAGTTCACTGCTGGAAAATCTGTGTAAAGAAAAAAATATGTCAAAATTTAAGCTCAATGTATTCAAAATCCTCCTATCCAAGAGCAACATATTATTTTGGAGCATTAATTCCTGTAAGAACCATCACTTAGACCAATTTGCATACATTGAGCGCAACCTCTGAAATAAAAATAAAGTTTATTGCACTTATTATCATATTATAAACAATCATTCTCTTCATCAAAGAAAGCTAAAATTAATGGTGCCTTCATTTCCTAAATTATGGCAGTGCGCTGAATGGAACATAATTTCACACTTGACAAGAACAGACATGCTTTGTGTCACACAGATGATAAAACACCACTACATTTAATAATTAAATAACAACATATGACCCACTTTTCACATACAGCATCAATATCCTGCACCATCAGGGTTCGAAGCTAGCTGTGGTGAGACAGCACTACGTCAGCTGTCCACATACAAAAATATCATAGTCCTTCTCAAAGATGGGAGGGATAACCATGCCTGACAAAGAAGTCGACACTGAATGTGAATGATATTATTAATAACCATTTTCTAACTGCTGCATGTCAGCCAGCAGCAGCATGCTTTGCATTGGACTAAGTTCCTGTTCCTTCCTGACCAAGTCTGTAGCTATGCTGTATTCCACAAACATACTCACACTCTAAACCCAAACAATCACACCCACATTAGAACCTCACTGGTGAGATTTTGACAGTGTAGAAGGTATGGTAAACAGTTTTCATTTCTACCTTCAGTTTTTAGAGCACCTTCCTTCCTTTTGTAGCATACTGACAAAACCTTACATTTTGGACAACAGAGTTTGCTATCTGAAAGAACAAGTAGACTCCTGAAAAGTCTTGTGTCATACCTAAATGCCTCCAAGTACTTAAAAAATAAAATAATCCAAAGTATCCACTGAAAATATAAAGAAATAAATCATAATTCAGCAGGTAATGACAACAGGTTCTATAAATACTCTTGCCTTTTGCCTCATCTATTTTTCTGCCTCCTTAAGAATACAGTCATATAATGTATTATACGTATAAGTGCATATTACTAATTATAGTTCAGACATTACAATTTTTTCAGGTTTTCATTTCCACATACTGCTAGGTTAGTGATTTTTCATTTGCTTTGGAATAACCCACAGGATACAGGTTCATCAGAAATACTCAAAACTGCTGAAATCTTGCCTTACGGCATGTGGTAAGCAAATACATCACTATTTCCATTTTCTCTCGTACCAGATATGTCACAGTACATGGCTGGAAAAATACATTGTCCACAGACTTTAATAAATAAATAATAAATGGCAGCTTCTGCTGATAACAAATACCATTACAAAACTAGTGGCAACACAGGTCTTTCTGGGACAAAAAGAAAAAATAAGCACAAATGAAGTGGGCCTTCAGCAGAAGTCTAAGCAGCATATCCCATCTGAGATACGCTAATGAGCTCTTAAGCTAACTACAACCTCATTTCTTACAAATCAGGTCAGTCTTCAGAGCATAAAGGCTGATAAAAGTTTCAACAGGGTTAGATCATCACTTTGTGAATAACTATTGCTTCTGTGGGAACATACCCAGGCCACGAGCTGCAATATCTGTAGCAAAAAGTACTGCTGCCTTTTTCCGAACAAAACAAGTGTAAACTTCCATTCTCTTCATCTGTTGCTGCTTGCCATGGAGTGCCAGTACAGGAAGACCAGGCTGAAGCTTACAGAACACTCTGAATAGATACTGGACCTACCCAACAAATCAGAGGGGAAAAAAAAATACCATGCAAAGTTAACTTGTCAAGTTCATATCCAGCTACTGCCTTAGCACATCAAATAAAGTACACTTTTCTCCGTATCAGAGACAAGAGACACTATTTTGAGACTTTGTCACACACCCAGGTACTTAAAGAAGAAACAAACTGTGGAAAAATATTGACCTGCCTTTTGATGACGTTTCCTAAAAGGAACCGGAGTAGGTAACAACAAGAATGACTTGGGACATGACTAGTAAGGTGTATGCAAGGGACCAAAATATCCGAAGTCCATCAGAAGCACTGCTTTTAGACAACACTAGAAGTATACAGTGTATTTTGCAAGCATAAACTTGCAACTCAAAGCAGTCTACATGGTCTTAGTTTACTATTTCAAGCTTCAACAGCTTCTCTTACAAAAGCTATCTGTTTACCCATACATACAATACCATGATGTAGCATTATTTTATAGCAGGCAGCTATCTAATGTTTAAGGAAATAGCTAAAGAAACTGCGTATACTGCAGGAACAAGCTGCAGCTCAGAGAATTTCTGTACAACTAAGTCTACCACCTCGCTGTACTCACCAGCCAACCTGCAGAACAACAAAAAATAGTGTAACCTCTTGCACAAGTGGAAGAACTGCAACGAATATTTACTAAACTATTGTATATGGTAAAATATTTGATACACACTGTATGTTATAGGAATACTGATGCCATACAAACACATACAAATAACTTCAACAGAACAGTCCCAGGACATATATACAAGTAGATATTTGAAGGATTACTGCCTATATAACCATAAGAAAATTTTTTCCCTGTACTATTTCATAATTATAATTTCTTATATAGGCAGATTGAAAAGCTCGTAAAGAAAGTAGGTACAACTATTAAAATACTCTGTAACCCAACTATGGAACGTGCCATGAGACAAAACTGAAATAACTGGCCCTTAGTGACAAAACTTTTAGCCTTCTTTCTTTAACAGCACAGCACAAAAATGGCTGAGTACACCGAGGTTTCCAGGACCTTCCTGCATCGAGCCTGGGTCACTGAGCTTTCTGTCAGCGAGGCCCTGCATGACATGCCTACAGGAATAGGTGATGTTTGGTTTCTCTGCCAATTTCCTATTGCAAATTAATCCAGAATCTCACCCCTCTGGTGCTCTGGTGCCTTGACATCTACATCAATATCTTCATTTTAATAGTTTTAAAATGCTACAGGGGAAGGAGGGGAACAGCCATACCTCTTTACAGCTTGCAAAAAACACAATACTCTTCTTCTTCAAGTGACTTCTCAGGAAAGAGTATAACATGTTTACTTTTTGCTGAAGCTCACAAACAACATAGTTCTGATCCAAAGTTGCCGGGGTACTAAGAAAAAAAATTAAATAAATGATCTAAAAAGTACATTTAGATACCATCAGTTCCCATAACATTAAAATGAGAAAGAAAAGAGAAGAGAGAGAATATACAAGCACGCAATATCTACAGAGCTGCCTGACCTTTCAAAGTAAAGAGAGTCTGACAAATGCCCAGAAAAAGAAAAGAGTCAGGATGGAAAGTTCTCCTACTTTGAGGAACAAGTCTTAGCAACCCCACTAGAAAGCTCTCTTGAAAGACAAATCAATTTCCCTACTAAAAGCCAATGGAGAGGGATGGATGACTTTCAACGTTACTTCTAAATTTATTTACTACTGGCAAGCCAAACCGTTTCTATGTTTAAGCAGCCAATGAAGAATCCATAGAATCCAAGACATTCAAATTGCCTTAACTTCAAGTGCAATTTTGTCTATTAGTCCTATTAAAGCATCATTTGTGCTTAAAGCAACATCAAAGCACAGTCTAATCATACACCAAAAAAAGAGCACTGATGTACTTCTGTTGATTATACTGACAGGCAGGGTGACTTTGTAAAGCTCTGAACTGTCATCTTAACTCACCTTTCTTTTCTTTAAGAAATAAAATAAAATTTTTAAGAATTCTTTGGCATATTTACCCTTGAAATACATCTAAATACCCACCTCTTACAGTCTCTCTGCTTCACCCTAAACACACCAAGGGTTTTCAAAATTACTTTGTTAAAGGTGGCCACTTGGGAGGATGAAATCACAAGACACTGTTCCAATTTTTATTCTGCTATTCAATTTGAATTATGCCACAACACCTTTTCCTTTCTGAGTCTTTCAGAGGAAACTTCTCATAAGGCAATAACCTATTACATACTAAGGTAGTTAAATTCTAAAACAAATTAATATTTCCCTTTTTTTTAATCCAGTTTATTATCAAATTGCACTCTCCCAAATATTTTAAAAAATTAAGTGTACTTTAAAATAGACTTCACAAAAAAATGCAAGATCTGTGAAACCGAGGTACAGTCAGTCCTTAAAATGAAAGCTACATACTATGCTTGTACATCCTTTTCTGCTAAGAGGATATTAACGACACAATTTTTTCTAGCCACCATGCTTAATTAAGATGCATTTGACAGTATTACTGATTTTTAAAAAAGATATTTGCAGTACAATGCAGAGATAATCAAATCAAATAGTGAAAACCACCTCAAGACTCAACCTGGTTCTGCTCTTCATTTTGCTGATGATTTCTCATTTGCTCTTGGGAAAGCTATTTTTAGCACTATGCTTCACCTTTCTGCTGCATCTTACATATGGAAATATATGCATATTTCATAGAAGAGCAGAAGAAGAATCATACATGTTCATAAGCGATTTGACACTTAGATGACTGAGCCCACAGAAATGCAAAATATTAAATAACATTCTTCATTTAAATTTCAAAAAAAAACCACAAAATGTGCCTAAAAGCAACATGTACATTTTTTCAATGAGTGACACATTAAATTGTTTGAGCTTGGCAGACCACATACTTCACTCCTAGCAAGGGTCTCCTATTCTGATCCAAACCTATGGCATGACAAATTTATTTCATGTGCAGAGGGCTGGAGTCCTGAATGCACACAGTAAACTCAGCACATCAGAAAGCCACAAGACTTAACTGCATGTGGCCTAATGCCACATGCTTTCCTCTGGGCATCTAACAGTGAACACACAAACAAGACTGTCATTCTGCACCTTCCCAATAGGGTAGCATTTCCTTGGAAAGCCAGATTTATCAAGGGCACACAAAATAACTGTATTTGTGCAACACATCTGGTGGTTCTGCACAGTTAAGCATGCATATGCAGGAGGCAAGGAAGCCAAACAACAAAAAAAGGAGCAATTCAGAAATGAGTGCTGCTGGAGCCAGGACACTACTCCATTCAGGCTATAAGCCACTCTGGGGGCTTGCTCCTGAGGAGAAAAACTTCCAGTCTGAGAAGCTGCCTGAGGAGCCACAAGAGAAGTGCAAGTTCAGCCTCCCTGTAATGATTCAGTCAAAACTAGTACCCTCTTATCTGGAAATTCCTTGCTTTCAGGAAGGCACACAACAGGATCAGACACTGCAGGAAGGAGGAGGATACACAACATAACTTCTGATTCAAGGAACTGACAGTCAGAGAAGCAGTTAAGTGGGATCACTGTCTGTTTAACTACCCCAGGAAAAAAAAATTATCCCAACATACCTGAATTTGGCTTTCTCATGAACCCAAACATATTCTGGATCTTTGAGACTCAGCCGTGCAAGATCCTTCACTGACTTTGTTTGTGTGGCAGAAAAAAGCAAGGTCTGGCGTTTCTTAGGTAGATTTTCTATGATTGCATTCATTGTATCAGCAAACCCCATGTCTAGAATTCTATCGGCTTCATCAAGAACTGAATTGAGAGACAGATTTGAGAAAAAGCAGGTTTAGCTTTATTTATAAGGAAAAAAATCATACATTAAATCCATATAGTACAAAATGTCATTCCTATTTAAACTGCAGAGATTAACTTAATTACTGTCTATGACAGGATTCTCCTTAGATATTCATGTACTCCATACAATACGTATTTTTAAAGAACTGCAACAGAAATCCTAGCATTTCCCATAATCTATGCAATACAGCTCTCAGTTTCACATGATGAAGCATAAAAAATCAGCATTTCAAGTGAACAGTTTGGCAATTTGCACACAGACTGCAAATTACAAACTCCCTGTCCTACTAATGAAACAAAAGCAAGGAATATAAAACAGTGCTGTACTACTCATGACAGCAAAACAGACTCTCCTGTACCTAAGCTGAATCTACCATTAAAACTCATGGTATAAACAGAATAGCACAGAGACAGAGCTTTAAGAAAAGGGCCTATGTTTAACACAATCCCTGTCTAACTGCCATGAATTGTACTAAGTGTAGCAAGCATAATTTGACATTTTATCAGCTTCATTAGCGTCTTAATTGCTTCTGAGTTCCTCAAGCTATGCTAAAGATTATGCACTACTTAGTGGCAGGCAAACCTTTTCATTACACTGAAATTTTTATTCAGGTTGGAAGGATGAAAAGAAACAATGTTAAGAATGCTAACAAAACAATGAAAGGAGCAGCAATCTGTCTTAACATTCAAAGTGTTTTCTAGACCTGGCCCAAAATACACACACTGTAATGGATATTCTCTATGGTTAATTATCATGTCAGGGAAAATTGGAGAGCCATAGCCAAGATCTAAAGGATTATACAGAATACTACAATCAGGTTTGGGTTCCTTACTAACTCACCTACTTGTTCTTAGCATCCTAAGGAAGGCATGCTCAGCAACTGTTTCAAAGACAGTACACACAAGAAAGGCGTTTTGCTGTTTTCTATTTTAATTTGTACACCTGTGAACTTAAATGCCATTCCACCTGCCTACCGTAATTAGGATAAACTTTTTACCCAGGAAAGTACTCCACACAGTTATGAACTGTTACAAAATATTTCTGAGTACTGTCAAGTACTTCAAAAAAAACTTACTCAACATTTGCAGATCAGATGCATAGAAATATGAAGTTTCATCCATGTGCTGTAGAAGCCGTCCTGGAGTGCAAATTAGCATATTTATGTGGTGGATTCTTTCAGACTCTTCTTTCAGATCCTGAAAAGGAGTTAAACCAGCTTAGCTCTAGCTGTTCACACCAGAAGCCCAGTACCAGAGACAGTCAGGTCAGCTTAACCTATTGATAGTTTTTAGTCAAGGATCAGCCTTTCCTCCTTCTACAGAGATATCACAATTTCTTCAGCATGCTCACACTTGCGGCTTGAGCAAAAAGCATTTAAGAATAATCTAAATTAAGAGAATAGTCCTGGAAGGCTTGGCAGAAAGGTCCATCCAGTCATGTAACCTGGGAAGACCATAAATATGCAAAAGCTTCAAAAGACACAGAACACACAGGCAGGAAAACGAGTGTAATGGGAACCTACTGTCACTAATAGGTTGCCATTAACTACTCTGTTCCCCAACTTGTTATTTCCAGGGTTTCCTTCCTAAACTTGCACTTAATATAGCACTCATTTATGCTTCTATACAGCAAACTTCAAAAGAGAACACACCTTTCCTCCAATTATAAGGCCAGCTGAGAACTCATGATTTTTTCCCACTTTACGCAGAACCTTGAAGGTTTGGTATGCCAGTTCCCGGGTAGGCGATATTATTAAAACTCCCAGTCCATCAGCTGAAGTCCACTGATGGCGATACAGGAGTTCCAAAGCCTGAAAAAAATTACCATATTCTCATTATAAAAATCTCAGAAGGAAAATATGTAACAACAACAAATTTGTAACAAAAAGCATCATAAAAAAGATAAAGCCATACTAATTAAAATAATGACTTGAAGAAACATCAGTATACATTTCACATAGTTTGATTATATATCAGTTCTAATTGATGGTAATGATACTTGATGTAGCAAAGTTCCCTAGTAACAATCTATGACAGACAGTAATGGGTGGTGAATTGTAAACATTTTTCTGCATAATTAATCCTACTGTGCTTAATTTTGGAAATTGAGCCTTAATAGTTTGCATGAGAATCAGTGTAGAAAATCATGAGAAACTTCCATGTTCATAAGGTTTTGTGGGAACCAGAAACAGAATGAGCAACTAGAAGAAAGTCCATTATTGCAGGTTTAATTCTGGTTACAGAGTTGAAGCACTACTATCCACACACACCACACACAGAGCATTTCAACTAAAGCTGCCATACACGTCAGACCAGGATTACTCCTCCTCTTATAAATTCACACTGCAAAAACACTGTTTTAGTCAGCTAATCCTAACACAAAAATTTCCTATGTATGAATACCTGAGGTATTCTGAAATACTGAAGGCTGTCAAGTATCCTTATACAATTAATTTTTATTTCACTCCATCTCTCCAGCTCCTCTCATCACTTTTCTCCCCTAAAACTGTTTTAAAACAAAGTTTGTAAAACAAGGTACTTCTACTCCTAGATTAACTGGGTCATCTCATTTTTGTTTCTCAAGTTCACAAGACTACTTTTTGAAGCCACCTTTTTTTTATTCTTTACTAAAAAAACCAGCATAAAGCATAAATCCTCTCTCAACTAGAGAGGGTATTCAAAACAATCTACTACTGTTCCCACAGTTACTGACAGAACAGGCTTCAAAGAACTGCACACTCACAAAAATGCAAGGAATGTTTAAATCAAAAAAACCTCCATAATCAAAACATTAATACAAACACGAGGTTTGTATCCACTTATATGTGCGCTTTAAGCAAATGTCTCAATTACAGCTTCAACTTGAAGAAATTAAATGGAGAGTATGATGTTCTAAGTAAAAGTCCAACCTGTATTGCCCACAACAGGGGTTTTTCAGCCCTTTTTCCCACTTGCACCTGAAGTGATTTCTAAGGTGTTGACAAAAGACAATAAGGAAATGGAAGTCCACAATCACTAAGCTTAAGTTTGCTATGTAAGGTCCAAATCCTAAAATTTCAGAGGGGTGAAAACCACTCATCTAAAAACATCCAAGGAACTGAAGAAATTTCACCATTATATTTCATACACTTAGTTTTCAAAGAATTGGACTGCTAGAGTTGCACCAGATTCCTGAGAGGAAAACAAAGCGCTTCCTAAATCACACATGTCTACCAATGTAAGCATCAAAATGGAACTTCTGTCAGAATATTCCTATGGCCAAAATATACTTCTTTCAGAACCTCAAGCAGCTTTATTAAATTAGTATCTTGGCTTTCGTGAAACATTTAGATCAGCTGAATTACAACTTTTCTCCTAGGATCTATTAATCTAAGCTCTTCGACATACAATACTTCACAGATAACTTAGTTTGAGTACAAATGGAAGGATATAAATTACTTACCGGGACAATAAAAGCCAAGGTTTTGCCTGATCCAGTCTTTGCAGCTCCAAGTACATCTTTACCTTGTAAAGCCAAACCTATGGTTTGCCTCTGTATCTCTGTTACCACACGATACTGAGCTTCCTGCAATCCTAGTATTTGCAGTATAGGAAGAGAAGACAGAGTGTAGGACAGGAACAAGTAGGGGGAGAAAAAAATATCTTTATTTTTGTCTCTCCCAGAGCTATATTCCTCCATTTAGAAAATGCTGTACATGGCAACAGTTATCTAAAATTTAATTTAAAGCAAAGAAATGTTCAGATGTGGATAAATAATATATTAGTTTTTACTTAAGTTACTTTCCAAAGGAAACTTTCATACTCACCTTTTAGGGTTTTCTTTGACAACGGAAAATCTGAAAATCTCTGAATTTCACTTGCATTTATCTGAAACAAGGTAAGTTTAATCAGTGCTTACAATCCAAGCATAACAGAAATTAAACAGTGTTCTTTAAGTTGCTGTTAACATAAAGATGTAGTAGTTCAGTATGACCTGAGCCAAGTTAGCTGGTCAGGCAACCTATACTAGTTTGAGCTAAGCCAAACCACCCTTCTACCATAAACTGTTTAGTAAGTAGTAAGATACACATTAAAGCTCAGATCATCATGAAATCACAGAACAAACAGGCTGAAAGGGAGCTCAGGAGGCCCCTGGTCTAACCTCCTGCTCATAGCAAGTGAGCTCTGAGGTCACGTCAGGCTGCTCAGGGCTCCAGCCACTCCAGCCTTGAAAACGCTCAAGGATAAAGACTGGACAGCTTCTCCAGGCAACCTGTCCCTCACTCCGCCTGACTGTCCTCGTCAAAGGGAAAAAGCAATTCAGACCAAGCCTCTCTCCTGCCAGCTTATACCTCATCTCTCATTCTTATGCCCTGTGCCATCTCCTTAACAATTTCCCCAGGGACTCTTAGGGCTCCTGTGAAGTCTCCATCTCAACCGCAAAGCCATCTCTGCTACAGACTGACAAGCCCAGCTCCCCCAGTCTCTCCTCACAGCACAAGTGCTCCAGCCCCCACCATTTCAACAGCCCTCCACTGAACTGGATCCATTTTATTGGCATCTTTTTCTTATCGAGGGGTCCAAAACTAGATGTAGTATTATTCAGGGAAAAAAAAGTGGGGGTTTTTTTCTCAAATCATATTTTAAAAAGATACTGCAGTATGCAAGCAAGGTCTAAATTTTCTACAACGCAGCATGCCACAAGCCTCACACGTAACTTGCAATTAAGCCTCATGCTAAGCAATACAGAAATTCTGTAGCCTTTTTCTCCAAAAGTGTCCCAGTCAGACTAACTGCCAGTAGAGATTATAATAAAGTATCTACAGCAAAACACATAACTAGCCAATTATTTCATATTTCTGTGTGGCTGCAATGAGCACCAAGTTTATGATCCACACACACTAAGCATACATTCATTTTCCTGGTAATATCCACAGGGGAGCAGTTTGTTTTTAGAGGGTACTGCAAATGGAGTAATGATTGTCATACCCCATAAGACGCAACTCGGAGCTCTTACCTCGTTTCTTTTTTAACCATTCCAGCCTATGAAAAAAACATTACTATGCTGCAAAGTACACAGCCCTTACCTTCCTGAAAAAGAGAGCAGCTCACCTGCACCCACAACAACTTAACCCTTACGGCTCCCACATGCAAACATTGCTGGCAGCCTCCTTACAGCCTACAACCTTATTAGATCTTAGCTGTCCTTCTCCCATCTATATTTTCATATCCCTGGAATCAATGAGTATGAAGTGCATTCCAGCTGCTGTATAAGGTCAGGTATCACAAAAGTAGGTAAACAGTTCCGCATGGTAAAGGCCTGGTAAACAAACGCTTCAGGAAATATCTCCAGATAACAAACACATTTCTCCCCTGCACCACTTTTCCATTTTGACTCTACAGTGCGAGCTTCAAGATTTTTTTTGCATAAACTTAGCATTAGGTTATGTGATTGAAGACTCATGACTGAACTCAAAGACCCCCACAAGAACCAGCAGAACAACGCCAGGGAAGGAGCCCCAATAACATCATCACTGCACACCAAGTTAAACCACCCTGACTCAGCTGCTCCTCGAGAGCACCAGAGGGGAGCACTCCACTCATGGTCCCTGGGTGAACCCCACCGAGGCGTTAGCGGGGCCACCCCCCATCCCCCAAGGCTGGCAGGGGGTAGCGCCTGCAGGGGCGTGGGGACTCACAGGGAGCTGTGGAGGAAAAACATTTGGGGATGTTGTACAATATATGAGGTGTTGTAAGGGGTCTGTGGGAATGTGCAAGACTTGTTATGGGACATTTAGGGGACGATCAATGGCAGGGAAAGGGAGGGATCATGGTGGACTGGGGACGAACCGGTGTGAGAAAATAGCGGGAAAAGGGGATAAAAGGGGCTGGTCGGGGTAACAGCTGGCTGGTCCGTACGCTCGTCTGACCGAGCCCTGCACCTCATCACCACAGCCTGCCCTACAGTCTTACTAAATGTTCTTACATAACAAGAAGAATAATTATTATTACTACTAATAGTAATTACTCTTACATTCTTACTATTGACTTTCTGTGCGGGCACAGTCCCTATTCGGAGCCCGGGTGAGCGCCCACCACCCAACCCTCCAGCCAGGCTGGTGGGCAGCAGCACGAGCGCTGAGTGTCAGCAACTGGAGTGGGACCACGACCCTCAGAGGCTGGGGAAACCGGGGCCTGGGGCGGCTCTGGGACAGACGGAGTAGCTAATGCCAGCAAATGGAGAGATCCATTTTCCACGTGTGGGTCCGTATTTCACTAATGGACATGAATCTGATCAGACAAGAGAAGAACAGCACCTGCCACCCACACTGTCCATTTGCTCCCGAGGCGGGGAGGGCGACTACCGTATCTATAAAGCCTGAGCAAATGAAGAGGAAGAGAGACTACAACAGCTTTGCATGTATACTGACTAGCATCCATAAACTGAAATTTCCAACTGTCAAACTCTGAGCTTACACGATTTGTACATTTCTAATAGGTATCGTTTATTTCTAACGGATTGCTGAACAGAAATCTCCCAACACAGGGACCAAGCAAAATGGTCCTGAGATGTTCCTGACAAGCCACAGTAACAATTCCAGAGACAGCCTCAAATGAAGAGCTACTGACCTGTCAGATCAGACTTCTATCTACTTCAAGTACCACGCCTCATACAGGCTCTGCCTATTAGAAAAAACTGAGGATTTATACCTGTTTAAAGCACCTAGGTCACAGCACTACTCTTTTCAGTCTAGTTCTCTCTGGTAAAAGCAAGAAAAGTAATTTAGTGCATGAATTTCATCTCTAAATAAAAGGTATATAAAAAAAATAACATCCTTATTAAAACCAGGTTTTGACATAGTTCAAGACAAAGCTCTTGCAAAGTAATTTCAAACTTTCACTGTGTCCTAGCAGAGCAATTAAACTTCTGCCAAGTGTTACTTAAAAATCTTAAAGGCGAGTTATTTTTATAAAACCTACTTGTGCTGAGAAGCATGTACTTTAAGCTCCTACATTTCTGGGAGGGGGGGGGAAATTCCTATCAGAAATCACTATAAACAAGTGGGGGGGGTTGACTTTCAGAAATTGCAATTTCTGACAAATACTTCTGAATTCCATTGATAATTTCGAAGATATTATCTATCACAAACAATACTGCATATTAGGCTAATTCCCAGTGTTCTTATTTTGCATGTTAAAGGATAAGTCAGTGATATGTACAGGTTCATTTTAATTTCAACCAAGAGACTGTCTGCACAGGAAAACAGTATGCCTATGAGAGGGAAAACAAAAATTCAAACAATTCATTATGTGAAACTAAAGGGATGGATTTTAACAGGTTTGTGACACATGGAACAGGCTATTGCAGCAATATGAAATCTTTCTAAATAATTAAGGCTGCTTGAAGTATTTCACTGGTCAGCTTTTTTAAAAATCTAGATGACCCAGCAGGAACAGATGTATCAATCTCAAAGGAGACAAATATTGTTCCACTCTTCTACCTTTAACTCCTCTAAATCAATTTAAAAAATCATTACGTGCATAAGCCTAGCGGTTTTAGAGATGTCCAAGAAGGAAAAAGTGAAAACAGTATTAAAAGAGTGAGGCACAGGAATGTTAGGAAAGGCCATGTCACAAAGCTTCCTGTATTATCTCTCTGCCCTACAAACTTAGAGGAGCACAAGAATTCTCTGTTGCAGCACCCTTAAAAGTCCAAAGATACTGGGTTATTTTTAAATGAAGTCTAAATGGCAGGAGTGAGAAGAACTGGTGTTAGAGGTAGGTGGTCTTGTAGATCTATTCCATACCTACACACACCAGTGCAAAACACCACCAACCAGTGGAAATCTGTACTTGTGAGCTCTCTCTAATCTGCTCTAGGAGAGAGCAGCCACCTTGTTTCCAATACTTCAAATGCTATTCTGATCTAACTTGACGAAAGAGTTTACACATACAGCTTCCCAGCACATCAGGTAAGCTGTTAATGCTTTTCATGAGCACAACTCTGTGAAGAAGACTATGTCCATCAACAGCCTCACAGGTAGGCAACAAAGTCACTGGATCAACAGACAACAGATCAGCTATGAACACATAACACAGAAAATAATCCCAAGATTTGGACACACTAAATTTGGAAAATGGAAACTAAATTTCACATTTTCCGTTTATGATGCCACACATTCACAATCATGTCAACAAAGGACAAAAAAAATCCAGTAACAAAGTATCTTGGTTATCTCTTCATTCTTGTTTAATTTTGTCCTCTTTATCCATTGCAGTCATTCTCACACTGGAAATTATAAACAATGTACTCTTAAGAGGGGGTGCAAGGTGGATCCTCTTGCATCCAGAAGCCGTGCTACCCCTATTCCATGCCACATGTAAGATGACAAAAGCACATGAAGACCCAACCCACCCACAGCCTTCACGTCAGAGACCCCAGCCAGTGCTCCTCAGAGAGAGGTGCTTACTGAAGAGCTTTCAGATTCCCTCATCTTTAAGAAGGTATCTGCCTCGTGCAGAACCCACTGGAGACTCCTGAAGATCCAAGTACATGGCACTTCCTCATAGTCCTCACCCCCACTATAACCAGGTCCAGAGTAATAGGGAAGAAATGCAGGAGACCAAGTGGAAAACCTTGTCAGGGACCAGAGAAGGAGATACGAAGGACTGAAGACAGAAAGCTAGGTGGGCATCCACCTGTATGTTCACAGACAGGAGACTCCTGGAGCTAGAGGACAGCAAAACCCCAGAAGAGTTGAGACCAGGAGCCCTCAAAACTATCCAAAGACAAACATATGTTTACCCTGTCTTCATTCTGATGGATACATGCATGACCACTACCAGCCTCTCTTCAACCTCTATAAATACACACAGACACAACCTCCCAACACCCAACACTTACCTATGCTGCCCCAAGCTCCACAGAGACACAGAATTATCACCTGTATCCCAGAAATGCACATAGGTGGCACAGAAGCATATATACATATTCACATAGCCATATACACAACAAATAAACACAAGTATCTATGGAAGTAATTGACAGAGGTGACTATAAGGCCGGTAAAAGCAGAAATCTATGTAGAATGAGTGGAAATTAAATGCAAGCATCAAATGTATAGGATGTGTTTCAGGGAAAAGTGACTGCATTTAAATACTACACAAAACATTTCAGGCTAGGAGTAGAGGAACAGACTGCTGCAGAAAATCAGAATGGGGACTATTCAAACTAAAATGTCTGAGATCTGTACATCTACCCACCACAACCCAGATATACCACCCTATTAAAGTAAGAAAGGAATACTGACCACACTACAGAAAAGCAAGAGTTACATTATTCCCTTAAAGAATGTAGTTTCATTAACTCACTGTTTGTGTGTTCCTTTTAGACCCCTCTCCTGCTTATAAACATCTGTGAGCAACAGAGTCATACCCCACTACCTATCACGGATGCATTCCTGTAAAGTGGAATGGTATGACAGATAGCAATTTTTCCCTCTAAGAACTAATGTAATAATATAAAGGAATGTATGTATGTTGGCATTTATTACATGCATACAGCATAAATACAGCAGAACTGTATATGGAGAACATATACACTGTGTGGGGGGAGAACAAAGAGGCAAATGCAGCATCAAATGGGGGGAATGTTGGCTTCCCACAGATCATTTTTCAAAATATTTCTGCCATTTCATCTCTGAGACCAAATGCCCAAGATACACCTTTTCTTCAAGCATTCTTGCTGCCTCCTTTTAACCAATTAGATTTTTTTTCATTGTCATCATCTTCCTCAAATGAATCCAACTAAGGGCAAAGGACACGTGAATAGGGGTCATGTTTGGCCATTCAGTCTCACAGAGGCTGTATGTACTCCAAAAAGTCAGTATCTCCTCCAGTTGATGATTCTCATAATCCTGCTCCTGCCTCTCAATACATCCATGCCACACACATATAATTTCAGTACACAGGAGCAACATACTGCTTCAGCTTCTGCACATGTGTCTACTACATTAGAAGAAAAGCTACCCCCTGAACTCAATCACTTTATCTATGACACTACTGCACAGATTACTAAGCGACCAGTGATGGGACTCCAAAACAAGAGATAGAGAAGAAAGAATAACCAGATATTGCCATAGTACCCTAAGGTAACACTGCAGCCTAATCTGCATATGGCATTATCCAGTAAATGCAAGCTATAATGAAATGTAGAAACGATTAGGGCCTGACAACATGCAAAATTAGTTTCACTATACACCTCCCTGTGTTCAAATACATGGAAATACAAAGCAATCTATTGTGTATGCACTGCAGTTTGGTATACAAACAATAAGCCCACCACCCTGGGTTCTGTGCAGACAGTTCACAAACTCTGTACGCTGCCTTTGCCAAGCTGCTTTAATTCATTTTCTCTCTCTTGTTCAGATGTGCCCCCTCCAGAGAGCCTGCAGAGGCAGCAATCTCATTCTAGGTTATAACAAGCAGTCCAACTGTACTGTAGCAATGTAAGTTTTTCATTCCACAACGAAAGGTACATACCACCAGTGTTATCCCACTCAGAAAAATGCAAGCTTCTAACAATTCCAGTAGTCTGCTTTCAGTCAGCATGTAAATCCTCTATTTCTACCATGAGTAGAAAGACATTGCCAAATCAAGCTAACTCAAGATTTATCCACAACAAAATATATTAATTATGTAGCTACCATCTTTAATTTTTATCATTTATGAGTAAGTCCATTTTTCCCCCTGAGAAATAACATGTGATTCAAAACAATAATTTGACCATCTTCAGAAGCACATCGTTTGCTTGCAAACCAGTAAAGTCCACGATTGTGTGAAGCATCAGAATATTACCTTGCTAAATCTTAACCAAAGCAGCTAATATGACCTCTTCATGGCGACAGACATGTTTCTTCCAGACCTGTCATTACTTTCTGCTCAATCAAATTACAACCACCAAGAAGCCTCTACTACCAGCTACGCTGAGTGCAGCATAGCCACGTACAACTGCCACGCTTCTCTCCAGGAGTAGCTGCAACTTCAGCAAAAGTTGGCAGGATGCAGAGCAACTGCACAGGCAGAGCACACCTAAGCCGTTATTCAGAATTATTCACAATCTCGGTACCACCTACTAAGCAGCATGGCTCAAAAGCCAGCATCCCCCAGAGGGATGCAAGACAATCTGGGTGACAAAACCAAGGCCACCAACCCTGGCTCTACACTCAGATACCTATGTCCTGACTTGAGGTTAAACAACGTGCTCTTCTAGGGTGATGTCTGCCTGTAGGGCAGCTTCTACGGAGAGAAAGGTGTCCCATCTCCTGGTGTCCCACCTCCAGCAGCCGAGACGCGCTGGCCGCCTGGTCAGAAGGGCCAAGCGCCACTGGTGACGATCGGCCACAGCCGCCTCCTCACCGCGCCCCCGCCCACCCGCGCCCCTCGGGGGCCGCTGCCTGCCCGGCCACGCCACCAGAGCCGCGGGCACTGCGGGTACCGCCCGCTCCTCCTCTGCCCGGGGGGCGAAAGGCAAGGAATGGAGGCGCATCCCTGCCTCAAGGGGGTGAAAGCCCCTCTGCCTGCCACCGTCCAGCGTCGCCCAACAAACCAGCTACCTACAGGCACCGCCAACAGCCAGAGGCACAGCCCTGCCAACGCGGGGTGCGCACCAGGACACCTCTCCCCCTCACAGCTTCCCCCTCGCAGCCCTACCCACACACACCCCGCACGAGGAGAGGAGCCGCTTGCCCGCCCGCCATGCCCGCCCGCCTGGCGTCCCCCCGCCCCGCTCCCCCCCGGCCCGGCAGCACCACGCGTACCTCGGGGTAGCGCTGCACCAGGCGGCCGATGACCTCCCGCTCCACCTGCCACTCGGGCCGCTTCCTCTCCTTGCGCTGCAGCCGCAGCCTCCTCGTCCGCCGAGTGTACTTCTTCTTCCAGCGCTCGAAGCTGCGCACGGGGTCCATCGCCGCCGCCCCGCCGCCGCCGCCATCGCTGCCGGCCCGGCCCATGCTGCCCCCGCCGCCCCGCATGGGACCCACACGGCCGCCGGGGGCGGGGCTGGGCGCGCGCGGAGTGCGTCAGCCGGGCGCGCCGCCGGGGAGGGCTCGGCTGGGCTCGGACGGCTCGGCTCGTTTCGGACGGGCTCGGCTCGGCTCGGCTCGTTTCGGACGGGCTGGGACGGGTTCGGCTGGGCTCGGACGCGCTCGGCGCGGCTCCGCTCCGAGAGAGCCCGCGCTCTGGGCCTTCCCTCACCTGTGGAAAGGTGGAGAGGTTGCGCGAGAGTTGAAGAGAAATCACACTTCGTCTAGTATAACCCAAAAAATGGGCTCTTGGCGCAGCTTGTAAAATATGTTCTGTGACAGAGATGACAAAATTGAAATGAAAAACCGTAAAGAAATGATGCCATAATAGAAAAGGAATATGTGCTTAGTACTGACATAAATTCAGTCCTCTGCAGCGCAGTGGGGCAAGGGATGAGGAGGCAGAGTTCTATGAAAGCTCTGTTAATGCTTTATTTGCTAATTTATTACAGGGGAAAACTGCCACATTTTTAAAAAATCAGAAGGGACTTGTCAGACATACGGTGGGCCTTGCGTGTAAGGTGCTGGATTTAAGCGCAGTTGGATGTGTGTTTGAGCCTTGGTAATACAGCTGCAGCCGGTGGCCTTGGCTGAGAGCCCTGCGCTGCGCCATGGCTTGGCTGGGCCTCACAGGGGGGCCAACATGTTTACCTGGGGTGGTCTCTATAAGAGGTACGTATCTCTACAAGTAATCAGATTTAATACACCTGCAAATGTGTATTACACTATCTTTGCATGGGCCAATTCTTAACCTCTCTCTGGGGGGAAGGTCTGCATCGCTCTGCAGTCGCTCGGTCAGAAACGATCCGCTGAGTCAGTTTTAGTACCACATGGGCATGCAGAATTAAAACCCAAAACCAGGCTGCAGAGTTATTGTGCCACATCAGGAAGAGAAAATGACAAACATATTTATGCAATGTCAGAAGAAGGAAGTAAACACGCTGATGAGGGGAACAGTGAAAGACTCCCAAAATAATTACTGTCTCTGATGAGGGTTTGGAATTCCAGAAAGCTGAGGGAAAAGGGAGTGTCTTAATTAGCTCCACTTTTGCCGTACATACGTTGAGTGTGTCACTGAAGATGTTTTCCCTCCTCCCAAAGATCAGGCAAACCCGTGATCATAGAAATGTTTGTTTCCTCTTTAAAATACATTAAGTTCCTAATTTCAGGACAGGCTGGAAATATCTCCATTAAATATGTCCCAGTGGGTTCTCTCCTCCTAGGTACAGCTTTGAATTCAGTGGTTTTCTCTAGGTGTTTATTTGCTGTTAAGATGAATAAGGAAGGATACTGAAGGTTTTATTCTTGAAACAGAAATGTTTTTTTCCAGAAGTACCTGATTAAAAACTGTTTGCAGGAGGTGCAGTTCCACCCCGAAGGATGTGCTTGGGGAGGGGGGATGGAACATCTTTCCCATGATTACAGCACATTAACTTGACATACAAAAGAAGGTCCCAACCTGACATGATCAGACTGGTGCAGGGCTCAGCTGCCACTTTAAGTGGTTCTGTCTGCCTGTAATAGAAAAAGAAAAACCAGAAACCCTCCTGTGTAGAATTCCTGCTGTTGCCCTGATGGAGTAAGTTTAACCTTTTTGTAAGTAAATGTACAGGTGAAAGGTTTGAGTTTGAACATGCTGTCTTTGCTCACCTGGCCTATGTTTTGCCTACAGGTTCATCTCACTCATAGCAGAACAGCAGCAGTGGTCCATGAGTAACCACAGACATAAATCCACAATGAAAAAAGTTACATTAAAAACAATATCTTGCTGTCCTATTTCTAAAACAACTTTTTCTGCTGCTGTCATGAAAAACACTGTTAATTATGCTTATATGTTTCCGATGCTTTTTAATGATTTGTTTGCTCATTAGCCAAGGGATCCATATACCAGGAACGGAAAACCAGAAAGTCAAAAGCAGCCTGTCCTGTTTCCCGCAGTAGAAGGTAAAATGCTGAAGAGCCTCGCGGCCCTGTATTGGAAGTCTGGGAGCCTGCAAAAAAAAAGGAGCCACCTTTCTATTTTCTCTGCTGTCCTCTCACCCTGAGGGGCTTGTCTGAGAAACAGTCAATGGTTTGTAAAAGTTTCCCTTTTATACAGGAACAAATTCTACTGTATTAAAATCCGTTTATTTATGATGTGGAAGACTACTTCAGCTGTCTTGTAATAGTACTACCCTAAAACTGTGGCAAAACCAGAGATCCTTCTGGTTTTCACTTTAATAAAGAGAAAGGGAAGAAAAAATTATTTTTTACAAGTTAACAAATAAATGATTCAAGCATGGTTGTTTACTTGCAGTTTGGAGAAGCGAAGGAAGGGAGTATGCTATAACAATAAATGTAACAAGGCTCTCTATACAAGACCACAGAGAAGAAGAAGGTAATATTTGATTTCTAAAAAAACCTGTTTCAGTAACAGTCATTCTTCATAATTTCACTCTCATGCAGATTCAGTCTTTCCTACTCAAATGCACAAACATGCATGTGTTTGGGCAGGGTTATTTATGGTGACAAGGAGGACAAGGGGCACCAAGTATCAAGGTCAGGGCCCTGAGGGCACTTGTAGACCTTAATGGCCCTGACCAGCTGCACTTGAGTCCTCCCCCTACACCCTGGCCCAGCTCCACCCTGCAGCTTCAGGCCCTGCCGGAGTTGTCTTATGTCATGTTGGTCCCCAGCTCAGCCACAGCCATGCCTGTTCTTGGCCGCAGACCCCACCCGTTGGGCCTCTGAGCTGCAGACTGACTTCCTGGCTTGACCTAGGACCTGCTTTGTCAGTGTGGACCTGCCTGGTTATCAGTTGTCAATGGCTGTGGCCACCAGACCCGATCCTCATCCTGACCCTGATCAGGGAGTTGATTTCCCAGCTTGACCTTGGACCTGCCTCATCACCACAGACTCGTCTGATGAGCGGGACTCTTGACTGACCCTGGTTGCCACCCACGAGCACACCCTGCTCCCTTGCACTGTGCTAGCAGCCTTAGCCCCTGACTCTTAGGAAGCAGTAAGCCCTTGCTGTGCCCTGACAGTCAAGCTCTAATCACTTTTTCTGGGTTCGTCCTGAATGGTGACAATGGTGCACAATCTTTGAAATCCTTTATATTCTTTCTTGACAAAAGCCTCATTTGAGTTGTATCGCACAGCTGTTGCTCTGTATCTGTGTTGTGGAGCTTTCTTCATGGCATGGCCGTAGTACAGCTGGCCCTACACCCCCATCCTGCCAATTCCCCATTCTTACTTATATTCTTTCTTGCATTTCATGGTTGGTCTTAATCTCTTCATTTGCTACATGTGCATCGTTCCCTGCGCTCCTGCTGTGCCATTTCTTCTGGTACCTCATGCTGCTGCTCAGACTCTCATTCACATACCACATACCCCACTTAAATATTCCCTTTACAAATCTCTACAGGAATTTAAGATAACTAGAAGCTGATTTTATTTAAGAAAAAAATAATAACACTGTGTGTACTTAAGTTAAACTTTGGTGTTTCCATTAAATCTTTGATTGTTTTGTACTGACCTGTTTTCTTTCCTTTTTTCCACATAATCTTCATCACCTAAGAAAGTAATCAGCAAACCAGAGGAAGGGACCCCAGAAGTACAAGATATCAATGAAATACCACTAAACCCCTTCTCAATGAAACAGCCATGTGCTAGGAGAATTTACTTGAGAGGCTGTCTGAGGCCAAGAGTCTCTCAACACTCCTCTCCTTATCTTCCAAGGCTTAACTTGCTATGCTTCAGGAGATATGTAAGATTTTGCATCTGAGGATTGTGCTTGAGTGTCTGTGAATGAGACATGCAAGCTTGAAAAAACCCACAGTGAAAGGATGGATCTTCAGTGTAATATTTGCAGTACTATGATGTAACTTCAGGCTTTTTTAAAAACAATATGCAAATGGCAGTCAGATTTATGAATGTTATTTTTAATAGAAAGAATGTTCCCATAAGTAATTATGAATTTTTATCTGTCTAAAGGAGTACAGAAAAAAAAAATTAAGAAAGCCCATGGGTTTTCCTATGTTGGGTAGCCCTATAGTAAAAAGGCTATCACCCAAGAAATTAAATTTTAAAAGGCAAAACTTCAACTAGATTTTCAAAAACTCAGTAGAAACACTGTTTCAGTAATTCCTGGCCTGAGCAAATGGGTAAGTTGTGATGAATAAATATTGTGAGTTATGACCAAGAATATTGTGGGGTATAATTGAGACCTTGTACTTTCCTCTTAGTAATGAGCTGCTGTTTCCCCAAAATGAAATAAATATGATTTTGTAGATGACATTATGTGCTCTTCTTGTGGAAGTAATAAAATGAAAACACTTTTACCAAATATATAAATTGCAGGAATGTGGTTTTCAGTAGACACTCCAAAATGTATTCTGCTCTGGGAAAAAAAGTAGTCGTACTATTACTCTAAACATGAATGCATGGTGCAGCTTAAAAACTCTTGGAGTAAACTAGTGGTTGCAACCTCAGTAATACAGACATATATAAGCAACCTAGAGTTAATTCTGAACGATATCTTACAGGTATCTGGATTTGAATGTTAATTTTAGAATTAAGTCTTTTCCTTCCACATTGGTAAATAGTTTTATAGTTTGAAAAAGCCAACTGTCATGTATAAAATAATTTTAGAAAGTAGCTGCTGCTTTTTCAAGCCTGAGCCTGCCAGATGACAAACAATGACTTCATGGAGAGAAATATGGCCCTCCAGTCCTTCACTCATTTTCTTTGGCCATGGACAATTTAACAGCCACCACTATGGAAATAGGCCTCAGTTGTTAAAATTGTCCTTCAAGAAGTTTGCAAATTGGAATTCTTTCAGAAGATGCAGGTTATAAGTCCGTTATCCTCTTAAAATCTGGGGTGAAACAGACCAGGAAAAGGTCGGGGGGGGGGGGGGGGTGGCGGGGAAAGAGGACTTATGCTTTGCTGTTCTCTTGATTACCAGAATTTTGGCTAAATGCCATGCTAATTATATTGATCAGAATGACAGCAACCAACTTACTAAATGTTTAAGTGAAAACCACACTCAGTACAGATTTAAGTTTACACGATAAAATTAAACTTTGTGCCATGATGCCTCAAAAACACTTTATGTGTGTGAAAAACAGCAAAGGGGGAAAATTAAACAAGTTTCTTCAAATACAGAAGCAAAACCAGCTTGTCAAGTCTCTAGAAATGCCAAAAAATCTTGATACTGTTGGTCAGGAAGTGTTGGATGATATTGTGTGATACAACAGAATGCTTTAGGAAAAGAGCTGAAGAACTTTTTAATAAGATGGCATAAACACATTTCTTCTGGAATAACAAAGGACTTTTTGTGTTCTATGGACTGCTGGTGGTGATTATAATATTCATGATTTGGTCTGCAGGACCCTCAAAATTAACTTTTTGCTAGGGAAGGCCCACCTGACCATTGGGAAAGTTGTACTGAAAGCCCTAACCAAAGAAAACACTTCCACAGTCAAGGAAGAAGCTTTCACTCAGGTTGTCAGACAAGGTGACCGCCTATAAAATGGAAAGTAATTTAAAAAAATGAATGACGTACTGTGTCATTCTTTCAGTCTTTAAATAATACCATCCGTCTCTTCAAAATGTTATGATATGTAGATTTTTTTGTTATGAAGATGCGGGAGGAAGGTTAAAGCAAATACAAAATCAAAACGTTTTTCCTTTAAGTCAACAGAAGTGTTTGGATTGAAAATTATAAGCATGACAAATCTTGCAAGAATATGTGATGGGGTTTGCTGAAACTTGTTTTCCCTCACAGAACTGTCAAACACACCCAGGCTCTGCAGGCCCTATCACTTCACTGCTTCCTACGGTTTGCCCTGTAGCACTTTCTGCATTTCTGAGCTTTCGGTGACGGGACCATGAGGATGTTTAGGTGTATATAAGCCACTAGGGGCCGTAACAGACCTGTAGAAATAAAAATGAGTAATCAACTGTGATCGTAATAGATACACAACGGAAAGAACCATTAAATAATCAAGCCTGCTCTTTTTGTGATGGTCAGGATCTGTGTACAGTCCCAAGGCACAGGCTGTTATTCCAGCTCAGGGAACTCCATAAATATGTGTTTGATTTTGAACAAATTTTACAGTTCCTTCGCAAACTGAGCTGATTTCCTAACTCAGATGGAGTTGATAAATCCAATTACGAAAGATTAGTTAACTTTTCAGATGATCACACCGTTTGAAAGAATGCCATTTCTGAAACAGAATGGTATACACCGCAGTGCTACTGAGGCTTAGTATAAAAATGACGTACTGAAATGCTGTCCTTTAATTAGAAAATAACTTTATGGAAAAAAATACTTGTATTTAGCACAGTTCTTGGGCTCTTTGTACTTCAGATTCATTTCAGGAGGCAGTTAATGTATTGTTTTTCACAGCCTATTAGCATAGTACAATATATTTAGTTTGTCAGATATGTAAAAAATGGCACTGCACTTTTATGTGGCAGGCATTTATACTTTATTATCCTTGGTTTTATATGCTTGATTATTCTTGCATTTGGAGAAAGAGTCATAGTATGTTATTTTTGATTCTGTAGTTTATTCACTAGGTGTATTGCTCAATTCTGAGGTGCACATTTCTCTCCTGTTTACAATGACTTAATAACACCTCTTTGTATGGCTGTGAAGTGTAATCCACCCAGCCTGACCTATCTATGTGCATACTTCTGGTTGTAGAAATCACATTTGGTTTAAATGTTGATACTCATTAGATCTATATTTGATAGTAATGGGTCATGACACCAATTTTAGAGAAGAGACATGGGCTGGGGGTCAGTCACAGAAAGGCAATGTGGGAAGGCAAAAGGGAATTGAAGGTAAACAACCTTGGTAGTTTATGCTGACAGATGAGGCCAGACCCATGACCATGACCATGTCCATACCACTCAACCATTCCTGCTGCCAATTCCCTATAGGAATGCAGTGTGTGCCCATATGGGTAACAGCTGCATGAACTGTAAAGCTGTCAAACCAAATTAATCCCATATATAACTGCAAAGTCACATCAAAAATATATTTATCTTCATGCTTTATTATTTCAGTTGCACTACATTTTTCAAGTAGAAGGTGTTGTCAAGACTCAGGTGAAAAGAGTGCTGTCGTGACAGCATGAGTAGCCACAGGTGACCTCCGAAAACCAGAGTGATTGCAGCATTCTAAAAAATTGAGACAGGAAAGCTGCTGCGCTAAATGCCCAGATCTGCCCACTTGCAAATACAAGGCAACGGCAAGAGATTTTCTTTCAGGTTGTGCAGGTTTGTCTACAGTTTCCTACTGAAGGTCAGTTCACAATGGATGGTGTACAGCCATGAGCCTGAACAGCTGGATTTCTGAATCTAACAGTAACATTTCTGTACTACTGCTGATCGTAAGAACTCAGGAGAAAGCAAAACCAGAAACATTGTTAAGGAAAACAGTGGGTTTTTATGGGAGATTCTGTATACTTTTGTTAGACAAGCCAACATAACCATTTAACATTTCTTGACAATCAGATTCCCGGGGGTGGAATTCAGCTCCAGATTGTAGATACATACATAGCGGCATCTAAACGAAGGGGCTTGGTTCAGTTGCTCTGTTGCCATCTGAGATGCTGTAAGGCATCCTGCCTAAGCTTCAGCTGCTTCTCCAGAAGGGCACAGATGTCCCATATGCCCCATGTCATATCTGCCAGCCTTGTGCAGATGCTTCTATACCCTAGGGCACTAGATGCTTATATTTAATCCCACTGGAAACTGTAGAGCTATTTGGCTCATTTTGAAAGAGACATCTCATTTAGTCATCTGAATTCCCCTCTAGACTCCATTAGCTGTATTGACTAGATCTCCACTCACTATAATGGCAGTATGACATGTAGACATGACATTTAAGCTCCTACAAGCTGGAATGACTGTCCCACATTCCTCCCCAAAGAGTTTAATGTTCATCTAATGTAAAGACTCAATAAAAGGCATGTGAAAACATGGACCTAAAAAGCTTTGCTGAGCCTCTCAGCAGATTAGTGTTCCAGTTTCACTTCATTTAGCAATCCTTTAAATCATTTTAGTGTCAACAGTAACACAACCAGGAAACAGGTTACTTCAGCAGATGTGGTTGATTCACGGGCAAAGTTAAAGCCTAAACAAGTCTTTCACTGGCTATTTTTTGGATCTGGTTCACAAAATGTTCAGTGTTCTTTAATGAAATTAGCATCTCTATTTCAGATTTAAATTATACAGGTTTAACAGCTCATAAAAACAAACAAATAAACAAAAAACCCATAAGAGCTCTAGACAGCTCTACAGAAGATTGGTTTCTGCCAAATTCAGGAGCCTGACAGCTGCAGCCGCTCAGTCTAAGCTAACAGACTCTGCCGCTCAGTCGAGTTTGGCAGCATAAACTTCCTACCACAGAGCTCAGGTTCATGGCTTCCGGGGGGGACATGGATAACTGTGGAACTGTCAGCACTCATCTATGCAGATGTTGCTTGGCAGTCTCCTATCTTGCTCACATGTATGCCTCTTGCATACTTGCACAAATAAATATTTTGAAGAGTAAAGGGAAAGCACTGCTAGTAATCCCTGGCCCATGACTTCCAACATATTCAGAAATTATCTGAAAATGGAATTAGGATGAGGAGGCAAAGCCTTAGTGGGGATAACTGGCTAGCTGAAAAGGGTCACATAGACATAGTCCAGCTGGCTGGACAAAAATGCACATCGCTCTCAGCTTATCTGAAGTAAAGCAAAATACACTGTCTTTGGCTGTTCTTGTTACACAATAATAGGAAGATTTTGGTGGGAAAAGAATGTTGCAGGTGGGAACAGATAACTACAGAAGAGAAACTAGGGGCGGGCTTGGTATTTAGGCAACTAACCAATAATGAGCTTAACTTTTGTAATATGTATGAGCTAATTATAACAAGGCATAAAAGGTGACTGTAAGGTACAATAAACGAAGTCTGCTGATCACTCATATTGAGTGACTGTGTCTTCCCTCCGTCGCAACACCTTAGTACTGGTCTTGGAGCTATATTGTGAGTCTGCCTGTGCCTGGCTATGCACCTCGCTGATCTGGGCATGGACTCTGATGCACTGAGTTGACTCCCTAGCTTGACCTTGGACCTTGGATCACCACAGACTTGTGTGTCTGGCAATCAATGGCATGTGGCTGAACTAGATGACCACCACAGGACCTGCTCCGCTCACCCTGCTCAGGCGCTGTGGGATCGTGCCTTGTCAATAGGAGGACACTGTCCCTGCCTGCCTCTCACTGTCACCCTGCTCTCCTGGCTCACCTTTCCTTGCAGAGCAGCCTTGCTCTTCCTGACGGTATGTTATCTAGTGTGACAAAAGACTTTCTGTTAAGACTGTAGGGTAACTGGCTAGGTAGTATAATGGCAGTTGAAATTCAACATAAATAAAGGTGAAATAATGTACCTGGGGAAAAAGCATTCCAACTTGATATGTACCAATGATGGTTCTGAGTTGATTTGTACAACCTGTAAAATCTGGGTGTTATGAAGAAACTGTTTCTGTTATAAGATTCTTATTTAGGCATTCACTGTCTGCTAAAAATTATCTGTGAGGCACAAATAGGAGCAACTGAAAGCAGAAGTGACAAAAGCCCCAGTACTATTGCTGTATATCATTATGTTGTATATGTGTGTGTTGTCCAGCTGGACAGCTATCTGTAGAGCTTTAATAGCAACAGTACTCAGCTTTCTACACCCAGACTGTAAACAGTCTGTGAAGAATTTATGCTGCTGTGTCATTCCATGAAGTCCAAAGAGAATATGCTGTGCTCTGGCTTTCCTCGTCTAGCACAGAAGAAAACTGCATGCATTCATTCATTCACATCAATACCTATCGGTCAGTTTGGGTTTTCCATACTATCCTGTCCCTCCACAGTCTTGTGACATCAGGAAAAATAGCACCTTCACCACAGAAAGGGTAAATAAAGCAGAGAACATCCAAGTAACTTAGCTTCTCTTAGAAGAAGACCCAGAACACTTGCTTCCTTTTAAACACAGCAGCTCGAATACTGTTAAAACTTGAAATCCAGTCCTCACTGGAGTTTTGCTGTCGATGTCCATGAGGCTTAGGCTTCACTCTGATTGCAATACTTCAGACGTGTAAAGAAGGTAGCTCCTTTTAGGGATGAATAAAACTGTAAGAGGCACATCACACAGAGTGTTCACAGACACACACCATGGCATGAATGTGTCCTTTCATCTAGGGTTGCCTCTGTGCTTGGGATAGTATCGGCAGGTTCAGAGAAAAAAAAAAAAAAAGAATTTAAATTTGGAGTGACAAAAAGCTTCTGTTCTTCCTACCATTCATTATTGTTACTGTGTTTCATTGTAAATCTGTGCTTACTGTTTGTTTTGCCATAAAAATTGGCGTATTACATATCAGGATAATGCCATATTACGCTATTGAATGAGACACAGGGATAACAAAAAAGACAAGTCTTGCTTAAAAAACCACATTCTTGAAAAGAATCTAAAGAATAAAGGGAAAAAAGCCAGGGTACACAGTGAGAGCTTTCAGTTTAAATTTAGGAATAAGGAAGAGGCATTTGAGTTGGTATTTATGTTCTCACAGAAGAGAATAAAAAGATTTCTTTATCTTAATGTGGAATTGTTTTTAACAGTGCAGCATGAGTGAACGTGGTGGACTGGAAATCCAGACCAATAGCTTTAACTTACTACAACATTTTTTGTGTGTGTTTGGCTTTGTTTTCCCTTCAGTCACCTTTCAAAAGCAATAACAACCCAAACCACTCATTCATCTCCTTCTCTTTGATCCTCACTCTTGATAGCAGCTATTTTGCATCTTCTTTCTAATCACTCCACCCCATTCCTTGCAGTAACATTAACGAGAAACTTCCTGTTCGTGGATGACTTTCTGCAATGAATCCAATTACTGCGGCTCCAGGGAGGGGTTTGATGGGCAACAAATGCAACAGGAGGGACTGGTGTCATAGATAGGTTTTTTGAAAGCTGTTCACAGTTCTCAGCTGCTGCAGGTTGGAATGGGTAATTGCATTTTCTTAGGCCCCTCCAAAATCCTTGTACAAGGTGAACAGATTCTGTGTCAGTTCTTGGCCAGCATGGACTGGGAAAATATGCTTTGCCAAATAGACGCTTTGGAGATACACTGTAATTCATGAAAGACATGAGCATCAATTCAAATTTCAAAAAAAATGTAGTGAAAAATAAGCTGTTGAAAAACATGCTCTTTCCAGAAAGACAGAAAAGGCTTTGTAAATGTTGTGATAGACACAGTTGATTGTTAAAAGGAATTACAGGGTAACCATGTTATGAAAGATCAAATCATCTCTCTACTTACAAAGCCTTTATCTAAAATGTTCAGGCAAATGTTTCCTTGCAGTACCTGGCCTCAACCCTGCTTGCCACTGTAGTGATGGGATGCTTAAATTCAGTGCATTTCCCTGACTTCAGCAGGTTGGCGCGGCACTGTAGGGGAGTGTGGGGAGCAGGGATTCACAGTGGCTTTTCTGCAGGTCTTACAGCTGCCAGGAAGAGGCTGTGCTCAGAGTACTAAAACTCTTGTGAACAGATAAGTTTACTATGAGCTGCAGATTTTTAAGAGTCTCCATTGTAAATTTATCAGCATTTCTGTTGTCTTCAGCAGCTTAAATGTGCAAGTAGCGTTCACAGTGTATTACTTTTGAAATATCTCAAATGGTCTCAGTTGACATTCCTGTGTTGGATTAACTTTTTACTCTTTCTAAGAGAGAAGCTTCCCTGGAAACTTTGAAGCTTAATTTTACTGCACATTCTCTCGTCTAGGATCAACATTAACAGGGTGCAAACTTTGCTCCAATAATGATTTAAATTTACTTAAAAATAAATGGCTTGGATTTACTTCATGATTTTCTTCAGCAGTAGGAGACCATTATCTGAACATAAGCTCACAGTTTATTACCCTGATCACTTAACCACATCATTTTGCCTCTGCAGCATGTAAATACAGAAACAATAAAATAATATTAAGAAAAAAAAAAAGGGGGGGGGGGGGAGAACAGATTATGACAAGAGAGGAACAAAACCCAAAAGCATCTGAGACTTTCATTTTACTACCATAATGCAGCCTTTAAAAGTAAGTCAGGAAAGTACGAGGTGGATAGTCTCCAAGAAATAGAAGGCTCATATCAACAGTTATCAAGATATCAGTATCAAAGTTTTTTTTCATATAGAATTCAACATTAACAGTTTTTCAGTGCAGAGTAGAAGCTGCATTTGTTTGTATCATATATGTCCGTATGACTTTAGAGACTTTCTTCTGACTCAGGGTCTGATTTTGGGATGTATAAGGAGATGAGAACTGGTGACATATGAGTTCCTCTCTTCTGAGTTTCAAAAGAAACAAAACCAACTTTTGCTTTCTTAGAAAACAGGTCCTTCAAAACCAGTGACATATGCTGGTTTGGTTTAAAATTAGTTTACAAGTATTTATGCACATGTTTAGTAATTTGTCATTTTGGTCTTCCAAGAGCATCCAATTGGAGCAATGAAGTTGCACTGTAATGTCTAAGACACCACTGTAGTTTTTGCCTCATTGCTGTTTAGAATATTGATAGCATAGCTACATACAAGGACATGTAGATTGTTATATAGAAGCCCTACAGCTGTTGAAGTGACATGATTCACAAATGTTTAAATGTATGCCTGCATTGACATCGCATTTAATGAGATGAATTGACGTCATTAGTCTCCTTCAAAGGCTTCTTCAAAGGCAGGCTTCTACACGTGATGGTGACAGAGAAACAAACTCGTCCTACAGATGCACATAAACATTACAAAAAAAAAAAACCAAACCTCACCATCAATTTGACTCAAAGGACACTGAATAAAGAGATTCAAATCATCCAGAAATCTAGCATTACAGTAAAATCATATGCAGTTGCACTGGAAATACAGGCTTTATCTTGTTATCAGAAAGACAACTTAGGTTGGAAAATAACTTGGGTGGAAAATAACCATAATATTCAGGGGACTGAAGAACAGACAAAAGATAAGAAAAATCCTCAATGACTCCATTGCCTTGTGCTTTGAACAACAGTTTATGTTATCACTACATGAACATAATATACTAGTATTGTTATTAACAATGCCTCCAGTTTGTAGTCACTTTGCACTGGAATAAGATCTTATTTCATAAAGTTACTAACACATTATTGATATTAAGTGTACGGTTAAGTGGATACCCATTTAACAAAGTTACTCAGCCAGTTTGCAAATACCTCAGTATATATATTAAATGCATCTACCCTTAACCCCAGCAGTTAGACAGTATTCAGGTCTATTTTGTTGGACTGTTTTCACTGGAAGAAAAATATCTGCTCTCTTTCTGCATATCCTGGTTGTGCAAATAATCTATCCAAAGTCCTGTTTCCTAACTACAGTAAGAACACAAAACAGCAGGATGGTAACTTCCACATTCAGAAGCCTAGCTCTATTTCTAGATAGGTCTGAGTTCAGAATTTCTGATCCATGTAAAACTACAAGTACTGTATTTTACTGTTTGTTTTATTCCTGTAGTGGCATACAGGCATGAACATGAATTTGATGTTTACCATTTTTCTGTTAAATGAGCATTATATAATTCTATGACAGTGATAATAGAGAATTATATGTTATTAAGTAATGTGAATTAAAAATCGAATAGGAGAAGGCTGTAAGCCAGTGACTAAGAGTTACTCCTTCCTTTGGGCTTCCCTTCAGGCCACAGTACTAGCAGTCTTCAATGCTCTTCCTAACCTCCTGGTCAAATGCAGTCAAATCAGCATCCTTCCCCCTCCCGACTCTAGGAGTCATTGTGGTTTGATCATCTACCAGAGCGGAGGTGAAACCTCCTACAACTAGGTCAATAATACTTCACTTTCGTGACACAAATTAATGACCTAGTCAGAAATATTCCCCCAGTTCAAAATTATTCCAAAGATGTTGCTAGGTCAACTACACACTAGCAGGCTTTGTCAGATTAGGCATTGCCTCTCTCTGCAAATGACTGGTGAGACTCTCCGCAGCTCTCACCGTCCTTTTCACCAGTTTCTCCTACCCTCCCTACTAGTCATCGATGCTGGTGATTGTTGGGTCTGGATACTGCAGGTTCCAATTTAGTATTTTGCTTTATCTTCAGACTCTAAGCTTAGTTGGAATTTTCCTAATCTTTTACTCAATCTCTTCACACTGTTGCCTTCCTCAGAGCCTATTTTATTCCACCCTCGGCCCTTCCTATTGCTTCTACCATCTCACGCACCAGTAAGGTATCACCACAGTCCACGCTGGAACTGAAGTTACATTTCCCAGGTAACAAGGTCATTTGGTAGGTCCTTTCCTAGTTTCCTCTTTTATAATTTTCTGGGCACAGAGCCAGGATCTGGGCATTTTGCCAGCGCACATGCTGCTCTCACACCCCACCCTGAACCTCATCTCTTCGTGCCTACCTCACCTCTGGAGCGGTGCCTGGGGCCGCACCCCTCACTACACCCCTGCAGTGGAGCCGCTCCTGGTCCTGGCCCCAACACCTCTCCATTGGCCCCACCTGCGAAGCCATGCCCGGGGCTGGGCTCCTCCACACACCCTTGGCCTTGTGCTTCCCTCCTGGCTTCCTCCACGTGTTTACCCAGCAGTGGAGCCCAGCCTGGGTCCATCAAACTGTAGTGCTTGATGATTGGAATTTTGAATGCAGACAAAACATAAACGTAGGTGCAATGATAATCTATTCTGCTTGAGAAAAGGAGAGAACGTGGACTGTAACAGCACGCTTTTCTCCCAGGGAAGCATCAATAAGACATCTAACACATGGATTTTTAATTGATTTGCGGGTTGACATAGTGATACACCATCCCCAGACACATCAGGCTCCTCTATAGGTGCATCTTCCAGCACAGGCATTCCTCTTCTCTTGTGATGACTTTTGCTGCAGCAGCAGGAGGACATGATCAGCACTTGTATTGGGTCTGGCTGGGATGAAGTTAACTTTCTCCATAGCAGCCAATAGCCTGCTGTGGTTTGCATTTGTGATGACAACAGTGTTGAAAACACAGCAGTGTTTTGGATGTTGCTCAGCAGTGTTTGCACAGCTCCCAGGATTGGGTGGGGTTTTTTGGTTGTTTTTTTCCTTACTCTATCCCACCAGCAAGTAGGCTGGGGCTGTGCAAGAAGCTGGGAGGGGGCAGAACCAGGACAGCTGACCCAGACTGTCTGAAGGGATATTCCATCCCATACGACATTGTGCTCAGCAATAAAATCTTAGGGAAGGGAGGAGGAAAGGGTGTTGTTTGTGGTTAAAGCATTTGCCTTTCCGAGGAACTGCTATGCACACTGAGGTCCTAATTCCCAGGAAGTGGCTGGACATTTGCCTGCTGATGGGAAGCGGTGAATTAATCCCTTATTTGCTTTGCTTGCAAATGCAGCTTTTCTTTAGCTATTAAACTGTCTTTATCTTGACCCGTGAGTTTTCAGCTTTTGCGGTTCCACGTCTCTGCCCCATCCCTCTTGGGGGGAGTGAGCAAGAGACTGGGTGGGGGGGCTCAGCTGCTGGCCAGAGTCAGCCCACCACAGCATTCAAACTACCTTGGCCTTGGCTGATGAAAGTCTTCTCGTTGTCCTGAATACACATCTGTTCTTTGTCAGCAGGGCTGGTGGCAAACAGGTACAAGTGTCACCATCAGGGCATGGAGGAAGAACTGGTTTTGCTTCTCATCTTGAATGAGGAGGTACTTGATTGAAAAATTATTTTTGCTACTGTGACCTACTCATCCATGAAAAAGGTTAATTGCAAAGGCACAGAATTATTTCTGCCTCCATTTTGAGCATCTTCTGAGCATCACAGTGCCAAGGAAATTAAAAAGCAAGGGGAAAAAATTGCTGTTCTGGGTAGCAGTTCCTCCTTAGAAACAGACTGTTTTTTCATTACTATGCTTCCCACCCCCATCCCCAGGACAGCACGTCCAACTGCTAACACCACCGTGATTTCTAAGACCATCCAAAAAGTAGCTACCACCACCAGAGGCTGCCCATACAGGTGAGAGAAGTTAAGGGTGATAGGCAGCTCCTAACTTCCTTCAGATTAATTATTTGTCCAGCTAGGATCCATACAACTACTTACACTGCTGCTGTAAGCTGCTGCTGTTGCTGAGTAATAGTGTGTCATCCAGGTAATGCAACATGTTGCTTTTTAACGTGCTAAAACACTTAGGTAGTCAATCCTGCCAGATTAAGGTAGTCAATCCTACCAGTGCCATTTTCCATTTCCCGGGGCAGCAACCAATCTCAAAAACAGGCTGTCAGGTATACCAGTACCACTATATAAGGATCTCTATAATGCAATAGGACGGGTGTTCAAAGGACCTGCAGGGTAGGCAAGTCCTGGCAAATTAGCCTGTGATATTACATAAAATATCTATGCTGTATATGGCATAAAATCATTATTGTGCAATTTTACTGATTTGGTAATGGCTGTTGCCATGCTGATCATGTGGCAACATTTCCACCTTCAAATTTAGCACAGCAGATGAACATGATTGTTTACTGAACATACACATCTCAGATAAATACTCTTGCCTTTAAAGCCCAGCCGTTACTAAGGCTTTGCAATCTTAATTCTGTATTTTTCATGTAAGAAAGGAACTTTCTGATGGTGCATGTGAGCTGGTAAATAAAAGAAGAAACTAACACTAAGTTATTTTGACAGCTCTTGTGACATCAAAATGCTTTTACTAGCATTTTTGTGCTAGTAATTAAGAAAGTGAAATTCTTCCTACCTTTAAAGTGTTAGAAAACTTGTGTGAAATTCTTTCATCTGATGAAATAAAAGCTGTATAAGAAAAAATCTATGGATGGTATTACAGGAAAATGAAATCACATACAAATTCTTCAGCATGTCACTGTACCAAAAGTACCAGAAAATGCTGCAGTTCTATCAATAAATACATATGCATCCTCTAACACCTTCCTGTGGACTATTAGTACAATTTAACTGTTTTTCATTATTGCTTTTAAAAAAAGTAAGTAATGGATTACATAGCACTGTCACTTTTAACGCTCAAACTTCAGCATGAAATACAAAGTCTGCAAGGTTCATTAACAGAGTGATAATCTGCAGGAAAACTACTAACGTAGTTAATTCAATTGGAACAGGAAAGACTTCTTAATTCTGTATCCCTTCAGGACCCAGAGTTTCAGTTAAACTGCACTAAATTTTCTTAACTACAGCTTGACACAATTGGAACAATTCAAGCACAGATATACCTGGGATGACAGCACCAAAGGTGCTGAAGTTACCCTACTAGCATTACATGCTATCATCTTCAGGACTCCCCATTAAAGAGCTCTGCAGAACACACAGGTCTCCCTTACACGCTTATACAGATCGAGTATTCATAAGAGGCTGGATTTGTGCTGCAATCAAAGGCAGCCAGGACACTGAGTGGATGAAAGCTTGGAATGGCACAGCAGAGCTATTCTACAGGAGAACTGCTTGTTTAGCAAAAATCTCATGCCACAAGAATGGGGTAGGGAGAACAAAAATAAAAGCATTTGATTTCATTTCTAGCATCAGGTGCTGCTTATATTTCCCTATCTAGTTAAATCCTCTTCTTTTACTACCAGGTGCACTGGAGGGAGTCCATTGCCTTCAGCCACTCCCATACTGATCCAGTGCTTTTAATTTAATCCTGTTATTAATACGCAGAGTTTCTACTTTGGTTTTTAATACATTTTAAAAAAACCCTTCCAGCTGACCACTTTTACCCTTGCACCAGGGCTGTCAGACAGGGCTTGGCTGGGGAACCTGTAATGCACAGCTCTCAGCGCAGAGCCAAGGAGAGCCAGCCTTCTCTCTCACACTGCTCACACAGCTCCTGGGAATGCTCTGGCTTCAGGATCTCAAACCTGTGTTACGCTGAAGCAGATTTACAGGTAGAAATAGAAACTGAATTAGAGAACAGAAGTTTCAAGTTTAACTCTACAATTTGTAAATCTCACTCAGATGCTAAATCCTTTCTGTGGCAGAATTCCCTCTCTCCTCTCCTTGGAGATCTCCGTACCAGTTGCATATTCAAATTAATGCATTGTGAAGCCAGTTAGATGTTTAGCATGAATTCAGCACAGAGAAAAGAGAACACAAATCATTTGGCTTCATCTCTCCCATTAGTGCCAGCAGAGGCTCCTGTGTTATATGTCATGGTCATAGTCATGTGAGCACGTGCCCACTGTCTCCTCAATTCCCCACATTGAGATCGGGACCGGATCACACTCAGGCTACAGAGTAAATCTTCAGTGGTTTCATTTACATAGCCATTCATTTTCATCACCTATATTAGGCCCCTAAAGTTTCTATCAGACTTTTAAATTACAACTCCATTTACTCCGTGTTTTAAGTAGTCACAGAATGGTTTGGGTTGGAAGGGACCTTCAAGATCACCTAGTCCCAACCCCCCTGCCGTGGGCAGGGACACCTCCCACTAGACCAGGTTGCTCAAAGCCCCATCCGGCCTGGCGGTGAAGCCAGTACTATATGCCTATCGTTATCTGGGGTCTGCTGAGCTCTGCAAAACTGACAGTGCAAATCAAGTTTCAGAGTCATCACTTAAACAAAGCAATAACATCCTGCTGGACTTTGTTTAATATATTACACATATTAATTAAAGAGCTAATCATCCTGTGGAAGGAAATAACAGCTGTACTTGCTGGTCTTGCTTGAATTAGAAATATTAAAGACAGTTATCACTAAGGATTTATCTATACTGCTCACATATTTAATTTAAAAGATGGAAGGAAAAAAAAACTAATTTACAAAAAAATCCTGTTCAAAGTATAACCTGTATTTATAGAATATAATTTCTCATTAGGCATTGACTATCCATTTCTCACTGAATTTAGTTAAGTATCCTTGATGAGAGAGTAAACAAAAATAATTGACAAGCCTCATTAAATTCCTCTTAAAACATACAGCTATTGACTTCAATGGGAGTTGACTCAAACCCTAAATTAACAGCTGAATTGCTCAAGATTAAAACAACTTGTTTTAAAGCCTGGGGACAGTTTGTTCATTTTTATACTGTATTGGTATACTTCTTTTATTAAGTGTACAAACAGGTGGGATGGGATTCCTCTCACCTAACTTTAGACATATACAGTGTACAATTCAGAGCTAGTCATGCCAGACTCCCTTTATATTCAATGGAAAGTGCTTCTTTTAAGGCATGATTCATCTGACCTATTTTAGATGTCTACTTTAGAATGAGATAAATTGTGTACTATAAGCATCTGCTTTTCTTCATTGAGAATAAAGATAATTAGGCAAACTCATTTAAGGAGAGCTGTCTGCACTACAAGTGTTTACATTTAGTAAAATTAATACTTTCACTGGCAGCTGAAGGCATTTAGACTCATCAATGTATGTAGAAGAGGATTAGCTAGTGAGTTGAACTGAAGCACAAATGTGTCTTTTACCTGATCTTCCATGTGAAACTTGCTTGCCATAAACAAAGCAATGGTAAAATATTTTTCTAGTCAATAATTCTCTTTTATGTTTGTTCTTCCGATGTACTATATTCATAGCTGACCAAAATCAATAGCCACTGATATTTAAAAGGATGTGAATGGGCTACTCCTCCAACTTCCACTGTTAGGGGTATTCATGCAAATCAAATAGAGTAAGGATTTTGCCTGATTCTAGTGATCCTCCTGCAATAAAAGCATCCTTGGAGTTAAGTGCTAAGAAAGATCACAGAGTTATCTGTGATATAATTAAGTTATAGACCATCTGCTTCTTAGCTGGAATGGAAGGCATTTTCACACCACAATTTATATTCATTTCCCCTGGTGTATTCACAGAGGTATTCTGATTTTACTGTATCACAGTAGCTCTACTTTGTCCTCCATAACAGTTTGCATTCATAAAACCAGAGTTTTCTCTGGGACATTAATAACTGTACTTGCTTCAGGGTTTAAACAAAGCATGATATGCTTTTAGCTCAAACAACCAAAGTATTATTAAGTTTTTCTGTTATGCAACTTTATTTTAGATTGTGAAATTTTCGTTGTGTTTAATTATCTTTCTTAGTTAAATTAAAATTGAAGTAATATTTTTTGTAAGATTTTCTACCTTCCCTCCTCACCCAGCACTGGAAATGATGAGATTCCAAGGACACCAGTCACTGTTGCTGATAGTTACTATCTCTGATAAACTGGTTATTACTCTCTGGTAAAAGATGAGCTGATGGATACAATGAAACAAACTTCATCATGATGGCTTACATGTACATCTTGCAGTCAGTACACAGAAGAATTATGCATCTCTGCCAATCTCTCTTTTGAAGATTTAAGTGTGACATATATGCTATAAAACTCTTGGAATCACAGAAGCATAAAATAATCTAGACTGACTTTGGGAGGTCATCAGGTTGAATCCCCTGCTCAAAGCAGGGCTAACTTCAGGGTTAAATGCTCAGTGCCTTCTCCAGTCACTTTTGTGTACCTGCAGCCTCCCTAGACAACCTGTTACAATGTTGGATCAACCACAATTTCATCCCTGGCAGTGTTCAAGGTCAGGCTGGATGGGGCTTTGAGCGACCTGGTCTAGTTGAAGATGTCCCTGTCCATGGCAAGGGGTTTGGATCAGATGATCCATAAAGGTCTCTTCCAACCCAAACCATTCCATGATTCTATGATTATTATTTTTTTCATAACAGTGAATAAGAATTTTTTGATGCAATTTATATCTATTGTTCCTTGCCCTTTTGTGGGGGACCTCCAAGAAGGTCTTTCTGTAACCACCCACTAGAAAGTTGCATGCAACAATTATATCCCTTTAACCTTTTCCTCAGACTGAACAAACCCATTTCTGTCAGCCTCTACTTGTGTCACAGGCTGCAGCCTCCCAGTTAGCTTTGTGCTCCTCCACTGGACTTGTTCCAGTATGCTGATTTTTTTTATATTTGGAAGTCTGAAACTGGACACAATATTCCAGATGCAGCCTCTTGAGTTCACAGGGAATAACCACTTTCCCCTGCCTACTGGCTATACTCTTATTAATGCAGCCCAATATGCAGTTAGCTTTTGTTGCTGCAAGAGCACATTGCTGGCTCATGTTCGTGTGGTTCACCATGACCCCCAGGGTCCTTTCCTGAAAGGCTGCCTTCCAGCCTGCCAGTTCCCGAATTGTACAGCGGCATAGTACTTTACATGTCCAGATAGAGCTTTAGATGAGCTTTACTTGCCTTTTTTTACTTGCTTTTTTGGGATTACTCGCCTTTTTGATCCTCAAGAAGTTTCTGTTGGGCTCTAGCCAGTTGGGATGCCTCTGAATAGCTGGCCCACCCTCCAGCACACCATCTTCTCCCCACAATTTAATGTCACCTGCTAATGTAGTGAGGATGCATTCCTCCTCCTCATTCACATCTTTGGTGAAGAAGTTAAATAGTACCAGAACACAGTATCTAACTCAGAGGAATACCACTCCTAACTGGCTGCCAGTTACACTTTCAGCTGCTAACCAGAACCCTTTGAGCCTGATGGACCAGTCATTTTTTCATCAACTTTAGAGTCCACCCATCCTGTCCACCTCTCTCAAGTGTGGTCACAAGGATACAAGCAAAGATGGTCTTGATAGTCTTGCCAAAGTCAAAATAACCACTATCTGTTGCTTGCCTCTCATACCCAAAGCAGTCATCTCATCATTGAAGGCAGCCAGGTATCTGCGGTAAAGGCATGCTGGCTGCTTAAATATTATTAGGGTTTTGTGCAGAAAAACCAGATATATCACCCTACACAGCTATAGCAATTCCAGGGGCTACAGATGGCTTTATGATGCTGTTCTAGTTTAACCCCAGCCAGCAACTAAGCACCACACGGCCACTTACTCACTTCCCCTGCCCCCAGTGGAATGGGAGAAAGAGTTAGAAGAGTATAAGTGGGAAAGTCATGCGTTGACATAAAGACAGTTTAATGGGACAGAAAAGGAAGAAAATAATAATAATTGTAATAATAATAAAATTGGTGTATATAAAACAAGTGATGCACAGTGCAATTGCTCACCACTATCCGACCGATGCCCAGCCAGTTCCCAAGCAGCAGTCCCTGGCCAGCTTTCCCCCCCAGTTTATATACTCAGCATGACATCATATGGTATGGAATATCCCTTTGGCCAGTTTGGGTCAGCTGTCCTGGCTGTGTCCTGCAGCTTCTTATGCCCCCCAGCTTACTTGCTGGCAGGGCATGAGAAGCCAAAAAGTTTGTGACTTAGTATAAACACTACTTAGCAACAACCAAAACCATCAGTGTGTAATCGACATTATTCTCATACTAAACTCAAAACACATTATGCCAGCTGCTTGGAAGAAAACTAACTATTCCGGCTGAAATTGGGACAGTACCCACCCCTTATTCTATACCATTTACACCATGCCCCGGTCCCACACTTTCCAATACATCCCAATTAAGCACCATCATTTTCTTGTCTTTTGATATATATACACAGATCTACACACAGACCCTTAGTCTATGGGCCATGCCTACACAGTATCTGTGGAGTTACTTTAGTCCATTACTTCGGACTCCATCTGTCATAGTAGTCCTTCAGGGCAGGAAAGAGAGAGTGTGTGGTGTTGGACTGTTGCATGCTCAAGCCAGTTCTAGTTCCATCACTGCTGCACTTGTCTGGTTCTATCATCAAAATTCATTCTTTATTAACCTGGGCAATTCTACTATAATACTGTTGATATGGCATATAGCAAGCACAGTAGTGATGACATACAGTGTTATATAGCAATTCACACCATACAAGTCAAATATCAGCTATTCTCGCCCAGAATCAAATCCTCTTGAGCTACACATTGGACTTCCCCATCCTGTCGTATTACCCACCAAATGCACTCAGGCCCCTGAGCAAAAGCAATGCCATGAATGTGTTTGCCTTTTCTTGGGACAGGAATAACCCAGACTGTCTTCCCCAGCATACTTTTTATATGCACTGCAGGGACTTTATTCCCTTCTACAGCACACAAGTTTTGATTGGGTAGGGCCAGCTTGTCTGGTAGATCCTCTAGCGTTGACATTTGTACACATTTGCTAAATGTGTATCCCAATGTCTGAATGTCCCAGCACCCATTGCTCACAGCGTTGTCTTTTAACAGTTCATTGGTTTGTTCAATATGCCCAGAGGCTGATGCATGATAGGGAATGTGGTATACCCACTCAATGCCATGCTCTGTGACCCAGGCATCTACAAGGTTGTTTTGGAAATGAGTCCTACTGTCTAACTCGATTCTTTCTGGGGTGCCATGTCACCAGAAGACTTGTTTTTCAAGGTCCAGGACAGTGTTCCAGGTGGTGGCATGGGACACAGGGTGTGTTTCCAGCCATCAGTTGGTTACTTCCACCATTGTAAGCACATGGTGCTTGCCTTGGAGGGTTTGTGTGTGATACATTCAGCCTGCTAAGCCTCCTCATATTTATATTTCAGCTGTCATCCTCCATACCAGAGAGGTTTTAACCATTTGGCTTGCTTGGTTGCAGCACATATTTCACACTTAGGGAAAACTTGTGCAATAGTGTCCATGCTGAAGTCCACCTCTTGATCACAAGCCGCTCTACATGTTGCATCTCTTCCTTGATGGCCTGATGTGTCATAGTGTAGAGGGATGAAGCTGGGTTAATTAACATTGATAATATACAGCTGTGGGCTGGCTTGGGGGTGGTTGGCTGAGGTAGATAAAGTGCAGGTGTGGCTGCTTCTGTTAAGTGGTTGGGCAGCCAAGAAAGAGGAGAAAGAGGGAGAGAGAACATGGACCCTGAGTGAGGAGAGACGAGGAGAAAGCACCAGAGGGACTGGCCTGAAAAGTATGTTGGTATTGGGTGGTAAAAGACCTTGTTGCAGCTGGTTAGTTTTGAGAGTGCTGCGACATCATAGGTCCACTGAGCTATACATAATTCACCCCTATGATGCCAGTCCAGATCCACTTGAGCCACTTCAGTCTGAGCAGCCTGATTTACCTCTTGGTTGTTCTGACATTCTTCAGCGGCACAAATCCTGGGTATGTGAGCACCTACATGATGCATGGACTTTTACAACCATGTTCCCCACCCAGGCAGTAGTATCATGCCACAATGTGGCAGCCCAGATGGGTTTGCCTCTGCACTGCCAGCTGCTCTGCTTCCATTGCTGTAACCACCCACACAGGGGATTTGCCACCACCGATGAGCCAGTATCAAGATAAAGTACTGGCTGTTTTTCTCGGTCAGCAATACCTAAAGCTAGCTGGATGGCTTTCACTCCTGCAAATTGACTTTGACCGCCTTCTCCTTCAGCAGTTTCTGTGACTTGCCATATAGAACTCCATACAGCTGCCTTCTACCTCTGATGCTTTCCCATAATACGACGGGATCTGTCAGTGAACAGGGCACATTGCTTCTCATGTTCTGGCAATTTGCTATACAGTGGGGCCTCTTCAGCACATGCTACCTCCTCCTCTGGCAATATTCCATAATCTTTGCCTTCTGGCCAGCCCATAATCGCTTCCAAAATTGGGCAATTGGGATTTCCTATTTAAGCCTGTTGCATGGCCAGTGTGACCCACTTGTTCCACGCAGCATCAGTTACACGACGTGTAGAGGAGACTCTCAGCTCTAATTCCTTCATATGCTGCCAATACCTCTTTTTCAGTTGGAGTATAGTAGGCTTTGGATCCTTTGTATCCCCAACACCCAATGCCTAAGGGTTGACCTTGAGTCTCCCCTGGTGCTTTCTGCCAGAGGCTCCAGGTAAGGCTATTCTCCCCAGCTGTGGTGTAGAGCACTTTTTTAACATGTTGTCCTGTCCAGACTGGCCCAAGGGCTAATGCATGAACTATTTCCTGTTTAATTTGTTCAAAGGCTTGTTCTGGGCCCCATTTGAAATTGTTGTTCTTCTAGGTCACTTGATAGAGAGAGCTTACAATCCCATAGTTCCCTTGATTTGCCCTGAAAACTGTTTTACAGCTGGTATCTATTTGCCACATTCCAGTTCTCAGGTATCAAGGACTACAGTGAGCAGTTACAGGCTATGGTAAGTCTTCTTAGAACCACTGGATGAAATAAGTTCTAGTATTGATGATTTTTTAATGTTCATGTTGCCTATTTGTTACATAATCTCTTTCACAGTCATTTCCATTTCAGTCAGATCTCTCCTGGAAAAGTATTATGGCATGTGGTTTTTTGCAATTTCTTCCACAGTGAATATCCATTTCTTCTCTGAAAAGGTCTGCTCTCTGTAGTGCTTCTTTTATACCCTTTTTTTTAATATACCCTTGATCAGCCCTACAGACTCCCTGATGAGCTTCTTGATGTATTTCAAGAAGGATTTCATGCTGGGTCCTTTAGTAAGTTTCTCCTCCCAGCTCTTTTTTTTTTCCCTCTGTTTAATTTTATTTTTACATGTTATCAGCCAGGATTTATTAATTTTTCTATTTGCTTCATTTGAATATGACTTCAGCGTTTTGAAGGTTGCTTTCTTGCTTCTAATAACATCTTTTCCTTATTGTTTAGTCATGCCTGGTTCTTTTTACCTTTACTCAAGCCTGACTTAATAGGTTGCATGCACTGGCATATAAGCTTAATATATTAAATGCATAATTCTGCCGTGTCCCAGGTAATGGCCTCTGGTGATTATGTTTATGCACATATTAGTTAAGGAGGAAGAGAAGGTTACATAGTTTCTGCCAAGAGAGCAGATGTTATATGCAGTACTAGCCAACCAATCGCCCTGACAGTCAAGACATCAGACCTACAATAAAGCAGAAATCCTGCATCATTTCAACAACACATGCTGCTCCTCCAATTCCAAGCAGTGCTCTTGCACTCCAGAGATGTACTTGTAACCACCTTCTTCATATGCCTCTCCAGGCCACAGCCCTCTGCAGCAACCCCCCTAAAATCCCTGTGAGGAATTCTGCTCAAAATCTTCTCACCAGTCTGGAGGAAGTGGAGTCCCAATGAGTATTCAAAGTTATATTAGTGATTAACTGAATCCTAAAAGTAAGGGAGGAAGGAGGACAGACAAGCTAGTCATAAGCAAAAAGCAAAACAAAGGGGTGTCACGGAGTCAGTGTCCAAAGCAGCACCAAATACACCATCAGTATTGTCACAAAGTGTGAGGGTCAGGCTGCAGCTGCTGCTTCAGAGGTCTCTCTCATGACCACTTTTCCTTGCTGCCGTATGGTGTTAATATGCTTTTGGGATATCACTCTTACCTTTCTTCTGGTAGGCAAAATCCATATTTTGCCATGATGCCCTTCTGCCATTCTAAGGGATCCACAAGTCTACTTCAGCAGAAAAAAAACCTCTGTACTGGAAAAAATTGAGGAGCTCCTATAGACAATGTATGGGGTAGGAAGGTGGGAAGGCATTAGGATGAGAGGTAGCAGTAGCAGCAAGCAGTACTTGTAAGGTGAGGAAATCTGCCATGGTGGTAGGGCAGAGTCTAAAACTGGGAGAAGGGATTGGGAGGAAAAGAAAACCAGGTGAATGAGAGACTCATCGAGAGGAAGCGCTTGAGGAAATTGTGAAAAGGAGCAGTCTGCAGCCACACAGGCTGCAAGATGTGACTTGTGAATGTGGGTGTCCCTTGAAGACTGGCATTCCCTGTGGCAGCAGGCCTAGCGCCTGTGGTGGTTTCAGGCTGGACAACAGCGGCCTGCACTCGGCAACCTGCTCAGCCTGGTCCTGGCTCCCTCCCTGCCTCACAAGAGGCCGCGTAGCACGCAAACAGCTATAATAACACCAGCAGTGTTTGGATGTCAACGTCCAGGCAATCTTCAAAGCATACTACTTCACAGTGAAAACGCCTAAATGAAAGTCCAAAGCTCTTTTGAAGTGGGAGCTGAGGGCCCAGTGACAGATCCTGGAGAACACTCACTGCTCAGTGGAAATGTCTACCTGTGGCAGGGGGAACCATGCACTGCAAGCCACCACGTCCCCTGAAACGCAGCTGGACCTCTAGCTGTTAACTTAATATACGTGAATCAATAATGACTATTCGACTAAACTGAGATATAAATGATGGGCTTGTTAAACAGAGGGAGAGACACTGCTTTTGTTCTTACAAGTAGCGTGATCAAACTATTTTTGACATAGGTTAGTGTTAGAAATATTTATTTCAAACACAATAAGCAGATTTAATACATTTTAAGGGAAAGACTCTTCATATTTATTCTTTGCCTTGCCATGAAGCCTTTTTCACTTAATGCGGGGAGTTAATTAAACTAGCCTTCACTAATCTGTGTGACAATTTACACAGTAATTAGTTCAACAGGAATAGACAAGACCTTACAGTTCTTCCAGGCCTTGAGGCTGACATGAGCCTCAAGGCCAATTGCTACAAGATTCAACCAACCTTCCTGCACATTCCCCTCAATTCCTTAGCTACAGATCAACTGTCAGAAACAGCCCCTCTGGCTTTCTGGAGCCCTACACTTTGAAATCCTCTGCTGAGATTAAGTGGAGTTAACACCACCCATTAGTACAACAGTATTTGTGAAATACAGTTTTTGAAGAATTTGCCCTATAATTAAGGTATGTGTGTCAGCATCCTCTTTAGTGGCATTGGCAATTAACATTACTAATAGACTTCTCATGTCTGCAGCCTCTCATATACTATTTTGGCCCTCTGTTTCAGGTTGATAAACAGAAAAAAAGCTATTTATTTACAAGAAAACACTTCTGTATCTTCCTGGAACAGCTGTTAGTTAAAAGACCTGGAATAAAATTTAGAGTGTGTATCCTGTCTTAGGTTTATGCAGCAGAAATTAAAGCACATAAGGGGCTGGAGGCTCTAAATACTGGAATAAGGCAGTGTTTCCTTGCATCATGATCCATATATGAAAAAGACATGAAGTTTAAAGTGAGGTGGAGTAACGAAGAGACATATGGAAAAGTGGTTATTTTTCACAAAATAAATTTCTGACAGAAGACTCCATAGATAGCTGTTTCTTGTCCTGATCCAACACACATTTGGTAATGCTCGTATGACATACCAAAGATGCTGTGTAAAATGAAGGTCTTCTTACCATATAAGATGGCTATGCCCAAATCACTAAATATTCTGGATAAAAGCCATTGAAATAATAACCACTGTGGTGTCTGGTAGCATCTCTCTAAAAGCCACTAGTGCACATACTTGTTACTCTTCTAAATAATTCCATCGCTTTCCACAGAATGAAAAACTTACTTCTTTGTTGTTTTCTGAAAGACTATGTGTTGCTCATCTGCCAAATGAACAACTTGCCCCTGCTTCTCTTAGCACTGAAAATATGCTAACATACATTTTGATGATGGGAAAAAAACCAGATCGATATGAAGAAAAAGGATGGCAGAAACTTAGAAATACAGTTCCACTCTGGACTTACATGCAGGATAAATACAATTATAGATGAAGTCACCAAATTCATGGGGGAATGTCACCCTTGCTTTGTAAGGCCTGTAGCACATAACTTCCTTTACAAACTCGTAAGAACATGCACATCCTTTCTATGTATTCTGTATGTATGTTTTATTTATTTTTTTGTCATAGAATCACAGAAGGTTTTGCGTTGGAAGGGACCTTTAACGGTCATCTAGTCCAACGCCCCTGCAATAAGCAGGGATGTCTTCAGCTAGATCAGGTTGCTCAGAGCCCCATCCAACCTGACTTTAGATGTTTGCGTGAAGTTAAAAAAACACTTGACCCATAAGATAAAATGTTTTTAAGGCAAGAGTGGGCATTGGTGAGGCACTGTGGGGAGTTTTTAAGGCAAGAGTGGGCATTGATGAGGTTCATTACAATGGATGTACAGAAAAAAATTATCACATTCCCCCTCAGCTCTGGGAGTAGATCCAGTGTGACGCAACTACCATGAGCAATTGCTTCCCATATCCTGCAGGTGCCAGGCAGAAAGGGAGAGTGATGTCCCATCCACCTAATTCACTGCCTGGGAGAGTCCCAGGGAGAAATCCATACACCTAGCTTCTGCTGGCAAAACAGTCACCCCAGTATGCTTAATGCAACAGATTCAGGAAGACAGAAGTTCTGTAAGCTCCTAATGCACCAGTGATGGCTGCGGCTCTTGCACCTTTAGAAACAACACACTTGGACTTCACCCAGAAGCATCTCCTATACCCTATTAAAAAATCACTGTCTTTTTTTCTGTGAGAGACATTTCCTCCTGACGTTTTCTAAACATCACAATCCTTCACAGCTTTCATTACGTTTCGTCAGTTGTCTCACAGCCTTGTTTATGTTGTTTGGTCACCAGGAATCTGGTAAGTTCCTCTTTGGGACAGACTAGTGATGCCAGAAGCTACACCGAAACAAGGAGCCTCCTGCAACTTGTTATTCCCGCTGTGCTCTAAGGTCCTTATTTCCACTTGCTCCACACGACTTCCTAGCGGGGAAGCATTCTTCCCTGGCCCCACATCAGCCTGCTGTGGGGTGGGAAGGTGGCTGCGCACCGCTCAGCCCCGCTCCCCCTGCACACTGCCACCCTGACATTTCCACAGATTTGCTTTTCTGTACTAAAAATTGCATTCAGTTTTCTTTCTCCATACAGCTGTGCCCCCCATCTGCAGTTCGGTCCTGAGTAAAGCCTTTCTTTGATGGAAAAATTTCACTTAACTATTCAACTAGTACAGCGGACTAGACACACGTACTTCACAGAGACATGCCTGTTGGTGCTGCTCCCACCAGCACAGAGCTGAGTTGCGTTAGGGCCGTTAGAATGGAATCAGGATGAAATTACTCCTGAGATGTGGTTGTAACGCCCAGGTCAAGCAAGAACAACTGTTCTCTACCGTTTCCTCGGGAAAACCTCAACGGAGGGTAAATAGAAGCACTGTCCCGTTCTTCCCCCACGGGGAAGACACCGCTCCGCACCCGCTCCGCCAGGCTGCCGGCAAGTCCCTCTGCAGCGGCGCGGCGGCGGCCCCGCGGGGGCGGGCGAGGGGCCGAGCGGCGCCCGGGCGGAGCGGGGGGCCGCGCTGCGGGGCCGCGGGGAGCGCCTCGACGGCGGCCCCGCCTCACGGCCGCAGCCGGGCGCCGCCAGCCAGGCACAGGCGTGACGGGGCTGCCCGGCGGCGGGAGGGGGGGAGCTCCGCACCGTCCAGCAGCCGGTCCCCCTGGGCAGGCGTGTGCTCCGCCTGGCAGCGCCAAGGGCAAACACCGCGCCAAAGGCTCGGCGCAAACACCTGACTCAAGCGCCGGCCCGCCCGGCCCCGGCCCTGGCCCCCGCCCCGCCCCGCCGGGCCGCGCTCCCTGCGGAGGGTGTTGCCCGACGCGCGCCGGTGCGGTGCGGTGCGGTGCGGTACGGGGCGGCCGCGGCTCCGGCTCCGGCCCTGGCTCCCGCCGTGCAGAGGGCAGCGGGTACCGGCGTGCGCCGTCCTGCCGGGGCTCGGCCATGCTGGTGTCGCTCCAGGCTCCGAGGGGGTCAGCGCTGCCCGCCTGCCTCCGCCCGCCCGCCCGCAAACAAGCAAAGCCATGACCGCAGCGCCTGGGGGGCTGGATCTCAGTTTTTTAAACGAGGAGGAAGCTAGGGCGATTTTTCAGGTGCTGCAGAGGGACTCGGAGCTTCGGCGGGCTGAGAAGGACAGAGTCAGGTACCAGGCTTCACACCGGCCCGCCGCTGCCCGCCGCGCCTGAGGGGGCTGGGAGGCGCGGAGCTGGGCGGCGGGGGGCGGCGGGGAGCGGGGCGCGCACGGCCCCGGCCCGGGTGGCGGCGGGACCCGCAGCTGCCTCGCCCCGCCGAGTAGAGCGGGAAGAGGGGCGGGTGGCCGCCCCTGGGAGGGCTGTGCGCCGGCCGGGGCAGCGGGGCTGCCGGGCACCTGCGGGGAGGGCTGCCCTCCGCCAGCGGCGGCTGCTGCCGGGCCGCGGAGCCGCCCGTCCCGGGCATCGGCGGCATCGGGACGTCTGGGAAACGCGTGTTGTGGCGAAGCCGGCTCTGAGTCACGGCGGGTGCTGCTGCCGCTGCCCGCGGCTCGCCTCCCGCCCCGGGGGGGGCCCAGGCTACCCCAGCCTGTCGCCGCGGGGCTGGCCGGGGCGCGGGCCGGGCACTGGCACCCGGGCGGGCAGCGGTGCCGAGGTTTGGCGGCTCCGTGCAGGGAAACGTGGCGGCTCCCGGGCCGATCCCGGAGCCGATCCAGACAGCTTTTGGCAACCAAGCCCGGCACTCGCCAGCCTGAAAGGTTGTTCGCAAGACCCTTTCAAGTGACTTAACTGAATCCCCTCCGCCTTCAGGTGCGCAAGTTATACCATCTTACCTGAGCCGTATGAAGAAATAGAACAGCCTCGACTTTGTTTCTAGCTCCCATCTCCCCTGTGCACAGTCACCCAAGCAATTTGCGTTGATAATGAAAGCACAGGTCAAGGAGTAATATAATCTATGCTGGGAAATGAGCTGTGTGTTATTAAAGGTTATCATTTCTTCCTCTGGATGAGACAGGAGGTACCTTGTGGGCAGTTTGCAGCTGAGAGGTAGTGTCCTCTCAGATTCACAAGTGGCCACTTTTTCACGAGTAATGCTTTCATCTAGGATGTAGGCGGAATGTTAATGAGTAACACTTCCATCGAGTGGATTTTAGTACTGTGCATTTTTTTTGTTTCAGTCAAGTTGATTTTATGATGGGCATGGTTAAACATGTGTCAATGCTGACTTGCATCCAAAGCTTGTCTTAGTTCTCTGCAGCATGTGACCCAGGACTGAGTTAAATTTAGTGATTTCTTTCTTCTGTAATTTGGCATTACCTTTGTTTCTTTGATTAATTTCTATGCCATGTGTCCCATTATAAGCCCCCCTGCAAAAAAGAATGAATATTTTGCTGTATATGGAGAATTACATGGCTGGATAGCTCTAAGTTTAAAACTCTTTAATTTTAATAGGGTGACACTAAAGCAGGAGCAAGTGCAGTGAGGCTGCCTGTGGTGTAGAAAGGCTCGTGAAGTGATAGCCTGCTCTTGGAACTTGGGGCTCTCACCTGTCCCCAGATTTCTGTTTGTTTCTCCATCTATGGACTTAGAACTTTGTCAGTAGGAAGTGGTCTCCCTTTATGCAAAAGCTGTCAAAATAAACATGGTATAAGAGGACGTTTCTGGTGATGCTTTGCTGAGATGGAGTCAACTTTAAATCTCAGTTGAAGAGGCATTCAGAAGTTGAGCAGAAGACAGGTGTTTATGATCAAGGTGCCACACTGAAATCTAGGTTAAACACAGAATCTCTCAGAGGCTTTGCATGTGTCCTTTGGCAAGTTTCATAATTTCTCTTGGGCATAATAAAAGTACTCTCTTGCTCACTCCACTCATCTACTGGTCTTATTCAGACTGTAAGCTCTTCAGGCCAGGGGACTTCCATCAGGAGCAGGCAGATTCCAGTCTGTGTGATGTTGCCCTGTGCTACTATAATCTAAGTAATAACAGCGATCACCCTGGAGGGCCAAATCCTGCAGTTCCTATATGACCTCAGTGAGCTTCAGAGGCTCTAACAAAAATTTCATTTGCTTCTCTTGGTCCCATATGCCTGCCCCCTTGGCTCTATGTCATTCTTATTACTATTATTTTGGTAATTAACTTCATACAAATTTTTTTCAGTTCGAAAGTTTTAAAGTGATGCATGAGCACTGTGGCAGCCCCCTCCTGGGATGCTTTCAGAGCGTGATTTTGAAACTATTTGATTCACACCATCAGTCAAATGAGGCATACAGGGAGATGCTATGGAATGGAAGGAGCAGGGAGCAGTTTCATCAATACTACTTTTTTGCATGAAGTCACTGAAGTGAGTTATCCCGCAGAGTGCTCCTGAGCATGGTTTTGGAAAGATCTAGTTGGAGCTGGGCAGGGCCAGGGAGCAAGTCAGTAATCACCAGTGGACTCATTGGTCAAGTTTGTTTGGTGACCATCTTTATTTAAAATATATTATGTCCCTGTATAGACCACTCCAGACTGGATTGACAGAGGGAATAAAGCATTTCCTGGCAGACCACAAGTCAGGTTCTAATGATTTCTCTGACACTGTGTGTGCTATTTGATGTCATATGAACAAGCACATAGCTGTCTGCAGATCTCTTAAAAGATCAATGAAAAATGGAAATCCATTCCCAGATACAACTCTGGAATAAAAAAAAACCAAACAGGAACGTGGTTTTTTTCTTTTTACAAGCTGCAGTTTGTATATAAAAAAAATGTTAACACCAGTTAATTTTGAAAGGCAAAATAAGAAATAAGATCAAAAGATGAATTCTGACATTGTGCATGGCTTGTGATGTCCAACAAATGGCAACCATGGTTCAGCGGAGTCGATTATCACATAAATGCAAATGTATTGCAGTACAGCATGAAATACTGACCTTCTCAAGCTCCTCCTCAGCTATGTAACCGTAACTGTTCCCAGACGAATATATACTTTTTTTTTCTTTTCTTATTGCTTACCTACACTGCTTTATAGAACCTCTGGATCTCTCTTCACCCAGACAGCCCATGCCTTCATGAAATTAAACACATACCTGGGGGTGTTTTCTGGGAAAAGGCTATTTGCTTTATACAACCCCTTTTCATCTCCCTTCCTTTTCTCTCTGTAGCCTTTAGAGCAGGAATGCGTGACCTACCTGGCCAATTGTGCACATTTGTGTAGGTGTGGGCCCCGCTTCGTGCTGGCCTTCCCAGTTCCTCCTGGTGCCCCAGCACACCCTCTGAGAACCGTTGGCCCTTTCTCAGCTCCCTTGGCAGGCTTCAGATCTCTAAGCCTTGTTTGGAAGACTTCTCAGTATTACTTTCCCTTTTATGAAGAAATGAACTGTGTGACCCGTTGGGCCTTTACTTATTCTTGTTACTGACAGGGAGCTGAGCTTCTCATGTGCCCTGGGCTGTTTGTTCCCAGGACTGCTTTTTTTTTTTTTTGCCGGTTTTCTCTTTTCCAGTGCCCTCTCGTGGCTCCTCTCAGCAGTACCTTTGAACAGCAACAGCAAACCAGCCATACCTGACTGCTTCCCCCACGAAACAGGTTCAGAGAAGCAGCAGCAGTCAGCTTTGGTATATCTCACATGGCTGTTCACTGCTATATACACTGAAAATAATTTAGAAACTTAGTAATCAAGTATTTAATAATTTTAAATATATAAATACACATTAATTTTGACTTGGGTAACACCCAGCTGTTATTTGTTGTTCATCAAATCAAGTCTCATTCATAATACCACCTGGAAGAAAACCTCATTTATCATAAATGTTAGCATGGGAGAAAAAATGGAATATGGGTCTGTATATCGATATACACGCATTGTAAAGACAGAACTCCATGTCACAAAATGCTATTTTAATAAGCCTGATTAATGAAACTGATGATTTTGCAGATGCTTGTGGAAAAAGGTTCCTTCTCCCAAATATTTCAATCACAGTTAGATGCCCAGGAGGAGATAAGGAGGAATCCAGCATGTTCAGAGAGCAGTATCATGTTCAGATGGCTCCCTGACAATTCAGTTTCCGTAAAACACAATGAATGCTTTCTGTAGGCACAGTTATTAATACCACAGGTCAACTTGCCATACATAATGAAATAGGCCTGAAAATCACGACATAAAAACATTCCAGGTCTCTTATTTAACTTCTGGTTTCAAGGCTTCAGCCTACACCTGGCTTCTCTTCTCAAGCTTTGTACTGCAGCTGCTGAGGACAGAAATTAAGGAAGAATTGACAGTTAATAACTTGCATGCAGAGCCCCAGGTCCCAAAGACTTAACAAACATATAGGTGCTTCTCTTTTCTGTCCTTTCTCCCAGAAGCTGATGGGGAGGGTGACAAGGGAGGCTGGCTGCTTCCCATCTCTTCGGGACAGCAGTTCAGAGCCTGGCAGGTAGCAGAGGGACTGGCAATCCCTGTGGGGAGGCTCAGGAGCAATAGGGCATGAAGCTATGGGATACAGAGGTGGAGCTGCTGCCTTTTATTTTCTGAGGAAGCTCAGCTCCTCCCTCTGCAGATCGTGGAGAGGTGGACAGCACCCAAGCAGGTGTCTTTCCAGTCAGCTTTGGGGCTCTGTTGCCTCAGATCGTCTGAGCACTGGGTGCAGAGATGCACCTCCACTGTGAAATGGCACCAAGGTTCAGAGAGCAGCTGAGATGACAGGAGCTAGGAGACATGGAGCCAGCTACTCAAAAGAGGCAGCAGGTAGGGGGTTGTGGCATGGGAACAGGTGGCTGGTACATTTGCAGGTTGTTCAAAAAAAGAGCAGTTGGGAGCTACAGCAGAAGAGCTACGGATAAATAGAGAATCTATTTAAAAGGGCAGAAGAGCTCAGATTTCTTTAATTACTGACTTCTATTTAGGAGATTTGTCTGGTTTATATAATGCTTCTATTGTGACTACATACAGTAGCCTTGTGCTGTTTTAGTTTATTAATCCTTGAGAAAAAGGGAAATACTGTTATCTTCACTTTCAAATGAGACACTGAAAATACCAGAGACTGAGCCACTGACCATGGAAATGAACCTGCCTGCCTGAATAGCAGTTTACCTGATAGATCATGTTTCGAGAAGTAACCATGTTTGTATTGTGTAAAGAATTTTTTCTTTTTTTCAGTAGGAGGAATGGAAAAAACTTAATTACCAGCTCTAGAACATATGTTAGGCATCAGCCACTGTCTATGAATAGGAACTGAAAAAAAGAGGAAAGGGAAACGGAGCTTTTGAGAAAGAAGAGTACTTGTTCCCTCTGCTTTCATTTGTTTTGCTTATTTCCAGGTTGGTTTATGCTTTTGCTTTTTTTATTTAGTAGATTTATTCTTACAGAACTATGACAATGCAAATAGATGGCAGCAAAGCAGAGTTTGTTTTTTTTTTAATTTATCCTCAAATTTAAAGATGAAAAGCAAGAGAAATTAATTAGGAGGTACAGTCAGCACCACTTGCTGCTCCTCTCTTGGTGACCCATTAACAACATAAGATTCTTATGTGAAAGATTAATCCCCTCCTTCCTTTGTTCTAGACAGTCTCCACAACAAATCATTTGGATGTAGTTACTGCTTACAGGAACACAACTGTTCTTACTGCCTTACAGCAGATCATTTACTGAGTTCATAGTTTGTTGCAAGTAATTCCATATTGTACTCTCTTGACTGACGTTTGCTCTCACGAGTCTGGCAATAGAGGCTGGGAATATAACGCTGCATGGGGAATGTATTTTTTCACCTTTTTCCATACTCATAACCTTGGAAGGCATTTGTGGCAGAGGTGCAGACATACTCAGCACCCTCTTGGTGCTTCAACTCTTTTGTCTTGCGTACAGTTTTAGGGGTCTGACATTGCAGCTTTTTTTTTTTGGCTTGGTCACAGAAGTACTCCTGACCTTCTTGCAGCCTCTCAAAGACTTAAGAATAACTTCTTGGGTGTTAGAGGTCTAGATTAGGGGCCCAACTCCTTATCACAGAATCACAGAATGGTATGGGGACCTCTGGAGATCATCTAGTCCAACCCCTGCTAAAGCAGGTTCACCTGGAGCAGGCTGCACAGAGTCACGTCCAGGTGGGTTTTGAATGTCTCCAGAGAAGGAGACTCCACAGCCTCTCTGGGCAGCCTGTGCCAGGGTTCTGTCACCCTTGAAGTAAAGAAGTTCTTCCTCATATTCAGATGGAACTTCTTGTGTTGTAGTTTGTGCCCATTGCCCCTTGTCCTGTTGCTGGGCACTACTGAAAATAGTTACAAAGAATTTTTAGAATCATCCCCAAAACACCCATAAGCTCCATGGGTGAGGACAGCAGGCAGGATACCAGGACAGCACCATTTGGGTGTATTGTTGTTCCGGTGGAGCTCCCTATCTGAACAAAGCATTAATAAAGAAATTCTTTCCTAAGAGATACTCCGCCCCGGGATGTTTCAGGGCACAAGTGTTCTATTGTGTCTTGTTTGTGGAGGAGTTACTATTATTATTTATTGCTGATACTGTGCCACTGGCATGTTTAGTGGTTTGAGAACACTTATGTAAACAGGTCCTTGAAGCCCTGAAGTTCTAATATGCTAAAGAAGTGTAAATGGAAGCAAGAATGGCAGGGAAGACTGTAGTTTAAAAACCTTTACTCAGTTTGGTAAACAATTACTGACATAAATAATCCCACTTTGGGACTCCCCTTGTTTGAGCGGGGGTACTGAAACCAAAGGCAATTAAGTTGCCTATCAAGTTGCTTCCTCATTGCTGTTTTTTAATAATCCTGTGTTGCGGTGGGGCCTGGGGTCGAGGACTGGGGCTCCATGTGAGCTGAGGAAGACTGGGCAGTCACAGCCAGGGGCAGGTGGGCACGGCATGTGCCATTTTCTGTTTTGATTTTTAGTCCTGTGCATCTGGGCTAACTAATATGAAGTCTGAGGTGTAACTCCAGTTTTACATCTATAGAACAGGGTCTGGACTGGCATTGCTGCTAGCTTGTTGGTCTTGTCTTTTCATAGTAAACTACTTTCAGTGCTAACAAAGGTCAATCCCTTCCTCCAAAGCTTTGCACTTTATGTTTGAGAGCAAGGGGGTTTCTACAGTGTGTGTGGCAGCAGAACGAGACCCAGAAGCACCTTTTCAGGTGTGTTACGTTTGGAAGAGCCTGTCTGGTAGTGCACTTAATGTGTTTCTTCTTTCTTCACGTTACTTTTCTTCTTTCTTCATGTTACGGGGGCCATGGGGGCTCCCCACAGGGCTGGCAGGGCAGGACCATGCCGCCAGGGCCTGTCCCACCCCGCGAGACAGGGCAGCCGTGGCCCAACCGCCATGGTGGTGTGGCAGGGCCCAGGCCAGGCTGTGGGGCTGAGTCAGGGTCAGGCCTGGTGAGGGCAGCCAGGTCCGCCGCAGCCTGCTGGTCACGGGGCAGGGCTGTGGTGATGATGCAGGGCCATGGTCAAGCCATGAAGTCACATCAGGGTCAGGCCTGGTGACGATGGTGACCAGGGTCATCCATGGCCCTGTGATGGCTGGGCTGAGGCTAGGTTGGGATGTCAGTCCAGGGATCAAGGCTAGGACGTGTCTGGGGCTGTAGTTGCGGCAAGGCCCAGTGAGGCAGCCTCCCCGTTTAAAAGCAGCTCCTGGGGCAAGTAGGGGTGGCCCTTGCGAGGCTTCTGGCTGTCTTCCCAACAGCTTTCTCCAAGGCCACCAGCTCTGCTCTTTCCAAGCTGGCCCTGGGTCCAGGCGGCCAAACCCACAGGAGCGGGAAGGACATGCTCAGGGCATTTTCACTCATGGTCATTCAAACATAGGCTTATGCCAGGGTTCAAACTACTAATGTTAGCATTTTCAAGTGACAAAATACTGTAAAAGTGAAAATCATCATAATAATTCCTATTATTATTACCTAGCCGACTTTCTGATGTCACTAGGGCTGCCAAAAGGAAGACACTTGTTGCAACTGATGAGGTCTAAGCCAAGGCTTACTCTTAAGCCCACAGGTAGACATTTTCTAAATCCAGGCTTAATGGTGAAAGGAGAATTAATTGAGCTTTGTCTATATGGATAAATTGAACAGACTTCAAGAATAAATGGTCAGACAGCAGTACAAGCTAGCATTAACTACCGAGTAGGCAGTCAATATGGGGAGTTATTCTGGAACAGCTAATGCAGAACAGTCTGATCTGTTAGGTTTTCGATGGAGTTGTGACCCAGTTAAGGACTTGTACACCTTGCAAGAAGTCTGTGCACTTCCTAGGTTTGACCTTTCCGATAATAATGTCTCTGTGTTCTCAACACCCTCTGTCTCCTCTGCAATTCAAGTGCAGAAGTTAATAATTGACATCAGTGGGAACATCAGGTAGAAAACAGCTTTCCATACTAAGCAAGCAGAGAGTCATGGAGGTGCATGGAGAACTGTCTGAAATGCTGAAAACATCAACAAAGTATGGTCACTCTCACTTTAGCTCAGCTTTCTCAAAGATGTCAGAAGTTTGTAATGCCAGTGGCACGTGCAGCAGAGTCACTGGGCTTCTGGAGGGTAATGCCAGTGAAGTGTAACATGCACTGCCTGTCATTGCTGTAAGGAAAGGAATGAGTATCAGTCTGCAGTGAGCTGCCTTGAAAGGACCCCAGAAATGTTTTCAGGTACTGATAGGTTCTACACACTGTCTGTGTCCCAACACCTTCAAGTCCTCACACATATTTCAGAAATACTAAATTGGTTATGTCAGAAAGTCAAAAAAATGTTGCATAGAAATGTGTCAGATTCATGTTGAGTGGCTGGATACCTCCCCTGGCACTGGCAGTGCTGTGCTCCGGTGGTGTGTTCAGGTTACGTGTGTCCTGTAGTCCTGCCGAAGTCTGCAGCACGTGCTTTCTGTGGTGAAGCCTGGGGCCCTGGAGTTTTGCTGGGTTTGGTCCCTGAGATACTTCAGATTCTTGGGTCCCTCTAGACATCCACCACTTGCACCATCTCTGGACGTGGCTCTTGGAGAGACCTCACCAATGGCTGAGAGCAAAGCTTGTTGGGCTGTGTGTCGAGGCCTCAGCTGACATTCATTTGTTTGTATCAGAAACCATTCTGAATAATGTTGCATGCATCCATCTCCTTTTCGTCTTTAAAATTTAGTTTTTGTCAGTGTTTTACATACACTGAATTTAATCATCCTTTAAAATCTCTTTTCTCTCTGAATCTAGTTTTCAAATCAAGTGGAGTTTGGCCCAATGGAGTTTTAAGCTTTGGGCACAGAGACCCCATTTTCTTCTGTGTTCCCTAACTTGCACGCGGGACTATATAGACTAGACTGACTTCAGTTCAGTCTTTCCTGTACTTGTTTTAAATTGAAAAGTGACTTAGTGCCCTAAAGCTGGCAGCCTGAAAAGTTTCAAAGCTTACATATTTCATGTAAAAAATGCATTAAAGCAGGTAGGGAAAAATTGGGACTTTTTCCTGAGGATGTGTGTATCTAAATGTTCACAGGAAACATATTTCTAATCCTTCTTTGGAGCTAGATTATTATATTAACACTGTTAAATGTAATAAGCTGTATTTCAATGCCTGCATTTTGAATTCCTACCAGAAACTATATTCTTTTTATCAGTCTTACCTCAGAAATATATAGGTATATGTACCGGTACCATACTAACCAGGACCAAACTAAAACACCAAAACCACAAAACAAAAGCTAAGAGTACATGATGAAAAGTACAGTCTGTTTACACTTTATTGCACATAAATTATACAGTTCAATTTGTGGTTGGAATAATCAAGGAACTGCAATACTTCTGCTTGCCCTGTCTTTGGATTTCTAGGTATAGGGGGAGAGAGCTTGCAGTCAAGCAAAGCTGCTTCAGTGTGGCTGGGACGCTCTGCAGTCTGTTTCTTCCTGCATTATAGATTTGCATGCTTTTAAATATATGTTTATATTGCATGCTTTTAAATATATGTTTATATATAATAATAATATATATTATTATTATTATATTTAAAGTATTATTATACTATAATATTTTCTATTTCCAGTGGAAGAGTTGTGATAAATTATGACATTCTAAGCTACTAGAGCAGAGGATCTGTGTAAGTATTCATTACATACATGTATATAAGCTTTATATTTCCAAATGAGAAACATCCACTGTGACAACTTTTAGAGCTTACATTCATTCTTATGACTGCTTCCCTTAATTTAAAGCAATGTAAACAGGGCTTTTGTGTTACAGTAACACATAAATTGTGTGCAGGTGCACTCTGACCTTCTGTCGTATTTCTGTTGACCAGGACTGTTAACTCAGCTCTGTGTAAGGCTCTGCACAATCACCTGAGATTGCAAAGGTGTATTTTGAGAGCCCTAGGCTTCAAGCTTAGCTCTTTATAAACAAAAGTCCAAGCCTGTCTGGAGCCTCTCAATTTTAGAGTTCTATTCAGACCCATGGGGTATCATACACAAACCTGCTTGCAGAGGTGAGACCTTGGTCTTCATTTGAAACCAGTTCCCCTCATTCAGAGTTCCCATCTGGCCTGTGTCCATTTTCTTGTTTCTCCCCTTATATTGTTACCTAGGAAATGTTTTGCATAAAGAAAGTCATACAATAACAGGAGGAATAGCATCTGCATTGTATGTATTTGTAAGGCAGTGAATTTATAATACATGGCTGAGCTGTAAATTACTTGCATAGATGGTTGTCTATTTGCATGCTGTCAATATTTATAAAAGGTCTCACAATCAACTAGCAGCTTTACCCTGGAAGAGTGAGCATGTCTGCTGTTAATCATTAGCTTCAGATTTACTGAAAGGCCTAAGACGACCTGATCCCCAGCCTTCCAACCCATCGTGTGTCACACACATGGTATACATCTGCATTTCCTTGTAAGATTTCCAGGACAGAAATTCAGGAACCCAAAACTTACTCCTGTCATGCGATGCTTTTGGATTGAGACTACATCTATCCCTGCAAGCTAATCAGAATCTTTACATGGATAATTATGTCCATTGCACCTATTAGCATGTAATAATGCTAATGGAAATTCCTATTAATGAAGTCATCTTCATTAGAAATATTAATTACTACCATTCAGAAGCTGTGTGACACACTTTAAAAATGATAGGTAGCCTTCCTTTCCATTGCATCATAGATTTGTTTTGTTATTATCATATAATATTGGTAGGTAGCTTGTGAGCATTGACAGCATAATAAAGTAACACTCTCTTGTTTTTGACCTGTCATTTGCAGCCTGTACAGAGAGATTGTAAATCATCAGTAAAACATTTGAGTGGACCTTTCCCCTGTTTCACACTCACTGTAGAGGAAATGACAGAATTTGCCCGAGCTGGAGAGTCACTGACAATTGTGACATTACTAGTGGCATTTCAACTCATACACTCCTGTTTACTAGCTGCCCAGAGGACTAAAAGCTTTCGTATTCTGAGTATGTAGAAACTCAATTAAAAGATAGATACTTATTAGTCTTTTCTGTTTGTTCCAGCAGGGCTGAAATAATGTTTTCACTGTAAACCCCGGGGTAGCAGCTCAAGAAATAGTTTCATGTTACAAGTAATGTTTTGAGGCATTGTTACAGCTTGACATGGGTGATTAATCACCCTCAGCTCCCGTGATCTCAGTTTTCAATGCTCTGTGCTTTAAAAACTAAACTTCATGAAGACAGTCACTGAGCTGATTTCTGAGGTTTAGACTGAGAACTTCTGATTCATGAGCTGCCAGAGCAGAGAGGAGTTATGTGTCAGCATGAGCATGAACCTCGTCCCTGCCCTAGTTTTCTGTTTCAAAGGAAAATGTCAGTCTGTGCTCTTGCCCAGGGGAACAGACAAAAGTTTCAGGCAGAAATGGAGTGTTGGACTTGGTGAAGGAAAAGAGCAGCTAGAGTAAATAATCTGCAGTATATTAATTTCATATAGTTTAATATGAGAAGTTAATGCTTTGCGAAAAAAACAGAGATAACTTTTAGCCACTCTACAGATGGTGCTTAAGTTAAAAAATAGTAGACACAAAAGTCACTGTGAGTTATAGAGTGGAAGGAAGTATTCAACACATAGTGGGAGTCTGATGAGAACATTTCATGTATCCTGATAGTTTCGTTGTCTTTGTGGATTGTGTGTAATGAATGTACACATTGCCACTGTATTAGGCTATCTCAAAGCAAGTGATAAGCTTTAATTTAAAAGAGTTAAATCTGCTGAATAAAGGTAGTGTAATAATGTCACATTTTGTGCATTTTCTACTTTTTAATTAAAAAGAAAAGACGTGGAAATGGAAGGATTTTCCCCATGAGCAGACAAGGTGAAACTTCAGTAAGGGTGGAAAAGATGTCTTCCCATTAACGCACATATTCCCCACCTGTATCCCTGACACACATGACATGAGTTAATGTGTGAATCTGATACCTATTGACATTTACTGTCTGCAGCTATCTGCTTCTGCTGCTGCTTGGAAGGGTGCTACAGGATGGGTATCAAAATCATGTGCAGAAGTGGTATCTTTGTGTTTAAAGTACTTCTGCCTATTAAACGAACAGCCTGGGAGGGATAACTAGGGAAGATTCATTCCCTTTTCACTTTCTCCCCACTTCCATCTCCTGGTTTTGCACATTTCTGCGATCTAAATATGTAGGGATGGATAATTGTGAGCTGGCAACTTAATGCACCCATCAATGTGGGATTGAAAACATATGCCATACAGTTCAATTCTGGGCTGTGAAGTGTTTCCCCTGTCCTTGAGGTGAACCTTTCTTGGTACTTACGTTACTTCTTTCCACCCAGGAGTGTCACCACTAGGTGACTCTCCAGCAGCCTGATCTGGTGCCTGCTCAGGACAGTGAAAGTCCTTCCGTTACATTTATTGGTATTTAGGTCGTGGTCAGAAAGGAGCACTGAACCAACACACTTTTTGATTTTCCTTGTTGTGGCACTTTCACTTTGCCCAGACACATCTTTAGTTTTATTGGTGACATACTCAGACAAATATATCTTCTGTAGGCAACTTAATAGGTTAATGGGCACTATAAAATCAACAAAATAACAAAAATGACAGCAGCAGTAGCAATAATTGAAAGGATGTAGACTTAAGTAGAAAACTGGTGTTTTGAGGGAAGAGAAAATCAAATCTGAGTGGTTGCTTAGCAATGACCTGGCAGGTTAGATTCAAGCATTATTGCTAACACAACATTTTGTTCATCAAAATAGAGGAGGCCTTGATTTTTCAGAGAATTACTGCAGAAGTGCTTAATTTTACACATATAAAAGCCAAAGAAAAAATCAGCACATTTTCAGTTATATCTTTTTACATTGTCTTGTAGTGTGCGCAACCAAAACATTAGTCAGGTTTTGTCTCTGATTCATCTACTTCTGTGTAATGTTTTACTGAAGCTGACTTGGTTTATTGACATTAGACAAACAGAAAAGGGTAAGAAAGAAAAATAAACAAAAGATTGCTTTAATGTGAGTAAAAATATACCAGCTACTAAGAATAAAGACTGCCTTAAAAAATAGATCTATTGTGTGTCTGATGTGCTAGGAAAGAGTATCTTGGCTCTGCATATCATTATTTTTCTCCCTGGTAGGATTAACCTGCCACAGAAGCATCTCTGGCACCTTGGAAACCAGAATGTTGTTATTGCTGTTACATGTTTAGATTAAATGGTGGATAAGAATTTTTTTAATCACTTCAGCTGTTGTAGTCTTTGCCGTTATCAGTAGTATTTCTCCCCCCCTCTTTTTTTTTTTTTCAAATGATAACTTGAAAGTATGTCTTTAAATTATCTTTATAAAATTATAAGGAACTATAAGTAAGAAAATATTCTTGCATATGCATTTTAGAGCTACCCATGGCTGTGATAACAGCTAGAGTTTTCTAGAAATTTAACTGGCCATAGAAATGATAGAGATGCATGGTTCACCAGTGCGGCATAACATATAAAGCAGTGGGAAGGCAGTAAGATGAAGTAAAAAAAAAAAAAAAGGGAAAGAACTGGTTCTTCAGGCACTATTTTTTAACATTTCTAGCCTTTTCTCACTGACAAAGTAAGGAATATAAACAGACTAAAGGCATAAGCTTGTTTTAGGTAACTGGTTTTGCAGATTATCTGCCCTGCCATCATTTTTATCTAATGCTTTTGGCACTATTTTTATCTGCAGTCCTTCCAGCCTTGTATTCCCAGACATGAAAGCTGTGATCCAGTGAGCTGCACCTTTACCCGGTGCAATTCCTTGTGCTTGGTGGTTGCTGTGTATCTGTTCTCTCATGAGCCGTGTGGTAAGAGTCCTTTAGGGCCAGATCCTGCTTCTCCTGAAATCAATAGGAATCATAATTTCTGCTTTGGCAAAAGTGGAATTGAGTCCTCTGTCCCCTGCAAACAGCAGAGGTGTCCTCAGACGTCCTATTTGGCAACCCAGTTTCTACTACCTTACATATCTGTCGTCTGCTTTATATTCAGGATGAAGATGGTGGAGAAAATACCTTTCCTCTTACAGTAGCAGTTAAGGCTCCTTATTACCCTAACAGGAAGTGGCAGGGGCAGGCTATAGCTCTTTTCACAATATTTATGATAACCCACATGAAAGTACATCCAAACATTTAGGTTAACTTTTCCCTGGAGATGTCTGTATAAAATACTGGGACATCGTTGCGCCAATAAGGAAGAGATGTTTTTAAAAACAGCGCAGAGGAATTGCTCCCGAATGATTCATTAGTTTAGATGCTGTGTAGGATAATAGATGGGAAAAGGTAACACAAGGTGTAGCCTGTGAGGTCATTTAGGCTTGTTGCCTGCTCCAGTTTGTGGAGCAGTCTCCTGTAAGTTATCCGGGGAATGGAGTTGCCTTTGATCCTGTAACAGCTTATGGTTACTTTTCCCACCCACAGTGGTGGTGTCTCCTCTCAAAAGGAAGCAGCTCCGTGCGTCCAAAGTGGCTGTGGAGAAATGAGGCGGCAGGATGGATGGAGCAGACAGGGAAGCTGGATTAGTACATTTGGTTTAGAGGGCATTAGGTGTTTTGACACTCCTACGGAGCAGTGTCTCAATATATAATTTGCAATCCAAGTAACAATAGCGCTGCCTCAAAGGCAAGTTCATTGCAATACTGACTGCAGATACCATCTTCTGCTGTAATTGTTTCTTGAGACGGGCTTTCCTTCTGGTTCACAACTGTCATTCATTAGTATCATGAAGGGACTTGTAGACTTGACAGAGCAGGTATACAGGGAAATGATGTGGTTTGGCAGGGAGTCACTGCAAATGAGAAATATTTAATAGTCATGCAATACTGCAATTACATATTACGTATTGTATTAGTATTATTTGGCGCTCACATAACGATGTATCTAGGGTTCAGTATATGGGCCTGCATGTGTGCAAGTATAAATACGCACAAGCGATTTAAAGGATTTACTTCCCGAGTAGGGGGTGACAGCGCAGTTCCAAAGCGGCACGCTAACAGATAATGACTGCAGGTAGCACCAGGCATGTGCCCGTAAAGACCTCACAGTGTTTAAATATTCATGTCTGTGTTTGTGCAAGATTTTTAATGGAATTTTCAGTGAAAGGCATGTTCGTGCAATGCCCGATAGGGTCGATGTTAGAGTAACTGTGGCGTTTGTGTATTTTTTTTTTTCCTCCTCTTTGGAACGCATCAACGTATAGGACAGGGATGTTTAACGCCACCCGAGTCAGCCCGCCCGCGGCCGGCCGGTGGTGCCCCGGGAGCAGCGCGGGGGCGGCGGCGGTCGCTAGGGGGCGCCTGTGCCCCATCCCGGGCGGGTGCGCCCGGCCCCGCCTGCCCCTCTGCGGGCCGAACCCACCCGGCCTCCCCGCGCTGAGAAAGGCCGCCGGGGAGCCTCGTGGGAGCCGGTCTCCACGCTGGGGACGCCAGCTGAGCTGCTGTGGCCTTGCTTTCCGGGCAGTCGCCGTGGCGGCAGCCTCTCCCGACATACCGCTGTGCTCTCGCTGCGCCTGGTGCCGCGGCGCCCCTTGCCCAGGCCCCAGCAGTGAGGTATGAACTTGGCGCTGCTGGGAGCGCTTCGTGCATCTCCTCCTGGCCCTGTCACTGCTCGGCAGCCTTGCCCGCTGCAGGTGGCCTCCACCGTGTTTAGTCAGGCCCGTGGTGCGGTAATATCTGCGATGAGTAACATGTTTGCCTTTGTAATGAGTTTATTTCAAATGGTTAGTACTTGTGCCTGTCTCTGTGTAATCTACTTCAAGGGAATTACTCATTTACCAAAAATGTCTCTCTCCTGTCCTCCTGTTCTTCACATGCCACCAGGTGAACAGTAGGTGCTAGTATGGACAATGTAACTGTATCAGTTCCAGGTGGAAAAGCATTGTTTCCAGCCTAGATAATTAATCTTGTTTTGTGAAGTAATGTTGTCTCAGAGAATATGAGGTTTTAATGAACTAATGCATGTTCTCTGAGAACATCTGTATTCCTAGACATGGCTTCTACCACTGATTAAGGTAGAAAATTTACTTCAAAGCTGTGCTAAAACATTGGCACTACATCTCCAGATGCACAAAGTCTAGTTCTGTTGCCGTCACAATCAGTTGGGGTGTGGATCTGTTGCATTTGTATCTCTACTTTAGGCACTTCTGCAATGTAATTTGAAAACTAGTAACTCGGTGTGTCATTCCAACTCCTTTGCGACTGTACCCTGTTATGTCCAGATAAGCAATGCATTCCTGTGACTTCTTGGTCTAAAACCTAACTTGCTACTAAACTGCTTCTTCAGTTGCAGCCACATGTGTATAGTTTGTTCAGGCTTCGCCTCTGTGTGGCAGAACATTCACGTTCATTATTAGTTGCTTCCATACATATTAAAGACAGGCAGAATCACTATACAGCAGGGAAAGAGGAATATGTGATAAACTCGTTGAACACGTTGCGTGAATACCTATTAGCTGAATTCACAATTTATTATCCTCCTTTACATAGAAAATGTGTGGTGGGCACCTCACCGTCTGGGCCTCAGTGAGCTTCCTCTTGAAAATCAGAATAATCTTGTTATTGCTTCTGCTTAAACGAGTGAATAAATATTTCAAGAACTGCTTTGTTAGAGTATTATTTATTCTAATTCAATTATTGGCTGAACTTAATCTTACTTTCTTAGTTTATTAATGCTTATGAATTATTACCTCATTTTTTGCAAGGAAGAAGGATGCACTTCTTCAAGGCAGAGAATAATGCAAACATATGAGTCGTCCACTTAACCTGGACACATAATCTTATTGTTAAGTTGGAGAAATTCTGCTGTCACTAAAACTTTCATGTGATTGCTGTGAATGTATCATGTTACACTGTATCGTTCACAAAGTCATTATATGTAGAAATATACTGTAAATGCTTAAATGAACAACAGGGAGAGTTCCTAATGATGTGCCTGTAATATCTAAAATGGCTTAAAAATAAATTGTTCTTTGTTTGTTTCCATTCTAGCAAACTTTTGAAAAGAAAGAAGTCTGAAACAGGGCTGCAGGGAGTGACTGGAGAATGGTTTGAAGAAATACAAAGAAAAAAGTTTCAGAATTACGTTGATGTCAATAGAATGCTAAAACCACCATTAGAACATCAGCTAAGGAAGAGCAAAACCACCAGTGAGTTGCATTTTTCCATTTCTTTATATACATGACAATGGTCACCAAACCAATGTCTTAGAGCATTTCAGAATGTGATAGCTAAGGAGTTTCTGAAATTGCATTGAGTTTCTTCTCATGTCAAAGTTTTACCAAACATATATTTTCAAAAAGATTATGTTTCTTTAAGCACATTTTGTTAAAAGCACAGCTGGGAGCCACAACGCAAAATCCCTGGTGTTCTTATCCCATAGTTAGAATCATAGAACAGCCCGGGTTGGAAGGACATCAGAAGATCACCTAGTCCAACCTTTGGTGGGAAAGGGAGCCTGGATGAGATTGCCTAGCACCTGTCCAGTCACATCTTGTAAACCTCCAGTGATGGGCGCTCCACCACATCCCCAGGGAGCTTGTTGCAGTGATTGATTGTCCTCACTGTAGAAAAAAATTGTTTCTTAATCAAGATGAAGTTGCTGTAATTACAGCAAATTTAGTGGTGGTTTCCCAGTCAAAGCAGTGATGTTTACTTTGTACAAAAATGTCATGGTATAACCCCAGCTGGCAGCTAAGTACCACATGGCTGCTTGCTTACTCCCCTACCCCACCCCCCACTGCCGGCCCCCCGATGGGATGGGAGAGAGAATTAGAAGGGTAAAAGTGAGAAAACTCATGGGCTGAGATAAAGACAGTTTCATAGGTAAAACAAAAGCCGTGTGTGCAAGCAAAGCAAAACAAGGGATTTGTTCACCACTCCCCATCAGCAGGCTGGTGTTCAGCCATCCCCAGCAGGGCAGGGCTTTGTCAGGCGTAACAGTTACTTGGGAAGACAAACACCATCATTCCCTTCCTTCTTATTCCCCCAGCTTTTTATTGCTGAGCATGACATCATACGGTTTGGAACATCCCTTTGTTTGGTTGGGGTCAGCTTCCCAGCTGGGTCCCCTCCCAGCTCCTTGTGCCCCCCCAGCCCACTTGCTGTGGGCATGAGGTGAGAGGCAGGAAAGGCCTTGGCTCTGTGCAAGCGCTGCTCAGCAGTAACAAAAGCATCTCTGCATTATCAACACTTTTCTCAGCAAAAATCCAAAACATGGTCCCGTACAAGCTACTATGGAAAGAATTAACTCTATCCCAGACAAAACCAGCACAAAAACCTGTTTCAGTCTTACCTAGTTTTCTTAAAGAAACTACAGGCACCTAAATGACATTTGGAATACATAGGTAATCTGGATGTGGTGAAAGAGATTTGACTGTACCAGTGGAAGACTTTTCCTAGTAACACTGGGCTAAAGGCATGCCAGTGCTGATTATCAGGGTGGGTGACAAAGCCTGGCAAGTTGGGCTGACTGGGAAGCAACTTCCGGAGATCTCCCTTCACAGGTTCTGTTGCCCATCCAAAATGGACATGCACAAGAAACATGGTGTCTCTATATGAAGCACGGCATTCTGTACTGTCTTTTTTTATCTTCCATCCAGATAGTTTTCATGGATAATATGTGCTTTTATTCCATTCACATTTTTGCATGTTCTTCATTGAGCACCTTCTATTTGTGCTTCATAGCACCTCGAAGCAGAGTCATGTATTTCGAAAGAAAAGTGAAACCCTAAAAATTTTCCTGATACTACAGACCTATACAGAACAGATCTCTGTCTGTCCTGACTGTTTTTCCCAAACATCCCCTCCAGTCCACAGCCATCAACTATTTTTCTCTTTCAGAAATGATCTAATTGATATAGTAGCTAAATAAAGTTTGCGTAATTGTTCTCTGGTATTTAACTTTGAAAGCTGCTGTTTCTATTTCAGATCTGAAGAAGGGGTTACATGCCTCAGAGGCTTGTCTGATATTTCCAACTGTGTAAGTTGGTTTAACAAAAGGTGGTACTTCTACCTGCTAGCCTTGCCCTGTCTACATCCCTTGACCATCCAGGCTATTAGGACTCTCCTGATGTCACCTTCATTGTCAAGTGAAAACAATGCCACCAAGGGGTTAGGCTCTGAAAGGGGTAAAGGATGCAGCATTTTGTAATACACAATGATTGTCACCGAAGTGAAAGCCTTACACACAAGATTTAAAATCACATTACATGAATCATTCACTAGTCCAAAATGCTGCCCCTTGCTGTTGTTATCTGTGACACTTTGCTGTCATTTCTGGTTTTGCTTTCTCCCTACAGGCGTTGGTTGAGCCATTTTCAGGCTGTTGTATTGTTTCAGGCATGTAATGTTTTCAATGGAAAAAAAGATACAGTGCCTTATTCCTGAGTGAAGAAGTCTTACTTCCTTATGTCCTCCAGTTTCCTGTGGCATGTTTTAATAGCAGACCCTGCAGTTTCTTTCCCTAATCTGTGAGCAATACTTATCCTTTCCTTCACACCGGTTGTCAGCTGCTTTTACAGGCAGGCTGGGTTTATGTTCCATCTGAAGAAATCAAATCTTATCCATAATGAAGAAATCGTTCATGATATAGTACATTTACAACACAATTCTGATATGCAGTTTGTAGCAGAAAAAATGTACTCCAGTGGCCATGGAAATCCCATCATAGAGCTGTATGATACAGAAGATATCGTAGTCTGAACTACTGTTATGTAGTTACATTACAGTCTATTACACCATTGTATAGTCGGGGTTGTCATATTTATATTTCTTACAAAGGTGAAAAAAAGTGACTAATGATTGTGGGTGCCTGAATTTTCAAATATCTAATTTGACTGTATTTTAAAATGGTTCAGGTTTTCAAATGGTTGAATGCGGCTTACTTTCTGAAAATAAGCGTCATTTATCTCACATCACCCAAAACCAATAATACTTTTGGAAACTTTAAACCTGTTTATCTTTCTCTTAGTGTTCTAGTTAGTCATTATAAACCACTATGTCACACAGTCTATCCAAAAATGTCAATAAAACTGGATTTTCCTGGTGTAAAAGGTAAGCAAAAGACAATTGTTTATGAAGATGTAACTTTTACTATATATTTTAATGCTGTATTTAGTAAGAAATTGAAACAAATACAATTTTTACACTATTTTTAGATCATAAAGAATTGAAAATGTCATCCCGTACAAATCCTCAAGCACAAAAGAACACTTCAGCTTCCTTTCTGGGCTTCAGATCACCTTTTGCTTGGCTTTTCTCCTTTAGAAAATCAAGGAAAACCCAGACTCAGCAGCAACCACGGTGAGCTATAACCAGAACATACATTATGTCCAGCTTTTAAAAAGTCTATGAATTGTTGTGTTTTGCTTAGAAAAATTTGTTTAAATTATTTTTCCAGTCTCTTGCCTTTCACCTCGCTGAGATTTTACTTGGTCATGTAATGAAAGATTATCTGTTCTGTGTCAGAAGATAAGTGGCAAGTAATAGGTAAAGTCTTTTGGCTAAATATATTTTGCTCAGGTTTTGCATAAAGGTTTTAAGTATATGAGAGCCCCTAGACTTCGCAGCGGCTGCATCCTATTTAATTCCTTCTCAAGAGGACAAAGTGTAAGGTGCATGGGGATCTAGTGCCCTATGGCTGTGATATAACAGGAAAGCATAGTCTTCGCAGGCCATGGCAGAGAGTACCAGCCCCAGGCAGCTCTGCTGCATCAGTTCCCACCATTTCTAGCCCTGAGGCAGCTTAGAGTCAGGCCTGCAGCTTTAGCTGTAGTTGGGCAAAGAGGGTGGTTCTGCAATGCTTTTGTCTTCTGTACTTCAACAGGGCTTTGGTTTCAACTGGATCTGAACTAAAGATGGTCTTATATGCAGCACTGGAGCTGCTGTTTGAAGAGCATCCTTCTCTCTTGACATCCACAGGGTTAAAGCTGCTGTTCAGAGGGAACTGGGCAGCAGGGGCTACACTTAGCTAGTTAGGCTGACTCTTCTAACTTTGGTCCTGGTATGGTCCTGTATGTTGGCAACACCTGAGTGAAGTAGTAGTATTTTTATGTGCATCTTGGGGTAATGCTTGGGACTGACAATCATAGGTAAAGGTGCATTGTGCAATCTAAGTGCTGTGAAATCAGAGTAGGAAGCTGCAAGATCTTTGGCACAAACAGCTGATTTTCACTCTGTTTAGAGAGTCTCCGGCTGGTATTCTGGGCCATGCCTGGGGCTCCTAGGTGGCATGATGCTGAGACAAGGAACAGCTATAATAAACAATGACAGCAAGCCTCTAAAGAAATGATGGTTAGTCTGATACCATAGATTTTGTAACACAGAAGCTTGCCATTGTGTTTCTGTCAAAGCAGCAGGAGATTTAAGGAGAGGTTTGAATAGAGGCCATGAGGTTAGCTTTGCGGATGTTTACTGGTAACAGTTCTCCTACGTAGCATCGCAGCATACAAAAAAAATTTGCGAAGTTTTAACACTGCTCTGTACATGTCATCTGCTCCCTCCTCTTTCCTGTGACAGGGTTTAGTGGTGGACTAGGTTAGCCGTTGGACTCGATGATCTTCAAGATCTTTTCCAGCCTGAACGATTCTATGATTCTATGGTAAAGCCCTTCACACTGGGACACACCAACACCAGACCACAGGCCTCCGTGCAGAATAAAGGGGGGCTTGTGTGACTGAGAATCAGGTTTCAAGAGCGCTTTATCCTGGTGCACTTTAAGGTAGCCCATGCACAAGTGAAGGTCTAGGCTTTGCTGTAGAATCTAAGCATTGAAACAATTTCTTAATTTAAGAAGGCAAAAAAATAAACCGTGCCTACTCATTGCATCAGCTTTTCTAGTATGTGTTTATCTGGCTTTTCTACAAAAAAATCTATCTTGTCTCAGGCTCAGATGCCTTTGATTTCTTACCAAGCACAGCTTGAAAAATAAACAAGTCAATCCTGACGTGTAACTGAGCTGATTGCTACATTTTCTAGTCACGCCTCTCTGTCGAAAACTTCCCCCACCCTCTTCTAGGTGTTGCCGTGGCATGTGGTTTGCTTTATGCATAGACAAAGCACTAAAATAATCTGCCTCTCACAGGTAGAGTTATTTTGGAGAGCTAGTGAAATACAATAGGAGGCAGCACTGTGAATCCTGTAAGTAAGCTTGACCGGCAGAAGCTTTGAAATAGCTAAATATTAATGGCTGTTTAGAGGGTCCTTTCTGTACTGGAGAGACAGTTTCATCAGCTGCGGTGGTGTTTTGCTGTAAGAATAAATTATGGATGCTGCAAAAAAGAGAATGCTTATGTGGAGATACAGAAGATGCTAGTAAAAGGTAACTTTGTAACTGTAGTCTGAAGGTAGTTAATGTTTGATGACTTGGTTCAAAGGTGTTTGGTGTTCTTGAATTCATACTTATTCTTTTCTAATATGTAAGTGTGTTTCATGCTGGAAAAGAAAAGCTGTTTTAATTGTGTTTTCAGCATATTTGAGTTATATGCTTGTTGCTTAGCTGGCTTTTTACGTAGTACTGATAAGAGTAGTATAGAAGAAAATGGATTACACTCTGACATTAGACAATTGGGAGATGGCCTACGGAAGACAGGTGCCTCGGTGAAAATACTAGTTTGCAGCAGATTTTGGTTTGTGGATTTATATTATTGTTACCAGTATTGATAGAAGTAAGTGGAGTCATCTTTTAATCTTAACATTTGGTTGTCATAAAAAGATACATATGTATATAAATGAAAAAGTATAAAATATAATTTCTTATTTTCCATAGCAAGTAGTATTTTTCCGATGGGAAATACTTATGAATTCTTTTCTGTTTATGAGTAATAGATAATGTTTACAAGTGTGTATGTGCGTGTGCATGTGTGTGCAAAATAATGTAAACATTGTTCAATGTTCTTAACCAAAAAAGAAACTGAATTACTTTTTTCCTAAAATTAAGCAACATTTCTCTGTAAGTAAGCAAAACTTTAATTTTGAAATGCTGCAAAACTTAAAAGAGTTAAGAAGAAATAATGAAACAGTTTGAGAAGTGGAGGGATTGGCATAGGGAAAAGATTAAAATACCCTTGTCTGTGTAAGTTGGCAGGGAGGAAAATAAAGCAGGATGCAATGACCAGTTATTTCTGAAAGAACAGTGACAACAAAGACATGGAAAAATTTAGAATAGTGCCAGAGGTTCAAATGAAAAGTTAATTTTTGCCTAGACTATCAGAAGACATTTCTGACTAACATATCTGCTTTGTGTAGCTTCGTTGCAAAGAGCAATTAACGCAACACCAAGCACAGCACCAAGTGGGAAGAACTGTAGAGCGGCTTTGCACAGTAAAGCTGAAGAAGAAAGCTTCTAACAAAGCTTTTACCTTTTTGTTATGCATATAATTAAAATTAAGGTAACTTGCTAAGCCATGGGCTTTCATTGAACTTGGTTTGCAGGAAATCACCGTAAAAACTCTGAAACCTAAGTTTCATTCTTAATTCGCTGTAGAAGTGTTAAAACATATTCAACATTATTTTAGTTTAAAGGAAGAGCTACATGCATCTCTGAGTCCTGGTTTTGTAAATTCCATTCCCGGGGGCAGCAGCCCACTGAACTAATGGCTGTTCATACTGGGTTCTATGAGGAAAAATTAGGAATTTCAGATTCAGATTGTCTGGCCAGATCCTAAGCCCACTGAGGTCAACAGGCTTGTTTCCTTTGGTTTCAGTTGGACCCCATGTCAGAGAGGAATCCTGGTTTTACAGTTCACAATTACAGAAGCAAAAACAAATTGCACCTTTCAACTGTTCTTCCCTGCCTGCAAGCACATTACAAACAAATGACAAAGCACTTCAGGAGGAAAGGCTGGGCCACAAAGAACCTGCCAACAAGCCGGTTTATACTTGCTGTTGAAGCACAATAAAGTAGTTTACCGGAGCACAAGAAGGTTTTAAGAGCCTAAGAACAAGGTCATTCAAAAAGACTTTGAGACAAACAGGACTGAGCAGAACCGTCTTACCCTACTTCACTTTCTCTCAAGAATTAACTTCCTGGGAAAAAACAGTTTCTGAGACAAGGAAGAGCTAGCAATAAGCACGAGCAGAGCAACATTTCCTGCAGGGCTTTTTAAGGGACTGGGTTTGCTTAGTTGTAAAATAAGCATCTGCAGACTCAAATAGACTCAGTGAAGACAAGTCCTGTTCTTGGTTTTTTATTTTAGTTTGTATGTCTGCAAGTCACCCCATAGAACAGAATACCTTTTATGTTCAGGGCTTCTTAGCTTGTTCTAACCACTGCATTACTCACAGACGCTCTAGCCAGTTCTCTGCCAAGCCCTTGCAGTTCTATATAGCTTAGGAAACCAGATGAGCTTTCTACCATGTGTTAAAAATCGCTAAGTAAAAGCCATTTCAGGGGAGTAGCAGCAAGTTCCAAAGTTCACACGGAAAACAATCTGCAGTCTGTCTGTCCTCCTTTGCAGGGGCAGAGCACAGCTCTGTCTGTGCAGGGTGAAATGGTAGAAGAAAACAATAGAGTTGCAGATGCAAACCACTTACAGATTTAACTTTGGCTATTAGTAGTACCTACCAACAAAGTAAGGCTGGATTGAAACAATTACTTTATGGCTATTGCAGACAGTGAGATATCAGTAGGCTGAGCTCATTCTTGGCTGTGCAGCTACATTTGCAAGCTGACAAGGCCAAACTGAATGGTATGCTTCCCCAGCATTTTTTCGTTAGCAGGACTTTTTTGTGGGAAAGTGTGGATTCTTCATAGAGCAGTCTTTTTTCAGATGCTTCTCAATAGTTGTGGAAGAGAAACTGCTGCATATTTACTACCTGGTAGAATTACATCACGTTCCTTTTCAAAGCCGACATTTAAATCCTTCTGCCTACAGATATGACAGTTCTGCTAGTCCATCTTCAGAAGGGGAAGAAATGGCAGCGGTGAGTAGCTTATCAACTCTCTTGTCAGCAATGTTTAAACCACAGATTTTTCAAAAGCTAGTCCCCTTTGTTTAGGCTGTTGATATAACACCTGTTTAAATAGTATTCTTGCAGTTCCTGTTTTAAACGCTGAGTAAAATATCTGTGTTGTGAACCTATTGAACACAGTGGAATGAACTTGCCCTGTAAACTATAGAAGTCCAAAGCTTTCCTAAGTAAGCTCTGATCAGGTTTCAATTCTCTTTCAATGACGGAATAATTGCATGGATAATTTTCTAGGCCAAAACCCTCATGTATTTTGGCAACTGTAATCAACCTGCAAAACTCACACTGAATGAATAATCTCGTGTATTTACTTTTTCTTTTCATTTGTACAAGGGTGGAAAAGAGTAACTGACTTGGGCAGGCAGAAAGCTAGAGCCTCTCCTGCAGCATTTCCATGTACAGAATTACTATGTAAATGTTGACAGTAGGAAATTATTTTTTGGCTGAATGTGCCACCTTAGAAGCATAAGCTCAGTTTAAGGATGAAACAAGATTTATTTCTGATGTAATTCAGGTGCATGCTGTTGAAATAAACAGATTTTCTCCAAGGATGATATTTGCTATTTGAATTAGTTTATTGCCCTGTATTACTAACACATCTTTCCTCCTCTTCAATTGTGTGGTATAACCACAGAGGGGACTAAGAAGGTACACAGTATATAATCAAAGGTATAGAGGAGGTAAATTGGCCACCTCTCTTCTCTCATATTTCAAAAACAAAGGGATAATCTATATTAATACATGACTGAACCAAGATCTTATCAGAGAATCCCGCCTATAAGTAGACTATTGTAGCTAGACAAGTGAAATATTACAAATATTGAGAACTAGAAAGTAGTAAGAGTTTTTATTTTAAAAAGGGAGGAAGAGTCTCAGCTAAAATGCATCAGCAGTTCAGCAGTTGTGTGCAGTTCTACCAGCTGAAACTGTGAACTGAGAGAAATATGGATGTGGTAGGAACCTCTCCAGCTTAACTAAAACTAAAGCTTAACAGATGGGGAACAGGATGACATTTCCCCCACTGCTAAGGTAATCTATCACAGCCCCCTAAAGTACTGTATTGCAATATGAAAACTGATTCAGTGAATCTCTGTTGGGAGGTCAGTGTGGGAATTTTAAAATGTGCTGGTCAAGGAAGAAGTATTAGGAAAAACTAAATTAAGAGCTACAATGCAGTAAGGATGCATATGGAGGAAATAGGTAAATGATGCCCTATATTATAAGGTCATTATAACTCATGTATCCAAAATAGGCTATGGTATGAGGACAAGATGAGGAAATCTCCTTATTACATATGTAAAAGTCTCTAAAATGCATGCAACCTTACAGTCCTCAGTTGTATATTTTAATAATGCAGCATTTAACGGACCCACAAAGAGTTTACTGACCTCTGTGACTTGTGACACTATTTGTGGTGTGACATGTGAAACATGATTTGAACCAACATGTAGAGCTAATATCATGTTGCCTTCACATTTTTTACAGGCTGAAATGTGTAATTCCCCAATGTCGACTGAAACAAGTGATCATTCTTTTGGTGCAAATGAAAATGAAATGATGGAGAAAAGTACACAGGAATGGAATGAACAGCTGGAGAAAGAGTTTTTCAGTGGTAAGTGTGTGTCCTTACTTTATTCTAATATTATTTTGCCAGAAGTGACTGTGTGACTGATTTCAGAGAATTTTCTGCAAAAGAGAGGCTGTAAAAATATGGGTCATCACTTTCTAGCACAGTGGCTACTTTTTGCAGGCTTTGTCTGCCAGCAAAATGTCTGCTTGACATTGACTTCAAGATGTGTCATTGATTACTCTTAGAGTGCATTTCATCTCATACTGATACAGTTCAGAAGAATCGCACCTTAAAAGCGTACATTGCTCTCTGCTGATTCTGACAGGAGCCCATATTGCATCCTTTAGGTGCAGTCATACAGTTACGTGAAAGAATTTCGTCCCAGTTTCCTGCATGCATAATTTTGATAATGATGAATTACTGGGCCTGGTTTTATGAATTGTAAAGCCTCAAACCACAGAAGCAAGAGCCATTATGGCATTCAGTTAGCTTTCTGGCAGCCCTTATAGCACCAGTCAAAAGCTGCTGCTTCCTTTTTTTTCCTGTCACTGCTGGGAAATGAGGCAAGGTCAGACCCAGCCTATGGGACTACAGAGGTGTTCTTCCATAAACTTTCTCAGATATATGCAAAAAAAAAATATGTCCATGAATATTACTTTATACCACCCAAAATTACAAGTGATCACAGGTTGAAAGCATGATCAGGAGGCAGTGGGTCAGTCAGCAGTGCTGGAAGAGGAGACCCCTGCATGGTGGACGGTAGTTCTTCTGCAACTCACAGGCCTCGCACTGCTTTTGGGTGTCAGTCGTAACTGCACACTTGCCCACTAACAGAGAAAGACTATACACAGCTTGGCTGATGTCCTCCAAATGGAAGACTCAGAATCAACACATCGTTTTCCTTGTTCTAAGCTGACTCTCTCAGGAGCCTTATCTCCTCTGTGCTGAAAAGAAACTTAGAAAAATGGAAAATTTTAGTACTTTTGTTACTGCCTTTTACCCCACCTATACGTACCTAGCAATGCTTTCTTAATCAGTCTGTACTATTTGCACAGATCTGTAATGACCGATCAGTCTTTTTTATTTAAATGGTTAGGAAATGCTGTAACAAAACAGCCATACCCATTTGTGTTTCTATCTTATGTGTACTAATACACATAATATTTCAAAATACAAAAATAATACAATTAGCAAAGGCATAATTGTTTTTGCCAATAAAAATATTTTAAATACATAGCTGTGGCTTAGTCTTATGACTGAATATGTTGGTTAACTGAGCTGTTACAGTGTTTAATTCCAGTTCATGAGACTGAGACTGTCTATGTTGCCATGATGAATCATAGGTTCCTAACTATTTAATTACCATTTTTTATCCAGAAAATGACATTTTCAGTGCTCATTTTAAAGTTAAAAGCTACAATTTAGTGGAGAACTTCTTTTCTGAATGAAACAAACAGTGGACATGCCAGACCACTGAATATGCTTGTTTGATGGTTTGCAGGATTCTGTGTTCTTTACAGTCACATCATAACTGTGCTTTGTATACACACAGAAAGGTCCATGTTTTCCTAGTGAATTCTTTTCAGGAATTTTTTGCTTACAAACTAGATTTGGAAAGTTTACACACACATAGACACAGACATATATGTATAGAGGGCATGAGTAAGGATTTAGACTTCAAATTGTTTTGTTTTTCTTTTAAATAGCATAAAGACTAACATTTACATAAAGAGCAGTTTTAAGATCAGTCATAAAGCAGTGTGTTTTTTTCCTTGCAGTCATTAATGGGTAACTGCTGAAAGGTCCTATGGATGAAGAACGTGCGGTTCGGGAAGGGTTTTGAATGCTGAGAAGCTGACTCCTTTCAAAACCAGTTCTGATTATTAATGTAATACACGAAAGCTTTTAACATAAATAGTCATAAATTATTAAAGAAAACAAACTCAATTATCTTTTTCCCTGTGCAGTTCTAAATGATCTGGATGACCAGCTGGCCCAGGAACAAGCCCAAGACCCGTTGGACAGGACAGTGTCTACTAGCAGTGCATCAAGTGTCCAATACATTAATGCATTCCCTACTTCAAAGAGACAGACTGCTAGTAGAGGGCAACACAGAAATGACTGGAGTGACATGCCTAGCACATTTTTCCCAGATGGACTGAGAACAATAAGAGCCAAAGATGAACACAAAATTTTCATCAGACCAAGGAAATTACACAGTGCATATATAAACTGGCACCAGGCAGCCTTTCAAGAAGATTACAAATATGGTGATCCAGCTGATGGAAATCCTCATCGGCTGAGCAGCAGGCTGTCTTCTGTTTCTTTTGGACGGTCTTCAGAAGGTAGCTTATATCCTCCTTCCATAACACAGAACAGTGGATTTAGGCACAAGAGCTGCATGAACAGGGATACAGCTGGCAGAAGTTACTCTGTGTGTTCCCTTCGGAGATGTCCATCATCAGTATCTTCTGACCAACTATCATCATCTAGTTTACAACATCCATTGGCAAGGGAGAGCAACAATGGTTTTCTACCAAGGTTTGGTCGACAGAACCCAAAGAGAATTCCTCTGTCTTCTATTGTATGGAACAACACACCAGACTCTCCTGGACAAACATCAGCTCAAGAAAAAATGTTTAGAACCCAATCACTGATGGAGTTTCATGCTACAGACCATGGTAGATATCCTAGCTGTTTGCAAGAAACCAAGAAATATGCATATTACCACTCAAAACACCATTACAGAAGATCGATTTCAAGCAGTAATTGCTTTAGTAGAGTTAGTTGCCCTGACAAGGCTACTTCTCCATTGCCCTTTGATAACTGGGAAAACTATCCATTATACAAATCAGAAAATAATCTCTCTAGATCCTACTATAGAGATACTTCTTCTCACGGCAAGTTGTATGCAAAGCAAAATTCTTCATATGGAAAAAAAGACAGCTATCCTTCTTGGGCTGATATTCCTCAGTACTACAATGATGAAACATTTATTTCCCCTGATGCCAGTTTTGAAATGATTATGGCTAATTTAAATGACCAGCAGTGGGCACACACAAAGAATGCCAAGTTTGGTTCACAGCGCCTCCAGAACGATTTTCACATGTATCCTCCAGAAACTACAAATATCAAAAGGACAACAAGAAGTGCAAATAGAACTTTTTCAGAATGCACAGAGGGCTGTCAGCCCTGGCTAGGTTGTAACTCTTCAGTTTCTTCATCTAATAGTAGAACCGATGAGCCAGTCTTCCTTAATTTGAAGGACCAAACAAAACCTATAGGACTGAACAGGAATTCAGCTGTTGTTGCCCAAAGAGGTACTAAGGCAGACTTCACACAACTAGAAAAAGTTGAAGGTATGAAACTGCCAGACAAAGACATGCCGTTACAGTCAGTTTCTCAACAAGGAGATACAAGCTGCATCAACACCCAGAGTTTTCCCTGTAAGAGCCCTGCTTCTGCCACGTTGCAACGCAGTGCATCTCTCTTTAATACAATGAGATCAAAGAGACAAACCGAAGTCGCTGCCAGAGAAGATATTGCAAAAATATATACATCAAATGGTGATAAAAGAAATATACAAATGAAGGAAAATTACTGCCCACCCAACAGTGTGTTCAATCAGCCTCCCTGTAATTTGCCAGCTGATGACAGCAGAAAGGAACTTCTTCTTCCAAGTCAGAAAGAACAGGAACATAATCTGCATTATGCAGCAAAAAGAGAGAGCATCACACAGGATAATTGGAGTGCAGAAGCCATGAACCAAGCTACTCCGAAGAGACAGTCGTCACTGCTGAATGTTGCTTCTGCTCCATCCGCTGAAAAATTAGCAAACTGTCAAGGCATGTTCTCCTGTCCTCCTGAATGCTCATCTAGCTCCTCACAAAGCTCTCCACAAGCACTTTGTCATAAAGACAACTCTAAATGCTTAGGAACACGAACTAGCTCTTCAGTAAATTGCACAGTTCCTGAATCTCAAGCAGAAGATGGAAAACCAAGTCAAGTGAGCAGAATAAGTGTTACCAAAGAGAAAACACTGCAAAAGACAAGCACTTTAGTTACTAAGGACTGTAATGGACAATGCACTACTAGTTCTCCACAAAACGCAAATTCTGGAAATACTTACGTGCGTAGCTTTGATGGAGACCCCAAGCCCTCTGAACAGAGTTTAAGTTATTTTTGCCTTGAAAAAGAAAGCAGAAAAAAAAGGAGTAATTCACCTTGTACTGAAAGACTTCACAAGCAAGACAGCTTACTGAGACACACCAGTAGCTGCAGCGTTACTGGCTCCCCTAGCCGAAACAGCCTCAAATCTCCTGACCCACTTGTTATTTATTACACTTTGCCTAGAAAATCAGCTAGCATTGCTGGTAGTATTATGTCAGATAAGCCCATCTCCTTACCTAGAGAAAGTAGAACAATATATGATCGCTTAAGGTCTGAAACTCCACGTAGAGCTGATGCCTTTTGTTCTAATCGAAGAGATGTGTCTTGTTTAGACTCAAACCATTCCTTTTTAACATCAGCATCATTAAGTGCTGCTACAAGTAACAAAGAAAAAGATTGCCCCAGCCCTTTAACCAAAAGTCCTAATGATTCAGTAAGTAGTAGTACATCAGTTGAACTGACAGACAGATGTAAACATCTAAGCAGAAGAGAATCCTCTGTGTTTTCAGATTGTAAGGAGAGAGGAAACTTTTTGCAGAAATATAAAACTACAAGCACATTTACAGTTTGTGTTGATGAAGATCATGTCAAGTATCATGAACTAGTTTCAATTTATTACACGTTACCACGGAGGCATTCAAGAACATTCTGTAACCTCTTTAGAGATAATCCAGAGGATGCAGATTTACCTTGTCCCAAAGAAAATGTTCAGTCACCAAGAATACAAAACAAGAAAAATGAAGGCTATGTGAGTTTAGCAAATGTTTTTTTCCCCAGCCCTTCGGAAAAAGAGGTGCCTTCATATTCTTCCGACCCAGTATCTTCAGCTGTGGTCACACCTCAAAACTTAGGAACTGCTGTTGATAGTGAAGGAGAGAATTCCCACTTATCTCCTAGCTCTGAGAAGATAAGTACTTCAAAGTCAATGAGTATGATACACAGCAGGAAAGATAGTTCAACAGATCTTCCATTAGCAGAAAATGTGCTTTCTGACATGGTGACAAAAGAAATTTCTTTAGGTGGTCCACAATCCACTGCAGTAGTGGCTAAGTCAGGTAAGACTATTTCTGATCCCGCAAGTAGCCAAAATACAGAAATAAGTCTAAAAGAAAAGAAGGAAATTTTACAAACAACTTCACCGCTAATGTCCACTTTATCAACCCCTCCCAAGCCAGGCAGGTGTTTAGAAAAGCCTTTGTATTCTACTTCAACAAATAAAAATACTATACAGAAGGGAAACTCTGAAAACTGCTGTCAGCCCCCTAAGGTGAACACCAATAAAAATCTGAACAATTTACTCCTCCACCCAGGAGGGAAAAGTTTCCTTGGAAGGAGTGGTAACACAGAGCGTGCTGATGTGCTGCTTCCTCCTGTGGAAGACAAGTACAGGGGTAGTACCGAAGTCAAACAGAAAGTAAATTTCCTACACCAGAGCACACCTCTGTGTAATAATAAAAGTAGTGGACTGCAATTAAGGGCTGACAGTTCAAGAAAAAATGCAAATGATTTAAAGTGTTGTAGCAAAGTTCTTTCAGAGTCTCGGAACAAAGTACCTGAGGTAAGCACAGCTTCCAGTGCTGACCCATTACTTCAGCTAGATGAAGGGGTTAGCACAGATGCAGATGAATTAAAGAATTCAAAAATTAAAAAAGAGCAAAAATCACAGAGTACTCAAATCGGTAAAGATTATAGTGGTTTGCAGGAATTGGAGAGGGACAGTGAAGGCCGCCTGAACATTAACTGTAAAGATAAAGTCCTCAGGGTTACACAAGATCAGAAAATAACACGGAGTGCAGAAGACGAGAACAAGCTTCTCTCTGACTGCACGAGAGACAAAGTCAAAGATATAGAAAAAAGGAAAAACAGACCTTCAATTAAAAATAAACTGGCAGCTGTTTACAAAACAAGTCGAAAATTTTCAAGTAAAAATTTACCCCCCAAACCACATATAAGTAACATTTTTTCACAGAACGATGGAAGTGCCACTTCTTTAGAGGTCGACGTGTCCCTTGACTCACAGATTTCAACAGATTGCCGTGAGCCATTCCTGCAGTTGGACAATGAAAGTCAGAATCACAGTCTGGACCCTGATAAGAATATGCCCAGACCAAGAACAGCTGAGAATAAGAAGACTGAAAATCAGAATGATCCTTCCTTGCTTGTTAATAACACCAAGTGGAGGTCTTTTACAAGCTCATACATCCAGAAAGAAGCCATCAGTCCCCAAAAATCTACAGGGAAAGTGGAAAATCCACCAAGTGTTACAACCCTATTTCCAGATAAAGCAGTAACCACAAGAAATAAGAATTCCCATAGCCTCGATCTCAGGTTAGAAAGCAAAAACCAGCCCATCTCTCCCAGTGCTACTACATCGGACCCAGTGGATGATGAGAAAAGAAGAGCTAGCAGTTGTGCCTGCAGTCCTCCCCTGACACTTCTAACTGACAAAAACTCGAACACATACGTAAATAGCTGCTTGCAGGCAGGCATATATCCAGAGCAAAACTTGACTCCCCAGACAGTGCGTGGTCAGTGTCAAAATACCTCTCAGTCTGCTAGCTTAAAAAATGCTAACTTGCATAGCTATCAGTTGCGCAAGAGTCATGCCAAAAGTCAGCGTGAGCGTCACCTTTCTGAGAGTATTTGTGCTCAAGATTCCCCTGAGACCTTTGCCTCGGGAAGCAATATTCTGCCAGAAGTTGGTACACATGGGAAGAGGTTTAAGTCTTACTCAGAGCTGTTGCCTTGTGATGAAAATGAAAACTGGGCATCGGATGATGAAAGGTGTTACAGCACAAGAAATTTGATGTATCCTTCCATTGAGTTTGGTATATTTGGCAAAGAACAGCAGTTGGCTTTCCTGGAAAATATCAAAAGGTCACTCACAGAAGGGCGATTGTGGAGACCATGTCTTCTTAACAACCCTGGTGCTCTCAGAGATGGAGAGACCCCTTCTATAAATAGGGCTGAGCTTTTGAGCTCAAGTTCTGCTGGGAGCAAAATGTCATCGGCTGCTTCATCCCCCCAAGAGCTGACTGATACCCATCGGGAATACCCAGCAGCTTATTCGGACTCAGACAGTGATACCACCACCGATGATGAATACTACCTAGATGAGATAGATAAAGAATCGGAGCTATGAAGGGCCTGTGGTGCTAAGACAGCACGATAGCTTGGTAGTTTCTGGGCAGGCAAAAACATGTCAAATACTTTGAGCCAGTTCTTGTGCTGCTATAAACTGGTACAACTTCATTAGTTTTAAAGAAGTTAGTATGTTACATTAGCTGAGCGTTTGACTTTCATAGTAAATGTGTGGCTTCAGCATTGTTTCTCCTAGCAGGGAAGGAAGAGTGTTAAAAAATCCTTTCCCAGAATAACAGAAGGTAAACAACTGTGGAGCTTTGGGCAGTGTGTAACTCCAGAGATGGCTTTCCTCTGAGTCAGCAAGCAGTGGCTTAGGCTCCTGCCAGCTACACAGTGCTGGAATGGATAAATTCTAGCTTGAGCTACTTTTTCGTACAAGACTGAACAGAAAAACAAGGGGTTGCTTTGCTAATAACTTGCTGTTTCTCCAGTTTTCCTTGTTTACAAGATGAAGCATGATAAAGCCAATCTATCCCATGCAACAAACACCACCCCCCCACCGCCCCCAAAAATGAAACCTGTTCAGTTTTTATAGCGTATTCTGCATGAAAGTTCTTTTTCTGCATTCCTGGGAAGCGTAGCAGCAATGTTTCCAGTAGCATTTGTTCTGCCGTGCAGTTGAGGTGGATTCCACACTGGGATTTTTCTCCTGAGCATTGTAAGAGCGGTGAGCAATGTGAGTTAGGGAAGTGCTGCTAGCGCATGGGAAACAGCTCAGCCAAGGGCACAGCACTGGAAAACTCACCAGAATTCCCCAGGATGCTGAGGAACATGGCTGAGGATGGAAATCTGCTTTTCAGACATGGGAGGTTCATAACCAGCACAGCTTTGGTCACAGATGAGCGAACAGCAAGATTTCTGCCTTGGACTTAGGAACAGGTTAATTTGCTTTAATAACCTGACACCTTAAAACCATGCAAAAGGTGAAAAGATTTACCCTATTTATTTCCTATATAAACCTCATACATTGAATCCTAAGCTGTCCTAATAGTGGGAAGACAACCAGTAGAGCTTGGTATGTCCCCAAGTTCTTCTGCTGCCTCTGTGCTCGACCGGTCTCGGGGTGAGGCACCTGCAGCCGCTGGGCTCCTCCAAGGCAGCACCACCTGCAGCGGCCTGAGAGGGCACTTGGCTGGGTCTTGACTGTACCCTACAGTCTGGCAGGTTTTTACATAGAAAGTAAATAAAACCAGTAAGAAATGCTCTTTGCCTTTTGCTAAATTACCATCCCTTTTTGGTATTTTTCAACCGTTCCTGCTGTCACCACAATATTTTTTATCTTTCAAACTGAAGCCCTAAATATTTTCCAGTGGCTCTTCTTTGGCCGCACTAATAATGTAGTATTATATACTCAGTAGCCAAAACTGGTCCTTGCCCATTAAATTCCTAACTAAGCTTTGATCTCTTTTTATGAAAAATCAGAAGTGGCTCACTGAGCCAGGAGATAGTATTTAAAAATACTTACAGATTTACTTCTACTTTATTTCTAATTTCACACATGGTCTAAAATTATGATCCATATTTTTATATACTTTTTAATTCAACAAAATTTCTGTAGGACATAATTATATTTTTGTAACTGGAAGGACACTATACTGCTATTTTAAAATAATATATTTTACACAAAGCAAGCAATGCTTGTATCACTGACTACTCCGCAAGAAACTAAAAGATGAAAATGTTGTAATAGGTAACTGGTATCCTTATTTTTTTATACTGTAAACTTCGTTAAAGAAGTGGCTCTGTAGTTCAAATCTGCACCGATATATAAGTGTTATTACTGTATACTGGGGTAATTTGTCTTTTGTTGTACATAGAAGGACTAATATAAACTGTGTATTTATAGTCAGAATTGCTCTCTACAACATGCCTGTTTTGGAAGGATATAAGCATACGCTGTCATATGCAATGCTGGAAGGAAATGACTACCATGTAATTGCAATCTTGTAAAATGTGGTATTCTAAGGAGCTGTTATGTTTTTCTGTAAATGGCTGTATTCTATACATACAGGATTCTGTAGAGTAAGACAATAAAACCAACTAAGTGTCGGTGAGGAATTTCTGCTGCTGTACATTTCTGCAAAGTGTGTTAATCTAAAAATTGGGAATATCAGCCTACATAAGGTAAAGAATGATAAAATTACCATTTACAGGGGAAGTAAATGGTCATACAGTTTTTCTTGACTTGAAGTGGATGGTTTAGAATGTTTTTATTTGTAAATATTTTCTGCCTGTTCAACAGATGTTGGATTAAGTTCTCACCTTGTTGGCATGAATTTTTTTTCATTTGCTATGCTATGTATGTACAGGAAACCAGGTGGCTTGATTTAATGTAAACAAGTAAAAGCTGCTTTTGGTCATGAATCAGTTGTGGAAGAGTGAAGCCTACTGAGGATCTGTAAAGTAATACTGGCATTGAGTAATGGTATTCTGTAAAACAGCCAGTTGCATGAAAACGTAAGGAGAAATACCCTTTGAGTAGCGATCAGCTTCATTCGGTTTAGCAGAGCCAGATTTTGACACCGTCACTCTTCCAAGATTTTTCTTTGGCAAAAGTATATTCTATAAATGTTCATAATTTATAGGATTTTCATATTTAAAATCTGTTTGAAATAAATTCTGCATTCAAATGAAAAATTGTATTTGCATTGTGTTTATTTTTCACTTACTGTGAATACTGTAGACAGTTTATTTAAAAAAATAATCAAGTCCAGCATCTTAGTGTTGTTGCCAGGGTGCTGATGGCAGATGATGCCATAGATTTAAAATGGGGCACCCAGCCTCGGTCCCTCACGCAGCTGTAGGCAGCGGTCACGCCAGCTGCGTGGCTGGGGCTTGCCTCGTGCAGAGGAAGGATGAGCAATGTCCATGTGCTGCCCTCTGCTTTCCTGCCAGCTGATGCGTCTCCAGTACATAAACAGTTTTCCATCAGTGGTGGTGTCTTTACAGTGGACGTATTAAGACCTTAGTGTGCCATATGCCTACAACTTGCCTTGAGGAGCTGATACACCATGTAGGGGCCAAGGGTAGTATTTGATGAGTAGTTTTACAAGGTGATGAGCTCCATGTGAAAATCACTTCAGCTGGAATTATGCCCGAGTGGAGCTTGAGTGGCACGTGCAGTGTGAGACTCACTGCTGTCTTTCTACCTTAATTACTACAGCCAGCATATGTGGTACCTGAGCTCGGTGGTGCAGTCCCTCAGCCTGGTTTCAGAAGGAAACACAGTTTATGACCTAAGATGTTGTTTCTGTCTAGATCTCTGTCCACCCATTAGGTAACTCATGTCCCCAGATGACCTTTGACCTTTCTAATATCTCAGTGACGTTTGAAAGAAGGGACAGAAATCTCATGGTTTCATCCCAGGGTAACTCAGGCTGGGAAGGGACCTCAAGAGGTCTCTGCTCCAACCTCCTGCTCACGGTAGGTTGGCTCTGAGGTCAGGCCAAGCTGCTCAGGGCTTTATCCAGCTGGGACTTGAAAATCTGAGGATGGAGACGGGGCATCCCCTCTGGGCAGCCCGTGCCTCTGCCCAACTGTCCTCACGGGAGAAACATGTTATAGGCTGAGCCTCTCTTCTTTCAACTTATGCCAGTTATCCCTCGTCCTTCCACCCTGCACCGTCTCCTCAGTGATCTCCCCAGGGACCCTGGGGGCTTCTGTAGGGTCCATCCCCTCCCTGAAGCCACCTCTGCTCCAGGCTGAGCAAGCCCAGCTGCCCCAGCCTCTCCTCACAGGGCCACCTCAGCAGCCTCCCCGGAACTGGTCCGGTTTATTGATGTCTTGTATTGGGGAGCCCAAAGCTGAATGCAGTATCTAGATGTGGTCTAACAAGTACTGAGTGGAGGGAGATGATGACCCCCTTGACCTCTGAGAAGGAGGGAATTTTTGAATTTAAAAGGAAAAAAAAAAAAAAAGAAGCTCTTGCTCATACAGCCCAGGCTGCTGTTGGCTGTCGTTGCTGCCAGGACTCGCTGATGATCCACGTCCCCCTCGCTGTCCACTGGGACCCACAGGGCTATTCCCTCAGAGCTGCTCCTGGCAGCTGGTCCAGCCCACACCAGTGCAGATGTGGCTCCTTCCCAGGGACAGGGCCCCAAAAGCACCAACAGGCCTGACCCACCCCCTTCCCAGGGCTCTCCCCACCCTGCACATGGCCCAGGGCACCATTTCAGCCCAGACTGGAGCCACCAGTCCCTGCCCCAGCGATGCTGCAGGACATGGTCTCCATCTCCCCACAGCCCTGCCCACCCAGCCACAGGCCCCCACGATGTCCCCAGGGCCCTGCAGCCATCCTAGAGCTGTGCCTGACCCCGGTTCCCCTCACAGGGCCTGATCCTGATCTGCAGGTTGACGTCCCTGCCTGGCCTCAGCCCTGCCCTGTCCCCACAGGCCTGCTGGGCGATGTGGCCTCTCGGCTGCCCCAGATGCCGTTTGCCACGTGCGGGGTGCGGCCCTGCTGCGAGCCGTGGTGCTGCGCTCCTCAGCCCCATTGCCCAGGGAGCAGCCTGCCCGCGTGGCTCCCTGGCCACCCAAGTGCAGGACTTTTTGCTGAATTTTGGCTGAACCATTCCTCCACCCTGTCCAGGTCCTTCAGGATGGCAGCCCTGCCCTCACGCACACCAACTAGCCCCCCCATTCGGCATCATCTGCAAATCCGGCGATGGAGCTGTCCTTCGCCTCTCCTCAGGCCAGGTCCCTGCAGCGCTCCCCTCGTTACCAGCTGCCAGTGGAGACGACCCACTCGCCAGCCCCCCTCCAAGCCCAACCGACCATCCTGATGGCTTTTTACCCGTCCGGTTGTTCCCCGTCCAGACCGCAACACCCTAACTTGGACACAAGGGTGTTGTGGGAGACACTGACGTCCTTGATAAATTCAAGGTAAATAACATTCCCTGCTCTCCCCTCCTCTGCAGAGCCAGTTTATCGCCTGGGTCGGCCAGGCGCGGCTGGCCCTTGGTCTATCCACGCTGACTGCGCGGGTGACTGGAAATCCCAACGTCCTCCCAGGCGGCGCAGGGGGCGAGGGAAGCCACCCTCGCTGATCCCTGCCCTGAGAGCGGCAGCCAGGGCTCTACAGCCTGCCCAAGAAGCACGCCTGGAACTCCAGGCTAAGACCATACGTGTTTTCTCTTGCCCGTTGGGAGTATCACACATGGCATGCCAGCGGAGATCTGTGGTTATATGAAGCGAGGGAGTTTAGGAGACTACAGACAAAAGCAAGGAGGAAACCAGACTTGATAATTCCACTTCCAAGGAACCTGTTTTTCATGGTCTGTATGCACCGAGACTTGAAGTTCGTATTATTCAAAAACACGCAGCATTCAGTCGGGCTCTCATTGTGTTGCATGTGAAAATCCAGGCTCGCACAGAAAATCGAGTTAATTCTCCTACAGCCTTGTAAGTGCGCGCACACACCCCACCGACCAACACCCTGAAATATTTCCTAGTAGCAGCAAACACTTCTGGTAAAAATTATGCAACTTTAGGAGGCAAATCATTGGAGGCTTTCCCTGTTGACTTGCGTTCCATCATTTTAAGTCCACTAAATGACTTTCTTGTTACACTTTCTCAAGAACATTACCACGGCCCCTCTTTCCCCATCACCAAGCATCCCGCAGGGATGAGGGCCACCGGCAGGACCTCACCCGCAGGCCCCAAGCACATCTCCAGCCCGGGAACGCAGTGGGAGCCCGTGCTGGGAGGCGAGCCCAGCCGCAGGGAGCCGCGTGCTGCTGCGTCCCAGGGGACCGGAGGACGGCTCTGTCCTCCGCTTCAAGCAGTCACGGAGGGTGGGAACACCTAAAACTGCGAGGAGGAATTGTAAATTATATGTTTTTTTTTTTCTTTTACAGCAATCTCTGCTTGTACATAAGCCGGCACCGGCAGTCACAGTTAAGAAACGGGGCTTTCCCTCGGTCAATGCCGGGCCAGCTGTGCGGCTGCGGGCCGCGCCGTGTCCCCCCACACCGGTGACCGCTCCGGCGGGAGGGCACGGAGAGGGATCGGCTCCGCGGCCGGGCCTGCGGGGGGCGGGGGGCAGCCGGGCCTCGCAGGGGCTGAGGCGGCCGGGCTGGGCGCCCCCACCTCACACCAGCCCCGCCGCGTCGCCCCGGCCCCGTGGGAGCCCGGCCCCGCGGGGGGCGCCCGCCCCCCGCCCCCATGGCCCCGGCCCCGCGGGGCAGCCGGGCCCCGGCCACTCGCGGCGTGGCGGCCGGCGGGGGGAAGGGGCGGTGCCGCTCCCAGCCGCCCGGGGCCAGCCCGGCCCTTCCCTCGCCTCCCGCGGGCGCCGCGGCGGCGGGGCGGGGGGCGGGCGCGGGGCCGCGCAGGCCCAGAGGCGGCCCCGGCCCCCCGCCCCGAGCGGGCGCGGCCAGCGCGGCGGGGCGATGGGGAGCCGCAGGCTGCTGCCGCTGCTGCCGCTGCTGCTGGGCGCCGCGCTGCCCCCGCTGCGGCCGGCGGAGCCCGTTAGCGCCGAGCGGAGCCTGGCGTGGGGCCCCGGGCTGGAGGCGGGGCTCGCCCTGCCCGTCGGGTACTTCTACATCCAGGCGGTCAGCGCGGCCGGACGCAACTTCTCCCGCTCCCCGCCAGGTACCGTGCGAGTGCCCGGGCGGGCGGGAGGGAGACCCCGCCCGGGGCTGCAGCTGCCCGCCCCGGCCCCTTCCCCTCCTTCCCCTCCTTCCCATCCTTCCCCTTCCTTGCTCCCCGCTCCGCAGCACTTGCCGTGCCCCGGGCCGGGCCCCGAGCGCAGCGCCCGGCCGCAGCCCCCCGCCCCCCCCGGCGCAGCGCGGTGCCCAGCCCGCCCCTGCCCGCCGCGGGGCTCGCAGCGCCAGCCCGGGCCGCTCCGAAGGCAGCGGGGCCGCTGGGGCGGCGGGCGTGAGGGAGCCCCCGTGCCCTGCTCGGAAGCACGAACGTGGTTTCTTTAACGCCGCACACACACCAGTTGCTTAAAATGCCTGTCGGGTAAGCACGGCGCTGGGCTCCGTGACCCTGCTGCTGCTCCGTGAAGGAGTTGTCGTTTTCATCTCCGGTTTGCTCGGCACAGGCCGCCCCATGGCCCTTCTCCTGAGGGTGGGAGTTGGGGTTTGCCCTCCTGGTCCCCCTGTGCTGCCAGTCAGCTCTTCGCTGCTGCAAGTTACTTCCGCAGGCTTGACACTAATGATTTTAATTTATAATAAAAGTAACTTTTGCATCGTGGATTTCATAACGATGATAACCCTGAGATAACCACTCAGTGGAACTCCTATATTGCTGATTTATATAGGGCAGAACTAGTTTACTTGGTTCCGTATTATTTGCTGTTCACATAGATGGTACCGAGAGGGTGTCTGCCAAGTAGGCATGGCCTCTTCGCGTCTTGCCTTTAGAAGGCTGAGGCCTGTGAAATTAAAGAGTAGGCCTATATCGTACAGGTTCTATCTTCAGTCTGACAGAACCCCAGATACTTCAGGTCTGGCCTGTCTCCAGCTGCTGTTGTAACTTAGTGCTGGATCATAGCGCAGTTTTGTAATTGCACTGAAGAATGCAACTGCACGCTCGCTGCCAGCGAGGCGGAGGCTGACGTCTGCCACACGGGGAGAGCCTTGGCTTCAGACAGGTTGCTAAAGGTAAAAAGGTGTGAAGATCAACTGGATTCTTGTGCTGGTTTAAATCCTCCAAGATAAACTGATAGGACATGGTTTACTGAGAACCTCGTTTTGACCTCAGTGTGTTCATGTGTGTTAGTATTTATATTAATAAATTCAATGTCTTTGGAATGTTTCCAGGTCCTGATGCCACCTGGCATGGAGTGCTCCATGACATTCTGCAGCCTCCAAACCAAGGCGGTGCATGCGTGCTGCCAGCAGGGAAGAGCTGTTGGCTCGTCCTGCGCTAATTGCTGAGCCGTGCCCAGACTTCTTTAGGAGAGTGCCAAGGATCCTTTAACAATTTAGCGGTACAATTGATCATATTCCAGTGCATGAGCACTGTTTAATGTACTCGTAGAGACACGGGATATAAATTTCAGTTCTCAAACAATTTCAAATGTTCAAATTCTATTTGTAAAATGTCTTTACGAATTGCAATTAATATTTATTAAGGTTCTCCTTTCCAATATAAACTAAACGCATCTCAGACTATCCCTGCTGGGTAGTTAAATAAATACGCATTATCACCTCCATTGCACAAACAAGAATATTGCAATCAGAGTGGGAGAGCTGCAGTTAAGGCTTCCCGTTTGTAAAATTTGTCCAAATCTGTTACATATTTTGTGTGCATTAGAATTTCAGTCAAGTAGGTCAGTCCTTACTGGCATCCAGTATGAAACTTACATAGGATAATTGGTAGATTTTACATCCAGGTGAGTTTTCTGAGTGTTAAGTCTAATCAGCAGAATTAATGTGTAGTATTGCACATCACACAGTAATTTTGACCACAGGCTGTAACTCTTGGACCCATCTTAGGAAGATGACAAATGATGTGGAATTCACTTGTTCCCTAGAAAAAAATATTCCAAAGAATAAAAAATCACTGCTGAAAATAGAGATCTTACTTTTAATATAAACTGCATAGATTTTTTTTTTGTGGATACTTGGATCACCTTACCCTTCTTTTCTGCTAGGTTTTCACCTAGGTTTAACAACTGCCCACCATGTCTTTATGCACAGTTGACCATGACAAAGTCAGCTGTTAACTGTTCTTCAGATGATCTATGTACTCTGCTAATGAATTATTTTGAAGGCCTCCCAGGTATCCTTGCAGGTTTTACGAAATACTTCCAAAGAGAAGTGGTACATTTCTGCCAGCCCTCATTTCAGTGCAGCTAAACAGAGTGCCTCTCAGTTATGCTCACCTTCATATCTGCAGCACCGTAGGACCTTCCTTCAGGTCTTTTGTTGGCCACGATGCCTGGGCTTTTGTGATAGTCACACAGATCTTCCTACACAACCTGTATTTCTTTGTTCCTGGATATATGCCCTTGCAGCCGACCCTGTTGTGAAGTATATACTATTCAAAGGAGTCCAGTTTGCTAAGTGAACCTCTTTTGTTCAGCTGCCTCGTTATTGACACTATTGATTTCACAATTTCCATCTGCAAAAGTAACCAGCAATGATTTCAGTAAAAAACAGTTGAGGGAAAAAAAACTTTTCAGACATTTTAATTTCTCTTCTGTATACATGTTAGAAATAGGGTGGCTGAGTTTTTTGTTCTTCTCTAACAATTTGCATAAATCAATACCTTGTTGCCTTTTCTCTTTCCATCCCTGCATTTCTTCAGTCCTTCATCCATGCATGGAATACCCTTTTCTGTAAGCAAGAGGGGAAAAAAAAAAAAGGCATAAAGCAAGTTTCATCATCTGGATTACTTAAAGTATCCCATTTTGACTGTGTCTGAATTTGAGTCTCTCTTCAGGACTGGAAAATTATTTTGTACTTAAAATGCTGTCCCAGACAGGTTTTCAGGGTAATACAGAAGTACTAGTGGTGATGATTCAACAGGGACACATTTTTCTTGTATGGTTTCTCTGCATTGAGAGAAACAGAGAAATGTGAATGAAAGTACCATGGTAACCTTCCTCCAATTTTTAAAAAAGAAATCAGCAAAAAGCTGTTATAACTAAATGCTTAAAGGCCTTGGCTCCATTACAGAATGAACGTTGTAAATCATAAACAAAAATCTTGTCACCTCCAGTTAATAATTTGTACTTACGTTAAATATTCAGTCTCCTTTTTCTTCCCCCTCCCTTTCAGTGGGGTTAGCTTTTCCCAGAGAGCTTTGTTACCAGGTCACTCCTCCCTTATCAAACGCTTCCTGCATCTAAACTGCCACCAACTAAAACTAACACATCCTTTGGGTAGATCCAGAGCTCCTCATGTCTCTAGAGCGGTAAGTATATAACCAGCGAGGAACGAAGACCTGCTTAGTTATTTCCTGTGGGTGAAGACAAAGAGATCGAGTTCAGTAGTATTTGACTTGTGATTTCTCAATATTCACTCATTTTTGTGATAACTGAAAGCTTTTTTTTCTCTGGTAGGAAATCTCTATAGCCAGTTAAAATGCTAAAGATGTAATACCAACAGAAAACTCTTTTCTCTGTGATCCTACCTCATGACATGCTCTGGATTCAAAGGGTTCTTACTCCAAATACTACTAGGTGACACTCATAGGGAGAGGATGCTTGGCTGAAGTCAGCTGCTTTTAAGAGAGTTGAAAAAGATGGTTGTGACAAGAGTGACATTTAGAAGCAGAGATGTTTATTCCTTCGGGAGAGTCATGCATGGAATCCTTTGCCAGATTCAAAAGGAGGGGACTCACTCCTGCATTAAGACCTCTGGCGGTATTTAGTTGAGTGAGGAACAGAAACTGTTACCTTTGGAGAAATGTGGTTTTCCTCTTATTTGGACTACAGCTCTGCACTGTCCTTATGAAGAAGACCATTCATGAGGAAACCAGCTCCTTGATATTTTCTTCTCAGCCCTTCCTTACAAACTCGTGTTTGTGCTGGCACTAGATTCAGAGTCTCTGAAGTCTCTTCAGTCTGACAAAGTGAAAAGCAGATAGTTTGGTCATAGAAGTATGGATCACACAAGAGGGAATTAATAAAATGCTGTCCCAACTGTCTTAGAATTTTGTTGTCCTTCTTGTTTAATAAAATTTCCCAAGCCCTAACCACAGGGGCTCAAGCATTTGAAGTGTCATCCTAGTTGGCATTTGTTCATTTTCTCTGTAATCCAAATCCAACAGAAGTCCAGTTCCATCAGAATCATGAAGAACAGAAATTAAAGCAGTCACTTTCTTCTGAAGAGGAGGTCTTTCCCTGTTGCCTTCTCAGCAGACTGATATTCAAGGGTTGCCTCTCTGAGCTCGAGAATGGTCCATCCCTACCAGCAGGAAATCAAAGATGGTGGGATGTAGGGATGAACAAGGAGCTTCTGACTAAACACAGAAGCAGCAAGCATACGATGGGTGTAAGCAGGGGCAGGTGACCCGGGAGGAATACAGAGATGCTGTCTGATTGGGCAGGTGTAGGGTTAGGAAAACCAGAGCTGATCTGGAGTTGAATCTGGTGAGGGATGTGAAGGGCAACAAGAAAGGATTCTAGAAGTACCTCAACAGCCATAGGAGCCTAGGGAAAATGTGAGCCTGCTGCTGAATGGGGCAGGGGACCTGGTGACAAATGACACAGGAAAGGTCAAAGTAGTGAAGTGCCGCCTTTGCCTTAGTCTTTGCTGGCTAAGACCAGCCTTCAGGAATCCCAGGTCCCTGAGACCAGAGGGAAAGTCTGGCACAAGGAAGACTTGCCCTTGGTGGAGGAAGATCAAGTTAGGGAACACTTTAAAATCTAGATGTGCCAAAGTCTATGGGTGCCTGATGGCATGCACCCATGAGTGCTCAGGGAGCTGGCTGACATCATTGTGAGGCCACTTTTGATCTTCTTTGAAAGATCACAGCAAACAGGAGACGTTCCTGAAGACTGGCAGAAGTCACATGAAGTTCAGGCTGAACACAAGATGACTTATTTTTACTGTGGAGGTGGTCCAACACTGGAGCAGAATACCCAGAGAGATTGTGGAGTCTCCATTTGTGGGGGTATTCAAAACTCAACAGGACACGGTCCTGGGGAGCTTGCTCTGGCTGACCCAAGCAGGTGGGTTGGACTAGATGGTCTCAAGGTCACTTCCAAATGCAACAGTTCTGTGATTGTCGTTATTCCCTGTTTCTCCATTATGCTTGTATTACCAAGTGTTGCGTGGTACAACATAATCTTGCACAGAGCAAAGAAGAGCTGAAGGATATATTTAGAAGGAACCTGACTACTCTGAATAGTTCTGGATATCTGACTCATGGACAGTTTTGAAACTGCCTACAGGATTCAGACTAATTCAAGGAGAAGAAAACAAATGAGGAACTAAAACTCATTGTTTCCCAGAACTTCCTTTGATGCCTCTAATTCTTGTGTTATCAGACAGAAGTTTTAAAACACACTTTTTCTCTGTAAATGTGTAATCACATTTTGGAAAAAGAACTGCCTTAGGATGTTTTTGATGCAACAAATACCAGAATGTTTAAATGGGGATTAAGCAGGTGTGGGAAACCTTCACTGAAGGCTATTGAAATTATGTGCATACAAGTTGTTTTTCAAGTCTTTTTGTTGCAAATTTGTAGACAGAGAGGACAGTAACTTCAAAGGTAGTCCTTTAATTTCTTTGCTCTTACTATCTTGCGCATCTCTGCTAGTGACTGTAAGGTGCAAGATGCTGAGCGGACCTTTAGTTTAAAAGTCAATTTAAAGTGCTATGATCATAGAGACATTCTTACATTATCATTTTATTTCTACTTCATGGCATCTTGAAAGGTAATCAGTAGCTAGATGTCAAAAATATATGAAGGGGGCAAAACTGTATCCTGCCTCTTCTGTGATGGTGACTGTGCTTGCAGATACACCAAAACAAGCTGAGGAGCTTCAAAACTGGGAGCCAGTCTGAATCAGTTCTACCCACATAGATCCAAACTGTAGAGATCCCAAGCTGTGACAGTCTTAGATCTAAACCAATGTACCATTCATAGAAATTGTTTTGGAGTTTTAAGTCTATTAGCATTGCTTGAGCTCTACCTATACTTGCACAAGGAAATTTAACACTGCGTAGCTGTACTGCCAGTGTGTCCTCAGCCTACCATGTAAGCAAGCAGGGAGGTGTCCACTTATCATTCCTTTGAAAAGGAGGTACCACATATCTGGAGCAACCTTAACATTCCTCAACTCCTCAAAAGTCAGAAGGGCACTTCTGGAAATCATTTTGGACTGACGCTTAATCAAATGAGGGCTTCTCATGGTCGATCTGGTAGCTACTGGAAACAATATTCTGCATTCCTTAGCGGTGGGAGTGCTGCTTGCCACACTGGCATTTCAAGAAGGAATGAATGCTTGCTTCATTTTGTTTCTTCAATATGTCGGCAAATGAAAGTACTCTGACTTGCTTTGTGGCGTCTTTGGCTGGCATGGGCTTTGAATAGTAAGAAAATTTGAGGGATGATTACAAATAATCCACATTTTATATTCTTACATTGGAACACAAAGCACAGGAGGGGGTGTGTATTGAAGCCATGAGAGATTCTGCTGCTCACACGCACTGACCATATGCTTATTGATTGAGGGATTGACTCTTGACAACAATGTCTGGAAGAATCTGAGCTACTCAGGGTAACTGTTCTCTCTGTGAAGAGGCATGACATGTCAGGAAGCACATGTCTGAAATCACAAGGGTTCTGCCTAATTTAATCTGGAGACTTTTGCACAGTAGTTGAATCCAATTTCAAGATCCAGTAAAGGAGACATGATTGATGATTAAATGACTGATGTACTTACCATGTCAGTGCATTTATTTGTGGATACAAAATATGTTAAAATACGGATTGTATAGAATTAACTGTAACATCTCAGTCATTTAGTACTGTTGGGACACGTTCAAATTTTAGTAACGTTGTAATTTTATCTGTTTTTTTTCAGTTTAATTTCTTTCTGTATACTACTTTGTGGTAATGTTCATTTTTGGTTTGCGATTCTTAGACATGTTGTGAATAATCTGTCCCGCTCTATTTTGAAGAATAAAGATGGCGATTACCATTTGTGACAGAAACAAGGGAATAGAACAGATTTGTTTATGCATACTCATATTGTCCACAAAATATTCCATGCCCACTTAAAACGTCACGGTGCATTAATGATGAAATACTGGTGATCTTTAAGCCACAGGTCAGACAGATGTCCAGGAAACATCTCTACTATCATTCTCTTATCCCTGCTTTTCAGTAGCTGGGACTCTAAATTTGCAAGACAGTCAGCTGCAGCCCAAACGTGAACAATTTGTATCTGACTCCTGCATGCTGCAACTGCCTTTCCACAAGCTGGCAAGTATTCTTTTCTCCTGTTATTTTAACTTGGTTTCCTGTCTTTCTTAATCTAGAGGAAATGATTGTTCCTCAGAGCACTAACTTGAATACTTAGTATTAAACCTAATCTTTGCTTCAAAATACTGTTAGCCTTTCCTTCTAACTTGTAATCATTTTTTAACTTTTTATCTCCATCTACAGGTTTTCCCTTTATTAGGTATGTGATGATCAAGAAAATTTAGTAGGATGAGCTTCCATCACTGGAAATTAATGTTACCAACTTGGTATAATACACAAATTTCTAGTGCAGTTAAATTAAATTCCATGGACTTAATCCAGTAGAGTTTGCTCTCACCTTTATTTCATGTATGTGATTCTAATAGCTTAAAAGTGCTTTTATCTGTTTTTATTTCCCTTTTTTCAGGAAGAACACAGTTTAAAGTGGTAATTAAAGCACTTTCTCCAAAAGAAGGCACCAGAATTCACACCCCTCGCCCTTTGGATAGAAATGATGGCACATTTCTTATGCGGTATCGGATGTATGGGAGTGTCAGAAAGGGGTTAAAAATTGAGATACTTTATGGTGATCAGCATGTAGCTCAATCTCCTTATATTTTGAAAGGTAAAGGTATTTTTTTGATTTAACATAATGTATGCTGGTTGCTACAGAAATGCTATGCACTAATTTAGTGCTAGAGGAAGAGATGGGAAATTAGAGGTTTGTTTGCCCTTGTTGGTATAGTCTCACAAACAGTCTCCTTATACAGAGAAGTGAGCAGTGACAGTCTATGCATTGCCAAGTTACAGGACGTAGATGCAAAAGCATGTAGATTGTGGCTTCTAACATTGAAGTGATGTGTCTGGACATCTCCTCTTCCCTCTTGCATAAGGAAATGGATCTGTTCAGATCTGTAGGGAGTAAGAGAGCAATGCTTGTATTTTTACTGTTTTCAAGCAGGTATTCCCTTAAAGATTGTGTTATTTTTATCTAAAGTAGAAAATACTACTTGCAAAAACAAGGAGTTTCTGTTGTTCCCAACCCTGTAATTCAAATGTATGTGATTTCTAAAACGTGTGATCCTTCCTAACAGTAAAACAAATATTTCTTTAACCAGACAATATTAAATTTCTTTCCATTAGTCCCGTTTAATTGAGTGCAGGTCTATACTATGGAACAAATATTTAAAAGCAGGGAGAACAAGGCAAATTATTCTCTCATTCCACATCTGCTTCTGTTAACTTCCTTCTCTTGCTTTCAAATGGACAGCTGTTTAGCAAAGAAAAAGATAATACAAAGTTACTTCTCTGCAGTCTTGTTTCAGTTCACTGCTACTTTTAACCAGATTTTGGTCATTTAAAAAAAAAAATGTCCTCAATACAAACTTAGAAATGTCTTGAAACTGAAATGAAACTGTCATGACTCCTCAAGGTAGTAGTGTGCCTTCTTTTTACTGGTGCACATTTGCCAGCAGCTATGAAACAGGACAGAACCCTTTTTGATTAGAAGTCCATGAAATAAGGGCTTTTTTTTCCCACTCTGAGGCTCTTCCTTATACCTTCTGAAGCTCTCTGCTTCAAGAGGACAGAAAGAATAGTTGATTATACATAAAAGAAAATGCCTTATGCCAGAGTTAAAGACTACTGTATCAAAGTTCTGAACTAGGCTAAAATTGAAGCTGTAATACCTGGGCTTTGGTAGTTATGGACAGTTAGAACAATGCTGAATACCCTACGTGGTTGGCAGGTAGCACAATAATGGAATGTCATTTTGCAGATGAATTTTACCCTGATAACAAAAAGTCTAGTATTTTGATTTGTGAAAAGAGAAGAATGTTTTCTCAGTTATACTGCCAAACCCCAGAAATGTTATGGGGAGGATGATTCCCAGGAAAACTTCAGAATACTTGGAACAAAAAAATGTGAAGCCACTGTAATGTCCGCATTTATATGCCCATGTGTTTGAATTATGATTGGTGTAGAATCAGCAATACAGACTCTCAGTGCTTTGTTTTCTGTAGGACCAGTTTATCATGAATATTGTGACTGTCCTGAAGAAGACCCTGAGATCTGGCAGGACATTATGTCTTGTCCATCCCAAGAACCTCAGATTACAAAAGACTTCATTTCTTTTCCCACCATTGACCTTCAGCGAATGCTTAAGGAAATCCCAACAAAGTTCAGTCAAACAAGAGGTGCTATTGTTCATTACACTATTCTCAATAATCACATCTACCGTCGCTCCTTAGGGAAGTATACAGACTTCAAAATGTTCTCTGATGAAATGTTCCTGTCACTGGCAAGAAAGGTATCAGGTTTTATCATATAAGACTGTTAAGTATGGCAATACTCCATTTTTTGGTGTATTTTCAGATCTATAATTCCCGAAGTAAGATTTGACTTTTGTTTTTTCATTAAGGTAACAGAGTAGCTTAGGGATAATGTGGGGGGGTTGAGATTGACAGTAATGAAATTGCTAGGAAAGCTGCAGGGGCTAAGGTCCGATTCTGCAAGTTTTTTCCTAGTCTCTGTGAGTGTTTCTCTCGTATGTTCTTGCAGGGCAGAAACTTGAAATTCACACCATAAGCTCAGCTAAAGCTATTAACTGTCTAGGTAGGTTTATTGTTTCTGCATGGCATGAGAGAACTGAGGAATATATGTAGGAGTGACGAACAGCTTCTATCTTTGTGTTATTACCCTTTCTCCGGTACACATTTAGGTTCGTCTTCCTGATGTGGAGTTTTACCTTAATGTTGGAGATTGGCCAGTTGAGTATCGGAAAGCCAATGATACACCTGGTCCTATACCTGTCATTTCATGGTGTGGCTCTGTGGATTCAAGAGATATAGTCCTTCCAACATATGATGTAACCCACTCGACCCTTGAAACCCTACGTGGAGTCACAAATGATCTCCTTTCTATTCAAGGAAATACAGGTAAATTAGAGATCATGGACTTAAAAAAAGAATTTGTAAATTCCATCGAAGAAGCAAGTTACATTCAAATAATGTGTTGAAGTCTTCAGTTCACAAGTGCCTTAGGAGGTCTCTTAATAAAAGCAGGTTAGTCTTCACAGATCGTAAACGCTTTCAACACTGCTACTAAGCATGTGCTTAATATGAGACAATTTTCAATAGAGACAGATGTTAAGAAGTCCAGGTTACAATAATGGTGATTTTTAGCTTAAAAGGTATCCAGAAGATACTGTGACTTGTCAAAAGAAAAGTAAATATAATCAGAAGGCCTTTTTCATCCGTGAAGGACTTGAGTATGTTCCTTCTAATCAAACAGTAATCCTTTTCCTGACAGTGATGTGGCCCAATGTTCTGTTTACATAAAAATTAATTTGAATCCTGAAAGAAGTAAACTGGTACTATGCTGCAGCCTCTTTCAAATGAGAAAATACTCTCTGTACAAAAAAATACCTCAAAGTGGGATCTTCTGAATTGTTTTTCTAGCTTTGAAGGAAGAGTCAGTTTTACTGACAGATATCTTCCTCTCCTAGGAAATTAATGAATACTTAGGGCCAGACAGATGGTGTGAACAATGCCTAAGGATTAAAACTTGAGTGAAGAGGCATTTCTTTTTATTTGATTAGTTCACAGTTTCTCTTTTCTTCATTAGTTTCTAAATTAAATATTGTAATTAAGTGATCAGTTTGAAGCACTCTGTGTTCAGTGATCTAGTACAGCTGCTTTTCCAATTAGGAGACAATAAGAGCCTACTCTACTTCAGTAGGTCCTTTAAGGACATTCCCAGCAGAGGATGAGGAAGTATGTATGTAATGTTTTTAAAAGCAGACAGTAAGCAGTGATGAAGTCTTTCAAGCTCTTGCTAAGTATCTTGATAACATAGTATAGCCATTTTTTTTTCCTTTTTAAGTCATCATTCAGTGATTCCTCAAAGACTTAACTAAACTGCTGGGTAACAGAAGTGGGTTTTGCTAAAGAAATTTTGGTTATTGTGGCAGGCTTTATAGATGAATTACTTTAATTATCAGTATTTACTTACATAATTTGATTATAATTCCTTATGTAGCTTTCAAAATCTTTCAAGTTGTTTAAATATAAAATTGTTGAGTGGAAAAGCAGTTCTCTGATTTTTCCTTTTGTAAGTGGTTCAGTTTCTCATCACAAAATTCAAGCCAGAACTGGGAGTTTAAACTCTGTGATTAATAAGTGATTATGGATTCACTATAAGAAATCATGCCTGTTTTACTACATCTCTTGAGTATAATGCCACTGTCATAGTAAGTTCCTTATTTGCAGTACACGTATCATGAACGTTTCATTACTGTTTGCTTTTTTCCTTATCATGCAATGCTCGTAGGTCCACTCTGGGAAAACAAAACTGAGCGAGCTTTATTTAGAGGTCGAGACAGCCGAGAAGAACGTCTCCATCTTGTCAAGTTATCCAAGGAAAATCCAGAACTTCTAGATGCTGGAATAACAGGATATTTCTTCTTCAGAGAAAAAGAAAAAGAGCTGGGAAAGGTTCAGCTGATGGGCTTCTTTGACTTCTTTAAGGTAGCAAGCAAATTACAGTCTTGGATTAATTTTGCTGTCAAGGTCTTACCAACTGAAAAGACAAGGCTTACTTTTGCTAATTCCATTCGGTAAACAGAACAATCATGCTACACTGGGAACACTGATCCACGTGGGGTAGATAGACCATCTGTAATCAAGCGTCATACACACTTCTGAAAAAAGCCCCTATACTTTTTTCATTGGAGTCCCTTAGAGAGAGTTCTTGGGAAAAAAAATTTAATAGGTGATTGAGAAATTGATTTCTCACCGTCAGGGTTTCTTTTACTTGGAGTAAATATGAAAATAATGGGCAGAACTTGTGTCCAATGCAAGTACATTATGGATGTCAGAAAGTCCTTGTAGTAACAAGTTAAAAAAATACATGCACAGTGGTATAATGAGTAAAGGGGACAGAGGCCTGTAAAAAGCCATTATAGTGTGTGGCAACTGAAGTTCTGTTCCAAGGATTAATATTATCAGAAATGCTGTGAAGCCATGAGCATCTGCCAGAGCAGTACATTCATGGTTACTTTTAGTATGATGTTTCAGATTATTTTATATAATAATATATGCTTCAGATTATTCTACATAATACTATAATTTTAAATCAGAATAAATTTACTTGTTTTGAATTTAAGTATAGATTAGTTTTATTTCCTTCCCAGCTCTACCCCTTGCTCTGTCGCAGGACACTTTAATAAAATACCCATCAGGCAGTTCATGTGACACAAAGGTTCTTGACTGTCAGCTTTGGGTTGAAAACAAATCCTTTTTCTATTATGTTACCCAGAATACCATGAAACTACACCTGCTTAACACTAAAACAGCATGATGAGAATTAATAAACACAATTATGTCTTGCCTGTGAAGATAGTCTTTTATACAGTCAGTGTTCCTGTTCTGATTCAAAATGTTTCCCCTTTTTTTCTCTGTCTTCATACTGTAGTACAAATACCAAGTGAACGTAGATGGCACTGTAGCAGCTTACAGGTTTCCATACCTCTTGCTGGGTGACAGCCTAGTATTGAAGCAAGATTCCCAGTACTATGAACATTTTTATATTGGATTAAAACCTTGGAAACATTATGTTCCAGTTAAGAGAAACTTAGAGGACTTGCTAGAGAAAATAAAATGGGCTAAGGTAAGTTCCATTAATAATTCAAGTTCAAAGTGATAAACAAACATGTAAACGATTTATCTTAATACACTCTTCTTTTTGGTATTTCCACATACATATTTTGCATGAACTGAGATCCTGGAATAAAGGAAGTACATTTTGTTGTTAGTATGAGATGGGAAGGCCTTAATTCAAATAACCATCTCTATTCAGGTAAATACTTTAGAATTAATTTTAGGTATGTGCAGAAGTGTTTAATGAGTCAGTGTCTTAGTATACTGATTAATGCAGGTAATTTCCAAAGAAACACGCAGAATCCTAACTGATAATTAATTAATTTATTGCTTTTTTTAGGTCCTGACTAGAACAGAAGTCATTGCATGTTCTGTTTGAATGTACAAAAAATCGCTGCTCTGTAGCACGGTCAGAATGAGATTCTGTAACCAAACAGACTGATATAATGATGTGACTGAAAACGCCATTTGTGCTTTAAGTTTAGCTACTATGTTAAAAAACATAAGAAAAGTTCTGTTCTGAGAGTACTGTACTTCTTCATAAAGAATCAGATGAGAATACTAACAGCTTTGAAATACAGACCTAAAAAACTTGAAAGTAAGTACATGAATTCAGAGTTATTTTTAAAAGGAAGACACTGAATTGCATTGCACAGGAGAGGACAATAGCTGTGGCTTTGTCTTCTGTAAAGCTGAGTACGTCTGGGAGATGTCGGACCTGATTTTGAAGAGGCTTGTGGCTTGGACAGAACAATACAGCAGTAATCAACTAAGTTTTCAAAATTGTATAATTATCCATGAAAGTTCTTATTAATAGCCCTAAGGTACCAGTTGTGACCATAAAAGCAATTCAGTATTTTAAAAAAATCTGTAATTCAAAGTGTGCTTTTGCAGTCACACATGAAGTTGCAGATTTGAATAGCCCCTTTAATAAAACTTCTAATGCCAGCCAGCCTTTGAGTAACTCACCTGATTGCTCTATTATTCATTCATTTTGTCTCAATTTTCCAGGAAAATGATGAAGAAGCAAGAAAAATTGCTAAAGAAGGACAATTAATGGCAAGAGAAGTACTTCAGCCTCACAGGCTTTACTGCTACTACTACAAAGTGCTCCAGGTTAGTACAATAGATCACTGTATTACTTTGCCTAACTACTACTGACATTACAAATTTCATATTCAGTCCCTACTTATATCAGTAGCAGACATGGTTCATATCATTCACGTGAGATCAGTGTGAAGAGCTTGCTAAAACTTGCTTCATCATTAAAGAGGCAACCTGACATAATAGTTTTTTTACAGAATGAGAGAGATATTTTTTTTGCCCCCGTCCCCACAGTCAGACCTGTGTTTAGTGTCACTTGGTATGTAGTTTCTAACAGATACAGGAGATAATCTGTACACAGTTTTCTTCCTTTTTTCATTCATATTTATCCCCTCATGAGTTACTCCATTGTATTACAGAACAATAAATACATGGAAAAGAAATTCCAGAAGTATGGCTAGTAGAGTGATACGGGGTGAAGCAGGCCAAGTAGTCATTGCCTCCCTAGGAGTTGCAAATCTCTAGTGAAAGAAGTTTCTGTTCTCTGAAAGTACTAATTTATTTTTCCTGTTTTGCTGTACAGAGTTAGATCTCAGCTTTAGCAGCCATAGGTTGACACAAAATTTGGAACTGTACTAAAATGACAGCATTATCTGCATAAAGTGGTTAGAGACACAAATAATGACAATATTCAAATTACCATTAATAATAGGTCAGGGGAAAACATTAAAAGAGGTTTTCAGAGGCAGTGTAGCCTATTAGTAGGTGTGTTATAAAAACACCTTGTAAACAGGTTGTAAACAGTGACAAAAGGAGCCTGGATAAAGGCAAGCTTGTGAGTGGAAGGGAGGAAGAAAATTCTGTTTCATGAATTATATGTTAGTGCTTACGGCATTCTTAAGTGTTGTTTACATATTTCAGCAATATGCCAAACGCCAAGCCAGCAAACCTGAAATACGAGATGGAATGGAACTTGTACCTCAGCCTGATGACAGAGACTCAGTATGCAGTTGCCACAGGAAAAAGCCTTTAAGGGAAGATCTATAACTGTACCGGATGGAGAAAATCACCCACTTAACAATGCAAGAATTTAAATAGGAATTAAGCTGTGAAATCTAAGACACTTAGGGACTAGCAAACATTCTTAGTTATGTATTCATGTTGTATTTACATATCCTTTTACACACTGACTTTGATCTACAACGTTGGTTCCCACAATTTTGTCTCCGTGACCACCACCAGACAGATACTGACCCTGTAATGGGGAGCATCTAGGGGTTTTTTTTGATGTACTGCACCATCAGGAAGAAGAGTGCAGTGCTGCTCGTGTTCCAGCTGGGACCTAGTTACCAAAGTTTTATGAGGAACCAGTCATCCACAAAAGATCTTCCATGAGTCAGTGCAAGTTATTCTAAAGAAGCATTTGCAACATACTAAAGCAGTGTTATGATTTCTTCATAAAGTTTACGTCAGTGTTAGATTGTTTCTTGTATACAAAACAATTTTCTAACTAGACAAAGAAAATGAATATTTGAGATTTACAGATATCGGATCTGGTGTTGCTTTGAGATTATTTTGTGGTCTATGACAGATGACAGAATAGGGAACATGATCTAATATTTATCAATTTCAGAGGAAAATGGAGAGGAGGGGGAGAGATCAGAATAATATTTTTATAAGCACCATCCTTGGCTGTGAATCACCAAAATTAAATGCTGCTTTAAAGCAGATTGTATAGCTATCACACAGTGCCTTGAGTGCCAAGACACCACTCTGAAGACCTGCTCCCTGCCTATGACTGTATCTCTGAATATAGTAACAGGTCCACAGAAGGACTTAGGAACTTCAGGTGAGGCCAGGTGACATACCAGTGTCTAGTTCAACAGTACAGTCTACAGTATTCTAGGCTACTTGAGTATTCACACATCTGAAATTTGTTAGTAGAGTGTTAAGACCGCCTAGGTTTAACTTCTATGTAGAGCTAAGGATGCCACCACCTTTTTCACTTGGGTTCATGAACTACTTTTGCCTGTGCCTGAGTTCCCAGAAGGACCTTATCCATTTTCCAAATTTAGATCATACCTAACCTTATACTGAGATCAGACTTTATTGTTTTGGTTCAAACATATGACAGAAAAACCTGTCCTGCACTTTCTATGTAGTAGTCCAGGGCTTAGAGACCATACTAAGCAATTGGGAAGCCAGTTGTCCTCCTTGGTTTGATTCAAAGCCATTTTTTCCAGGGCGTCCCTTAGCTCCAGGCTGGAGAAGAGGTTTTCCACTGAAATTGTGCAGCCATGAAGCTAACAATACAAAATTCACAGGGCCAGAAGGAGCTGGTCATACCATTGCAGCAAAGTGTGCCTTTGGGTGGGGCAGAGGAAAAATCCTAGTCCTGGATGTGTATCCCAGTACCTCGGTTGATTTTTACCTGAGTTTGGCTACTTCGAAATGCATAAACAGTCCTGGAATGAGACACCAATGCCAATACCAAGATCAATGCCCACAGGCACCCATTTCTGCCCTCTGCATTGTTGTCTTGGCTAATATAGCCTGTCTGAGTAGCTTCCTACTCAGCTACACTCATACAGTATCTTTCATGGATAGTAAATTGTCCCTACAAAAAAAGGAATGGAAACGTCTTTAAGACTGTGGACTCATCTCATTGCTTAGGTACCCAAAGTGTAGTGCTCTACACCTCATGCGGGCTTCATTCTTGGTTCTACACTGCAAGTTACTCATTAAATATATAAGACAAAATTTCTGCACCAGAACAGGGAGAAAAACCAGATTTTTCGGCGTGCCAAATATGGAAAGAACTTCAGGTTTTCAAAGAGGTTAATGCAACTGTCTGCCAGTCACATTATGCCAGTTAAGAAAAAACCTGGAACACAGTGCTCTGCCCGTCATCCTCTTTGTTCTGGTTCTAACACTAATATTGGTTGTATTTTTATTTAGCATGATAATCAGTCCTAGAACTTTAGACTATAAATACATATTCAGCTCATCTGACATAAAATTTTCTACATCAAAATTGAGGAACAGGGTTCCAGTTGCTGAAGCTGACACTTAAAGCTGAGTATGTGCTCCTCTTTCATTCTCTGTGCAGTGTCATTTTTATGATATAATGTTATTTTGTGATACTATCCATTATACCATGTGCATTTTATATTCACCAGTATTTATGGAAGTGGCGTGCTCAGCAAAGGCAATTAAGTGTACCAGATGGTTGAAGCAACAAAGTTTTCCACCTCTCACACACGTATTTCAAACCAAAAGTCCAACAATGATCAGTTTATTTTTTAAAAAATAGGAGGGAATGAGGGGAGTCATGATGCATACTTCAGGGTTCTTTGGAAATACCTGTGTAGAAAAAACTTGCCTGGCTTGAAACAGAAGTCTTTCAAACTGGAAGAAGAATCAGATAAAATTTAAATGGTCATGAATAAATAAATGTGAATATTTCATCCCTCCTTTCTCCCCTCATAAAAAGGGAAAAAAACTATTCTAAATTATCTGCCAAAAAACCCTTCTTGCTTTTGTAATAAGCATCCCTTCAAAACAAAGACTAGTTTGTCACAGGGTGTTTTACAGATGCTTTTATAGCTCAGAGGCAAGATATACTCTGAAAAATATGAATACATGCCTCTTCCTGCCAAAATTAAAAAACAGTAGAGACATGGTAGAAGTTTCACTAAAAGCGCTGAGTCATTTCAGAAAATCTGGTTCAATTTATAACTACAGATCTTCCAAAGATAAAAGAAGGTAAGGCAAAGCCTCTCTTGTTTCCATTGGTGGTACTATATGCAATTGAAATTGTAATGAAGAGCAATCGTAACAATTGCCCCACCAGGCCAGAAAAGACATCAGATCTATTTCAGTTTGATGACAGGATGACACTTATTGGCCTGGTGTGTTACAGGAATTGCTAAATATTCAGTAAAACTTGTTTGTACAAGTAAAGTATAATACATACATTACACAGTATTTTCAAACAACATACATACACTAGAGTTTCTATTATTCTGTAGTAGTTCCTGAACAGCAACTAAGTCTCTTGTACACCTAGCACTTGGTGGTAATTTTAAAAAATAGTTACTATTCCCACACTACTGAATTTTGCTACAGTAATTTCAGCTATTAATGCACAACATAGGATTTAATATAAAGAACAAAATCTGTCCTGTTTTCATCAACGGTGATAATTTTTAACATACTGTAGAGCTTACCACCGATGATGAAGACAAGTTTGTTTGTTTGAAATAGTATGTCCTGAAGTCCAGGGCCAATATTTTCAAATGTAGGAATCTACACAGAAGTGGTCTGACTTCCAAAAATGTTGGTCATACAGACCCTTTACTTAAGGGTCCTTATTTTCACATGCCTTTAACCTTAACAGTAGTTTCTTACACTGAACACTCCAGAAAATTAGCCCTTTTATGTTATGTCATATATATGTCCAAATATATTTAGGCACTCACATTTGGAAATACTTGGCCAACCTCAATTTAATCTTCAAATGAAAACTAGTAAATCATGATCTGTTGAACATAAAGGAGATATAAAATCAGTACATTTTTAGACTGTATTTTTTGAGATTTACCTCAAGCTAACTAATATACTAGTTTCATGACAGTGTTGTGCCAGGTCTGCCTTGTAGATTCATAATTAAAAAAACCCTATAATCAAAGCTTGTCTGATGGAATGTTAGATTTAAGCATCCATCCTAGGAAGCATACGCCCGACATTTATTACATTAGAAAGTAAATTATTTAGTTAGGGAGGAGAGCTGACAGGGAAAACTTCCATCACCTGTTTGAGCACGTTTGAGAAGCTTGCAAAGAAATGATAATGAGGAAAAGAAGCATTACAGAAACCTAGGACATTATCAGCTCCCTTACTGTTAAGTTTTCCAAAAGTGTTGTCTGTAAGGACAGTGATGAAGTGCAAAATTTTATGTAAATGTATTATTATTTAAGTTCACAGGATTCAGCCACTAGAATCTTCTTGTCTGTGAAAAATTTTATAGCATTTCAATGAGGCTATATGAATACTAATGCTGGGCTTTTGAGTCATTAATAATGTAAGAAAATCTATACTGTAGAGAGCTAATGGCACTAATTTTGTATTTTGCTGTAAGAATAAGGGGAGAAGGATTATTTTGCATGGCTGTCTGAAGATATTTGAGACATCTGTAGCATATACCGTAATTAAGTCCTGTCACATGAGTGGTGATAAGCAAGAGGTGTATTACCAGGAGTGTGGCCAACAGGTTGAGGGATATATTTCTTCCCTTCTGTTTGGCAGTTGTGAGACTGCAGCTGGAGTACTGTGTTCAATTTTGGACTCCCATTGACATAGTGGAGCAGATCCAGCCAAGGACCACCAAGATGATAAAGGGGTTGGGGCACATGAAGCATGAGGAGAAGCTGAGGGAGCAGAGTTAGGTCAGCCTTAAAAAGAGAAGGCAAGGGAAAGATTACTTTGGTGAACTCTAAAGGGAGGGTATAGAAAAGATGAAGCCAGATTTCTCAGTTACACAGCAGAAGGCCTACAAAACAACAGGCACAAGCTGCAACATGCAAAATTCCCATTAGATAAGGGGAAAAAAATCTTCAGTGATATCCCCAAGGAGATGAAGCTTGGCCTACATGACCTGCAGATGTTCATTATTCTATGAACTACATTTTGGTCAGACAACAAGCACTTACCTAGCCACACAGCAGGAAGATAAAAACAGCCAGCTCTAGAGTGTCTCCAAGAGGCCATGTAGCCTCTCTGTGCTGACAATTCACACTATTCATGTTTATGTCTCCCTTGATAATGCTAAGTTTTGCAGATATTTTAATGTTGGCTTACAGTGCTATAAAATTATTTATTAAATTATCGATTATTTCTATATATTATCATAATAAATCATAATCATGAAGTACACAGAGGAGTCAACAGAAATAGAATACATTGATTTGGCATTGCATGCTGATTGGAAGTCCAAGACCTACTCTTTCAAGAAGCTGAATACACACTTTACATGTATGAGACAATTTCAAAAGATTATGAGTACAGTTATGAACCATCAAAGTAATTAATTTTAAGCATCAATGGGAATATGAATATACTTTAGAAGTTATACACACATTTAAATGCCAGCATACTCTGTACCACAGATTTGTAATGTAGCAAAGGGGTACTCAGGACAGCTCAGCAGAACACCAGAAGGACCCACCTGAAATAAGACAGAGCTTCACATGGTTACCTTCCTGCTGAAAATCCATGGAATACATTATTCTGAATGGAACCTGTCTAAAAGCTGATCAGTTCAAACTATACTTGTGAGACTGTAATTTCCACTAGAGCTGATGTGACTCAGAGAGGTTGTTTAGCATTAGCAGATGTTGTTGCTTTGGGACAATAGTAACCACACTTCCAGCTACTCCTTTTCTCCCAAAATGTCCAGTCAAGCTGTTAAACCATTCCAACTGTAGAGATACGTCACCTTATGACTGATAGCCAGGATAAACCAAAATGCTTCCTACCAAGTTGCCACCCTGCAGGTCTGACACTTAATTTTATTTTGCATGTTACTCTCACCAAATTTTTCAGTGTTGCAACAGGAAGAGATTTGAGTATTTTATTAATTTTAACATGGAAATCTGCTGACAGAGTGGAAATGTTTTAGAGCAAAAATTGGGTTTGCTTCCAAGTCATGATGTTATTGCTTTTACGCTCAAAGCCATCAGCTGTTACCTCAGAAAGAAGGTAATTTTATCAGTACAGTTCATTCCATTTAATGAATTTTTTTAAAAATACAAACAATAATATCCCAAACCAAACCAAAAAAGCATTCTGTTGGTAAATGTTATTACTTGTTTACAGGAAGACAGCTGTTACAGATACTTTCATGTATTCTTTGTAGTGAAGGCAAAACATGAACTTTGTAAGCAAAGTAAGTTTAAAGGAATACTTGAGGAATAGTCTATACTGTATTATTGTATGCTAATAGTGAACTCCAAGATTAGCTAATTCACAGCAGTGAAATTAAGAGTCAAGATCATACAGTAAGATTTTATCTGCTAAAATATAAGAGACAGATGAATCAAGAAAACATTGTATGTCTGACATAACCAATCAAGCAAAATCCTGTCCAGAGACGCTACTCATTCTGGCAGGTGTCCTTACGATAGTTTAATTATGCTGTTTGATAAGGTAAGTTATTTAAAGAATATCAGGCATGTATGTGGCTCTCAGAAGCTGCATTGCTGCCAATAAATGCTTTCTTCTGCCCTATGAACAAAACTACTTTAATGTGGACTAACCCCTACTGACCAACTCCAGCATGCCTTTTCACACTACAACCATTTCATCTTATTTATAGACTTTGGAATTTCCTCTATTCCCTGAAAGACTGACCTGTACCTGTAAGGTAATCAGCAGTCACACGGATCCAAAACTTCCTGTAACTGACCCTGAAAAGCAGGTGTAAATTTGGAATACCTGATTTGTACCTAATAATCTTTTAACTCTTAAAAAAACCCAGGCATTTAAAGGTGGTACAGATCATATTGTTTGCAACATATTGTAAATGTTCAGCAATTCTTAAATGCAAGTAGTACATATATAAGATGCAGAATAATCGCGAGCATGTCTTATGAAATAGTTTTAAAATTCTGATTACCTGCAGGAAAAGAAATTTTCCTGTGATAAAATGTTGTATCAAATAAAAAATATTCCCAAGGACCCAGCAAAACCACAACTTTTCCCGACTATTAATGATACTATGTGTATAGTGAATAGTTCACTGGAATTAAGACCACGACTATTGCTATATACTCTTTTGCAAGATATTTCACTCATCACAGTTCCATTCCAGTCACAGAAACACACACTAGCAATTGGATCTTTTATTTCAAAATTAACTGAGACACAGAAAAGTTGGCTTTTACCTGTAAAACTTCAACAGATCAACTCAAAACAGGCAATCTGTACACTGGAAGATGCCAATTTGCATGACATCTGCTCTAGGGACAGATACTATCATATGCCTGTTCATGAACCAAATGAAATCTTGGGGAAGTCCTTCATGAACATACAGCTCTTTTTTTAAAGTACCATTAGCAAATTCAAGGATTTACTTGAATCTGATGAGTGAACTCCCCTCCCAAGCAGCAGGTATTTTCTCCATTCCAGTTACAAGACAGTATTACTTCAAAGCCAATTATTCTGCCTCTAAACCTTCAACCTTCTCAAGCAACTATGGTCCACTATCAAATGTGTTGCTATATTAATTTAATATTAAGTTACACCCTGCTTTGATGACATGCACTAATGTGTAATAGTTGTCAAACTGGATCTGTTAAGTAGGTTACTAGGTGCAGTTGTCATCAGCTCCTTGATGGATTATCTTGTTGAGGAAGCCATTATAAAATCACTTCTGATGGGGAATACAAATTCTATTCACATAAAAAGGCCAAATTCTGGTCCCATTAGAGTAAATGGCATAGGATTTTTGCTGATTGCATTCATATTTGTAATAAAAGATAAGGTCTAGAAGGTTACCTGATGGAGTGAAAAAATTAAGTAAAGGAAAAGCACCTACTGTTTGTAGGCAAATGAAAAATTAGCTTGAATATCTTTGGGTTTGAGACACAGGACATCTTCTAAGACTAGCCAAGCAGTTTCCTATTTCTATGGATTTAATACCTTGCTTGACACCTTGTCCCCTAAATCAGTTCCCTTGAATCGCTCCATTTGTCAAGACTAGCCAAAAACCTGAAGCAAGTAAGAAATGATACACAGAACTGGCAAAGTTATGGAGAAGAAACTCTTGTTGCTTGCCAGTTAGGTTTATTTCTTACTGTTACACCATCAAGTACAATTTTAACAATCTATGCCCAGATATGAAAAGCCTAATGAATGTGGCTGATAAACTATCTAATTTTCAGGGCAATAGGAACAACATCAACTCTCACTGAACTTATAAAATCAGCTCTTGAAAATTACTTCCTGTCAGATTGTAGTATCCTACATGTTTCTGAGAACAAAATGGTCTGTTCCTAAGGAATTCTCAGTTCTATAGAAAAAGAGAAAATATGTAATGATACTGGTCACTTAAGTAATCCAATTTAATAAGTAAGTAAATAAATTCAGACATTTTCTGGGGCTTCTCGCTTAAAATGGTTTGGCTTTTACTGCAAAACTTTATTAATTAACCATTTTATTAATTTTGGACCTTTTGAAGTGGATCACTATGCTACATTGTCCCAAGTTAATACATGGTTAAAATCCCTTCCTTTAAGTAAGCAATTTAATGGGAAATAAATATTTTCTGATTAAATAAATATATTCTAGTAGCTCCAAAGAGTTAAAGTAACTTGAAAAAGAGGACAGAAAGAACTAAGCTAAAGCTCTTTTTCACACAAGAGACATTGTATAGTGGATTGAATCAAAACCTATAAAGTTTTTCCTCTTTCCCTTCTTGAAAAATCAATTCATGAAGAATTAACTGTTCACTGACTGCTGAGACTGACTTTCCTTTGGGAAAGAAAACAAGCAAAGAAAACAAAACCTGAGTGGCAAAAATTAGCGCTCCGGCTCCTCAGGAGCACTTGCTCCTGGCATGGAGCTGACAGATACTCCCTTGGTTAATGTCTCAAGATCTGAGAGCCATGACACCTCTTCTGGCATTTCCCTGTTACCAAGCAGAATTCACTTACAGTAGAGAAACTAACCCCTGTATTTTCAGTTAGGTTAGCACTTATTACAGGGTCTTCTCCGTTCTTCCAATGAACAATGTCATGTATTTATCTTCATAGCTACCTATTTGTATAATAATATACATACATTTGTATTCTTCCTATATTGTCAAACAAATACTTGTCTGGATTTAGCTTTGCATTTTAATTTAGTATGAAATTACATGTAATTACTTTCTGTAATAAATTTTAATTTGGAGTACTGATGAAGATGAAGGCCTCTGGCAAGATCTGGCTCTTAAAACTGGCCTGAGCACCTTTTAAAAGCTATCTTGTGAGTTAGCATAGTTGGGCCTATTTTCAAACAGAATTTATGTTACTTAAACAGCTTTTTGATCACTGTTTCAAAGTCTTTGTCTTTGAAACCAAGTTGCAATGCCATCAGTAAATGTTTCTTCATTAGCTTTTATGTCTTGCTCTTCAAGGATTTTGAATCTTGTTACACACAAGCCTAAAGTTTTGGTGAAACAGTATCTCATGGCTTAATCAGTACAGACATTCTTTTGTTCTCATTTATCCATCTGATTTTATCTATCTAGCAGATCTAACAGCATTAACTGTACTTAAAAGACTTATTTTAAAATATTTTAGTTATTTTGGGCCCTTGATAAATAATAAAGGGCAACATGGTACATGACAAGAAGGATTCATAAATCAAAATGAAATAAAAGTGTCTTCTTTCTCTGATTAATTTAAAAACTCCCATTACCTCAGACTGGACCTACAGTGTGAATATGAAAGTGATCTATTAGGTCTTCACATTATTGACAACGAAAATCAAAGCAGTACACATGCTGCTACAATATCTTACTGATCCAGGGACAATTTAGGCTATCCAGAAATAAAGGGATTGATTAGGTTATCTAGTGATCTCTAAATGAAGAAACTGAGATTCTGCTTACTTACCAAAGTGATCAACATCCATAAAAATACAAACGGACCTACATATCCATTTAAAAAGAGACTGATTGAGAGATTCAATTGCATGTCTTCAACTGTCACTGAAATCAGTGATAGTTACCATGTTGAAAAGTGGGTATTATTTCCTTCCTCTTAGGTTATTCTTTAAGAAATGAGATATTCTGACAGGGAGGATACTTGCCAAAGTCCTCCTGAATGAAGGAATGCTCATGATTCAACGATAAACTCTTAAATTGATCAGTAATAGCAGTATCATACTAAAAAATTACCAATTAGAAAATAGTAAACAACAAACCAAACAAAAACCAGCTGTTTGCTGCTTCTGTTGACAGAAGTCAGCAGAGTAATTGAAGGCCCTAAACACTATGATCTCACTCTGGTACGTGTTTAAACACCAGCAAGGGAGGGGGAATGGTCTGTTCTGCCCCTGCTGCACCCAGCTTCGTTCAGCAGGACACCCACGCCTTTGCAGCCTGCCTTTTCAAGGGTGCAAACACACAGCGGTCGCGCTTCACAGCGATTCGTTATCTGAAACAGTTGTGTCCGTGCCCTCGCGGCTGTCTTTGGTGAAGAAATTTCTCGAGTCTTTTAATTTTCCTCCTCTTGAGAAGCCTGCTGCGGCCTCTACCTCTGGCTGCCGCAGCGTGCGGGGGCCGAGCTCCCTGCAGCAGCCCCGGCGGGGGTCGCCGCCACAGGGCCGGGCCGGGCCCGCCTGCCCGCGCCCCTCGCCTGCCCACGGCCCCCGCGCCGGCCGGCACCAGCCCCTTCCCGCCGCCCAGGCCGGGTGCGCCGTGGGGCAGCCGCAGCTCCCAGTGAGACGTCCCCTCCTCCGCTCTTGCTCCTCAAGGGTTTAAAAGGCAGGCTTCTCCTTACATTCCCTGCATATGCTCCGTGGGATACCACTCCTGCCGCCGCCTTACAGCAAGCTCAACCTTAGTTGGGAGCCCACTAACAAAGCTCTTACCTCCTCTGCTGGAAACAGCTGTTCCTACAGGCTGCCGGTCAGCGGCGGGAGAGTGGGGCTGGTGGCTCCAGCACGCCTTGTTTACCGTGGGTTTCAACACTTGCTTAAGCCATCCCTTTCCTGGAGAGGCTGTCGGCGTTCCTTTCACCAGCGGAGGGCCGCTACGGTTCCCGAGAGCCGGCGGGCCCGGGGGCGGCGAGCCCTCAAGGAGCGCTCCCCCGCCGGCGGAGAACGCCCGGTTCGGCCCGCTCGGCGCGGCTGTCGGCGCCTCCGCCTGCGGGCAACCCTCGCCCCGCTGCCGCCCGGGCCGCCTTCCCGCCTTCCCCGGCGGCGCTGAGGCGCCTGAGGCGGGCACAGGCCTCCGGAGGACCGCGCTGGCGGGAAGCACGTTTGTCGTGTAGTGGCATTAATTTCTGCTCGTGAAAATACACGTCTGTCGGACTGAGGGGCGAAATGAGCGCTGTGGAAAGAGAAATTAATCCTCTAATGTCAAAGGGAGGTTGTACCATCGTTTCAGGCAGTTTTCTGTGGTCTTTGTGGAAGCCATTAAGATTTTTGAAGAAGTACCGTGCTTGATGAGCAAGGGTGAGTGAGTGGACAACCCTGGGATTTTTTTCAGTACATTTTGAGCTTTTAATACAGTACAACCACTTTAAAAAGCACTGCTTTTTTGTATACTGAAAACAACAGACCAAAAGGAGAGGTGGGAGCCATGGGTCTTAAACAATCGGTTTTCCCCTTAGGGCTTTCTTAAGCCAAGTTTTGGAGAGTAAGCTGTTTTTTAGGTGGCTTTATCTTTTTATATGGTGGAGTTCTGATCACATTTTAAGAAAGAAACAAGAAAAATTAGTATGAAGGTAAAATAAATTTGTTGGCTAGAAATATTCCCCAAAGCTGGATACTTGGGTGGATGGTGACAGGCAATGTCTTTAGCCAGAAAGTTGAAGCATAGGTAATGGACAATAAGAAATAGTGACTCAGCATGCATGCTGTGTCATTAGCATTTTGGATAATTTTCTGCATTTAATTTTCTGGTTGTTTGTGGCAGAGATGTTTACACATAGTCGAAAATCTTGTCTTTCCTCACATAAACCCGTGTTCTTTTTTTCCTCCTTCTAATAATGAGGTTTGTGTAGGTATCATCACTGACAGGGCTGTTCTCTGCTTGCTGAAAATGTGTAACTCATGAGCAATAATGGAAATTGAGTTTGTGCTTCAAAAAGAGAAAAGATGATTAGTAATTTAATCGCTGCATGTGGTTAATCCTGCTGAAGCAGAAACATTGATAACTTTTTGTTTTAACCAGAGGGTGTATCTTTTGTATTGCTCCAGAGATAATGGAAAGTATTTTCTGTTTGAGGATCAGAATCACAGTATTTGGACATCTAAAAGTCCCTTTAGCTCATGTTTTTTCTGCCACTGATAATGCAGATTTGTTCATTACTAGATACTTCCCCCAGTCTAGTGCTAAGTATTTCCAGGAACTATTCTTTATTTTCAATTTAAGTGGGTTTTGTTTGTGCTTCTTAATTTTATTGCTGCTTGCAGCAATAGTTTTTGTCTTTTCCTCCCTACACTAAAATTGTGTATCCTATTTATCTTTTCAAGAGACCAAGATTTTATTCTGTAAATCTTTCTGTTGATTTGAATACTTTCTGCTGCTTTTTGGAAAAGGTGCACTCTGCTCTAATTAGTTTATGTGATACAGGCCTCAGTCATCAAATGAGGCCACAGGCAGGAGCAGCACTATGTCCAGCTCTGTCCCGAGTCAGATGTGATAAAAATCACAGAATGGTCAGGATTGGAAGGGACCTCTGGCGATCATCTAGTCCAGCCCCCTGCTAAAGCAAGGTCACCTGGAGCAGGTTGCACAGAGTCAAGTCCAGGCAAGCTTTGAACATCACCAGGGAAGGAGGCACCACAGCCTCTCTGGGCAACCAGTTGCAGTACTCTGTCACCCTCAAAGTAAATTTTTTCCTCATATTCAGATGGAACTGCCCATGTTGCAGTTTGTGCCCATTACCCCTTGTCCTGTCGCTGGGTACCACTGTGGAGAGCCTGGCCCCGTCCTCCTGACACTCACTCTTAAAGTGTTTGTAGACAGGGATAAGATCCCTTTTCAGTCTTCTCCTCCCCAGGCTAACCAGGCCCAGCTCTCTCAGCCTTTCCCCATAAGGGAGATGCTCCGGTCCCCTCATCAGCTTTGTAGCCCTCCGCTGGGCCCTCTCCAGTAGTTCTCTGTCTCCCTTGAACTGGGGAGCCCAGCACTGGGCACAGCACTCCAGATGGGGCCTCACCAGGGCAGAGCAGAGGGGAGGATCACCTCCCTCCACCTGCTGGCCATGCTCCTCCTGATGCAGGATCCCATTGGCCTTCTTGGCCACATGGACCCATGCTGGCTCATGAGCAACTTGCTGCCCACCAGAACTCCCTGGTCCTTCTCTTCAGAACTGTTTTCCAGCAGGTCAGCCCCTTGCCTGTACTGGTACATGGGGTTGTTCCCCCCGAGGTGCAGGACCCTATACTTGCCTTTGCTGAGCTTCATGAGGTTCCACTCCACCCAGCTCTCCAGCCTGTCCAGGTCTCGCTGAATGGCAGCGCAGCCTTCTGGTGCATCAGCCACTCCTCCCAGTTCTGCATCATCAGCAACCTTGCTGAGAGCACACTCTGTCCCTTCATCCAGGTCACTGATGAACAGGACTGGATGCCTGGGGAACACCACTGGCTACAGGCCTCCAGCGAGACTCTGTGCCATTGATCACGACTCTCTGAACTCTGCTATTCAGCCAGTTCTCAATCCGCGTCACTGTCCACTCATCTAGTCCACGCTTCCTGAGCTTACCTACGAGGATGCTATGGGAGGCAGTGTCAAAAGCCTTGCTGAGGTCAAGATAGACAACATCTGCTACCCTCTCCTCGTGTACCCAGCCAGTCATTCCATTATAGAAGGCTATCAGGTTGGTCAGGCATGACTTCCCCTTGGCGAATCCATGTTACTGTTCCTGATGACCTTCTTTTCCTCCACATGCTTCGAGATGACCTCCAGGGTGAGCTGTTCTGTTACCTTTCCAGGGATGGAGGTGAGGCTGACCAGCCTGTAGTTTCCTGGCTCCTCCTACTTGCCCTTTTTGAAGACTGGAGTGACACTGGCTTTTCTTCTGTCCTCAGGCAACTCTCCTGTTCTCCATGACCTTTCAAAGATGACGAAGGGTGGCTTAACAATAACATCTGCCAGCTCCCTTACCACTTGGAGGTGGACCTCGCTGGGGCCCATGGATCTGTGGGTGTCAGGTTTGCCTAAATGATCTCTAACCTCATTGTCCTTAACCAAGAGAAAGTCTTCCTTTCTCCAGACTTCGTGTCTTGCCTCCAGGATCTGGGATTCCTGAGGGCCAGCCTTTGCAGTAAAGACTGAAGCAAAGAAGGCATTCAGTAATTCTGCCTTCTCTATATCCTTTGTCACCAGGGCACCCACCTCATTCAGCAGCAGGCCCATGTTTTTTCCTACTCTTCATTTTGCTGCCGATGTACTTGTAGAAGCCCTTCTTGTTGTCCTTGACATCCCTCACCAGATTTAATTCCAAATGGACCGTAGCCTTCCTCATTGCATCCCTGCATACTTTGACAACACCCCTATGTTCCTCTCACGTGGCCTGTCCCTTTTTCTACCCCCCATAAATTTCCTTCTTCTGTTTGAATTTTGCCAGAATCTCCTCGCTCATCCATGCAGGCCTTCAGCCCCCTTTGCTGGATTTCTTGCTCATAGGGATGCACATATCTTGAGCTTGGAGGAAGCGATGCTTGAATATTAACCAGCTTTCTTGGATCCCACTACCTTCTAGAGCCCTGACCCATGGGATTCCTCCAAGCAGGTCCCTGAAGAGGCCAGGTTAGCTCTCCTGAAGTCCAGGGTTGCAATCCTGCTTACCGCCCTGCTTCCTCCACACAGGATCCTGAACTCCACCATCTCATGGTCACTGCAGCCAAGGCTGCCCCCAACCTTCACATCCCCAACCTGTCCTTCTTTGTTTGTGAGTACATGGTCCAGCAGCACACTTCACTTCGTTGGCTCCTCCGCCACCTATGCAAAATAGTTACCATTAGTGCTCTGAAGGAACCAGCTGGACTGTGTGTGCCTAGCTGTATTCTTTCCAGCAGGTTTCAGGGTGATTGAAATTCCCCATGAGAACCAGGGCCTCTGATCTTGAGGCTACTTCCAGCTATCTGTAGAAGGCCTCATTGACTACTTTTTCCTGATCAGGTGGCCTGTAGTAAATACCCACAACAGGGTCCCTCATATTGGCCTGCCCCTTAATCCTTACTCATAATCTCTTGACTCCGTCTGCATCTGTCCCTAGGCAGGGCTCAATACCTTCCAGGTGCTCCCTCACATAAAGAGTAACTTCACCACCTCGCCTTGCTGGCCTTTCTTTCCTAAAAAGTACATAGCCATCCGTGACAGCCTTTCAGTCATGCGAGCTATCCCACCATATCTCTGTAACTGCGATGAGATCGTGGCCCTGTGACTGCACCCAGATCCCTAATTCTTCCTGTTTATTCTCAACGCTGGGTGTGTTGGTGTACGGGCATTTCAGAGAGGGAATCAAGTGTGCAGGTTTCCCAGGAGGGATGCAGGAGGATCCACCATAGCTATGTGTACCCTTGAGGTGGCTGGCCTTCCGGTTCTCATCTTGCGAGGCAGCTAAGGAACATTTGTCTCTCTCTGGATGGCCTGGCTTATTCCCTAGTTGGATGCAATGGTGTGACCATTGCCGCTTTGGACCCCACCTCCCAAGTCCTTCTGTTTAAGTCCGCTGCATCAAGCTGGCCAGCCTGCTGCCAAAGATTCCCTTACCTCTTCCAGGCAGGTGGATCCCATCCCTCCCAACAGGCTATAGTCATCAAAGGATGTCCCATTGTTATAAACACCAAAACCCCACAACAGCACCAGCCACGAAGCTAGAAGTTGATTTGCGTTATATGTCTCTTTCTGGCTGCACCCTTTCCTCTAACTGGTGAAATGGAAGAAAAGATAACTTAGGCACCAATATTTCTCACCTCACCTGCACCCCTTTATAGTCTTCCTTGATTCTGCCCAGGTTCTGGCTTGCAGTGTCATTGAAAATGTGTGATAGGATTTTGTATTCTTTTAGCCATGATATTTTGGTTGTTTTTTACTTGCAGGATTCTTCAGTGCGAGCTTGATCTCCAAAAAAAGGTTCATAGGAGTGGTTTACAAAGTCACTTACAACTGCAAGTCATGTGCACAGCCAAAGTAGTTTAATTGTACACGTAGTCATGGTGAATGACAGTGGGAATGATCTGCTTGTGATTACAAATGACCTTTAAAAATTAGGTCTTTTATCTCACCTTGTATCACCTTCTAACAGTTACAAGAATAGGAGGCATTAGGACAACATAGATGTGCTGTCATTTTATTAGATGATAAGGGTTCATGTGGAAATAAAAAAGAAGTCTGTAATATGTAATTAAAGACTATGTCATTATATACAGGATAAAATAGGTTGAATTAACATTGGATAAGAAATCATGTGTATCCCAACCTGAAGGATGATCACAGAAGTATTCCCGGCTCCCATGGGTATCCTATTCAGCCTCAGGTCCACCTCTCATCTCCTCTTGGCTGTCTAATGATACCCAAGTCTGTTTTCTGGTTCAGCGCTAGTGAGAAGCTGCTTACAGACCTGCTTGCTCCTGCTTTGCCTTCCATTATCCCTACTTGCTTCCTTCAGTGCATTTTTGTGTATATCCTTGGGTTTTTTCTTCAGGGTCATGTACTTGGAGAGGTTATTCAGGAGGACCTGTCCTACACACTTGCTTGTCCAACAGGTGACTGTAATACATCAACTATACATGTATTCCTCTGTTATTACCTAGTAAACTGCATTCTCTGTCTGCAGTGTTAATCTCACTTTGTTGTCTTTGGATTATTGGTTGTTATGAGACAGAATACATGGAGCTGATGTCCTACTGAAAACTGTCTGCAATCATCTACTCTACCTTTCACTTAGCACCTTTGAGTTTAGCTTCAGTTTTTAAACTACTTTCCCTCCCTTGGCAGATCTCAAGGTCCTTACAGAATTACAAAATACCATTGGTTTTTGGCATCATATCTATTGCTAATAACTCACAAGTGTCAAGGGGGAGAATAATATAACCTGAAAGTTCAGGTCAGTTACCTTAACATGCTGCCCTGCAGTGTTTCAGAACATTCCTGCTCTTCTACCAGTAGACACAGATCAACCCATGGATTGGTGGGGTTTATACCCCAGTACCCTTTACACCCACATACCCTTCTTTTTGCTGTAGTCTATAGTGTGTGGTGAAGGACCTGTTATGGGGACTTCAGGTACAGAGGGACAGCCCTCATCAGGAGGACAGTGCTGTATTGTTGGAGGGAAGTGTTCTTCAGGAGTCACAATTAGTTACTGATGGATGGAAAAGAATTCAAGGAAGGATCTGGATACGATGATCTGATTTTATTTAAAAAAATAGTTGAGTAGGTTTAAAACATTATTTTTAGGAGTAGGTCTGTAAATCTAAGCTGGAGAAGAAGAGCAGTTTTACTCAGTGATATTTTTTTTTTTAGGACAAATAAACTGAGGGATCTAGATGCTCTATTGCAACATCCTTTCTGAATAATGAATGTGGGACTATGCTTTGTACTGGTAAGTATTTCTCTCTAAAAGCTCTTTCACTATTAGCTTATTCCAATATCAAAATAAACTATTTAACAGTGTATTCAATATAACTTATTAGACCATTTCAAAGACTGTGATTCTTAAATTCTGTAAGGTTGGACATGGGAAAATCTGTTTGCAGTTTTTGTCCAAAACTGGAAAATGCAAAGGCTCTGGCTTTTTTGGTGTATTTGCACTTTTCTACAGGATGTACATAAATTGCAATACAACAAAGAACTTAAAAGTTTTAGAGGAACAGATCCTCCCTCTTTCTGGTGAAGAGCATTTACACTCGGGAGATAAGGGGTGTACAAGTTACACAATACAGTGCAAAGTCAGATACTTAACGTTCTACTAGTGGCTTGTTATGTTGTACTAGTGGCTTGTCTCACTGTTTTCTATTTGTGGCGTAGTGCTCTAAAGCAAGGCTCATTAGAGTAATATAAATCAAACTGGTTTTGATCGCCCCCAGTTTTTCTGGGTGCTACAGTTACGGATGCACTGTGAGGTTGAAAACAACTGAAACTATGATTCGAGGGAAACCAAAGCTGAACATCAAAGTGAACACAAACAAAACAAACGTGAAGAAACAAAGGAAGACACTAAGCACACAGAAGGCAGCTGTCTCTTAGAATTAATTATACTGGACTGGAACTCATTTCTTATAAGCCACTTGAAAGCTGTTTGTTAATTATAAAAATATTTATAGGTCAAGTTGACTTCCTTTTCTTATTCCTTGAAGACTGTAGATGGTGTATTCTTCAAGCAGCTTTGCTTGCTAGAAACTTCATTATGTTTTGCATGTTTTCTAGTTTCTCTAGCAAAGGACCTAAGCCTGTTTCTTCAAGTACTACCAAGTAATTTAAATGGAGTCTTCACAGTAATATATTGTTTCTGACTTAATTTCTTAGTAGGATGGAAGCCTTGTAGGTTTTTCTTTTTGATTGTTTTTCTGCTTGCAGGAGGAGTTGCTACATGTTGCAGCAGACGCTTTCATCAAATTCAGAGTAGGTCCTCTATCATTTTACAGTATGTGATACTCACTGTGGTATTCAGTCTGGATGCATAAAATTGCTACTGCATGAAAGTATTAATTATATTTGCATACATTACATGTATTCAGCTAAGCAAGCCAAGGTGGATAAAACTAGCTTCCTAAGTCCACAGTCTCTGCAGTCCTAAGTACTTGTCAGTCTTTCTGACCTGGAGATTTGTGGGTGATCTGCTCCTACTAAGAGCACAGCTGCTTTTATCTCAATCTTAGTTTTTCTGTTGATTTCAGTTGAACCTGTTTTTTGCGGCAGACTTTTAGTGGCCAGACTTATGTCTTTGGTCACTTAGTGGAGATAAATCAGAAAAGAGCATAGCTGTTCCAAGGTCCTTGTGCAGTCAACAGAATAAGTTGTTATCTCTGTATGGCAACTAATATCTGTTGTAAAACTGCTGTGGGGAAGTACCTTTCCAGCTCTAGTAGCTACAGACTGAGCCTATGGTGTGTAGAGTTCTGACTTAAATACTACAGTGAGATCTGAAAAATGGTATAAAATGCTTAAATATTCTTTTACTTGAAATGCCATGGTATATGCATCTGCTTCAATTTATGTATAAAATACTTGCCTTTTTATTTTTGTATTTAAATAACTTGAAGTATCATAGTTCTATGTAAATGTCTCATGCTATTAATGTATCTAATTAAGAACTAAGAGTTATGGCTACAACACCTGACATTGCTGGAAGGAAGCTAATTTATTGCCAAAATTATTGCCTGGCTGTCTGGCATATTTTTTTTTTGTCATTATGTCTGTCATAAATTTCTGCTTTTCTTCCATAATTATTTGGTTTCTGTTCCAAACCTCCTTTAACTTTGCCTCGTGAACAAAACATCATTAGTATACCTCACATTAATTACACATTGGGCTAATGAGGCATTAGACACTCCTTAGAGTTCTGTTCAAGTTGTAGTGTAGAGGCCAGGCTGAAAAGTTAATTTATTTTTACAAGATGATCCCCTTCAGTAAGAGCATGAAGTAAGGAAAGACTATGAATGTAGGAATTAGAGAAGCATTTCGTAACTCTTCAGAGGAAAAAAAATACATGTACCACCTGTGCAGTGAGTTAGAACTCCAGGTGAAAGTACTTATGAAAGGCCAATATTTTGTGCTGGACTCGTCATTGTCAATCACAATTCAGCATTTATTTCTAAAGTTCAGTGGTCATCACTGCAACACAAGTGGTGTTCATCTTTGAGGAAATGAGCAAATACTAGTCATTCTTACCATGTAGGCTGACATTGTCTAAGAAAACTGTCTTTCCACAGTGAAGTATTTATCATATGCAATTATTGCCATGATCTCTCCTCTGTAGCAATATGTAGCAAGGCTATCAGTCAGCTGAGTCACAAAGCCTTAACAGTCCATTAAAGCATTGTTGGAAATACAAAACTGTTGCAGTCATCAAGATTTCTGTATTCTTCATCTATACTTTTGAATTACTCTAAGGATTAACTAGTTTTATTGTTTGCATATGGTTTTATTAATCAAGGTTGTAATACAAGTTCATGTGTATTTAATGTATTTTAGAATTAAGTTTATTTTGGTTTTGACTGTACTTTTTAAAGAGAAACAGACGATCTCGAAGGAAAATGCAGTTCTTCGCAGCATTTTCTGTCTATATTTAGCAATTCCAGTATTAGGAAATGTGTGTCTTCTTGCACATAAAATGTGACAGAGGCCAGGCATCAATACATGGGAGTGATCTTCCTCTTCAAGAAAAACAGCTGGTTCATATTATTCCACAAGGATAAATAACTTTCAGACCATAAAAAAATTGAGCACTCTGCAACAAGGAAGCCCTAATTTTCTTTTTGGTGGATGATAAAGCATTTGTCAGTAAATTCTAATTAGTTTTTAGAGAGACTTGGAGGGCCAATATCAAAATAACTAGTTATTCATAAATTGTATATGTTAAATGCATTGAGACAGCCAGCATTTAAAGTAAATGACTTATTTTGTATACAGAACATGTGGTAACAGTCTCCTCCTCCAGCTAAGAAATCCATTAAACTGCTCGATGTATAGTCAATTGAATCACTTGCTTACTGAGACATTTACATTTCTAATGAAGAGTAATTGTACAATGGAATAGGATAGAAATGTAAAAAATTTTTCTTTTTGTACCATGAGATTAATTTATTAAAATTATTTTACAGGCATGCAATTCCTAAAAGCATTATTTAATTTTAAAAGCTTCAAGCATGCCTATAATTGCTGAGTAGCTCTTTCACAGCAGCAAATCTATAAAAAGACCCCTCAGCTACATCTGTAATGCAGATGCTGTAATGAAAACAGGAAACAATGAGTGACCTGCTACAGAGACAGGCTGAAAGCCACATCCAGTAAGAGCTTTTGGAATTAAAAAAAAAAGGATACTTGAAACCATTAGAACCAAGACTCAAAAAATAGTGTAGGAGTGAGAAGGAAAGTTGAGGACAGTCTGAACAGTGCAAACAGGGAGCCCATGAGCTTACTTCCATGTTTTATGTAAAGTAAAGCTGGTAATTTGGAACTGCATGATGACAGGACACTTTTGCTTTAAGTAATCATTGTGTATCCTGAGGAGAACCACAGTCTCAAAGGTCTGTGTTTATCTTTCCGTGTGTAATGTCTACCTTAACATAATAACTCATGTATTGTTATTGCTTTATGAGACCTTGTGTGTAAATGACAGAACTGAGATAAACAGATAAGAGATAATTACAAACAGATGTGTGTCACATGGAGGTTTGCACAGACCTAAATAATTTGGTATAAAACTAGTTTTAATTACACCTGTAGGGCTGCTGTGTGCTGATAGGGCATCAGTTAGGCCTCAGTTTCTGTGTTTTGACATAGCCAAGGGGCTTTTAGCATGTGTGATCTACTTATGTATTATGCAATGTATAGGTGTGTTAACATACATTATCGACAGATTAAAGTAGTGAGGCAAGTCAAAAAAACCAAAACAAAATCATATGAAGAGCCAGATTCTCTTCTTATTTACACTTACATAATTGAAATTGTTTGATGTAATTTAGGACTTACACTGCTGTCTGGAAAAAGATTGGCCAATTGATTTTGTGAGAAATAATTTTTTTTTAATACTGGAGCAATATTAAGTAGAAATGGCTAAGTAAAAACAAAAGCATTGATAGCAGGTATCTCATAATTACAGAAACTAGCTTGTTAGATATGCAATCTTAGGGAAAGTTAATTCTATCTCCATTTCTGTAACACAAATAGAACTGTATCTGGCTTTGATTTTTTTTTTTCTGGTTTTAAGTTAGTGTTATAAGAATTTGTAGCAGGTATTGGTAAAGACAATGTGAATTTAAAGATCTAAATTATATCTTTACTTGCTTTTCCAGTCTTTTGTTTAGACTTCCAGTTTTTTAAGTCACAGCACAATCCATATGAATTGTCTCCAATTCCACACCATAACCTCGAAAGAACAGAAACTCCTACTCCCTTTCATGTAAGAGAATCAGACCTCATACCAGGACCAGAGGTAACACCAGCAAGTTCACCTTTTCTCTGAGGAAGACATTTTTCCAATGGATACAAATCCTAAATGGTAACTTTGCTAATATTTGTTTATATTTTGCTCTAGTCCATTGTGATGTGAAGTAAAAGTTGTAATTTCAGCAAGTGAAGCTGACTAAACAAGCACTGCCTGACTGAAAAGGCAAATGTCAGCTGCTTTATAGTGGACCCTGCTGTGTGATCCACTTCTGCTCTAAATCACAGTTGCAATAATTTCCCTTTTCAGAATGCATTTCTTCAGAGCACAGCCTAAGCCTTTTGCACAGTAGATTGCTGAATTAATGCACAAACTGAAAGCTGGAGAAGTTATTACAAAGCGATACTTCTTTTTAGCACTTATCATCAGGAATTTTAATCCTTAACCTGTTATGAAAATGTTTACTTAAATACCTTTTGTAGTCCACCTGTAAACTGTGATTATTCTCTCTCTCTGTCCAAGGCCATTTGCTTTACTTCTGGCGGTTGAACACAAAGCACTGCTCAGGGAAGGATGCTAAAAGGGGGTATTTTGTTGCAGTCAGTACTGCATTTAGGGAAGATGAAGCCTAATGACGGGGCTTCCCTGAAGCTGTGAGCCCTAAAGTATGCAAAAATAAAAAATTAATCTTGGATTTTGCTTAACTGAAGTCTTTGTCTATACTGCTAATTAAGAAAAAGGCTAGGAAGCATGCTCAAGGGCCATGGCTCAAGCAAGCTGGATCCCTGGTTCTCCCTGCTGCTTAACTATCATCTCATTTCTTGGCTTTAGCTTGGCAAACAGTCTATTCCAGGAGCAGGGTCCAAAAGGGACAATGGATAGCACTGCACAAGGTTGGCTCCTCCCAACAACACACTGGCCCAACAGGCTTTATATCCTCAAACACTCCCAGATCACCTCGCATTACACCCCATTTGTGCAACAGGATTCAGCGTCATCCTAGAAAAACAACTGCAGATTGGTCTGCAACAGAGAGGTATTTCAGAAACTGACCAAAAAATCTCCTAAGGCAATAAATGTACATGGTACCCAAAAGAGCCCCAGACAGGGATCCATCCTTGGATTTGGTCTGTGGGCGTAGTCAGATAGTTTCCTGCTGGAAAAAGGAAACACAACCCCATGTGAAGACAAGCAGAGTGAGAGATGCTAATGAGTTTGATTAGATTTGTTTCTTGTGTGTGTGTCTGATGAGAGTAATTGATTTAATTTTTACATTTTAATTGAATAAGCTAATATTACTTTAAAATGAAACATTTGCATAATGTAGGAATTATTTCAGATATCTTGGCAAACTTCACAGAATGAAAATCTTGAGAGGACTACTGGTCTTATCCTGAAGTGCCAACCACTTCGACATGGGTCAGGAGCACTCCAAGAGTCTCTCCTCCACAAAACCATTTGGTGTGGGAATTGCCCATGGGAAGTACTCATTTAAGCAAAGACTCTCCTGTTGACAAGCATTATCTACAACTTCAGTGGCATGTTAGGGGGCTGAAAGCAGGGCTGGAGACTTGAGGACTGAAACTGTAACAACCTATTGAACGATTGTGTTGATAAAATCTGTGGTTTGTGACCTGGCTGGTAAGACGTTAAATCCCCTTAAAGAACAGGGCAGTGGGGGTGGAAGGTATGTTGTGGAACGTGTGTACCACAAGCTTCGGCCATTGTACAACTGTGTAATTTCAGGTTGTCCTTTGGCTGACTGACAGTATGCACATTCAGTTATTGATGGGCAAAAATCCAACAGCAGCGTTCAGTCAAAGGTAAGCTCAGGGGTACAACGACTGCAAAGTTTCTAGAAATTCCAGGTAAGTCATGAGAGATTAAATATTAACTGTTTATTTTACTATAGTCTGAACTCTGTGTGGAGCACCTCTGGATAGTTTCCAAAGCCATCATTCTCTCTGTGGTGGCCACAGAGACCTCAGAAACACCTTCAACTAGCTAAACACTTTGTCTTCTAGAAATAAAAATCTATCTCTATGGGAAATCTGAAGAACTCTATCACGGATGCAGCTAGTTTGGGGTAAGTACATGTGGAGGCTGTTTTTCATGTGGAAGTCTTAACACCTTTAGTAAGAATCTAACAGATCCTTATCTAGATAAGGGGGGAAAAAAGCCACATAAAAGCAGGACTCTAGTCTTCCCTTATTGTATTTTTGTACACTAGAACTTCTATAATCATTAATAAAAAGTGGGAAGCATAATGCTATGTGCTCATATGAGGGACTGGTGAGAACTGAAAAGATTAAAGTTTCTTGGTGGAACTAGATCTTTTTTTTCTGATGGAAGTATTTTAAGTAGATACGTCAATAACATATATAGGCTTATATGATGGATGTGGAAAAACATTTAGCCATTCCTTGTTAAAAGATGCACCAAAATCACAACTCTATGGACTTCACTCAGCTTAAGGAACTGCTATTTTGGCACTTTAGGTGCTGCCAGCTCATACAGCGTGAAGGAATTTTTCCAGATACTAAGAAATTAATCCTGCCCACCAGAAAAATCTATTCCACAATGCTGATCAAGGCATCACAGGCTGAAGAACTTTATGTGCATTACAGCTGTGCAGCTTCTTATAAAACAAGTTCTAGCTGTGGTACAGAACTACATTTTAGGAAAGTGCCTCATCTCTGCTATGCCACCTGTTTAATTTTCAAAACACAAAATTGCTAATCCATAAACTCAATTGTCTCTGCTTTTGTGAAAGCAAACATGGGGTGCAAAACAGAGGCTTTGGGTGAACAGATCAAGGTAATAAAAATTTCCTTCAAGTCAAATATGTGTCCTTTATGGCAAGATTTTCTGGCACTTGCAGAACTACTGTGGGAACAGTGAGGTGACTTAGCAATAACTACCGTTAAGGATGCTAGTCATAATCGAGGCACAGTCAAACAGCATCTGCCCTGTGACTAGAGACATGAACACTTTAATTTTGCAGTAGTTAGAAAAGCATGTGGAGTCTCTGTCTTTGCTCCTCCCGCCCCTTCCTTCTCCCATTCTCAGTGTGTGAGCCTATGAGGAGTATGCCCAGCACCATTTCAGTTCCATTTTAATCACAGAAAAAAAAGCCCTTGTCTGTGAAGAAAAACAGTACTTGGTCAAATTGTGCCAATTAACAGACAGCCTTCAAGAAGCAGGCAGTCACCACTGAGCAGCCGCACTGCAACACAGCTTCTTCCTCGAAGCTGCGGGGAAGACTTGGTGCAACATGGCCAAGGCATTTTTAAAAAAGTGGAGGACTTCTTCACAAATCAATCCAAGAAGTGGAATCTTCTACAGGTAGTTGCATATTCTTACAATCCTTTCTGCTTTGCATCCAGCATAGGTGGTATACAGCAACTAAGGCAAGCAAATAAACTCCAATCTGTTGTACGCTGTGTTGTTTGGCAAAAGGGTGTGGAGAGAGGGAGGAACAGCTATGGATGCTGCAGCAGGAACTCTCCAGGGTAGGCAAGGGTGCAGTCACTTTGCACCACATTTTCCGTGGACAGATACACAGTAGCGAGAAAAGAATGAGGGAGCAGGGTGAAGCTGCGTGCGCCCTTAAAGACAGCACTGACATTATTCCCTGTGCAGCTCTGCAAGCGAAAGTCTAGGTGTACTTACGGTGCGAATGGGCAGGGTAGATGACGAGAGCATGTGTTATGTGACCAACACATTAGTCTTCCCATATAATCAGGATACAGGCAAGACTTCGCAATGTGGTGGGAAAAGAGAACCTAAACCCTTCCTTGCACACTTCCAAGCTTTTTCACTGTGGTTTCACTCTTCAACCTACCTGCCAAAATGAACAATTTTATTTAATGCTAATATTTCAGTGCCATCATTAAACACTAGTATTAGGTAATCTCTCCCCGAGAGCCATTTCAGGCTATCTACAGGTTCCATAAGACAACATGACTGCCTTACTTTAGCTTTTGAATTCACAGGGATGAAAACAGCAGTAAAAACATATGGTGTCATCACTCACCAATCACGCAGCCAAATTCCCCAGGCAGATTTTGTGCTGGTATGCAATTACCTTATTCATGAAGAACACAATTAGAACAATGTGTAATAGTGTGCATCATCCCCTGAAAGATGAAGCCTAACTGTTTTAGTGCATTCAAAAACATTTAGTAATAGTGAATACTTTTTATAAACTCTGGAGTTTCATAGTAACATAGAATAGTGACCTAATTAACTCAGTTAGTGAGAAAATTATTTTATAGTGGTTTTATCTGTAAGAACAAGTCATGAAGACTGACATCCTTGTTTTATTTAAATTGGATGTACCTCACCAGGTAGCCAGTTTAATCTGATTCCTAGTCATGGGACAGAGTGCCTTGCTGTCGGAACAGTTCAGTCAAAGTATATGTAATTGAAATTGGTTCACCTCCTAACACTTCACAGTTCACACTCCTACGGACATTTCTCTAACAGATGTTTCACCAGAAAAAGCTAATTTCAAATAAATATGTTGCTGTTTAAAACCTTTTCCCCATTGTAACAGATCACAGGCTCATTTTTCTTAGACAATATATTTTCTGAAAGGAAATGTTTAATTTACTAAGATGCATTCCAAGAAAAAAAATCAATGCTAAAGGGGCAACTTGACTTGTGTCTCATATTTCTAGCTTACTAATACAGTAAACAGATCTGAGGGTCTCAAATACTAATCCAGCTTACTATCAGTAGTAGCATTTGTGACAAAAACATTTTTCAGAATTAAACAGTGTTTCCATCCAGGTTTTCTTTTTCTGTTCTTACACAAGGAAAGTGTGTATCTGTAGAAGACACATTTTTGCAAACCATTCACTTTCTAATTTTGACTTGTGAAAATTAAGGCATTACTGGAACAAAAAGAAAGCACAGTTCTGATGGTTAGTGTTTGGCTACATGAGATTTTCTTTACATAGATGACAAGTATCTCAAGTATGTTCGATTAGCTGAACTCAGATCTTTTAGTAACAGGATTGCGTCACATAAATTTTGACTGTTTTGGAGACTAAAGTTTGTTAACAATTCAAACCTTTCATATGTTTGTCAGTTAACTGGCATTTCACTGCTACCATTACAAATCATGTAAGCAGGTTCCAATTACATTTACAATATTTACATGCATTTTTGTGTTTCAGTCAGCTTGAACAACGAAAATGCATAGACGCTCAAAATCTAGGCACCGAACTGCAAGTTAACAGCACTGCAGAGGAATAATGATTTCCTCTGAAGCTTGACTTTCCTGAGACAACTGTATTAATGTTTTGCTGTTTGCTGTAAGGAAAAAACTTCAACTGCAGCCCAGCATGATGAAAATATACCTTTTCAAGTGAAGCATCAGAAACTCTTGAAGGATCTGCCAGGTGCTTTTAAGCAATATTCATTTATATGACAGCTAGGATTCTAGTATTAAGTAACTTCCCAAATGCCTAAAGAACTTCCTCTACAAGAAGCATAAGAAAAATTTCCAGAAATACCAGCAGATCTTTTTAAGTCTGTGCTTAAAAATAAAAATTATTTAAGTGCTTTTTGTTTAGTCCTTTCCTACCTGCCATTCTGTAATTGCTTGGTAGGACTCCTCTCCCTTTTCTAAGGGTCATTTAAAATTCACATACAGAGTGCGTGCTTTGTCAGTTAAGTTTCATTTTCAGAGCAAATCACTGTGTCCCTGGATGAGAATTCTTCCCCACAGAAAAGCCAGGATGCACTTTTGGTTCCAAGAATCAACAGAAATTTATGTAGCTTCATGAAAGCATAACACAAAAGACTCATCTTTCCATGTTGACTTATACAACAAAGATGCAGTACAAAAATTATGGGAACACTATACAAAGAAAAGGCAGTGAAATGCTAATTAGGACAGAAATTCTTCCCTTAAACCGCTGTAAAGATGCATAAAGTAAACTAAGATAATCTGAGAGTACAGCAAATTTTATTCATATTTTTAAATATAAAGATGATTTGAGAAGATTTGTTAAATATACCAGCAAGACTGTTGAGTGGATTCTCCTATTGTCCATATTCATTGACTATCCAATTACAGTAGGTCTTTTTACCTACTAGCAATGTCTTCTGTAAAACCCTGTGCAATCAGAATGAGACTTTTGTGCTTGGAATACAAATTTGATGTTTCTGACAGGTGTTTCTTCCAGATACCGGATGGCTGTTTGCTTTAGAGGTGTATCTGGTATGCTAAGCTTCATTGCATAGTCAGTCTATTTTATAAAGGAAGTCTGAGCTAGAAACGCTACCTATTTTTTTATTGTTTATAACTATTAATGTTATAAAGTACCAACATAATTTCATTTACAACAGGAAAAAGAAGCAGCTGCATTATACTTGGCTCAAAGTCTGTAATGCTATATAAACCAGTGTCCATTTAACTAAGCTAAAAAAACCAGCCACCAACCCCAAGAACCCTCTGTTCATTAAACATGAGTTTCTCTAGTCTTCTTTTATATTCACCGTAGCATTATCACTAAAGTATAATCCCCCTTCTGAAATGCACTTTAGCTAGTTATTTTGTGACTCCTGGTTTTTGGATCATCCGTTCTACATGTCGTGTTACCATATAGAATTACTAGATATAAGACTCCAGGTGTTTAACATACAAAAGTGATGGACGTTAAGCTTTAAGACTCCAGCGCACCCAGTTTGCCCAAGCAAAGTCCTTGCAGGTCACAGTGAACATCAAAACACTGGCTGGTGTTTTATACCACATGGTGAACATAAGTGGACAAAAAAAATGTTTTCCTGGTAACAGGTTATTGAAAAAAACCCCAAAACATCTACTGAACACTAATATATACAAGTCTTCATGGTTGCTGCTGCTAAGTTTGAATTGTGAAATACCAATTTGAAATGTTAGAACACTTGCTGCATAAAAATAGGTTTCTCCTAACAACGTGCTGGATCCTTCCAAGTCACACCCAGGGTTTCCATCCAGGAAAGAGCTGGCTCAGATTTTTAGGGTCCATGGCCTGCTGGATGAGGAGGTTCACCTGCCCTCCCACACTGAGCACTGTTCCCTCCTCAACACCTTTCAGCTTCTCCTGAAGTCTCATCAGAACACGCTCAGCCACTTTGTTAAAACTCTGGTCATCACTGCTGGCAGAATAAGAAAAGAAAAACAGGTATACTAGGTGTGGATCCTGAACGTCAGCAACATTCAGTGAGAAAACCATAAAGCAAGGCAACAGTGCCACAGGCAGAGAATTAAGAAAAAGATCTTGCACCTGGCTTTTCTTTTACATTCTTCCGGATCAGTGTTGAGTGTAGAGTTCATGTCAGCCTCATCCTCTGGTCTCTGCTGCAAATACAATGCTTTCAAGGGATTCATAGTCCAGTCGAAAAGAGGGTCATAGAGCAGCACCTACAGTAAATAAACCTCGATTTAATGTAAAACTTAATTACAGCTAAGTCAAGAGCCCTAGCAGGAAAAGAAACGCTCAGCTGGTAATGCTCATGCTAACCACAATACCAGGAGGCTGGTGGTTTGGTTGGTTGTTTTTAAATCAAATAGAACTGGGCTACACATTGCTTAGTAGACAATCCAACAATAAAACGACATCCGATCATTTGCAGGTGTTTGTGTTGTTCATATTTGACTCGGTTTTGTGACTCAGTCCCACCTCAGCAATGAAGAGGTCATTTTTTAATACACTTCTAGACACTAAATATCATAATTAGTTTTCAATATGTAGTATAAACAGGTTTTAAAAATTACTTCGTCTCTTCTTTGTGACTTATGCAAAGAGGATTTAAGTCAATCAGCACTACTCATGCTAGTAATGTTGCACTATGGCTAGTTTTAGATACTGAAGAGGGAAAACTGTGTATGCCTGAAACAAATAGTTCCCACAGAAAACGCAAACTGGTCACAATTTCATTGAAGATTACGTGAATTAACACATAATGGCCAACATTACTACATTCAAATTCAACAAAAAATCCCTACATAAATATTTGGTATAGTAATGCTTAAGAAGACAAATACAAGAAACCGAAGATATTCTGGCAGCTTGCTGTCAGAAAGACTGGAAGAACGCTTACCTCTACAATAGTCAGCAAGGCTTCCTGAGAATTTCTCATAACAGCCATTGTCTTCTCACAGCATCTAGAAAATATTTTACTGTATTTTTAGGTTCTTTTTGGTTAAATGGAATGGTACTTTTGTCATTTAAATGATGGATATTTGTACCTTTCTTAAAAGTTAATTTCTAGCATATGAGTAATCTCTGTGGTATTTCTGGTTTTGGGGAGGGTGGAAAGGGAGAAATTTAGAAATTTAAGAGCAGGAGGAGACTGGGTAGTTCACTGATTATATGCCCTACAGGAAAGAGGTTATCTGTTTCACTGTCTGAAAAACTATTTAACATGTAACAATCACAAATGCTGAAAATGCTCTGCTGTCTCCTTACCCCTATCCAATACAGGAACACGTACCTTCTGAAGACTCCTTCCACGCCGGTAATACCCATTCCATCCACAATGTCCCTGGTTAATCTAAATGGAACAGTCTCTGGTGTGGGAAGGATTTTACCTTGCTCAAAAGCCACCCCTAAATGAAAGGATAATAAACATTTTAAATAAAGATTTTTAAAATGTTAATGTAAAAAAAAAAAAAAAAGTAAGGTTCTCTTGCCTGTCCCACTTACCCAGATCTATATGCACTAGTTCTGCTGTTTGTTCATCTATCAAGATATTCTGAACATGTCTGTCTCCCAGTCCAAGAATGTAGCCAACTAAAACAAAAAGGTAAGTGCTGAAACCGTATTTGTATGCCATAAAAACCAGGGACAAATTAACACAGAGAAGATTATGAGATTCAGTGTATGCAGACAAATTAAAAGTGAGAATAATTCTTCCCCCAAGTATATATATTATTCCAGTAAAGAGCAAATGCCATTCCACAGATCCAAAAAGAAAAGGTTATCAATGCAATTGCAAAAATGTTATTCCCCTACAGATGTGTATTTTTTTACCTACTGCACAGAATTCTTGCCCATTTCTCTCTATAGATAGGTTAGGCAAATTATTTCACAGCTTTCAAAAAAAAAAAAAAAAGATACAAATCAAGTGCATAATACAATTAGGATTTGTTATTATTACTATCTTTAAGACAACCTTTTAACTCACAGTATCACATAATCCAGAAAACAGGACTAGACATAATTCAGTCTATAATTGGGCAGCTCAACTATATCTGAATGTATCACCTGAGAGATTCTTGTCTAAATCAATTATAAAAATCTCCAGTGATAAAACTGTAAGATCTTTCATGTAAGCCTATTTCAGTGCTTTACCATCCTTAAATGTAGAAAACCTCCAAACTAAATCTCCCTTGCTGCAATTTACACCTGTTACTGTTTTTCTGTTAGCTGATGGACATGGATAGCAGTAGTATCTCCTAGAAAAATCTTTCACCTGAATTCTGATAAACTGTAGATTTACTTCAGGGGTTTTTTTCAGCACAAAGGGAGCATATAAACAACACGTTAACATCTAAAATAGAATCTACTGCAATGTATACAATCTACTATCAAAAGTCTTACAGAGATAAAATAAAGAACTCAGTCATCCAAAGAAAATCCACAATCCAAGTACATCTATTTCCTTATTCAGACAGAAAAATCAAAGAAAAAATGCCAGAGCTCAAATAACCATTACAGCCATGGCTACTGATGCCAGTACAAAGAAAGTAAAAGATCAAGCTTTTCAACTCAAGTTAAAACATTTGAGGCTACAGATTAAATGTTAAATCAAAGTAACAGGATTAGTCAGTCAGGTAGAAACTTAAAAAACCTACCAGAACCCCAAAATACAAACTGCTATATAAAACAAAGAAACAAGAATGTTACTCTTATCTTTCTACTGCAGGAAAGCGGGTAGGGAGGTATGAATCAGAAACCTGAATTACAAAAGCAATGCTGGTGTCCTTGCTGGCATTTTTTGCTCCCTACTCCTCCTACTCTGACACGTGACAAAAGCAGAACAGATGTAATTTTACCAGTTACCTCTGAAATGCTATAAACTCTTTGTTTATATAGTCTAAAACCCCAACGGCAAGTTATACCTATAGAGGATGTTGCCACACTGCGAGTGTACGCCAACCGTTTTTCAAACCACACAGCTGGATCCAGGAATTTCTCCATGCAGAAATAACGAAACACAGGTTGAAAGTTCTTGCAGACTTCCATGAAGATGCTGCACTTCTCCTCAGAATGTTTCTTCTGTGCATCCTTTAAACACATCAGAAATATTTTCCACATGACTGACTACAATCCTCCTTCCTCTACTCCCTCCCCTCCATCAAATGTTGTTCTCACTCCTTTCTCTCTCTGAGCTATGAATTAATGTCTTTTTTACAGCAATCATTAATGCACCTATCTATCTGTTTTACCAAACAATTCTATTTTCATACACAACTCATGGGATGCTTGGAAAAAACACACACTGCTATTTCCTTGCTTCAGCAGGTGTCGGCATTTTATACGCATGTACAGGTAAATGCATCTTGTTGGAGATACTTCCCCTTGCACTCTGTTCCGGTAGCTTTGCTTATCTGATGGCTTCATGTCGCTGTGAGGAAGTCACTATCACTCAATTCACATGCAAACGCTTCACAAAACCAAAATCAAATATACTTTTTTAGGAAATAATTTCTTGCACAATCATGGCTATATAAAGTAACAGGTAAACCTATTTGCAATTTTCTAAATGTATGGTGAGGTGGTTTATGGTACTAAACTGAACTAAACTAAAAGTCTGAATATCTACTAATTCCATGCCACCGGTCATATTCATTATTATATAATAAAAGTACAGTATATAATTCTCCGTAAATTCCACCCTCCCAGTAAAGAATATGAGCCAGCTGTTTGGGGTTTTTTTTGTTATTTTGACTCACCGTCATTATTTTCTGACACTCATAACTGGAGTAATCTTTTGGCCTGTATCTCTTGTGAGCTCCCTCTTCAACATTCACAAGAAACTCCCCGATGGGAGTTGTTCCTGAGCACCACTCAAGAACCCCGCTTCTCTGAGAAAGGGGAACCACCTGTAAAAACAAAACCACTGCTGCAAGGGGGAGGGTTACACACACACAACCATGAATGCGCATGCTGCAGGGCATGGGTGCCTATTTGTGTTTGCTTAAAGACAGGAGACCAAAGCATACAGCTGACCACAATGTATGTTTTAAAGATACGTGTATACATATCTCAAATGCTCTCAAGGTTCTTCTACCAAATACTTGCAATTTTTTTCCTAGCCCAAAGAACCTTCCCCTACTTACTTCAGTACAACCGAAGGACTCCACTCAATCTGCACGCTTGCGTCAGTACCCTTAGATGACCTGTGACTGCCAACAGCTTGCTATGCTTGAATGTGATAAAAGCAGCATTTGTGCGAATTGCACGTAAAAAGTAAAATCTGGAAAACACGTGGCAGCTGCACGAACATACTAGGCTTGTCTTAGTCTGCCTCCCTCCCACCCCAGGGAACAATTGCTCACTTCTTAACTGGCTGTAATAGTTACCTCAGCTGCTGCAGCAGGCAGTACTGGCCAGAATGAACAATCTGTCTGCAGAGAAATAGCTACTGCCTGTTTCCTTCAATTTTCTTTTCTTATGAAAGTCGCTTTATCTCATAATGCAACCTCCATTCTCTTTTCCGTGCCCTCATTCATTTTTACACAGATAAAAACCTGAGTCTTCATTCAAAATTATTCAAAGACTGTGACTCTACCTCCACCTGTGAATTCTTAAAACTCCGCTAGCAATTCAGGTAAGCTCCTCTAGAGATTCTGGAGTGTGCATTTCTCATGTCAAAGACAAGAACTTTTATTTAAAGAGTACTTACTCAGAGGTCACCTTCACAGCTATAATTATAATCCCAAGCACACAGAAAAAGAGGAGGAGGACAAAGAAAGTTTCTGTTCAAATACATTTTCTGCATTTACAGTAAGAATTTACTGCTGTATTCCCTATTTCAACAAAAACGGTTCTGCAATTCAAGTTCTGCAGAACAAACACTAGATGGGACTTCTGGATTCAATTGTAAGGAATACTGCAAGACTATAATTAATTTTTAATTAATTAAGGAATATAGCAAGACTAAAATTAATGAGATTAAATTAATTAATTAAACAAACTTGTATGCTCAAGTTTCATGACTAGCAATTCACAATTCGAGGACAGTCCATGTCTTAATTTCTTCTCAATTTTAAGTTCATATAAAGAAAGCTTTTAAGAGTATTTGGGCATGAGAATTTGTTTTTAAGGATTTGGAAAAAATTAAATTAAAATAATTGTTGTAATAATTAAATTGTATTATTTGTTTATTCCATTCGTTAAGGAGGAGTGACTATTTTAATAACATAAATAAATACACTTTTATATTGTCTCTGGATTGAAAAAAGGAGAATGGGGAAATAAGCTGTATTGGTAGCATTTATTCCTCTGCTGCAGCAGCTGTTCAGGATTACCTTGTACCTTCGGATAGTTAATTTTCTCTTTCGTGTTTCAGTGTTTTGCTGGAGCAATGAATTGCACATCTGGAAAACCTGTTGCATAACAGCATCTTGTCTCAGGTCATCACGCCCCTTCAGCATAAACAGAAAAAGGCAGTTCAAGAACACTTCAGCATCCAACTTCTTGTTCAGCAGCTTTAAAAAATTATTTAAAATAATTCCATAAAACACAAGTTACTTTTCCACAATAATGAACTGTAATAAAATGTAATTAACGATTGCTTTTTTTCTGTATTTGGTTTCCTAATAGTGCTCAGCTGCTTAAGCAGAACCATCACTAACTTAAATCATCACCTTTTCCTTCTTTTTTATGGCAAATATTATTTGATTAAGCTTTCAATCAATGTACATGGCTTACGGTATCCTTTCTAAAAGCAGGTGTTTCGTTCACCATATTTAACAATCCAGCACACAGCTGAAGCAGCACTACTTGGTACTGCAGTTCTGATTATTGGATGCAGATCTAGTGATTCATGCTTCTCTTTAAAACTTTCAAAACTACCCCATACTTAACAGCCAAACAGAATTCTCCCAGCAGCTCCTGAATGCATACATTCAAAGATGGAATTAAATCAACAGAGTTTAAAGAGAAATAAATTGTTTTCAGAGATTTTGGGGTTTGATAAGTATGTTTTTGATTGTCTCTGAATTGTAATTCTTTTTATATGGGGAAGAAAGAAAAAAGGAGGTATTTAACACAAAATGCTGATGGCTTTTATTTCCTGTACACTCCATATCACTAGTTGAGACGTGACCGAGCGAGTCACAGGTCTGGTAGTTGTCAGGTAAGCTACTGTATTTTACATGCACTGTTGAAAGTAATTACAAAAAATACTTAGTATTATTACTTACATGATTATTTATATTATTTGTTGTTATATTACTTATTATTACTATGTAATTTCCTTTATGAAAGCATTCCTGAACTGAGAAAACTGACACTGAACTGTGAAAAGTCTGTTCACAGAACAGACTTGATACATGAGAAAACTGACAAGAGACATTAAAAAAAATTCCAACATACCAAGCCTGCGATGTCATTACAAGTGACAGAACCTACCTTAACCAGCTGTCTCCTTTCTTTACCATCTGAGCCTACACAGTCTATTATTTTAGGCAGATTCAGGCCTCCTGCTAAGCGAAATTCTGGCTTAAAAGACCTTATTGTCACTAGATTTTCATATTGTCCTGTAGGATCCACCTGAAATTACAAATTAGTTTAAAATTAATACAAGTATTACCTCCAAGTCTCTCTGAGAAAGTGGTAGTGAGTTGTTTGCAGACCTTGTTGCAGATACACACTGAATATTAATATGAGCATTCCATCATCTACAAGGATAATACAAAGGCTACAAAAATAGGCTGAGCAAAGGAGTGAGTCTTTTTCCTCCCTGTTCACCTCATTGGTATGTGGTGCTGCTGACTTCCACTAAACAACATCTGACACAACTTTAGCCTGACCCCAACTAGCACTCTTGCAAGAAAATGTTCAGGTACAGCTGGGGAGCATTAGGCTCACATTAGGCTCAAATGGACCCAATCTACAATCCTAAAACTGTTGCCGTCTATAGGATCTGTATCTTCAGCCATTCTCCATATCCTGGTGCCCCAGAGCTACCCTACTCAGCTGTAAGGAAGTACCAAGCTGTTGGCATCACAGACCTCCAACCATTTCAGACAGTTTGCATTGGAGAAGAAGAAAAGCAAAAAGGACAATTGAGCTGTACAAAGGAGCAACACCTGGGGCCAACAGGAGCCCTAAAAACAAATGCTATTTATCATGGTGGCAACTTCTGGCTTCTGAAGTCAAATGGCATAAACCAGTCCCTTGGCTTGTTTTATTTAGCTTTATAGACAGAGCCCGAGGGACTTCAGCACAGGGAAGTTTGGCTTCAAAACATTTAAATTTTAGGTGGCTGGCCCAAAAAGCAGCTCTACACTCCTGAAACTGGCAAGGTTCCTAGGTAGAGCATGCAGCATCTAAGAACGGGTGCCTATGCATCAATCCAATCAACAACTTGTGCTAATGGGAATGGATCATTCACCATCACTGAATGGTAAAAAAAATACAAGCTGGCCATTTAGGAACAGCAGAAGAGACATACCTATTAATTCTTATACTTTTCTGGGCATTAAGTCTCTTCCTGCAACTCTAAGCTAGCACCGACAAAACAGGAGATTCAGATTCCCAGGTCCTCTCTGTGATGCAGGCAGCTCATCACCCACCCCTTTTGATAACGAAACACTCGTCAGGGGTAACAGTGGCAAAGCCGTCTTCACACAATAAGCCACTATCTAGCAAATATAAGACTTGGGGTCAACATCTTCTACAGCCTAAGGAAACCATCTCACCCTGCATCTCCCACCTGACAGGAAAGGACCCCTGGTAGGCTGGCCTGGAAAGAACATGGGAATTCGATGAAGAAATCTATGACATGATTGTTATTATAAAAATTTGAAGCCGATTCTATAAACTGATGTTACAGCATGTATCTATTTCAACTTCAGTCACCTTAACTTCCATGGTAGGAACAACAACATCCTCCAAATTCTTCAGTTTATGAATTGGCTGGTCAGCAGGAATACTTATTCCTTCTGTAATGAAAAAGAATTCTTACTTTTAAATTCAGAACTATAAACATAGATTAAAGTTCAGTAAAAGAGCTTACACTGCTTTTGGGACCCAAAACCTCACTGTATACTTCTGTCTTCTGATGAAGATGACCACAGGACAACTGGAGTTTTCTAGAGTTTCATACTTAAAGTCTGAACCTTACAGTGCAAGTAATTACTGTGACTTTAAGTTCAGAATAAGTTCTATGTTTATCAAAAACAGGACCCAGTGCTACCATACTATCTCCTAATGTACCTTCACTATTAAAAACAAAAATCATTTTTCCAAGACTTACTTCTTTGAGATTTCCATGGAGTAGCATCTACATTTGCTAAGGTGATGTAAGCATCACAAAGTGCTTCAATGTCTCGAACCATAGGCGCTCTCCTTCTTCTTACAGTATTGACTATATTCCTAGCAGCCTCCATTCTGTCCTAAAAACCCTCAATGGAATAACACGCAGTTAAGTAAGTACAATTGAGATACATCCTATGAAAACAGAGAAAGTTGCAATAATGGACAGTCCCTTGGGATATGAACAAAACTAATCCGAACAAGAGTTCCGTGCTGCACAATCTGAGATAACAAGTAAAATATTATTGCGGGTTGAAAGGGAGCAAATCTGTCCAGGTAAAGAGCAAAACACCTGAAAAATTCTATAGAATAAGGGACAGGCAGTTCTGGATGTGCTTCCACCATCTTCCTGTGTGTTATTTCCTCCCAACTGAAGAAAAAGCCTGTATGCAAAAGGCAAAAATCTGACCACGTTGTCCCTTCTGTGCCTAACTAAGAGATCTAGCTGTTTAGTGTAATCCTACTCCTAAGCGTAGGATGAACTACAAATATGACAGAAAGGTGAAAAAAGGCCAAATAAAATTGTCATGAAAAATTTTATCAGTGTGGGTTTAAGAGGGTAATGCCAAAAAAACATGCCAGGGCTACAGTGATGGGGGAAAGAAGGGGCATTAATCTATGAGAACGGCATAAAATATGAGATGATTCCAAAGACAAGTTTCAACAAAATTTAAGCAATAACAGCATTAACATGAAGCCGCAGTTCAGCATTACCCATCATCATGGCTTTTAACATACAAAGGTCATATAAAGGAACAAAATATATATTGCAAACGGCTAAATACTTAGAACAGATGTTACCACTCAAAGCAGAAAAATTACTTAATTCAGTATGTACTTTCAACAATAAGCCCACTCAAGTCTTTGTTGCATCTAAAATGCCTTTTACAGAATCATACATCAAGGACATTTATCACAAAACTCTTCACAATAACTGGGTCTATTTGTTGCAAGAAATGTTAACCATATTTTGTTCAACCCCATAATTAGTTCTTTACATAATAGCTACTAATGCATGCACCAAAAGAAAGGGGTTTTAATTATTAAAAGTACTTTTTTCCTCCTACCCTTTCTTAACAAATGTCAGCTGATGAGCTCTACACTAGAATACCCCTTGACATAATTTTTTTTTTTCAATTTTAAACAAAATTAAAGGACTGAATGTGATTAATATAACAGAATTTTATGTACTCACCACATCAAGCTGGGAGATTTCTTTTGGTGCGTTTTTAATTAACTTATTTCTTCTTATTGCATCTGGTTTTGTGAGGAGTTCATCTTTGTTTGCATTTGCCAAAGCGAGTATTACAAACAAAGTATGATGTGGATGATCCAGTGAAATTCTGGACATTAACTGTCAAGAAAACCAAAAAGATCCCCTTATTGAAAACTGCACAGATGAAAAAAATTTGCTTAATTAACATTATTAATTCTTTTGAACTTCTAAGACTCCTAGTAAGAAATTAAAAGTAATTCTTAGATGGTATTTCCACAACTAAAATACATTCAAAGTATATTCCTATACCTGCATAAGACTACTCTTATACGACAAATAACAGCAATTAAGTAGCAAGGAAAAAAGTCCCCAAAATTCTCCCCCCACTACGCTGATTTTTGCATCACTCACTTTCAATACACCTTCATCACCTGTATAACTCATTTAGCTACAACTGCTCAATGGAAGTTACATATTGTTTAGAAGTATGTACTACTAAGCCAATCAAGATATTGTTAGACAAAAAAGCATAAATTACATTATTCAGAACTTCATGAAATCCTAAACCACCCATCATCTTGGTTCCCATCCGAGCAGCCAGCTGGTACATCAGAGGCAAAAACTTGTATGAAGGGATCTTCTCTGCGTTTTTCTGTAGCAGAGAAAATTAAATTACAAAGCTGCACTAACACCAAAAAAGCCATTACAAATATATAAATAAAGTAAAACAAATATAATATCATGTAAAGGCTAGAAATGTTGCATTAAAAAAAAAAACACAACTGAGAGTAAGCATTGCTATGTGATCAAATGGCAATCCAGTATCACACCATCTTGGTCCATGTCTCCTAAATGCTACAAGTACTTCATAAGAAAACAACTATTTTCTAGTCTATTACAGCAGAGTTTTAAATATATTGATTCAGGATTAATTTCTAGATTCTTTGTGGCAAGAGACAATGGCAAGAGACAATCCTAATAAAAAAACCCCTACAATATAGTTTAAGATAAGAAACAACTGTGTGTTAAAAATATGAGTAAAGCAACACCTTCTATTTTTCAAAGTTAATTGTAACACAAAGTGAATATTTAAATTACACAGATCTCTGTTATAAACAGATCATTCGGGTAAGAGTTAACAGATTTCCTGCATGATTCTAGATGTGACAGAAGCAGCCTCGGAATGAGAAATTTACTGGTCCCAGGCTACGATGTTACACAGACAATCTAAAAGCATATCCTTTCACCTAGAAGTATATATAATGTAAATGAGAATAATGTACTAAAGGATGCTGAAGATGGGATTATCCAAGGTATGTAAAGAACAAGACGACAACAGTGAAAGATCATTAGATATGCTTAATCATACAGACCTGTCAAATCAAAATGCTAAATTAAGTGAAATTAAAATGCACTGAGAATTGCAGCTCTCCCTGATATAAAATCAACTGATGAGCAATGATGACTGAAAAAAGCAAGTTTTGAGGGAAAAGTTAAAGAGATACATAAGAAAGCATACTGCACAGCACTATAACTCATCTAGGAGAAGAAGGAGAAGAAAAATGGTCAATCTAATGTTAAAGCCATAAGGAGAAGCAACAGCAGACCTTCATCATTTCATTGACTCTATCAACTCCAGAATTTTCAAGCCATAGGGAACAGAGTCGGAAGATCCACATATCATGTTCTTCTCCACTTAGTAAACAGCTGATATAGTTCTCCACTGCTTTGCCCAAGAAACGTTTACGATCCTCAGTTAGGGCACGTATGGCAAATTCATCCAGTTCAAGTTCTCGCTGAACCTTCACTGTGTATCTGTGTAAACAGACATTATTTGTAAACAACACGTTATCTCTTAATGAACTTACAGCAAGGCTGTCCCTAGTTCTCTTTGTCTGGTAAGTACAAGCACAGTAAAATAAACAACTGAAAACTGTGGGAGCTATTCCTTTGGTGTATGTTCACACAGACCCATCACTGTAAGTAAATTTTCAGTCAGCGTCCTTTTAATGATTTAATTTCTATATTGGTGTAAATGTGAATATCCAGTACAAATAATCTGTGTAAAGACGTCAGTTTCCAACAGCTGAAGTTCAATTTTTCCCCCTCACTTACGATTGCTCTTACTAAATCTTTCAGAATTCTGTATTTAGATTAATTTTATTTTTTCACCAGATGTGTAATGGAAAAAAAATCTCAAACTCATTTATTTTTACTCTGTAACATTTTCTCTGCCAAATAAACTGAAAAGATTCAGGGAATAAATGTGAATTCTGGCCCATGATCATCCATACTGCTTAACTGCTGTAACACACCTGGGCTTCACTTTTGGCCCATCTAGCACTCCTAGACCCTGTTCAGGCACAGTTCACACACTATTCACATCAAGCGCTACAGATTTCACCGCTGTTTTGTGGAGAAAGAAAAATTCAGCTCTAGAGGTGCCACCCACGCTGTACCACTCGCCGAAAGAGTTAGTAAAGCTGGAGCCTTTGATAGCTTCAGAGTAACCGCCTCTCCATTTGCACGCTCACCTGTTTGTCTGAACTCTGCGCTCCCTAAGGAGGCCAACCTCCTCCTTGGCCTTCTTCAGTAACGCCTGCTTATTTTCAAACTCTGAGGATTTCATGTAATTCTCAATTCTTTGGTACTGATTATCTGAGAAACGAGCCAAAGACAGGAAAGCCTTCATCTTCCCTTTCTTCAGCTCATCACTGCTGTCTCCGCTGTGGCTTGCAGCAATTTCCACAGCCTAAAAGGGAAGTTACAATAATGATAAGACTGATAATGAGGTTAACAGTGCTGCATAATATTTGATTAAACTCTTCCACGGTAAAATAGAATGGCTGAGGTTGGAAGGGACCTCTGGAGGTCATCTTGTCCAACCCCCCTGCTCAAGTAGGGTCACCTGCTTCAACAGGTTATTCAGTGTTGATTGGGATGAAATATCTACGCATAGAAAATAAAACCTACCAGGCTGAATATTTTTCTCCTAAGTGAATTTAATCTTTGAGGACTGTTTCAATGCAAACAGTTAAAAACATTATCCTGTATGAAACAGCTTTAATAACCATACAGGAGTCTCCTACAGCTATCTATCTTTCAGACTAACTATGCATGAAGTTTTACAATAATTGTACAACCTTGTATCATAAGATGGTGTGAAAAAAATAGAAGAGTGTCCAAATAGTGCCAAAAAGAAAAGAAAATCATATGTGAAAGATCATCAGAAAAATCATCAGAGTGAAGCACATAGACAGTAGCAGAAAAAAGCAGCTATGTAGAGTTTAATGAATTAGTATGGAATAAAGAAATAGAGAGTGGACAAATATTAATAAAACTGTTTGTATTACTGACTAAGAGTTATAAAAAATTACAGTACTTTGAAACATTAGAACAAGACTTTCCAGCACTTGGAAAGAGAATGCTACAAATGCAATGCCCATACTGAAAACATGGTTAGTGGGTGATCTGTCCTGAGAAGGAAAGGAAGGGGATGGAGTGGAATAGGAAAGGGAAACTGGACTAGTATTTGTCATCACTACACGTCCAAGCCAGTATTACACAGAAGTTGCACTGTGACTTCTATAAAGCCGTATTCTAAATATTTTATAAGGTTACAGTGTTATAAAAATATTATAGTTTCATATAGTATTGTATAAGAAGCTGTATTTTTGATCCAGAAAAATAAAGCCTGCATTGAAAAATTTACTTGGCATTTTAACACCATATTTTAGCACAGTGTTACCTCACAGACTGGATGTACCTTTTCTAAGTATTTCTGCATGATGACTGTAGGGTTTTCCAAGCATGTTTCTGCTAACCAGGTTCCGCACAGCCTCAGACACTCTGTATACATCAATTTCAGATGAGGATCATTCTCAACCTTTGAGAAAGTAAGGGGGAGGAGGGTAAGAGGGAGGCATCAAATAAAAATACCTTTTACATATCGGGCAGGCAATTTATGAAGCTTTTAAACCCCAAATATAATTAAATTACTCAGGCCTATTACACATATCTACAGAGCCATTTGCTATCCACATCTACAGTAGTCAGTAAGGTTAAATAAATCACATTCACATTTTATTTTAGACTAAAGGACAGCACATATTTTTAAACACCTAACAGTTTGAACAATGAGAAACAGAATAAAACAATGACAAACTGTAATAAAAATTAAATACATTCATGGCATGTTTCCAGACTTGTATTTTCTAATATCCCCATTAGAAGTATCATAGTACACTCCACAGGAAACGTTTAGGAATTGCGTGATCATTACATTTTTCAGACAGACCTCTACATGGAAACTTGTTTAAAAGTGCTCTGAGACGATAACGGAGAAGGTTTCCAAAGGACTTGCCTCCAGACTGGAAGCTCAGTTTTAACTGTATAGTAGGACAAGTTTCCAAAATACTTTTAGTACAGAGTACATATTAAAGACCACCTAACCAAGATGGCAATGATGACTGTGAAATACTAAGGACATCACAGGATGTGAAAACATAAAACCTCCTTGTGTGGACAGGGTAAATTTAACACTGGAAGGTGAGAGAAGGACTAAATTTTTAGAGGCCCTCATCAACTGATTCGTCACGGAGCAATCATGAAAATCAAAAGAGGAGCAGCAACTCTTGATTTTGCCCTGATACGCATGGAGAACTTGGCCCAAAATTCTCCAGTTTTTCTGAAGTGTGATACACCTTAATAACGTATATGGACTCAAAGTAGATGTTTATTATCCTCCAAAAAATACTCAAAGAAAGCCACCATAGCTAAACACAAAGGTAAGGACAAAACTACACAAAATGAATTTTTGTCCAAGTGAAAGATATTAAAGATATCATAAAATATCCTGTCAAAAAATAAAACCCCCACCAGGCTGTCCAAAGAACCCAAACAACTTGAAAAAGACTCAACAAATAATAAAAAAGCCTTTTTTGAACATATTAGGAGCAGCTAGCTCCATTAGCTAGTAAACTAGTGGACCAGACAGGCCACTTTGATAAAAGACAGTAAGAGTTATAAAACAAATAGCACTTTAAGAAGATAAAGCAGAAAACCTTTAAATTATTTGCATTTGTGTTCACTGTGGAGATGAAAAGTCCCACTGCAAAGCCTTTCTTTATGAAGAATTCAAAGGTGTTGCTGCTACTGTAGTGTCAACAGCAAAGGCTACTAAACAGACAGACAAAATGAAAACTCAGTTCACCAGGATCAAAGTGTATTTTTCCAAAAGGTCTACAATTCACAGATTAAATAACTGAACTACTTAAAGAGGTATAAAAGCTTTCGCTTAAAACTGCCTTAATATAAGAGGAGTGGCAGGTGTGACACCAACATTTTAACAGGTTCCAGGGAAGCACAGGTCAGTAAGACTTTCAGAAGTGAACAAATCAGAAAAAAAAAACCCAAAACCAAAAAAACAACTCACAAAGAGAACGGATGGATTAATATGGAGAGATGCCAGAACAGCTTTTGTAAAATGACATCACAGAATGACAGAAAAGTCAAAGCTGGAAGGAACCTCTCCAGACCATTTGGCCCAACCTTCTGTTGAAAGCAGGGCTTTAGGCTAAGTTTTCCAGGACTCTCCTAAACTGAGTCTTGACTACTCATTTCCAGCAAGGGAGATTCCGTCACTTCTTTGGCCAAGCTGTTCACAGTCTTTAGTGGTAAAGAATTTTCTTCCTGTATCCAGATGGCATTTCCCTTGAAAAAACTTGTGCCATTGCCTCTTGCCCCTTCACCGTGCATCTTGGTAAGCAGAATTGCCTCCATCTGCACTATAACTACCTTTCGGGTATCAGAAGACTGTGACTAAATCCCCCTAAGCCTTCACTTCTTAAGGCTGTAAAAAGCCAGTCTCTACAGCCTCTATTCCTTTGCCAAGTTCTTCAACTCTTTAATCATTGTGGTGGCCTTCTGTGGGACCCTTTCCAATTTTCCAGTGTCTCCCCTGAATGGTGGACCAAAACTGGACACGTTATTTCAGGTGTGGGCCAAGTGCCAAAACCAGCAGAAGAATCACACTTCTTAATCTACTGGCTACAGTCTTGGCGGTGCAGCCCAGGACCTGGTCCACCTTCACTGCTACAAGAGTGCACTGCTGATCATTTTAGCTTGCTGTTCACTGCGACCCCAGGTCCTTTTTGGCAAAGCTACACCCCAGCCAGTCAGATTCTTCCCTATAATGCTGCTTAAGATTATTCTATTCCAGGTGAAGGACTTCCTACTGATCTCGTGCAGTTCCTGTTGGTACAATCTTCCAAACGATTGAGGTCTCTCCGACTGGTGGATTTCCATTCCCTAGTATCTCTCTCTTTCCAGTTTGCTATTATCTGCAAAATTGGTGAGGAAATTCAGTCCTGTCCTACAGACCTCAGTCATAAAAGTAGTGTCAGACCTGATAACAAACTATAAGGAACTCTACTTCTGACTGGCTACCAGGCTGCCTTTGAATCACCAGCAACCACCCTTTGAGCTCAGCAGCTGAGCCAGTTTTCCACCTATCTTGTCTTGTCGTCTCATCTATCCAGCCTGTACCTTACCAGCCTGTCAGGAACGATACTGTGGGAGACTGGGCCAAATACCTTGCTAAAATCACATCAGATGACACTTTCAGCATGTCTGATGTCTACTGGGCAAACTGTTTCATCAGGAAGACAATCGGGTTGGTCAAGCATGATAAGTGTATTTCTGTGGGATTTTCCCAACCACCTTGTTTTCCTTCATGTGCTTAGTAAAAGCCTCCCTGAAGACCTGTTCTGTAATTTCCCTAGGAAATGAAATGAGTCTGACTGCTCTGTAGTTTCTGATCTTGCTTTTTGCCCTTTTTGTAGATGGGTGGGATTGTCCTCTTCCAGTCATCAGGACTTCCCCTGATTTCCATGACCTTTCAGAGATTATATGGAAGTGGCTTTGACATGATGCCAGCCAACTCTCTTAGCCTCCCCGAACGTATCCCGTTTCCCAAGTCAATTGAACTTCGTGAAGAACTCAATGAGAAAAAGAAGATATGTCTGATTCAGCCTGCTCCAACAGATTCCAACAGTCACATGACATGGTTCTTCTACAAAAGGCTGCTGAAGAAACTAAGTTGCAAGAAATAAAACCCATGATTCTTGGAGGGATAAATAACTAAGATATGCAACAGAAACAGATAGGCCCCTTTTTCCAGGGGAGTTCGGTCGCTAGTGAAAAGCCTCCAAAATCCAGCCATTGTCCTGTTCAAAAGACATTAATGTTGAGAAGGTGATGAGCAATATGGTGATGATCTTGAGTTATTCAAGATGATAAAAACAAGGACAGCCTAAAGAACTGCAGACACACAATACAGGACAATAAATGGAATGAAAAAAATTCTGATGAAATTACCAGCAAAAATGAAATATTAAGTGATGTATGAGAGGGGCAAAAAAACTTCTTGTATACAATGATGGACTGCAAAATATTCCTGTTTGGAAATGTAACTATAAAATGTTACCTCACTATGGAGAATGGAGACAGGGAACATGCATTCAGTGTTTTTTTCCAAGATCAGAACTAACATCAAATGAAGTTGGGGGTTCAAAACAAACAAAAGGAACCGGCTCTTAAAACTGTGGGAATTAAGCTGTGAAACTCCTTGTTGCCATTTTTTGGATATTGAAAGCTTACAGATTCAAAAAGTGACAGGACAAATTTATGGTATAAAAAAAATATATTGGAAGGAATTACCTACAAAGAAACTACCTTTGGTTCAGGAAGTTCTTGTGCTACGAATCAGTCTGGGGGAGTACTCTGGCTATATAGCCCAACTATTCTTTACACTTTTTCTTAGAACTTCGCATTGCCCATTACTGAGATGGGAGAGAGGGATTTTTGTTTCCGTTCTTGTATTCTGAACTGGAGATGGGAATATAGCATTTGCTTCACATCAAATGACATAATTTTTCAGAAAGTTTACAAAAAGATCTAAGATAACTAAGACCCAGAGGCACTTGCTGAAGTCAATTTTGATGAGACAACATTCCACTGTTTGAGGTAAGGTTCCATTTTCAGGAGTACAACATAAAACATCACAGGGGATGATTCAAAGACAGGGAACAGCATCCCAAATCACATCTGTGTTCCTTATTAGTTCATTTTAGGATTAGTTCAAGGGACAAAGAAGTAGTGAGTATTTATCAGTCAAAAACTTTCCTAGAATTTCTATACACTTTGTGATACAGCTTCAGCCTGCTGAAATAGAAGCCTCAACTCATACTCCCACTTTTGCAAAAAGACTCCCTACAGACGTCGGGCATGCCTGCAACAGAGGTATGCTCCTTTAGCATAAAATATATTGTTACTGTCTCCCTGGATTAGTCTTCTTTTACACAATAAGGACCAGAGATAAAATCTTTTACTATTACTACTGTTCTCCTAACAAAGCCATGTATGCTATTACAGTTCCTAATAGCCTATGTATCAGAAACGGTGTGGCCAGCAGGGCCAGGGCAGTGACCGCCCCCTGTACCGGGCACTGGTGAGGCCGCACCTCGAACCCTGGGTTCAGTGTCGGGCCCCTCGCTGCAGGAGGGACGTCGAGGGGCTGGAGCGTGTCCAGGGAAGGGCAGCGGGGCTGGGGAAGGGGCTGGGGCACAAGTCCTGTGAGGAGCAGCTGAGGGAGCTGGGGGTGTTCAGCCTGGAGTGGAGGAGGCTGAGGGGAGACCTTATCGCTCTCTACAGCTGCCTGAAAGGGGGGTGTAGGCAGCTGGGGGTCGGTTTCTTCTTCCAAGCAACAAGTGATAGGACAGGAGGAAATGGCTTTAAGTTGCACCAGGGGAGGTTTAGGTTGGATATTAGGAAAAATTTCTTCACCGAAAGGGTGGTCAAGCATTGGAACAGGCTGCCCAGGGAAGTGGTTGAGTCACCATCCCTGGAGGCATTTAAAAGACATGGAGATGTGCTGCTTAGGGACAGGGTTTAGTGGTGGATTTGGCAGTGCTGGGATAACGGTTGGACCTGATGATCTTAAAGGTCTTTTCCAATCTGTATGATTCTATGGCTAAACAATCCTTCTTGGCTATTAGTTTGTTTACCTGTTGGCACAGAATAAGTTGATACATCTCTGTGTAACAGTTTTGTTTAAAACAAGCTACTTTTTTATCAAGGGAAATCACCTCTAATATTAAAAATCTATGTATTTCACAGTGGTAGCACTGGAAACAAATTAACGAATAATGGATTCTAACATTTGCTACTCTTACAGACTCACTTTGAAAACCCCTGGTAAGATTTGTTAATACAGGTTTTCCTGCTTTCAGACATTCTGAGAGTACAAATCAGATTTAATAATATTGCAGACAGCCTTTTAATTTTCTTCCAAGGGAAAATTTCAGAAAGTGGAAATGGGATCTTAAATAATTTAATTCCCATAAGTTTATATAATATATAACACATACCTGAAACCAATCTGCATCTAATTTTTTTATCAGACTTTTAAGAATACTCAGTGCAAGACTCTCTTCCTTTTTAGCCCAAAAAACCTGAGCTTCTTCTAGTTGCCATTCAGAAACTCCGTATCCTGTTGGATTGTGTTGTTTGATCTGAAACATAGCTCTTTCTGGAAGCTGAAATTGAAAAAAACATTATAAAACATTCTTTAAGTGAAATATATGTATCTCACAGAAAGTTTTGTATTTAAACTCCATCTACATTTGCTCTAGTTCCATGGCATATTCTGCCAATCAAATGCTAAGAATTTATTTGCAGGAAAGAGATGAAGTTATTTTTCTATATACTTGCAGAAAATCCTCATCTGCAACCAAAATAGACTATGGAATTAACCTTCATAAACTCAAAACTAAAGTATCAATGTTTAACATTTTAAATTACTTGGAGGTATAAAGTACAGAAATTCTACAATCAGTACCTACTGAAATAATGGATTTATAATTTTAGCTTAGTGATTAATATTATATCCTAAGAGAAGGCAGAAAAATAATACAGAAACCGGCACCACCATATACTAATTCTTTTGTATGCCCACCCCTTCACGCATATCACTGGTGAAGTAATGTCCTCATTATTTAGTAATCTAATATCACTATGATACTACAAAAAGCAAACTACCTTTTTAACAATGGCAAAGACTGAGGCTAAGGTGTATTCTCACAAGCTGTCCAACCAACAACCAAATCAATTAAGATTTTAAATAGGCATGGTAAACAACTAAAAGGTAAGAATGCCTGTAAATGACAATGTAAGTTTGGGTACTTCAATAAGTGGTCAGTGTGATGACTCTCTATGACACTCTCTTCTTCTCCTGACAGATGGTAGTGGCACCAAAGAGGAAGAAAAGCTATTAGTTGTAAAGAGTGCTTCCTCAAAATCTTTCCTACATCCAGACACTTAATGTTGTCAACTACCAGCACGCCAAAAGGAAAGGGTTATCATGCCATGGTGTACTGGGCCTGGCTGAGCCCCATAGCAGCGCTCGTACTACTGTGCTTGTATCGGTAGCTGGGAAGGTGGTGGTAACACCCCGGTGTTTTGGCTCCTGCCGAGCAGTGCTCGCACGGCATCACGGCTGCCTCTCCAACATTGCCCCCCACCCCTCACCAGCAGGCTGGGGGTGAGCAACGTCTTGGGAGGGGACAGAGCCAGGACAGCTGACCCACACTGACCAATTGGATGTTCCATACCTCACAACGTCTGCTCAGATATAAAAGCTAGGAGAAAGGAGGAGGAAGAGGGAGTATTTGTTATTTGTGACGTTTGTCTTCCAGAGCAACCACTCATGTACTGAAGCCCTGCTTCCCGGGAAGTGGCTGAACATTGTCTGCTGATGGGAAGTAGACCTTTGTTTTCCTTTGCTTCCACATATGCAACTTTTGCTATTGTTTCATTAAATTGCCTTTATCTTGACCCACAAGTTTTTTTTCCATCTTATTTTCTCCCCACCCCCCCTGTTCTGCTGAGGAGGGGAGTGATAAAACAGCTCGGTGGACACCTGGTGTCCAGCCAGAGTGAACCCACCACACATGGTTTGAAATACTGATAAGGCCCAGAAGTATGCCCCAAAGGTTGCATATGACCTACAACGCTGAAGAGGCTGGAACAGTTTTTTCAGAAACACACTGGCTCAATCTTTCAAAACCTTCTAATCTTCCCAAAATATGGTGTCCCAATTTTAATCTTCTTCCGTAACTAAAAATCAAAGTGGGAAAAAATTAACTTCTGTTGAGGCTCTTCCACGACACTCATCACCACAGTGCAGTGGCTGAGCAGGCATGAGATAAAAACATTCTGAAGTAATTTTCCCAAACAATTCTGGAGGCACTGAGTAGACCTTGCAAATTTATGACATAAAAGACAGCTGTCCTACTGATTTCAAAATTATTCACAAAAAGAGTTAGAACATTCCTGAAATCAAAGTTTAATACAGTTTCATAAGAGAAGTCTTAAACATCTTTCCAGGTTATATGTTTAGCTGTAACTACTTTCTGCAGAGGTTCTTGGAGGATATTGTTGCTCTATAAATTCTTGTTGAGTTGCTCCTTCAGATGCACTACCTAGAACAAGGCAAGACTGACTCTGAACCTTAAATGCATTAGCAGCTGTGGAAACCACTGATACTGCAAATCCCACTAATTCATTCACAGGGATTTACCACAGTGCAACGATGCTTAAGAGTATAAAACCTTGAAAACACTAAATATACAGGAGCAATGGAGTTCTTTTTGCAGCATTCTTTCTTTAGTCTGGAATACTAACAACAGTATGATGGAATTGAAAGCTGGATATATAAACGGGCACCAAAATTAAGTAACAGAGTTATAAGAGCATTCTTCAACAAAATTTCATTTTTATATCATCTACCTCACGGAGTAGCTTAGTTATGACCAAATTCAGAACACGTGCCCATAAATACAACTTATGAATAGGTTCTACATAGTTTAAGTCTCCAACTAATTGATTTATTGAATAAAATTAGAATACAGTTAACTTTAGTACTGTTAAAAAAGAAGTTATTTTATGAACTAAAAAACTAAACATCCATCACTGATCTTTCCTGGAATTTGTTACCTGTGTATTTTTAGCAGTTCTTGCCAGTCTAGAGAGCTCCACTAGGTGTTTGGTCAGGATGTCTTTAATACATTCTCTTTTGTTATTTTCATTCTCCTTTTCAAGCAAGATCTCCAAAATTACAGTGCGCAGAGCCATGATAGGTTCCTGGAAACAGAAGTCACTGTCCTTGAGAAGCTCAGACTGTCTCTGCCATTTCAAATAAGTATCGTTCAGTTGTTGAGTAGTAACAGATCTGCAATTGTTGCCAAAAAAAAAAGACCTGTTATTAATTCTCACTAAATATCAGTGAAATGCAAGACAAGTAACAGAAGTAAACTCCCAAGGTAGTTCAGTTCAAAACCAAGAAACAGTCCATAAAACTCTAAAATGACTAATGTGCAGAATAAAATGGCAGGCTTCCAGTTTTAACAAACATGAAGGTCTAGAAATCAACATTAGCAGGGTGTGCAACTCCACTGCAAACATTTTTTAGCAACAATGTCGTGTTAAAAGGTCCACCAGCAAAAAGAATCATGTTGAAACAGAGAGCTGCTTAAAAGATTAGAAACCAAGATTCTTATTCCATTATATAGGTCATATATGGCTTAATGTAAGAATAAATTCCAAACTGTGATATTGTAGCTGTGTAGTATGTTGTTACATGTATTTTCTTAGGCAACTCATTATCGGCAAACAGCAATGGTTCATAGATCCCAGGCATGGTAGATGGCTGTAGGATGGCTATAAGCTACCAAACCGATAAAACTATAGCAGAAAAAAATCAGCATCAATAGCACCACAGAGATAAATACCTTCCTATGATTAAAAAGTAATGTTAAGAATTGAGATAGAATACTGACAGTAATAGCGGTCCATGAAGAAAGTTATTCAAATTGAAACAATTTTCAATAGATCTATGGGTATCATCAAGGAAATGCAAAACATTTTTAGAATGGAAACTAGAAGACAATGACTCAGTTTAGTAAACCAAAGCCTAGGAGATATGACTGACAACTTGGACTATAGCAGGGAACTCAAAACAAAGGAAAGAAAGCAATTATCTAAAAAACAGTATTGGCACAGTATCAAATAATTAAAACTAGACCATGACTAAATCCATCTGGAAATAGGGAATCTAGATTTGTCTTCACATAGTAATGTTAAAATCTTTTATTTTTTAAGTTATATTTTTTAAGATGAAGTTTGAGATGTTCATGCATAAAATTTGTTGAGGTGGTTTTATTTTTGTGCCAGACTTGATTACCAAAAATCCTGAAAACTAAGAAGTATGAAACAAGCTTAAAAAAATACCTGGAGAACAGCAGACCGATATTTTCCAACTCTCCAATTAGCTGTAGTCTGCAAAGAGTTGGATATAATGAATAAACAGACTCCAGACTGCCTTTACACAGCTCTTCTACTTCATTCACTCTATGGATTTAACAGAGAAATAGTAAATTATTATTTTTTAATATCCACAAGTAATTCCAAGTATCCATAACACAATTTCCATACAGCAACCAGAATTGAAACAGCAACACTATTCAGTTCAGAAATATTTTGTATTACCATTGAAGTTCAAAAAATTAAGTTTGTCAATAATCAAAAACACTGTAAGCATATATAAACTCCAAAGCCTATCTGACGGCTCAGCTAAAGAAGAGCAGTCAGCATTTAAATCCACTTAAAAGAACTGCAAAGTAAGGGATGTATACTACAGGAAATGTATCTTCAATTAGCAAACAAATTGTATATGCACAACAGACAAATTTAAGTTAATCAACTTAGAAATGAAGTTGCAGTCCATAATTTTTAATTTTATTCTATGCATGAGTCTTTATTCAAGCCCATAAACCCCCATAATAGTCTTTCATGCATAACTTGTGAGTACAAGGTCTCTTTCTCCCTAACAGCAGAGTATGAGCATTTGCATGCAGTTACCTGGCATCTTTAAGACTCTCATAGAAAGCAGAGAATTCCTTATCTCGTAAAGACTGAAGAGCATCATACAACGATTCATGGTACCCTGGTCTTCCTGTCTCATCTCTTACAAATAAAACAAAAGTAACATAAAATAAAAAGAAAATTATAATTCTCTACAAAGAAGTCAATTTTATCTTTATGACAAGTATTTTTTAGTAGTTTACTTTCTGCAGTTGGATGGATTGCTGTTTTGCATGATAAAAAATAATAATGCAACTTTGTAAGCTTTAAATTAATTGAGTATGTTATAAATTCATGCTGTTCTTTTAAAGCAAAGAAAAAAAAGTAATTGTCAAAATGTTTGGCACATGGAGAATATATCCCAGTTTCTATCAAAAATATAACACAGAACTAACTGCACAATAAAAATTTAAATACAACCCATTTCTCAGTATTATGCTGAAAGACACATATTACAGTATATATGCAACTTCAATTCAGAATTAACATTTTTTTTACATTTAACTTCAGCAATATTTTAAAAAAGGAAAATATAAAGAAAATTGGAAGGCTGAAAAAACCCACAGTGTTCAATCCAATTTTCTCTTTGCCTTTTCACTTTTCTTTCTGCTTCTCTTTGACCCTCCTCTTTCCCGCCATCTCAGTTCTCTCCCATCTTACACGTTGCTTTTCTGCTCCTGTATTAAAGCTGAATATTCTAGTTGCCTAAGAGGTTTACAACCAAAGAGGTTTATAGAGACCCCAACCCAGGGACAAATAAAGCCCACCCATATGAAGTTTGTTCTGATTGTGGCACAACATATGCCCTTCAAAAGGGTATATACTGTCTGTGAAGTCCTCCAGGTGCTTCTAAACAATGATCTTAAGACAGTGCAGGAGAAGAGAATGAACACACCAAGGGTATGTTCCCCAAACCCATCTCTCTATAAGAGTCTTAGGAGAAAAATCCTCCATCCTCCTGACTACTGAAAGTTACTGAAGTTACTGGATTACTGAAGACCCCATCATGTAACTTCTGCTTTTACCAAAATGTAGTGAATCTATTCTGTATTCCTCCTAAAATGTGTGATGATGTAGGTGTACTAGAAAGGGACAGAGTTCACACTAGATCCTGGCCAGTCATATGAAGTAAGTAAAGCCAGGCATCTGACATTACACAAAAGATTACTTCTTTTGAGGGAATAGCCATGAATCAGCACTGGTAGCTGCTTATCCAGGTCTTGATAACCTTTTGTAGCTTACCAAGTGGTATTTTCCCCATTTTATTATAGACTAAATATTAAAAAAAATCTATCCATCATATGTACTTCAGATACATCTATTATCTGTCTCAAAAATGGAAAATTTCAGTTTATAGTTATGAACAATCAAAAAGAAGAATCAACTGCATACAGTTTCCCAGGAAAAGGAAAAGTCTTGTGCATACAAAATAGACAGGTCTAAGCAAAAAAAACTTTTTCAGTTCAATGATTAAGATAAATTAGGTGACCTGCTTCACTGAAATGATATTCTAATGTCATCTTTTTGCTTGGAACTGAAACCATTGCCTTTCACTTAAAGAACTAGGAAAATCGTAAGCTGGTTTACTTGACAGAAGAGACGTGGCCCCACTGCATATTCCTCCACGCTGCCTGGTAGCGTATTTCCTGCAGTTCTGCACACCACTCAGTGTTTTCATGTTCCAGTCCTTTTAAGTACGTGGAAAGGGTGTGGCAAAGCCCAAAATTCTGCAAAGCCTGGAATTAACAAAATTACTTGAAGTTGGTTATTATTTCTCTAATAAACTGAACTGTTTATTTTAAAAGGCTTTGTTTTACCTTTAGGAACAAAAAAGCCTTTGAGGGTAAGGCAGAACCATATGTGTTTCTAAACTCAGCACTATGTAAGATAAAAACTTTTCAGTAAGACTACTAATCACAGTATCAATACCTGCAACCCCAGAAAAATTATTTCAGTACTACTGTGGCTGGCATTCTTTGAAATAAATTTCCATGTTGTGTTACAAATGAAATATCTGCTCACATTTCTCCATTCCATCATTCCTATATAGACTGTCAAAACTGGTTAAACTTCTTGACCTGTTTTTCTTGGTGGGGATTTGAAAAAGTTTTCTACAACTCCTAAAATCCTATCTGTTTGAAGACCATAATGACTTTATAGTTGTGACAACGTCTCCAGGTTATGCGCACAGGCATTATGAAGGAGAAACACAACGGAATTTTAACCATTATATATAGATATGTATTTATTTATATACATATAAATATTTAAATATTTATATTTATTTAATATTTGTGTTCATATAAATCTTAAAATATATAATATTTTTATTTATATTTAAATCTAAATAAATGAATAAATTATATATATAAAATAATTTGGGGTAGGAAAAGTACCATAGGAAAATGAAAATGAAGGGAAATGCAGATATACCTCTGCTATTATTATTACAGAACTGGTGTAAACATTTTTAGGCTAAAAAAGCAACATATTTTTACAGGATCAAAATAAGACATCAATTCTATTTATTTCTTTAATCAGAAATACCACAGCTTCAGTAAGATAGCTGCCACAATGGAGAGGTTTAAAGAATGAGATGGAAAAAACAACTGATTACATTACTTTCTATATCCTGTCATTTAAGGATTTAGGCCAAATTCTGTATAAAATTTACTACATTTATTTTGCAACATTTCACAAAATTCATTACCCAAGACAGGGATTATGGGTGAGTGACAAGAGAACTAGAAGCCTTAATGTTTTCATGACAAATACTGAGTTGTCTTATACAGTTTGGATGCTTATGGCAGTAGCCTTGACTTGACCAAAGAGATCTCTTTTAGTCCTAAAACAATTCTGCATTTACTACAAATGACTCTAAGTACAACGGATATCAATTCCTACAGTCATTTCCTATTATAAAATAAAATTACCTCTATTATTCCTGCCTGGCAAGTAGATGGAGAGAGGCTTGCTTCAAGGTCATATGTTACAAGGGCTTTCTCCCATACTGCTTCATGCTCGTATGTTCTTATCCTGTTGTAAGTTAACAAGAAGTTTTCAGTTTAAGTTCCTTACTAATAAATGAAAGCAGTGACTTTAAAAAACATAAGAACATTAATAAATTATACCGTGCTAATGGCTGTAACATTCTTCCTCCACCACAGCCATAGAGACTGTCAGGTTCTCCAATGCTTCTATATATGTCCATGAGAAGGTCCTAGAACATGAGCCATAAAATGAAGAAGTACCTCTTTCAGAACCAGTTCAAGTGAGTTTTATATGTATCAAGTAAGCTTATAAATACAAGTCCTTCCATGTAACATGTTATCATTGCTTAGTTTTCCTTTACGCAGTACCTGAACCTGCTGTCATCACAGGAAGAAAAGTTTTGTACTAGAACAAAACTGTTCAGGACTACCTAACTTCTCTGCCAAATTATTAAAAAAAACTAGCGCTGGGCCCTAGACAGACAAAAGCAGAAAAGTTGAAAGTGGTTGAAAAGCAGAAGGCAGTAAGCAGTACTGAATGAGTATCAGGCACACCAGGTAAGCAATGCAAGCACAGTTCTGCAATACTGAACTATGGAAAGAAGTAACTTAGACAAGATTACTGAATCAGATTTTATGTATTAAATAAACTTGCAGGATATAATACTACTTCAGTTTGGATTATTACAACTTCCTACACTATTTGCTGATTTCGAACATATTGCTCTGACAAAACAAACTGAAAAATACTTGGCGGGTTACCACCATGAGGTCAGTTCTTTAGGGAAACAAAGTCTGCTTTGCTGCAATTTAAAATCTGCCAGTTAATTAGTGTTTCAGGAGAACAGATCCTGAATTTAACTTGTCCAGCAAGGCTATTGAGTTCACTTTGAATCACAGCATGAGGAGAACTTTCAAATACAGTTTTTGAAGTTCAACTATAGCTGCCTTCAGCTCAGATGAAACCTACTGTTAACTACAATTATATGAGATTATATATATATATATATATGCTTTCGGATTATGAAGCACACACACGTACCTGTAAACTTATGCCAGTTTCTTCTTTACTTTTTTCATTCAAAGTAGTAATAATTGTTCTTTGACTTTCTTCTTCAAACACCAAACTCTTGGCTGCTTTAAAAGACAACCTAAAGGAAATATTTCAGCCAGTACAGTTAAATGAAATTACATACAAAGAAGTAAAGAAATTCTGAAACTACACTTATGAAGTATGGGGCACAAACACCAAATGCATGATCAGGTCGGATGTATCCCCCCCCACATTATTCAAAATGGCTCTCCCGCAGAATGACAACGTGATCAGCTGAACTGAGAATATCAGCATCAAGGAATTTCAACATCAAGGTGGTTTTTCAGAGGAAAAAAAAACAAACCACCTTGTCTATTTCTAATCTTTCATTAAATCAAATTGCTTTGGTCAATGCTCTCTTCTGGGAAAGAATAAAAGCAACTACATAGTATATATGCTTACAACCATACTTTTGCTATACATTCACTGCCTTAAAGTTACCTGTTGCCAAAATGAAGCTAGTAAATTAGTTACATGTTTTGATCTTGCTAGACCAGAAGACAAGCTTAAGTACCAATTATAGAAGAAAACTCCTTCTGCAAGGATCGTTCAGCTCTACCCATACAATTCTGGTCATGACTCTGGTTTCTTTCTTCCCTTGATTCACTTCTGCCTGTAATTTAGCCACTAGCACACTATTAATTATGAGAAATAGAATCTGAAAAGTGTTCAGTTTATAAAGGGAGATTCACTATGGTTTAATATCCAGAAGCATTAGCTTTAGTGAAGTTTCTCCAGAACACACACTACTAAGAAAACCTGGTTAGAAGTCAAAACAACACTATTTTGAGTGTGTCACAGTTAGCAAATTAGCAAAGTTGGGATCACATTCAAGGACTGGTGGAAATATTTTCCAGGTAAATACACACACCTAAAGAATTCTTTTAAGGTTTCCTTGATTTTTCACGTAACAAAACACTACTGGGACACCCAAAACATGATCCATTTTACCCAAAATGTCAAGAAACTGCTTTCCTCAAGCCTTGTACCTTTCTTGCTGCTTGTCTATATTTATCTTGTCTGCGTAGATTTCTGCATAGAGCAAGGCTGTGAAGTGAGCAGCACAAGACTGTGCTGCTATAGCAACCTCAAGATAATTCAGATCTAGCCAGAAGCTGTCATCAAAAACCGTACCTGAAACAGATCTGATTAAATAAGAATTTTATTATTGCTGTAACAGGCCTTCCCTCTAACATTAAACAAAATAAATCCAATCTAACAATAAAGCTTTCCAAAGGCTAAATTTATCTTAGTCCCCCTCAAACCAATACCACAAATAGTTTAATCAACAAATTTTTAGAAAACTCCTTCAGCATAGATAGAACACTTTAAAGCTACCTGTATCACTTCTGTAACAAATGCAAGGTCACTACTACTTCATTGTTAAACTGACATGTTCTCTACCACATCCTTCTTCCTTAACCTAGAGCATCAACAGATCTTAGAACATTCATAATTAAACAAAAGCAACATTTTGGAAAGCTGTAATTCACCTCTTTTGTCTTCTTAAGTAATCAACAACAGCAAGCATGGCTCGTCGAGATACTTTATCCAGACTTCTAAAATTATGGGCTTCTTGCTCTGGGATACGTATTTCAAAAGAAAGAATATAATGAACTTTTACCATAACACATCCATTTACAAAATAAAAAGGTGTATTTTGTACTCAATAAAATAACTAAAAACTTCCTTGGACAGCATTTCCAAAATTAAGTTGTCACAAAATGTATTTCTTCCCCTTCTATGATGTTAGTGACATTACAGTAGTTTATATCACAATTTTCTTTATCAAATTTTCTTTGCAGCAATAATTTATGGATTTTATTTCTTCTTACAGAATTCAGAGATGATCCAATATTGTTGCACAAAGCTCCACAACAGACCTCTTCCCTTAGGCTTGAGTCATATAAAGTTATTCCAAAGCCACAGAAATACTCATTAGTACCTTTATTGTAGATTTTATAGAGTGCATATGCTTACAGAAAAAACACTTATCACCCACACAGACACATACTTTTAAAGGATTTATATTTCCATGCCTTGTTTCTGGATTAAAAAAAAAAAATCAGATAGCTACAGGCTGTATTCAGGTAATTGGGTTAATAATTTTTTCCATTTTTTGGACATTTTTACTTTATAAATTACAAGAAGCAAGACACAAGGATAGCATAAGCAAAGGTTCGATTACTACTACACTACAGTAAGATGCAGAACCATAAATTCCCCCTAAAGCAAAAGCCACTTAAAAAAGAAGTATATTGGCATTTTGTGTGTTTCAACAAACAGAAATGAATAATGCTTGCTTAATTTCCACTTCTACCAAAGACTTTACAGGAGGAACACCAGCTCCTTCTTTATAAGACATCTCCCACGTGCTTAACTTTCAAAAGACACACAGTGGGAACACCTGACTCTCAGTTCCTAACGCACCATGACGTTTTACTCTCCAGATCCACCCCCATGCTCTGCACTACTTGCAAATGCAGATACAGTGTCTCAAAGGCAGGGTCCATTCTGTTAGCACTCTACAGTCAATGCCCCAAAGACATTGCCACCTCCTCATTCATAATTTGGTAAGATGCATAACTGAAAATTTCTGAAAGAATAATATTTTAGTACCAGAAAATACTGACGAATCACAGGAAAGAAAAGGCACTGGCCAAGAAAACTGGAAGAAAAAAGTTATTCTTTGCAACTTGTTGAACAACAGACCAAATGACTATAATTGGAATCATAAACTGTCAGCATGCTGTTCATAGAATCATAGAATGGTTTGGGTTGGAAGGGATCTTCAATATCATCTAGTCCCAACCCCTCTGCCATGGGCAGGGACACCTCCCGCTAGACCAGGCTGCCCAAAGCCCCATCCAGCCTGGCCCTGAGCACTGCCAGGGATGGGGCAGCCACAGCTGCTCTGGGCAGCCTGTGCCAGTGCCTCACCGCCCTCACAGGGAAGAACTTCTGCCTAATGTCTAATCTAAATCTACCTTCTTTCTGTTTAAAGCCATTCCCCCTTGTCCTATCACTACATGCCCTTGTAAAAAGTCCCTCTCCAGCTTTCCTGTAGGTGCCTTTAGGTACTGGCAGGCTGCTGTAAGGTCTCCCTGGAGCCTCCTCTTCTCCAGGCTGGACAACCCCAACTCTCTCAGCCTGTCTTTATAGGAGAGGTGCTCCTGCCCTCTGATCATCTTCGTGGCTCTTCTCTGGACCTGCTCCAACAGGTCCCATGTCTTTTTTTAAGTTGGGAGCCCCAGAGCTGGATGCAGCACTCCGGGTGGGGTCTCAGGAGAGCAGAGTAGAGGGGCAGAACCACCTCTCTTGACCTGTTGGCCATGCTTCTTTTGATACAGCCCAGGATACAGTTGGCTTTCTGGGCTGTAAGTGCACACTGCCAAGTCATGTTGAGATTCTTGTCAACAACCACCCCCAACTCCTCCCCCTCAGGGCTGCTCTCAATCCATTTTCTGCCCAGCCTGTATTTGTGCTTGGGATTGCCCCAACCCACATGAAGGACCTTGCACTTCCGTCTTTTTGAACTTCATGAGGTTCACACAGGCCCACCTCTCAAGCCTGTTAAGGTCCCTCTGGATGCCACCCCTTCCAACCATGTTGCCAACTACACCACAGAGCTTGGTGTTGTCAGCAAACTTGCTGAGGGTGCACTCAATCCCACTGTCCATGTCCCCAACAAAGATGTTAAACAACACCAGTCCCAACACTCACCCCTGAGGAATGCCGCTCATCACCAGTCTCCACTTGGACATTGAGCCATTGACCTCAACTCTTTGAGTTTGACCATCCAGCCAATTCCTTACCCACCAAGTGGTCCATCCATCAAATCCATGTCTTTTCAGTTTTGGGACCACAATGTCATGTGGGACGGTGCCAAATGCTTTGCACAAGTCCAGGTAGATGATGTCAGTTGCTCTTCCCTTATCCAACAACACAACACCATCATAGAAGGCCATCAAACTTGTCAAGCACAATTTGCCCTTAGTGAAGCCATGCTGGCTGTCACCAATCACCTCCGTATTTTCAACACGCCTTAGCATAGTTTCCAGGAGGATCTGCTCCACGACCTTGCCAAGCAAAGAGGTAAGACAGACCCAGGAACTACAGGCCAGCCATACTTTTCTGCCTTTTTTTAAATTGGGGTTACGTTTCCCCTTTTCCAGTCAGCGGGAACTTCACCAGACTGCCAGGACTTCTCAAATACAATGGATAGTGGCTTAGAACCTTCATCTGCCAGTTACCTCAGGACCCACAGATATGCATCTCATCAGATGTCACAGACTTGCACACCTTCAGGTTCCTTAGATGGTCTCAGACCTGATCTTCTCCTATGGTGGGTCATTCTCCATTCTCCCAGTCCCTGCCTTTGCCTCCTGCAACTTAGTCTGTGTGGCTGGAGCACTTGCCAGCGAAGACTGAGGCAAAAAAGTCATTGAGTACCTCAGCCTTCTCCATATCCCAGGTAACCAGGTCTCTCATTTCCTTCCAGAGAAGGCCCATGTTTTCCCTAATCTTCCTTTTATCACCAGTGCACCTATAGAAGCTTTTCTTCTTGCTCTTGACATCCCTGGCCAGATTTAATTCTACCAGAGATTTAGCTTTCCTTACCTGATCCCTGGCTGCTTGGAGAATTTCTCTGTATTCCTCCTAGGCTACCTGTCCTTGCTTCCACCCTCTGTAGGCTTTCTGTGTGAGTTTCTCCAGGAGCATCTTGTTCATCCATGCAGGCCTCCTGGTGTTTTTGCCTGACCTGCTCTTTGTTGGGACGGATTGCTCCTGAGCTTGGAGGAGGTGATCCTCATTGAAGGTTTCTTAGGCCCTTCTTCCCTCCAGGGCTTTATCCCATGGTACTGTACCAAGCAGGTCCCTGAAGAGGCCAAAGTGTGCTCTCCTGAAGCCAAGGGTAGTGAGCTTGCTGTACATCCTTCTTGCTGCCCTAAGGATCTTGAACTGCACCGTTTCATGGTCACTACAGCCAAGGCTGCCCTTGAGCTTCACATTCCCCACAAGCCTTGCCTTGGTGATGAGAACAAGGTCCAGCAGAGCACCTCTCCTCATTGGCTCCTCTATTACTTGGAGAAATGTCCTGGGTTTGGCTGGGATGGAGCTAATTTTCTTCTTAGTAGCTGTACAGTGCTGTGGTTTGGATTTAATATGAGAATAACATCGGTAACACACTGATGGTTTAGTTGCTGCTAAGTAGTGCTTACTCTAAGTCAAGGGCTTTTCAAGTCTCCCAAGCTCTGCCAGTGAGGCGGTACACAAGAAGCTGGGAAGGAGCATAGCAGGACAGCTGACATGAACTAGCCAAAAAGGTATTCCATACCACAGAATGTCATGCTGAGTATATATGCTGGGGGAAGTTGGCCGGGAGCTGCAGATTGCTCCCTGGGGACTAGCTGGGCATTGGGCAGTGCATGGTGAGCAATTGCATTGTGCATCACTTGGGTTTTTTCCCTTGGGTTTTATTCCTCTCTCTCCCTCTCCTCATTACAATTATTATTGTTGTTGTTATTATTATTTATTATTTTTATTCCAATTATTAAACTGTTCTTATCTCAGCCTACAGGTTTTACCTCTTCCCAATTCTCCTCACTATCCCAACAGGGCAGCGGAGAGAGAATGAGCAACTGTGTGGCACTTAGTTGTTGGCTGGAATTAAACCATGACAATCTTGTTTTGGCACCCAGTGTGGGGTTCAAAGGGTTTTGATGACAGATCTGACCAGAGCACGTTAAAACGAATTTGTTATCAGCATGTATTATATTTAATAGTCACTGGTCACAACGTTAATTTATCTGCTCTCAGAGTTGCTGCACATGATATCACGGTTGCATTATCTAAGACCTTACTTGCAGTATGTGTTCCCTGCTGTGGTGTTTATCATCCTTGTGGGCCTAGGCTAAGGTTATCATTGTGTTGTATTTTATAATACTGGCTTATGATATGATAGAATCGCTGGTCATGAAACTAATCTGGTATGTGTACTCTGCATTGTTGTCACCTGTGTACTTTGGGAGCCATTTAGTTGGAACTATTAATAATTACACTTTTTGCCTTTTCTCCTCAGAGAGCCAACCTACAGGGAAGACATCTTCCTACGTCTTCCTTCCTTCCTCCTTTCCTTCCTTCTTTGTCTTTTGAATGTATAGGGAGACCATTACCAACATTAGGCAGAAGGGCCAAGGCTTTTTTCCAAGGGGGAAATCCAGGAAACTGCCTTTAATTGCTCATGTTTGAGTAAGAGAGGAATTTAACTGCTATCCGTCATCTTAAGAAACAGCCCATGAGTCGGTCTTGCAGTACACAACATTGGATCACATCTAAATTCAGGAAGTAATAAACATATTCAGTTGTGAATAAGGAAAGAAGCTATACAGAAGAAACTACTTGGACACTGCCAATGAACACCTTCAAAATTACTGGTATATCCACTGAAAAAGATCAAACAATTGGACAGAAGTTTCTAAAATTCTGTCTGCCTACAAGTGTGTGTCACATGTTTGATGTCACAAGATCATTTTTTCTACAACTTTTCAGTTGAAATAAAAATATGTAACGTTACCTGAATCAGAATTTGCAAGTGTAGTAGATCTACTAGATGAGGCAAATCTGCAACAGGCTGTAAAAAACTTCTGGATATGAACTGACAGAAGATTTCTCCAGGAGTCATCCGAGCCATGAAGAAGCATATCATGAATCAGATATGGAAGCAAAGTTTGACACAAGTTTGTTTTCACCTAGAAAACAATCATGCATAGCAGCTGCTTAAGAAAACCACATGTTTTTCTTTCTCACACTATAACCAAACTGACAACTACTCAAAGTAATGCTTGAGAAAGAACATGTAGCATGGAAAAAGTAAACCACTCAACAGGGCTATGCTGGTGTTCAGTTAACGTAGTCATATAAAGTTCATCTATGTTTACAATTATCTCTCAAATCTTGTATTTCAAGAGTTTATTTTATGGGTATCTGCAGTATCTGACTACAAAGGATCTGAATTACTGTTAAGAAGAAGTAGTAACCTAACAGCAGAAATGACTATTTGCTACCAAGGCAAGTAATCAAATTTCTGTGCATCACAGCGTGCATACATATATATACATACATATAATTTAGCTCACCTCACATAGCGGCTTCATTAACTGGAGAACTTCATTTTGCACACCACCACTGTCCAGTATTGAACTAGTTAGGCGCTTGATCCAGGTCTCATGACTTTCGCCCAGAGGAATCCACAGGTTTGTGTCATCCAAAGTGTCTAAAGGAGCCTCCGTATCTTTAGCAGGTACTACAAAAAACTGGAAGGAAAATACACATATTGCAAATATAAATAAATTCTACAGTTAAAAAAACATACTGCAATATGCGCAGATTAAAACATATTAAATATTAACTGTGCTTTAATTGATTGACAATATCAATTTTGTTCATGGAAATGTAACTTTTTCCAAGGAAACCTGAAAGTATTAAAAAAAATTTTACTGATAACATTAACAAGGCCACATTAGACATCACGTTTAGGTTACAAATCAAAAGTTTGACAATTAGGATATATCTGATCTATGGTTGATTATGCACCTTTCTTTTCTGACCTATTTTCCACTATTTTTTTGCATGAAATGATACTGGAATCCCGAGGATGAATGTATTAATTTACTGAGTATGTAATCAAAAAGGCCCTGTCTAATAACGTTAAGTACACAGATTTCTAATGTCATTTCTGATTTGAAGAAGCTATAAATGCTGGAAAGGAAAGAAGAAACAGATGTATGAAAGCAATCACATTTGCAATCAGAATGCTGAAAAGTCCAAATTCTGCATTCATCAAAGCCAATCTCAAAAATATTTTCACATTTACTTTTTTTTTAATATGTATTTTTATGTTTTCTCTACCCCATAAGCCATACAAATTAGATATATCAGAAGAAGTACCTTTTTCCTAGACATTCTGAACGGCTGTAAATAGATTAACATGGGATCAGCTTTATTTTTATAAACTTCCCAAAATTCACTGCCAGACTTGGTGGCTAATATGTTTTTCAAACAGGAGACAGCTGCAGCTCTAACATCAATACTGAAAGAATAATATATACAACATCATTATTACTCATTTAATTCAGATACTTTATTTTCAAAATCACCTTTATAAACATACCAAAAAAAAAATTCCACAGTCTAACAACATGTGCATCAAATCAGAAAATTTTGGACCAGGATATGCCATTGAATATTTTGTTACAAAGCAAAGCCTCAGTATTTGCTCCTCTATAGCACAGAAGAGACCCTCTGGCTCAACTCCAACTAGACAATTTCTGGGAAACATCTAAGCTTGACTGGGTAAGTCATCTGAGCCTTGAACAAGTACATGGCTGGACATTAACCGGTGTTAGTAACACTTTCAGAGTGTGGCTCTGAGGTGATTTGAACAACATACAACTTAATGGATCCTATTAAGCTTTGAACAAAAGAAATTAAGTAAGTATACTCACCAATTATCTGTTAAAGCAATATTTATTTGAGATAACATTATGAAGACCCACTGAAGTTTTCTATCTTCAAGTAAGTCCACTGCTTTAGAATCCAGTGCATGTTCAGCACGCTGAAGAGCTATGGTGGAGAAATCCATGGGACCTATTTCTCCCAAGCAGCTTCCAACAGCCTCTGCAAATGCACGTAATTTTATAGTCTTACTCACACTAAAACAAGGTCTCACCCTAAAAAAGCTGCAACTAATATAAACTACTTCTAGAACTGAGATTACTATGGGTAAAAAGCTGAAACATTTATAAAAATATTACTTGAGGAACTTTATGATTAAAATTACATGTAAACAAGCTCTGCAGCTTAAGACTCATTAGTGATACGCTTTCTAACTCAATTTTCTAGGAGTGCCTATGGCTCTGGATTTTGCAGTTTAAATCAGATATGGATTTTATTTTTGCTTGTGTCAGAAACAGATAAGTGCAAAAGGTCAAAATCACTACCACTGAGACACTGATTTTCATACCCTAAGGGTATGATAAATACAAACAGTAGGCTGTGAACACAAACAGTAAACTCCGTAAAAATTAATCTACATTTTACATAAAATTATGTCAGTGTTCCACATTTGCTTTCCAGACAAAATTTTATAAAAAGCACATGACTACATACAAGAAAAACCAAAACAAAACTGACCTTGAAGATAGTTTTTAAAAAGGGTTTTTTAAATGTTCATGTTAATGTTCATCAGAAAGAAAACAAAACCTGCTTCCCTCCTCTTTCCATCATACTCTGCACATGTCTTGAAAATGTTTCCATTTTCTACAACATTGTTTTAACCACCAGAGCAAATAAAGAACAGACTGAAGATACACAGGTTGTGTTTTGAACTAAATTTAACAAATCATCTAAGGAAACATAATGCAGAAAAGGCTGAAACTTACAGCTTGCAGAGATACTGAAGAACATATCATACTGAAGTCAACGTGAGCTTCAATTGCTCAGCATTTGTAATTATCAGTTATTAGTCTTTTAGACAAAAAAATATATTAAGGCAAATATTCTCATTGATTGTGTTTCTGTCTAGTTTAGACATGTAATTTCAGTAAACTTCATCCCCATTTGGGGAAGAGGGGATTTGGATTTTAGCTTTGGATCAAACATTCATCAGGTGCTCAACGTAAATGGTGAGAATAATTTTAACAATATAGAAGAGGCTTTAAGGTGGAGAACAACTATTTTAATTTCCACTAAGACATGCCTTTAAAACTGTCAGGTAAGTTCTCTTCGATTTTTCTTATTATTTTTCAAGTTAATAAAGTGACCCATATAACAGCAGACGACTCTTTATTGAATATAGAAGAGACCAGGGTCTAAACCGATGACAATTTAAGTTATCAGTCAAAGCTGTAAAATACAGTGTCTGAAAAGAAGACATATCACCCATTTTAACATTCCTGATGGCTACCTCTGACAGCACATGCAAAATAGCAGTGAGAAGTAACATTGAGAACGGCCACAGTTTCAACCTGGGGTTTGCAATGACAGCCCTAGGATGCCTGTGGGACTAATTAACTTACCCAGCACTGCTTTTTCACCTGTATGGTTAACTGACATCTTGGACAGCTGCAATAAGCTCACCACCAGTTTCACTACTACAGAATCTTCCGGCTTTTCTATCATTCAGAAATTAAAAAAAAACACCCAAAATGTTATTGTGTATTTGTAATGTGAACACATTAGAAGAAAACACTGCTTTAGTATCTTTTATCTACAAATGTCAACAGGCATTATTAATGCTGAAGCAAGCTGGTATTAAACAGTACCAAAAAATTATTCATTTTTCTTATTTGTCATGTATTGAAAAAATTTCTATGCCTTTGATTAAGCCAAAGAATTCCCCAAATTAGTTACACAAATGCTATTATTTTCAGTGTTTTGATGTAGAAATGCTAATTAATAGCATAAGTTAGTGTAAGAACATTATCTGAAAATGTGAAGCCATACTATGTGACTCCACTGACAGCACTTAAGCTAATACCATCATTCTGTTCTAAATCAGAATCCAAGGAATATCCCAAAATAAGGTTTTCTGCCAGGAATTTCACACAATTTTACTAGCTTTCAATTGCCTAATTAACTTTTCCCAATTATAAACTCTCAAGATGTTTTTTTGCTGCCTGCCTAAGGTCTTTTTTTAAAATGAACATTCCAAACAAAATGGTTTTACTGTTTCCAGGAACAAGGTCTAGGAAAAAACATGATAATTTGTGTAATACAAAAAAAGTAAAACAGTATTTTCTTTAAAAATATCCTGCTGCCCTGTTGATTGGAATGGAAACCTGGAATCAGGATTTATGCTTGTTGACATTTTCATAAAAATGAATACAAATGTGGCCGAACAGCTGTACTTATTTCTTAAATTTTATCTTTCAGCACACAGTTTTATAGTCTTTATCAATAACTGGGTTTTTACTGTACTTCTTTTTAACACCTAAAATAGTAACAATAACTTATTTGTAAGTGCTTAACAGACTTCTAGTATAAGGCAAGAGGCCCATCAAGCCTGCTAGCACACCTCCAACAGAACAAGAGTATTTCTTCTCAGGTTTTGCCAGTCAGCAGATTGGGGATTTCTGAGCAGATCCTCACACCTAATAATCTCTACGAGATATGCCTAACTCCTTTTAAGGTCCATTACACTTCTATCTCCACAACAACTGCCCGTAAGTTCTCTGCTGTATGTATTTTGTTGGAAAAAAATACTTGGTTTTTCTTGTATAACTGCTGCCAGATAATTTAAGCTGTTCTTCTACTGTACAGAAGTGCTAAGTACTCCCTACTCAGTTTCATCATACCATTCACCAGTTCAGCCTCTTTTCTAAGCTCACAAGGCTCTCCTCTGATGAAAGTTGGTCCATACTAACTCTCTTTTCAAGTAGAATTTTGAGACTAAAATTGTAAATTATATTCAAGATGTGGCGACATGATGCACTTACACCACAGCCTTATAACAGACTACTGTTCTTCCCCAAATTTTACTTTGCACTTATTTACAATGAACTACATCAACTCTTTTTATCTTCCCGTCACGCACACAAGCTGATGAAGACTTGATGTAGAGGAGAAAAGTGAAATGGTCTGGCACAAGCATCTGAAAACCAAAACAGGAAGGAACGGGGTCTGGACAGAGGGCTGAAACACAATGCTGGGATGTGGCAAGGTTCAACTGAACTAAATCCTACCATTTTCCATTTTAAAACTTCTTTGAGCTTCACTTTCTACATACTATGCCTTTAATAAAATCTGGCTTCATACGTTTACATGAGTAGGGACATTCATATACAAGAAAACTCATTAAGCAGCCATAAAGCAATACACTCATATTACACATTATCCTGGTCATTCACAATCATAAGGACCCCATGCAAAAAGCTGGAAAGGCAATTTACCACCTCTGCCATGAAACACCTCATACAATATTTATAATACACTCTGCTAAAGATACTTCGGATTCTGCATGAATAATAAATGCAATCCTACTCTGCATGTGAAATTATAATAAGGTTACATTCTTAAACATATAGAATCTGAGACACAAAATAAACATTCAGTGTCAAATTAGAATAGGGTTACATTGCTACACACCTAAAACCAATACAAAAGAAATAAAATACATAATCAGATGTCAGTACCTTGGAAATTTTTCAGGAGATCCTTCATCTGATCTTTATATTGTCCCAACTGTTTGCGTAAATCATACAGTCCTTCAAGTCGTGTTAAGGGTAGTGAATCACAAACACCAACTGAGAGAAAGTGAGTAATTTCCTGCAAAACAACATTTTGTATTAATCAGGTACAGCATACAAATAAAGGCTTCAAGTAAAGAAGTGGCTTTCAGCCGTCCACAACGTGGTATTAATAGATGCAAAATAAGAAAGGAGACCTACAAATATCTCAGTGTCTGAAACTGGCAATAAAAGGAATCCACATGTCTAATTTAAATCCTCAACTGTTTCTATAGCTAGAAAACTGTTTTTCTTTTGAAAGTATGCATTACAAAAACTATGACACGAGTTAAGTTTTAAAATGTAATTACCTCCAAAAGAGAATATGGTCCTTTACCATATTTTATTTTCTGTTGAGTTGCTCGCAAATCTTTAAAAGCAGGATATTCAGGAAAAGGATCTAAGCATTTGATTGCTTGGTACAGACTTTGATTATTCTTATTATCTATCACCAGATACTTCAACAAGCCTAGGACCTGAACATAAAACATAAATTAAAAATGAAGACAGAGAATATAAAGTTTGTGTTTCTCCAAGTTCCATTAAACTGACAAATCTATTAGAAAATTATAAGATAAAATTATAAAAACTATAAAATATTTAGAGGCTTGGGGAAATCACAGATATATTCTAAAATGGTGAGGCTCTTCTGTTACTCTCCCTCCCAAACAGACACCAAAACTTTTATTATCACAGCCTGCAGTTTTATTCTGTCTTGTGATGAAGCTGATTTCAAATACTGGCCAATACAATTATTACAATATTGGCAATGATTAAGAAACAAACTGCACTCAAGCAGTCCTTCTGATGTTATTAGGACTTTATTGTTCTTATTAACTAAAGTGCTAGTAATTTGAAACCTAGACAAATGCCTCAATACGATAATTTGCTGCCTAAATCACTGAACTCTGGCAGAATTTGTTTTACAACAGATCTACTTGAATAAATGCTTGCTGAAAGGCCTCCATACCTTCTTTGTAAAAACACTGCTTTTATACTTTACTTACAAATCAATGCAATTGGATATTCAATCCAGTCAGTTTTGAGGAGTCTACAACCTAAATGATGAGGTTTTTATTTAAACACTTGTATTGACCTAAAAATTACTAACTAGCCTCACTCAATGCTAGAAGAAAGATATGAGAAGAAACTGAACAGTGATCACTAGAGGAAGGACCTCCTTGCATGAGTATATGAGAAGGTTTCATATTTGGTATTAGTTCCAGTATAGAGGAATTTTTGCCCAGGGATACCCTGACATGTTGCCTTTGCAGTTGTGCATGTACAATTGTTTGTACAGACACACTATAAACAGGATCATGATCATTAAACTGGGAAAAACAAATGCCAGGTTATTTTCAGCTGCATCAGCATAGTCCTCCAGCTGAACTGGAAGTACAAGAGGAGAACAATGTAGGTCTACACTGCAACCACAAAGGTGCATATGGTACCATGGGATCAGATTAAGCCAGGAGGCAACGATAAGGACTGCAGTGTAACAGGCATAATCTTCCCACTTTCAGCTACTAATTGCAAGACTCTGAATCTTATTTCCACCCCCAGCAGAATGCACACATTAATCACCAGAAGAAAAACAAGGCTTGTCACGCAACAAAGCGCTTTGTTTACCTTTTAAGGCCTATGGGCTGCATTTATTTTTTAAGATAATTTCTTAAACAAATAGCTGAACTACCAAAATCTGTTCTTTGTACGTTATTTCCTCTTTGTCCTCTAGATACCTTCCTCTTCCAAAGGTCTTCATCATATTTCCTGTGAAATCACCCACAGAGCTTTGTAGGTAACTGCTCGGCTACTTGATGTGCTTGTACCAATTAGCTTGCCATTACCAGCAGTTTAACAATGCCTATGTTTTCTCTGTCTTTTTCCTTAGTGGTACCACTGATTTGGTGTTTCTACTCTACTAAGGCAATGATTTTTCTGAAACTTACCCTGAACACTTTAAACCTCTTTCAGATTTGGCTAAAGAAGGTGCACAAATTCAAAGCAGAGGTAAATGACATTACAACAGCATTAAATCTCTTTAAGAAATCTGATTTTTTTTATAGACAATGTAAATAGACAATTACAAAGTAAATGATACAGTAATCTCAGCAATTATGATACAAATACATCTAAATCACTGATCAAAGCCGTAAGAATTGAATACAGAATGACATATTTGTCAAAACAGAAGTATCAAAAGTAAAGACGCTTTAATTTAAAAAAAAAGTAAAGATACAGTGTTACATCCCAAATAATGTATTTTTATATAAATCTACAAAGCATAGAAAAAAGGAATTAAAACTGAACACAAGTACAAATTTAGCTTTAATGACAGTGAACATGAACTAAAAAGCTAACGGGTAAAGAATAAGCAGCAACTCAAAACCACCTACTTGTTCCTGAATCTCAGATTGGTCCATGGCAAGAGGTATTAGAGTTCCTACAATAACATGAAGGTGGCTCTCTAGAGCATCATTGCAACACGTAACTGCTGTGTGGCAAACATGATGAAGAAGATCACAACAGAGTGAAAAGCTGCGCATAGATATATCTCTGATAACAACAGGTCTGTCACAGGAAACAAAAAAGTGAAATTAAAGAAATACAAATTGTCATTGTCTCAAGTATTAACCTATTATACAACAGGAAACAGAGGAAAAGGGGAAACAGAAATAAACTTCATTGAAGGAACTGATTCTAAACTTTAAAATTTATCGACTCAATCAGCTTGAAGGATTTAGCTCAGGAGACAGGAAAACTAAAACACATACATAACTTTAAAAAACTGAGTAAAAAACTTAAAGAAAAATATATTCCAAAATGGAAAAAAAATCCAAACCCAATCCAAAAAGGCTTTTAGATTATTATTTGACAGAACAATGTTGATGGAAACAGAACATGCTCTCAACATCCATGGAAAACACGCTCTCTGAATGCTCCTCTCTCACACACAGCCTTAAATAATAATAAAAAAGATTCAGGTTACAAAGGACACCTAAGGATTATCTAGTCCAACTTCCTGCCTGCAGCAAGGTCAGCTTCAAAGTCAGATCAGATTATCAGGGTTTTCTAGAGCTGAATTATGACACATTCCTTGGATGGAGAATCAATAGCCTCCCTGAGCAACCTGCTCCAGTATTTGACTACTCTCACTGCAAAACTATTCTCCTTTATGTCTCACCAGAATTTCCCATGTTGCAACTTGGCAGGTGCTACCTCTTGTCCTTTCACTGTGGACTTCTAGGAACAATCTTGCTCTACTGTCTCAACAAGCTATCTGCCCCTCCAGAAACTGGAGAACAGAAAACAGATCAACTCCTCTTACCCCTTGGGGGTCTTCCACTCAAACCATTCCAGTTTGTCATTATCTCTCATGTCCTGTCTGGAGCGGCCCCACACTGGACACAGTGGTCTTACTGCAGCTTGGAGGGGAATGACTGCTTCCCTCAACTTGCTGGCTACATTCTTGCCAGCACACTTCAGTAGAGTCAGCCTTCAGTGATGAAATGCACACTACTGACTCACCCAGCTGTCCTCCAAAACTCCTGGGTCCTCCTCTACAAAGCTACTTTCTAGCCAGTCAGCTCCCAAGCCTGTACTCATGCATGGGGTTATTCCAGCCAAAGTGAAAGACTCAGGATTTGTTCATCTTCACAAGGTACCCGTTTGTCTCACGCCTACAACTAGATGAGGTCCCTCTGAATGGCAATATCGCTCTCCAGTGCATCAGCTGCCCCTGCCCCCATTCGGTGTTGATCACAATAATAAGTCTCATAGTAACAGTATTTACCATAGAATCCACACCTCTCCGATATTTCAGGGTATTAAATACTTTCAACAAGGAAAGCTGTCAACTTGCATGTAAACTCAGTGACATTTAGGTGAATAACTGTCTTGGAAACCCAAAGCTAAACCTCAGGTAAGAATGTATCTCTAAACTTGATTGAAAGACAAGAATCTCTATTTAAATCCTAAGCCCGATGAAGTACCAGATTTTCAAACGGAAGACAGCTAAGATGACATGTACGGATTCTCACTCATTTTTCTAAGCCCCTTATTGTTGAGAATGTGAACATTAATACTCTCTATTAACACAATAAACACATTTTATTAGACATGTACTTAATTTGCACTTAACTCCACAATTTCAATTTTTCTCTCATATCCTTAAATTCCTAAACACCCTTTCTGGCATCAAAATCTCCCAAAATTTCTTATTTCTACAATTTGATAGCCTATTATATAGAGAAAATTCTGCAGTATAGCAGAATACAAGAACACATTTAAACACAAGGGACAGCTCAAAACATTCCATATTTCAGTCAGCGTTCTAAATTTAAATTCTGAAATTATCAAAGAAAGGCTATTTATTTTTTTCCTTCAGCAAATTTCAATTCTTTCTACAAATGAATTAACATCTAGTGATACTGAAATGTAAGGTTACAAGAACAAGGAAGCACAGACAGAAAGATGAAGAGATAATTGCCATCTTTACCTTCTATTGATGTGGTGAATCAGGGTGTAAATCACATCTCGGAGGACAAAAGCCCATGCTCCTCCTAAACCATCTTTTATCTCTTTAAGTAACAGACCAACAAACAAGTGATAAATTATAAGAACTCTGTGTTTCTTGTAAATGTTGTTTGTACCTGATGCACGCTTACAAAGGGCTAGAAGGATTTTCTGGAATGAATCCTAAAAATGAATAAACTATGAGTAAACCCAAAATTTATAATGCCAATACAGATATACTTTATATCAAGAAAAAACTTAAGTGATAGACATATATTTTTGTTTTCAAAGGACATAGACAAAAAAACCCCTTTATTATTTTTACTACTCTAAACAAACAAAAGACCTACATAGAAACCAATTCTCCAAGCAGGATTACAAGCCACATACCTCCTAATTTTCTTTTTTTTTTCCCACCCACATGAGAAAGGTTACATACATTTTTCAGGAAAGCAAACATTTGTGGCAGTTTTCACCAACAGGAGAAACATCAAATAAAAGCCATTAAAATATCAGCGCTTCAAGCTATATCCTTTCAAACACAATGTTCATACATACAAAAGGCATTATTTAATATAATGTATCAATACAGATTGTAACTGTTAGAACTGTAAACTTCAAAAAAAAAAAGTAACTATCTTAAAGTTCTAGGCAGGTTGTATTACATTTTAAGGAATTTACTCCACAGGCTGGCAATATTAACTTTTACACTCAAAAGATTTAGACAAACATCATCCAGAAGAAAGTTTTTCTCTTATTTTTCAATTGTTTATGGATAGGCAAAGTAAGTTGTTGACAATATATGCAATAAAGTAGCATAACCTTTGAAAAGGTAAGTTTCTAAGAAACAATGCTACAAGATAGCAATATGTTTATGATTTATTGCAAGGGCTGCATATTTTTATATGCTTTCTTATTTGCCTTTAACAACTGAAAACAAAATGTCTAAAAGTATCACAGAATATAAAATTCCACACTGTCAGTAAGGGAAGGAAACTTTGGTATCTTAACTGTAGAGAGTATTTAGATAAAATTGTCCAAAAGTGATTATTTCAGAATGTTCTTTAGACATATGCCGAAGAAATAAATTGCATCTAAATTCTGTCTGGTACATACAAATTCCCCCAACCTTTAAAATAATCCTTTCTACTTATCTTATTTCATACATGTTATTTGCATGTAATAGTTCAAACATGTAATTTTTGCAAGGTTACTGTGTCCCTGAACTTAGGACTTCTTTAATTTCAGCAGGCAAACAAAAGAACAGAAAGGTTTCTAAGGTTGTATTTTTTCCTCATATATACATGACAAAAATGTCCAATTAAACCAAAACGTACCCCTAATAGAAATGTAAATATTATAGTCTACAAAAAAATAAAATCATCATTACATACTTACAGGGCTTTTAGAAAGAACTGCTACAATACTTTTTAATTTGCTTTTATGACAGTTGCTAATATAGTCCAACGTTGCCTTAATCACATAAGAAGGAAAATAAGGAGGATTAGGAGCAGGATCCAGTTCTCTAAATGAATAAAAAAGAGATTGGGTTTTTTCCTCCCAAAATCAAACCCCCTCTATTAACTAAAATTAATCTCACTGAATAAACACATAACTCCTAGGAAATCTCTTCTCCTTTCAGTAAGTAAGAAGGAGCAAAATCATCCAGTGGCATGACGTTAATCTTACTTTTAACTGTCTGTTGTCCCTCTATGGCAGTTCTCTAAGTTGTACTTTCGTAACATTCTTTTATTATTTTTTGAAAGGCCATATTGCTAAAAACACACACGTTTGTCTCAACTAACACACAGGAAAACCTAATTGCAAGCCATGGGTAAAGCTTCTGCATTTTGTAATTGTGGGGAAAACTTGGTTGAGAAAAAAGTAATCATGACTCTTCCGATTATAAAAAAAGGGTAGCCAACTTTTCTGTGACCTCAAAAAGAAAAGAAATGTATCACGATAGTAATAAAACAGCAAAATCTAAGTTTCATCACTCTTATTCTTACCATTCCTTTCTTAGAAAGAAAAGCCTTCATTACAAGCAGACACCACAGTTTGTTAATAAACTTGCTGAAACAAATTTCTTTCAAGTTCTGAAATCCTCAGCCATTTAACTTTTGGCAGATTTTCATAAAAATGCTTTGGTTTCTTTCAACTTTGTATTTCTACAATAAAAATACCTTCTTCAATAACTTTGGAAAGTGTAATGTTTTTCCAAATAGTCCGCGTCTAAGCACAAAAATCTGGAAGAATTATTTCCAGATCTAATTATGCAAAGAGTATTTTTTTTAGGACAACAACAAAGACTGAAAATCTCATAAAAATTAAGATATTTATGGGGCTAGAATATTTCTATTAGTTAGGAATTTGTTTATTTGGCATTGCTTAAGCAATCCCCTTACCAAAGGCAGGAGCTGCCACTACAAGAACTGCTAAGAAACGGTGCAATTCACTTCTCAATGACTTCTAAATATTTAAAGATCTTTAAAACAATCACTTTAATTTAGACATTAAAACCTGACCAATTTTACTCAGTCCATCCAAATGTGAACTAATTCCAATTGGCATTGCCATAGTACAGCTCACCAACACACAAAGACATGCTCTTGCCCACCCATTCATTCTTTCATTCACTGAAGCGTTACAGAGGTTCTCCTTACTGATACTGGGGAATAACTGAGAAAGCACGCCTATGATACATCATTACTAATGACAATAAAATCCTTGGATTTTCAATTTCAAGGCCACCTCTTCTTATGCCTGAGGAGTATGTTTTAATGCACAATGTTACACAAACGCACTCAACATTAAGAATATCTACAAATACGTACCTTATATATTTATTTAGATGAGCTTCTTCTTCTACCATGGTATCAGATGGTTCATGTAAGGTCATCAACAGTTCAACCACAATCTCTGGTAAGTTATTATGAGATAGATTGTCAATTTGCTAGAAGAAGAGAAATAGTGTTTTAATAAGAAAAAAATATTTTACATAAGTAATTCAGCATTTCTTTTCCTTATGAGAAAACCCATTTCTTCCTGTCTGGATTCTCTCTTTGTTCAGTTATCCGTGACATACAATTCATTCAGACATTAAGCCTGGTTAAGTTTTATCTATGGCAGTCACAGTAGAACAATCTACTTTCCTCAATACCTAGGAAAAAAAATTGTTTAATTTTACTACTAGTTCTGAATACAGACTGCCTTTTGGAGAAGATGGCTCCTCATAAAGCATTAACAAAACACTGAGGAAAACATGACTGACTTAGACATATGACAGGGAACTCAGGCTGTATATTGAATGGTAAAAAAATTTTTTATTACATTCTGAAAAAAGCTATAGTTCAAGTCAACTGTCTGCCTGAAAGTTTCTATTGAATACCTGAAAACCTTGGGATAAAAATTTAGCTTGTTTGGCTTTATTAAAATAATTATTTTGTATCTATAAACTTAAACTATTTACATTTTTACAGAGTATATAAAAGTTTCTTCCAGGTCTGTTAAATGCCATAGAACTCAATTTACAGATTTAAAACCGATACCTGTTTTCCTAAGCAGTTTTCATCCTTAAGCATGTCGTAGACTTCAGAAGCCACATCTCTTTGCTCTGCTACTTCACCCTTTCCATGGCTTTGATAGGCAAAATATGGGAGGATATTCACAAGTATCTTTGGAAAACAGTCTGCTAGAACCTGCCTCCAGTCTTTTTCAATCTTGTTGGCAAGTGATTTCACATCTTCAAATTGACTTCTTATCACCAGGTGTGGAACCAAAACTTTGTAACAAGACCTACACATAGTAAATACATTTCCAGAATGTCCTTGAATTGGATTTTTTAAAAAATCTCAAGCATAATATACCAAATATCACTCCTCTACTGTTTAACTAAACTTGCAATTATTTTTTAGCTACTGTATACAAAAACATCTCACCATCATAAATGTAACAGACAAGATACCTGGAACACATTTTTACAAGCTGTCAATATATTATCTTACAACAAAATCCTGATGCATAACTACATTTAGAAATTTGAAAACCTGTGTCGTAATTGTAAATAAACCTAAATAAATTGCTTTCATACAGCAAACTTACCCATAGAATTCCTCAAGGCTAGTATAGTTCAAAAGAACATAAGGAAAAGCAGACAGGCTATATCCACTGTCCTTTATTTTCAGCCACTCCATCACCAAATAGTCTAAATGTGATGTCATGAAATCTTCTATACTTTTATAGCCAAAAACATCAGACACTTTTTTCAAAACCTGTACATGAAATAAGATGTAGAAATAGCATGCAGATTACATGATACTATGGCAAAGTGACAGTACTACACCTCCATGTCCCCACCCCTCAGCCTTTTAAACAATATTCATATAACTCAGCTCCTATTTAGCATAAGCAATTTTTTAATTGCCATTATCTCGAAAGACTGCAATCAAGGAACTAAAACTACCCCATATGAGGGGTAAGCAAAGAAAGGACAGCCAATACACATTTTGCTGGGTGGAGACTGTGTAAAAACAAGAGGCAACAATCAGAACAGATAAAAAGGAAAGAACTTGCACACTAAAAAAATGACTGGCATTCAAGGCTGCAGTATTAACAGCAATTATTGCAGTACACCCTTGTGAACTTCAACATAAAAGTCTACAAGATACATACCATCCTCCACTACTTAGTTTACATATTTTCCACATTGGAAAACTCTTATTATTTCCACTGAGTAGAAAGGGTTTTTTAATTGAGATCTGCAATCTTTAATGTCAAAAATTTATTTGTATTTCAAATCTGTGCTTTTAACATACAAGCTTTACCATTAAAACTGCCTTTTATGATGTCATTTCTAGGGAAGTTGTTAAATATAAATACAAATTCATTCAGGTATCGAAGTGCCACATTAGTCACACTTTTACAAAATTTAACAAATTTCAATAATGACAAAAGCCTTTTGTACTGTTCCAATTTTAACCTAATTCTAATTTATAACCTAAATATAAAATGGAATTTTATACTTGCCTTTTTCACAAGGTGAGGTTCTAAGCCATTCTCTTTCACAGACTGGCAAATGGCAAACAAAGCTTGCTTTTCACAGATGGGACTGCAACACAGAACCATGGTTATAAGCGTCAGCAGAACTGCTTTTCCATTACACTGTCTGTCCAAAAGATCTTCAGGACTTGCATCACCGTTGACCTTCAGTAAGAAATAATGAACTCCTCATACAAATATTCTGTTAAAGCAATCTGCTAACTAATAAATGAGCATAAATAATTAAAATTAAGGGCATTGTCATAAATACTGCTGAAAATTTTGCTTTGGTTGCTTAAAAATTACTTCTTCCAGCTGTCTGCTCACTCCTTACTGCCTCAGCATGCCAGCACACACAGCAATACCTCATACACCACAGGTTCATGTTATAGTATCAGCAGTTTAAAAAAAGGCAATGCACTTAACAGAGAAATGATGGAAGCATTGACAAGCCTGCTTTTTGCTCCTCCCTGACGCATATAGGAAAGAACTGTCATGCAATTCAAATGCAGTTCTTCCCCTATTAAAGCATGGCATTGACAAGTGATGAATCTTGGATAAAAGTAGCAAGAAACTGCAATGAAAGGTCAGAAGCTAACAGACAACATCAGGCTGCGGTGACAGAACAGGAAGCCAAGGCAACAGAGAAATGAGACAAGACAACAAAGAGCTGGAGGTGACAGTACAGAGAGATGCAGTAAGATGACAGAGATGAGGCCTCAGCAGCAAACCCAAGCCACAAGACTGCAGGGAGAGGGAACAGAGAGAAAATAGATGACATGCCGACAGATGACAGCATGACAGAAAAAAAGTGGAAAATGTAGATGATGTAGATGACTTCATGTGGTAGCAAGGAAGGAGGAAAAGTGAAAGACACCGACAGAAAAATTAAGTTAAAGAAGTTCCATGGCAATATACATCATTGCATTTCCAGTCACTGCACTGAAGTAAAACTTTTCCTTCACTTTAAGTTTCTTCTGAATAGTTATTTTTTAAGCAAATTTTGGTTTTGTGAAAACCACTGCTCTAATACCACTGGAAACCTGATCTTGCTGAAATTTAAATAAACACATAATCTGAAATTACATTGCCTCTTATTCACTATTTATATGTTGTCTAGAATACTGAGGCTCCATTTTTCTTTGATTCTTAGGTATCACAGTATGGAAACCCACAACAACAAGTATGATATAGAAGAGTGGTCTGGAACTACAGTGAAAAAGTTTACAAACTTCTAATGTGGACAAAACAGTAACTGGATGTGTAAGGATGTTTCTGACTATCACCTTGTTTCATCACCGCATATTATCAGAAGCCCAGAAGAATTAATGTTCTCTGAAAACTAAACACGATCATTTTAAAAGACATCTTAGTCATAAGATGAAAACTAGGAAAAACAATGACTAGATGTTGGTACCAGATTTCTCATTCCTTCCTGAACTCTGAGATACACATTCTCAAAAGCCTTTTGCTGGAGCTTCAAGGGAAGAGGTTCTGACATTCCAGAAGAATCTCTCTGTTTCACATCTTGAAACAAACTTCAAAAAAAAAGAACGATAATTATTAGCATAACATTTAAGGTACAGAATTACTGCATATTGTGCATATCAAATAAGATTCTGGTTTTTCTGAATGTCATTATTTTCTTCTTAATTTTCTTGTACAGCAGTCTTTCTTTCCTCTTGTGGTAGTTCATGTCACCCCCCCAAAACTGTTGATGTTAATGCATCTGTTGTATGGGAACAACAAGCGTTTATTTGTGAAAGTAATACCATTAAGGCCAAAGACATTTGTCTTGACACTGAACAAAATCTCTCTCATTTTGAAATACACTCTGATGAAACCCCTGAAATTGTGCTTATATATGCTGGGAATGGATGTGTCTGTATGAGAACCCTTTGTGATTTTACACTTGCAGACAATACCACTGTGAGGTTACATTATCACCCTAATATTTGTATTTGTAATTTTACCAAAATTATGGGATGCAACTTTTAACTACTCAGCCCCTGTTACAACCTATCAATAGTTACAACTGGACTACACACCTTATCAAAATTTGCTACCTAACCCCATCAGGACGAATCTTACTTGCTAAGAAAAGTGTTACAACATGACGACCCAAATCAATCGCTAAAATGAATCCAGAAGAACGGACAAAAAGCCATTCTTACCATCCACCATGATATAGGGAAGATATACCATGTCCTATAAAGGGTGAAGGATGGAAATATTCTAGTGCCATAAGCATCTTAATTTTAATGAGATTCTCAGTCTTTGTTGTTGTCCTAAAAATATCACTATTTGCATAATTATATCTGGAAATCATTTTGGGAATACATTTCTTGAACAAATTATATGTAAAAAGAGTTTCTCAAAGAATGTATTTTTTGTAGATAAAGGCCCAACCCACTTTGCTCTTTGTAATAAAAATGGGAGCACCACAGTGGATTGGACCAAATGTTACTCTAGCTACTTCTAAGTGACTATTAGCAGACACCTAAGATCACCATATGCTTGCCTTGTATTCATAATAATTCTTTGAATCTAACAATTGACTACTGGTGACCTAGGCAGATCATGAGTTAGAAGTGGTGACTGTACTTAGTATCCTTCAATGATTTCCTCTTCCACGAATTTGTTGCTTCTTGAACCCCTGAAAACATCCAGACAGTTGAAGATAGTAGGGTAACACTCAAGATAACTGAATGTTCTATGAAAAAGCAAACCCTATTTTATCAGAATTTTGAACCCGTTAGCTTCACCTGATGTTGCCTAGTCTTTAAAAAAGAAAAGACTGCCAATCATCACTTAGTTCCACACCAGATTTTCTAGAGTTATGTTATACCTCCTGCAATTCAACACTTTTTGTGCTGAAGGGCTCCAGTTTATGCAACCAATAGCTGTGTGTAAATTGTTTCATACTTTTGAACACCCCTCCTCTACTCCTATTCCACTTCAATTACATCTTTTTGATGCATGGAGAAAGAACTATACACAGTATTCAAAACACAAGATCCATTGAAAAAGTTCTTATGCTACACATTATACCTAACCTATTTCTAGAGGGTAAACAACTATTTCCTATTCAAGTTTTGCATAATAAATTTAGTGCAAAATTTGCTATCACATATAGGGTTTTTTAATATATATTGCTTATCTCTCTATATATAGATACAGATATCTCTCTCATCACAGAATACTTAAAATGTAGACAAAGTCTGAACACCTTAACCAAAGTAACTTGGTAGGTTTTTATCTTCTGTTAAGATTAAAGCCCCAGAAGTACTGAAAGCAGCAGCTGTACAGTAGCAGAAGTAACACCCAGTTAAGCATTATTCTTACAAATGGAAAGAAGATCTACATTATCACCTGGTAATTGACTTTGCAGCAAGCATACGAACTTGATGGTGACTATCTGCAAGAAAACGTGGGAAAGCATCATTCACAGGTAGATCTTCATTTATTACATTAAGTATTGCCCACTTGCAGTGAGGATCAGCCTGAAAAAAATTAATATTGTGGTTTAAAATATACTGAAGACCTACAATGGAATATACACTGATGAAAGCAAAAGATCTTCAGATACTGTTTTTAAGTACACTTTAAGTATATACTTAACATGCTAATGAATGTCAGAAAATCTGGCATTACCTCAAGCATGGCTTTCATGCAGTTTAAAAGGGCCACTCTTACTGGCGCTGTGCATTTCCCTCCTTGAGCTAAATGCCTAAAATAAGGAAGATTTGAATAAACGAAAAGGTTGCCAACCATTTTGAGAAGAAGTCTAACAAGTTAGTTTCTGCTGCTCACAGTTCATTCTTTTGTGCTCAGTAGGCATGTTTTGGAGAATTGATAATCTACAGTTGTAAGCAATGCTTATTTTTGGTTGTTGAAGTTATCACTTTTTAGAATTACTGATGCAATTTGGAGTACAATCAGACTTTGTTAATGTACAACAATGTAGCATTTATTGTCCTAATACTATATTAAGGATGATACGATTCTTTGCTACAAATACAACATGACAGAAAATCTGGAAAGTTAAATGCTGGATAAAGATATCACAGGATACCAACAGCAAGACACACAACAACACTACAGTTTTCAGACTGACAGCAAAGTTAAAAACTTTATGCCAAATAGACTTCTGCATTAAATAGATAAAACATACCAAAAGGCTCCAACAACTGTCAAAAATTGTCCTTGGGCATCCCCTGTCTCTTCAGCATGTGTGTTGAACTGGGTCAGCCCTACTGCTATAGGAAGCAAATTATTTAGAATTACTTTGCAAACTTCTTGATCTCGACGGTACAAAGAACATACAGCACTGTAAAGAAAGCAAGGAAAAATATCTTGAAACACTGAACAGCCCCCAAATCCTCTAGCTGTTGAACTAAAATAGCTCTAACACATGCTGAGTAGTTTCGCTCTTACGAAAGAGGTCTAAGAAGCATAAGAACATCATCTTCAGGCAAGAGGTGTTCTTCAACAGGGAGCTCTTTCAGCAGGATCAAGTACTGGGAAATAAGAAAAAAAAAAAAAAGAACAATGGAAAATAATACTTAAGAAAATTACAAACTATAAAACATTTTCAGTAACTCTTACATGAAATCATGCAGCAAGGATACCTATTGTTAGCTCCTGCATGTTACACTGACCATCTTTTCATGCAAAGACTATCACACTGTAATACAGCTCATGACATTTTTAGTTTGGGCAGTTAAAGCCATGTCCTTTTTAAAGTAAAACACAGATCCTATTGTACTAGAGACTAATTCTAGCTATTTAGCAAATAATTAATGATAAAGGCAAGATGCTTATACTTCTCAACTCTTCAGTTTCTGGCTTACAAATTCTAACTGCTGTTACCCCAACCACAGCACATTTCAAAACACTAGAAGTAGCCATTTTAATGTCTTCTCAGGGGACCAATGACAAAAGACAAGAATATACACATTTAAAACCAGCATAAATACAGAGGTGGGTCTGCTGTAATAAAAGCTCACACTCACCACATGCAGATGCAATGGCTTAGCACTATCAAAGACACTGCCATCAGCAAGCATTAACAGCTTCCTCCGCACATCAGAGGCTCGGAAGCTCACTGTCTGAATTTGGACTGTAGTTACACAAATACACAGGAACCTCAGAATTTCAAGGAGAAGTAAATCCTGCTTTGTCAACTGTTCTTCAGCTAACGGGCTCAAAGCACCTGAAAATAAGATCTTCATGTAAGAAATCCTTCTCCAAGGACAATAAAGAGTTGTTAATATTTTAGGTCTTTACAAAACTAGTTTAGGTTCTCAGAACAGGTAAGAGTACTAGCAACCTTTATTTGTTATTGAGCAGTTACTGCATCAGTAACAGCTTCTTGAGTGTGCTTCCCACTTCTACAACAGCCCTCTCAGAAACAGAGGCTTTTCATTTTATGTGCCCATACATATGGCTGATTTGTCCATCAAGGTATCAGTGAATTCACCAGAACCATCTGCATCTGTGTTCTTTTGTGTTGTTAACTATAACTTAAGAATATATTTTAAGCTATGTATTTTAAACTATATTCAAAACTTCCAGAAAATGAAATGATGACCAGTACTACTATATTAATATCCTCACTGAAATTTCAATTACAACCTAAACAAAATAGTTACAAATGCCCTTTTCCTGTCACATTTAGAACCCTTGTAACTTTCTGAGATTGCAAACTTTATTAGAATTATTTATTTTAAGACACTTATTCAACATGATGGGGAAAACAGACCACCTGCTGTTTGTGGCATAAATATCCTTTTCATTCAACAATAAACACAAGACACAGTCCTGGTTAAAAATGAAGATACACACAATTTTAAGAAAGAATTTAAAACAAAAGAGAACATCAGTGCTTATAGCTGCTAATAGGAATAAACAGACAGATTCATGTTCCTGTCCGGGTCCAGAGACATAAGAAAGCTGACTGTGTCAAGAATTACTGATTAGGAAAAGGAGAAAAATTAAATAGGACTATTTTTAAGAAAAGGAAGCACAGCCAAAGGACAGAGACGGGTATGCTACAGACACTTTTTCTAGTACCTTCTTTGCCAAACCTTCTGACTGACTTTGAACAAGTTAGCTAGCTTTTCTGCTTGCATTTTACTATTTATAAAATAAAAAACAAATTTATCCTTTCAAATAAGCTAGAACACTTCAGTTAACATCTTTAAAACACTAATGAGGTACAAAAGAATTATTACTGTTTAGAAAATACCTGGTTCAACCATTACCTGCTTCAAATACTAATAAAGCAGCACAACTTTCTATCTGTCTTTCAAGCAAAGAGCAATCTGTGAAAACAAGCTATTGCAAGTAGTTTTGGGCACAAAGAAGACTTACCTGTTACGTTTTGCATCTCACCAGATTCATTTGTGTCACTGACATCAGTCACTGAATGGTCATCAAATAGATCATCAGATACCTGGTTATCTACTTCCATTATACTCTCCTCAGGATCATTCCCCATTACACCCACTTGTCGCAGTACACTTGGTTTTCCAGTAAACGTCATCTAAAAGAAACCACCACATCCTTTTCAAGTTGGTTTTTAAGGACAGGAGAAACACCACAGGCATAACACCAGGAAAGACACTACAGTTTCCCAGCGAACTAGAACAGGTGAAGACGGTAAGGGCTACATTGAATTGATGAATTCCATTCCTTTGTGATAAACCAGCCTTCTACACACATGAACTGTTGATTTGAAATATTCTCTTTAGGATACAAGCTTCCTAAGACAGATGCTAGTCTCTGTGTTTTAGATTGTTAGTATTTGAAAAACAATTCTGTCTACAAGACTCACAAACTTCTCGCTATACTTCATAGTTACAAAGAAATGGAAGGAAGGCATATGATCTTTTTGAGGGCACACTAATTACTGCTTTCCCTACCAGATTACAAGTCAACAGAAGGTAAGACTCTTGCTTCTCACCTGAAAAAATAAAGGATTTTGCCTCCTTTGACCTGACTACAGGACATTGTGCCAAAAAGAGAAGTTTTAAGAGTTGGGCTAAACACAGTGATGTGGCACTCTATGACTTTTCTCAGTGACAGTCATTTACAGCTAGAAGATTTAATACCCATATAATCAACAACTTTAAAGTGTTTTAAGGTACATAAGCCCATCAAACTACAAGAGAAAAAGCTTTAAAAATTTTACAAGTGCACTAAAGTTAAGTGTTATGTGTTACAGAAATACATTCTGTGGTATAAAATCTGTATATACTTTTACTCTAATACAGTATTACAAAAATTCCAAAACCCTCGAATTTTTTATGTGAGCTGGCATGCTAACCTTGATCAAATGTTATCCATTGGCTCTCATTTTTTCCCTACACCTGCATTCAAATGCCAAATAAAAATGTTCCCAGTTAGGAATTCTTTACAAAGTTCAATGTCTTTTGATTTATTTTTTCAGTAATAAGTATCTCATTTGGTGTGCCTCCAAATTATTATACTGTAAAAACAATCCTTTGGTAGAGGAGCGCTGCATCTAGAAACAGATAGAACATACTTACCAGATTTTTGCAAATATCTACAAGATCATTAATAAATTTTGATGTTAACAAACGCAGGAATATATTAGACAGCATCTTATTAGCACTGTTCTGTAAGAAAGCAAGATGTACAGAGAGGTTAATTCATTTTTTTCAGGTACCATATATATGATATTCAACTTTGTGATCTCATTAATGAAGAAATAAATAAAAATTCCTTTATAAATTTTACCTTGGTACAATTGCATAAACATTTTGTACACTGCATTATCAAGATCCTCAAGGAGTTGGTCTGGGCCTCTTCATTTAGCTTGTTTTTTGACTGAGAAATGCTTTCTCCGGCATAATGAATGAGAGACTAGTAAAAATGCAAGTTACAATGCCTCAGTTAAATTCCTTTATGCACTGGCACATACACAGCACACACAGAGACAAAAGGACATGATTCTCATTCATACTCATTCGCACATTCTCATTGATACAGCTTTGATACTTAAAGTGTGCATTAACAAGTTTGGACTTTTTTTTTCTTTGATTTTTGTTTCACTCATTCTGCTCCAGAGGTGATAAAAAGATGGCCTAGACCTGACTGAAACAGATACTTTCATCGCAAAAGAAAAATACAGCCTCTCTCCATAATTTTTTAAGTTTTGGGTTTCCATATTTAAGTAAGAAACCACCCCAGATAGTAGCAGCAGTAGTAGTAGTAGTAACAATAATAACAATAACAATAATAGTAGTAGCTGTCTTCATACTGGTTTAAACCATCAAATGATCTTAACAAATTTCTGCATGAAAGGATTGAAATGGACTTGTTATCCTCTAAGTAGTCCTTTGTCCACACACCCATCACTATTTTTTTTAAGGTGTGATTCAAATGTAGCAATATTTAGAATTCTCTCCACTGCAAAACTGATGCATTGGTATACTGACAGAATTTCAAGGACTTTTCTCTGTCAGCAGCAGTAACACATTTAAACCTCTCCCAACAGCCTTATTTTAAGCAGAAATCACAGTAAATATTAATGCTCTGAAAACGTGTCAACATGAATACATTTTTTTAAATTATTTTGTATTTAATGACTTATTTTATTTTTAATAGCTCCCAAATGCATTGCTGCTTACCTTAGCATTCTGGAACAACTCTGATTTACAGGCATCCTCTTCTTTAAATATACCAGTGTAGCAATAGCAACCAAGAACACCAATCAAGAGACGGACACATTGGACAAGGTGTTCTGCAGCAACAACCTTTGACTATATCAGATACACAGTATAAATACCAGTGGTTTATCATTAAACTCTTCCATCAAAATACAGAATTCTTTAGAGTCTTTTAAAAACACTTTCATATACAGGTTTCACCAGAATTAACAAAGATCTGCATCCTAATGTTTTGCACTGCAGTTGCCTCAGCTCCCTACCAAGTCCTTTTGGCACTCCATGTTATAAAATTCCCGGTATGTTCCATGGCCCTAATGTTTCCCTCCTTCACAAAATTTTAAATTCTCCCTCTCCTTTAGATTCCATCATAGCAATCCTTCCAGCTTTTCCCAAGTGCTCTGTTTATTCATTTTACCTCCGTCCAGGACAAGAGACAGTGTGAGCTAGTCAGGACTATATCACATCCCTACTGCTGTCTCTTCTGATCTTAATAAATTATTAAGTTGCTCCTTAGCAGCTATTGTGTCAACAAATGGCACAGACGGTTGTAAATTCATGTGTACTTAGTGCAGGAGCACGTCAGAGATCACTTTTTACCTGTCCAAATTATTTGGATCAAAGGAAGAAAAAAAGCAGACAAATAATTAATTGTCTTACTTTCTCAGGAAGGGAGACCAAAAAGGATTGCTATCACATTCCTGAAAAGCAGGTATCTATAAAAAAAGATGGGAAAACTTATGCATACATGCCATTGTAACAGATGCAAACCCAGGGATAAGTTTTATAACACCCAGTTGCCAGTACTTTGTTTCAAACTTTGGTACTGCCTCTTCTGGCTCACCAAATATTACACCTTAGCAGTGAATTGCAAGGAAGGCACACCACTATATTAAAACCAAAGCTAGCCTGTCAAAGGAACTGAAAGTTTAAAAAACCTGCTGGTTTTGTTTTCACAAACTTTCTACCATTATCTGGTGGCTCTTCCTCTACAAATCAAGATTTATCTCCAAAGGAGAGATTCTGTGGTGTTTCAACAAGTGAAAGGTACAAACAGGATCACAAGACTATTCAGGCTGGAAGGGATCTTGGCAGGTCTCTGGTCCAACCTCCTGCTCACAGCAGGGCCAACTCTGAGGTCAAGGCTTATCCAATCAGGGCCTGAAAACCTCCAAGGATGCAGACTGCACAACCTCTCAGGTAGGGCAACCTGTGCTGTGCCACTGCCTGACTGTCCTCACATAGATAAAATTCTTCTTGGATCCAGTGTGATTTCCTCTTGACTCTGCCTGCTGTCTCTCATCTTCCTGCAATACACCACTGTGAAGAGCATGGCTCTGTCTTCTAGGCAAACCTACAGGCACTGGCAGGCTTTTCCAAAGCCTGTTAGGTCCCCCCGAAGTCATCTCTGCTCCAGGCTGAACAAGCCTGGTTTCCCCTGTCTCCTCACAGGCCAGGTGCTGGAGCCCTCACATTTTGAGTAGCTTCCACTGAATGCACTAAATACCTGTCTTGTACCGGGAGGCCCCAAACAGGATACAGTATTTCAGATGCCGTCTGCAGGCACCAAGTAGAGGGAGGTAATCAGTTCCCTTGAGCACTGGCTGTGCTCTTGTTAATACAGCCTGTATTTGCAGCTTTCTTTACAATTACTCCTTTACACAGCTGCCTCTTTTTATAAAACCTAACAATTTGAGATCTCTATGTCTCAGGCTGTCTTGGCTTGAAAAACGGCAAGACCTTAAAGCATTACAGGGGCACAGAAGATGAAACCAACTCACAAAAAGCAGGGTAACAGTGGTTTACGTGGCAACTTTGCACACACTTCTGCTTCTGTGCAGCTTCTACACATTCCCACATACTTTAGAGAACTACGAATATTTTGCCAGTTGCATAAAGAAATACAGATCTTTCTCTTTCGTATTATTGAATATAGTTTTAAAAATGCTTGTGATTCATTTTTAGTGGCAAAAGGAATGAAAATCTATATGCTTTGCCTTGAAAAAAACATTGTTTGGGAGGACAAATGTAAGGCTGTAACAGTAATTTCTAACTTACCTTAGAAATATAGCTGTTTAAAAGCTTTTCTGACATTGCTAAAAGACAGTGCTCCAGTGTTTCCTTAAGATTTTGGTTGATGGCAAGTCTTGAAGTAGTCACACTTTTATCTGCGACATTTACTGTGAAGTTAATGAAAATATCCATTTCATCAAATGTTGTCTGCAGGTACAGTTCTTCAACATCAGAGAAAGTGTCGTCTTCTTTCCCTTGCAAGTGTTGCACACTTGAAGAAGAGACATCATTTTTACTTGAGTAGCCAGTATATGACTTCTAAGTCTTTAAAACTATTATTTAAATACAACAAATAAACAGAAGCAAAATAAAATATTTTATCTTTCTGTGCTTCCAAACCCTGCCCGATCTTTTAATTTCTGGCATGACTTTCACTGTGGAATGGATACTACCATTTTAGCTCTTTCTGAAGAAACTCCAAGGAAAGCCTGCACACAGATCATATGCTCTATGGTAGTTTGTATGGCCGCATCTGTATTGCGTTAAGATGGCTGACCTCAACCCACTTTACACAATTGTAGCAGAAATTCACAAAATCCCTGAAACCAGTATTTTTAACTTCTAGTAGGGAAGTCTTATCTTCCATCAGAACAAGTTATCCACATTTCAGTTTCCTTAAGAGGAAACTGGATATAGTCCAAGAGCTTAAATACATGCCTCAGTGAAAGACGCAAGAGTATGCACAGAGTGTCTCCAACAGATTCAAGTAACGTGGCTGGAACCACAAATACAGGTGGAGTGGCACAAGGACATATGGACAGTAAGCATCTAGCCAACCTTCTACCTAGTATCTATCTTCAAGAAAACTCTTAAGATATATGGTTCCCTTAGGACAGAAGGTAACGTTGAAAAGCACAAATACGTATTTGTATAAAGTTACAAATTATTCAAAAAACAGAACTGTAATGAATTAGAATTACCTAATGTACTTATGGATAAAGAGTCACACATTTAGCTGTATTGCGGAACAGAGATGATACACATACTCCTTAACAAGCATTTTGTTCGCTACCTGAAGTTTTGACCTGAAGTTTTGACTCTGTCAGCAAGAGACTATTTTAACATCTGCTTAAAGCATCTTTAACAATTTGAAAAAGCATTATTATTTTTATGGGATCCGAAAGATCTACAGAAAGATGCGAAAGAGCTTGAGGAATTACGCATTTCATTATCTCTGCTTGCTAAAATGACAAATAAAAGCTTAAGTATCTGTAATAATTGATTTTAAAACATACCATTCAGCATCATTTTGGAAAAAAATCATGGCAGCTCTACAGTTCTTCATTGTAAGGCTCACAAGAATTTTTTGTACCACAAGATGAGGAAAATTGCTGTAAAAAAAAGAATTGTTTTGTATTTTCTTGGAATCAGACAAGCTCTTAGGATTCCTGAAGCACACCCAAACATCAACCTGATTAACAGTCTATCTTCAAAGAAGCTTAAGTTTTCACTTAAGATTTCTAACACACAGTTCATGTATCTGCTATGCTTATGAACAGATAACTAAATTACAGTAAACTTAAAAACCCTATAAACTCTACCAAAGCATTAACATAACACAATTCTGCAAATCCACTTTCCCCTGTGCAATTTCACATGTTAAAGGGTGAACTTACATATAAAATTATGCCACAAAGACTTTACCTGCAGAGCACCGGAGGCAACTCCACACATTCTTCCATTTCCTCCTCCAAATAGCAGGACAGTACCCATTTCATTATTGCCTCCTTTAACACAGAATCCAGATTTCTTTCACAATTATTCTGTTCCATTCCTATGTCCAAATTTCCTGGCACTGAATAGGCAGACATCACTAATGATAAACAACATACAGCAGAACTGTAACAAAAATTGAACACAGGGCATTTGTGAGAAACAATGTGGTATTTGTTGTTCAGCACTCTAAAGCAAAGTCAGTATTTCTGCAGGCTCAGGGAGCATCAAGGACATAAGCAAGTTAATAAGCACACATACTAGAAAACTCCTCTATTAGAATCTGCATTTCCAAAAAGCCACATTTGGGCTATTACAGACTTTCCCAGTCTATTTTAAAGACTGTTTCAGAATACTTACTTTAGAATCAAAATCTAGAAGGAAACATACTTCTTAACTTCAAAAAATCAACATCTCTTTCAGTCAGATTTTAATTTTTATTCCATTTTACACTGTTAGTCAATTTTAAATTTGAAGATGCTTGCCTCTTCTGCCTCTGCTTTCAGACTTAGGTAATTATGTCCATTTCAAATGCTTGAAACACGAATGTGGGCAGCTTTTAACTACAAATACAGCCGCAACAACAATAACAGTATTTTTAATAATACAGTGGGTTTGGCTGCACAGTAAAGAGCAATGGGAATCAGACAAAAAATATTATCCTTGCTTCTCATTTTACCTTGAAGGCTTGCATGCAGGTCCTGAAAATATCTTCCACAGTTCTTTATCTGTTACAACAAGGTTTCCTCGAATCATAGCTCCAAGTAGCCCAAAGCTCTCTGCTTCAATTTGCTGGAAACTTACGCTACGAATGGTAAGAGACCAAATCTTTGCCCAGGTTCTCTGGAGCTCCAGCTTGTGGGTGCTCTTCAAATCAGTTTTCTGGTTTTGACACAAAGCTATCTCTGTAAGGCACTTCAGCACGTACGGGGTCCTTTCTCCTCGGCGTTGCTGAGGCAGTAACTGGTGAAGTACATTAAGTAAGGGAGGTAGCTCACTGTTTGGAAGACTCATGGGATACTTTGATATTAACCGAGCTGTAATCTGTAACCTTGAAAACACAAAGTGAAGCAATTAATACCAAACATACATAAATCTGCATTTTCATAGGTAAATGAACAAAGTGTTCTCTGATTGTCATTTCACATTTCTACTTCCAGTATTAAGCTATTTGTTTACTATCAAAGGTTAAAGATTCAGTATTTCTACTGGGTTTACTTGTGAGGCCTGGTCATCTAGCTTTATTATCACTAATTTACAAGCTGACTTCACTGATTTCTGACCACAAGGGAAGAAAATTTCAAGCAAAAAAATTATTTTTCTCCTTCTTCTGGGCTAGCCTGTTATTCACTCTGACCGATGGAGTGACCTCAAGGGCGAAGTTACATGAGCAGGAAACATTACAGCAATGTCTTTGCAGATAAGACAAATAAAATTTATCTAATGAACAAGATGTTAAGCTAAGTATGGTAAGTTGGAAGGGTTTTGCTCATAGCAATGGGTGCAACTCTACTCAAATCAGTAAATAACAGTACTTGCAGTGTTTCTTGGAGATGCTACCTCCACACAGAATGGCATATTAACTTCTCAACAGGATCCTAAACAGCCACTTTGCCTCAATACTGCAAGCGATAAACACACACACACACACACACAAACTTGCTGCCTCAGCTCAGGACTCAGTTCACAAGCAGCTACACTGTTCTGGTATCTTGTACAGCAGTTTCCAAGAAAAGTCAGGAAGACAGAGAGAACAGTAAAAGCAAAAAACATCCAGTGTAATCCTGGGCTGCATCAAAAGAAGCATGACCAGCAGGTTGAGGAAGGTGATTCTCCCCCTCTACTCTCCTGAGACCCCACCTGAAGTACTGCATCCAGCTCTGGGACTCCCAACTTAAAAAAGACATAGGACCTGTTGGAGCAGGTCCAGAGAAGGGCCACGAGGATGATCAAAGGGCTGGAACAGCTCTCCTATGAAGACAGGCTGAGAGAGTTCGGGTTGTTCAGCCTGGAGAAGAGGAGGCTCTGGGGAGACCTTACAGCTGCCTTCTAGTACCTAAAGGGGGCCTACAGGAAAGCTGGAGAGGGACGGGCATGTAGTGATAGGACAAGGGGGAATGGCTTTAAACAGAAAGAGGGTAGATTTAGATGACACATTAGGCAGAAATTCTTTACTGTGAGGGTGGTGAGGCACTGGTACAGGTTGCCTAAAGAAATTGTGGCTGCCCCATCCCTGGCAGCGTTCAAGGCTAGGTTGGATGTGGCACAGTTTCCAGGTCAAGTATTACAGTAAACTGTGTGAACTAGTTCAAAATGGCCAAACTGTTAATGGCTGTTGTCCTATGACACAACCAGCTTAAGACAGCAGTAAATCTCGCATTAATTTCCTAATTCTTCTGGACTGGAGAGGGCCCAGCAGAGGGCTACAAAGCTGATGAGGGGACTGGAGCATCTCCCTTATGGGGAAAGGCTGAGAGAGCTGGGCCTGGTTAGCCTGGGGAAGAGAAGGCTGAGAGGGATCTTATCAATGCATAAATATCTTAAGGGTGAGCATCAAGAGGATGGGGCCAGGTGCTTTTCTGTATTGCCAAATGACAGGACAAGGGGCAACAGGCACAAACTGCAACACAAGAAGTTCCTTCTGAATATGAGGAAGAGCTGCTTTACTTTGAGGGTGATGGAGCACTGGAATAGGTTGCCCAGACAGAGGCTGTGCAGTCTCCTTCTCTGGAGACGTTCAAAACCCACCTGGATGTGACTCTGTACAGCCTGCCCTAGGAGAACCTGCTTTAGCAGGGGGTTGGACTAGATGATCTCCAGAAGTCCCTTCCAACCCTGACCATTCTGTGATTCTGTAATACTCATGAACTGGATCACACACACAACACACAAAGACTAGTAATATCTAGCACAAAAGACAGGTAAAAAAATCAGTCAGTATTACCTTATACACTACAACACAGCTTACCAGACCTCATTTGTTACTTCTTAGAAAACCACAGATACAAAGCTTTTAAAGCAAGAGTGCCAAAACCACTGCTCATTACTTTCCAAATGCTGTGAGAATCTAAGCTTAGTGCTTAGATATATAATTACACCACGTGCAGACACCTATTTTGAAAGCACAACATATTCAGAAGTACGCCTAAATGTAAAAAGATGTCTGCAGTAATATTTGTTTCATGTAAAGATGTTATTACCAAGGTATGACATCAAAATCCTTCTGGGATCTTTGCAGGTTGTCTCGAATTACCTCCCAACTTAGTTCAATCCTCCTGCGCTTGCCTGGTATTGTTTCACCCCTGAACTCTCTTTGTGAAACAGCATGCGACTGGGTAATTTCCAGAACTTTGGTATCCTCTGTAAAAGTCTTTTATAAAGAGAAATCAGCAAGTACACAAATAGAAAAAAGTAGTATTCACAGGAAAACTGAAATGTCAAACTAAACTGTTCTATTTTTTGCTGTGCATAAAGTCTCTTAAGAGTCAATCAGAATTATTATTTATTATTCTTTACTATAACAGAACCTCTGTTTATATTCTAATACGCAACACTAGTGAAACATAGTATAAGTTAGGAGTTCACACATTTCTAAACTGCACAAAAATGAACAGCTAAACACAACAGAATACAGAAAAAAGGTACTAATACTTCAGTGCATGATTTTAAGGAAATGCTAAAGCCATATTCAAAAAACAAAACATACCACATAGTAAATACAAGGTCAACTTTATATTCAAATAAAAATGTTACCTGATGACAAATATCAGCCATTAACTCGATCAAGTTTTCCTTTACAGCAATATTACGTGAGCCTGAAGAATACTTTCCTCTACTACTGATGAGATTTATTTCATTCACCAGCAGATCATATAGGTTATGTAAGATACTCTGCCATTTTGTTGAGTCATATGCACCTATAAGTGCAAAAAACAATTAAAAGATAACATGCACCACCTACTTGATATAATATGTAAACCTACCTAGACAATGCAAAATACAGCCACAATCAGAGTAAAGCATACAAAGCTTAACAAATGCAAGCCTGCAAAACTAGTCTTATAATAAAGAATGACTAAAGTGAAAAAATGAAAAAAGTTATGAGAGAATTTAATCACCATATAGAAGTAATTAGGGTAGGAACAATGTTTCTAATAAACAATTCTTTATCTAACTGGAAAGACTACAATGAAATGCAATAGATAAATTCAGACTAATTATAAACTGCCATTTGTAGACAAAGTAAAAACACCAACCAAAAAAAACCCCCACAACTTTTAAAAAAATGATACTATAACTGAAATAGACAAACACAACTACTGAGTGATGTTCTCTGACTGGTTTTATACAGTAAATCAGGCTTAGACCATAGCAGTAATCTCTGGGCTTAAATAAAACCTGATAAGATACGAATACATGTACCAATCTAAACTCATTCTAAACTGTTATTTCCCTTCCCCAAAGATTTGTGTTTTGATTTAGTACTTTAAAGTCACCTTTTGATAACAAAAAAAAATAAAATAACCAACTGTCACAGGACTTAATACAATTAACATCCTCTTAGCGTAACTTGAAAACTCATTTCCATTTCACTCCATATTAACCTCTTGCATAAAACTACTGACAAGTAAACATCACTCCCATTAATGTTCCCAAATCTCAGTATCAAAATTCAGTAAGTTGGTACAATAATTTGAACCATCACATACAGTGATGAAAAAAAAAAAAACCAGGGAGCTTTTTATTATACCTTTTCCTTGAGTTTTTGCACCTTTTGGATGATGAATACGAACTTGAAGACGAAATAATTCAATTATTGATTCCTTCAGGGAATCTTTTGGTCTATATTGAGTCCATATATAAAGCACTGTAGGCAAAATTTCTTCTCCTATTTTACAAATCCGTATGCGACAGTTGACAGCAAACTTACTGCAGAAGATATTCATTGCCCCAATAATATGATCCAGGCCTGCAGTATTCTTCTCCTGCCTGCAACATAAACCCAACAGTCAAACTTCCAGAAGAAATAATCTATGTCTTTTCACAGGAATTGTTTAAATGTAAATACTAGCAAGTAACTATATTCAGAATATCATTGGCCTAACAAATGCAGAAGTTATTAATATTTTAAAGAATGTATTAAATTGGTGTTCAAAGAGAGAACAAAATACGTCTAAAGAAGTATTACCTGCTATTACTCAATTCTAATCCCAAATACTTAAAATGAGCGAATTCTTTAAAAGTAGGTATTAGCATACAAAAGGAGCACTTGCAACATACCTTGCACACTGCATTGCTTTCGAAAAGAAGATAAACATATCAGAACTCAACCCATCAGTCTGGAAGCAGTACCCCCTCATAAGTGTATGAATTATCCTAGCTACCAAGACTCTATTAATCTTCCCAGAAGATTCGAGGTATAATTGGCTGTACAGGATCAGCAACTCTGCAAATGTATTAAAAAATAAATTATATAGTATGTATATATGTTTCAAATATACAAATACATATAAAAACATATATACTACAGACGATTACATAAAAATGCTTGAAGCAAAATGCTGTATTAAATATACAGAAACCACCATTCTGAATTCAGCTGCATGTAATTATTCACAAAGTTAACTGGGGAAAAAAAATAAAACATCTGGTCTTATCTACGCTGGAAGTAAAGTTATATTCTTTCTGAGCTGGGATACAATCTGCTTTGTGTTACACTGAGCAAAGTAGCTATAGCCACAAGATCAACTTTCACAGCTACTTCCACACTCAACTTCTACTCTACATTGATTGCTCAGTACAATGGGCCCCATTTGTTGCAGAATACAGAATAAAAGTACTCAGAAACAATTAAAAGCCACACATACATTAACAAAGAATTTGGTGTAGCAGGAACAGGTAAACAGATCAGGAAGTTGGTGCTGATGCTCCCCCTATTTCCATTACATGCAGTTCAGCTAGCTCACTCCAGCCTGCAGCCCAACACGCCCATGCTTTGCACTCATTCACAAGTTTTCTGAAGGAAATGCCCCTTCCTCAGACTTTTGCTTTATGTGAAGGCCCATTGAGGAATCACCACACTGTCCTTTCATCAGCCTCATAGAAATCATGGCAGCACGTTACTGACCCAAACATCACCACCAGTTTAGCACAATACATACAGAAAAGCCTTGCTGCTATTTCATTTATGTCACCTACAAGTGACATGATACTGTCCCTCAGTCCACCAATGGACAATATCCACTGCAAAGAACCACAGTGGGAAGAAATACCGATTCAGTCCTATGACCTCGGCAGCTATTCTGGGACAACACTTTGAATGATTAGACATCCACCTCGCAAGCCTTCTTTTTTCTAAGGAAAAATGTAGGTAGAATGATCTTTTGGGAATCCCAGCCACTATGAATCCTTTGTTCACAGTCAACCAGACATGACCTCAGAGCAGCTGTATTGTATAGTCCTTGGGATGCAGAATGACCAGATACTACACTTTTGCTCTATAGAGCGACTATGACCCAGAAAAGCCTGACAACCCTCAACGCTAATGGTCAGTAGCTCATCAGTTTAGGGTAAGCTCTCCACAGACATTCAGGATCAAGGCCTCTGAGGCGCTCTCTCAGATTCTCTTCTTTTGAATATTCTGCATAGGTGACACTGATGGCATCACCTAGGGCCTTGAGCTCTGGATTCCTGTGTTGTGGAAAAGCCAGCCCAGGACAACTATACATACATACATACATACATAAATAAATAAATGAATGAATAAATAAATAAATAGGTTGAAATGCTACTGCTTCATTGTTGTGAAGGCCTTTGTAGATTTATGGACATCTTGGACTCCAGCAGGACGCACAATGCCACCTTCACCAAGTCTTTCATAACACTGCTGCCAAATTCAATAGAAATACCACACCTTCTTTCCAAGAAGGCATAGGGTCATTTGCAGAACTCATGTGACCCTCTGAGTCATGGGAATCAGAGACAGTTCATACCCCCTGTATTACAAAGCTCTAACCTTGTGACACTAGTGCCCAAGCCTGGCTTAACCATGTCCGTTCTGCATAAAGGTTGGAAGTGGAATGTGCGTCAGTGACTTCCCAACACCCTCAGAGAACTGCACCCCACACAACTGCAAATGCAGTGCAGCCCAGAATTGCAACAGCCCACAACCAATGCTCCCTGTCCCTGCAGGGGATTCTTATACTGGGACCTCCTCAGGTTGGGAAACAACCCCCGCTCACACCTGCAGAGCACTTACTGGATGAACTCTTTTCACATTCTCTCTCCATGCTCTCCACTGACATCCCCTGAAAGAACACACAAGCAAGGAAAGCACACAGCTTTACACAAAGCCTAGAATCTGAACAGGAGCAAAACAAGCAGCAGTGCAAGCATGTGAACAAAAAGCATTCAAAAAATAAGAAAACCTGATCCCACAACACCATTGATCCACTCTCATAGCTGAGGCTGCTTCAAGCAGGGGACTGGACTAGACATCTCCTGACGATTCCTTCCAATGTGAACTAGTCTCAAATTCCCTGAGAGCACAAATACAGCTATAATATATACACAGATGAACAGGGAAAAAGGGAAATACTGCATATGATTTTTTAAAACCAGGGTCCAAACATAGGAAAAGTATAGCATCCAGCAATATGATCCTTTTTCTGAAGGCCAACAGGGTCTACTGGAAACTAACAAAATCTGGTTGACCTGGCGGAAGAGCAGCCACAATGCTTTTCTCCATGGAGAAAAAAAGCCCTAAACCTGGTCTCTAAACCCTGCTGTCACGCCTTATCCTCCATGCTCCATTTAGACACCTAAACAGAGACTCTGTGGACCAGGCCCACACACAAGTTGTTGGAAGAGTTGAAAACTCCTCCCCTGCTTGACTGAGCTTCCAAGTCCAACCACCACGTGGTCTACTACTATATTTTCACGCTGGAACTGCTACTCCTGCACCTCCCCAGGACTTCCATGTTCCCAAGTCTCTGTTAAGCCTCATCTAAGTGAGCTAAGACTTGCTATTAATCCTGCTTATAAAGTCTCATGATCTTTTCAAACACAGCTTCCATGCTGCCCTCCATCTCCTCCCCCTCTTCAGCCTGGCGGTGCTGCAGCATTCTCTTTGGGATGCCTGCAACAACATGGGGATCAGATCAGGAGTGAAGAGGTAGGGGAAAGAAGCTGCTATGGCATCCTCCTCTTTAGAAGAATATACAGAAGACAGTAAAGCAAGTCTGTTGGTCCCTGAATATATGCGACAATGCATGGTTCTGTTGTTTACTGTCATCCTTCCCACAGTTCTTAAGGTATCAAGATAGTTTCTGCAGGCGGCATTAATACTAGGATAGATCCAGTTCTGCCTTAATTACTACAGCAGAAAGGTGAAATCCAGCTCTGAAAACGGTAAGACATGCTCACTTCAGTACCAGGGGTTGGTGCAGCAAATAGAACATTTGGACATTTAGATTAAGGAAGATGCAGTGTAATTTATTAAGCAGCAAGAGTAGAAAGAGGCTTCCTTAGCAGTATGAATTCCTCCTTGTTTTGGTGGCTGGTGTTTACTGCAAGATGGATCAAGAATTTTCTGTTGCTTTGAGCGCCTGAGGGAGTACTGGATGAGATCTTGGAGCACTAATGGACTATCTCATTCATTTTTACTGTGAGATCCATTACCAGACTCAATTATTTCTGGTGTACCGTTTCTCCACAAATTTCTTTCTCAAGACCTATACAGTGCTTTTAGCAGTGGCATAAGCTACTGGGCAAGCCTCCAGGCCAGCTTGCAGTCATTTCTTTAAAACAGCTAGGACATACTGACAGTCTCTACAAGGCCTGCAGAGAGGTCCAATGTAGTCTAGCTACCACACACCTCCAATGAGATAGTTTAAATGACAGCTTTTACACTTTGATACCTTTTGTAGTTTAGCTTTTTTCACTAATGAACAGATTTCAAACACCCTTATTACTTGTAGAATGGCATCTTTAGACAAATCACCCTACATTCCGAGTCCAGGACTTTGCCGATTGCAGCAGCTTGAGTGGACATATTTGTAACCTGATGGACCCATAAAACATCTAAGATGGGATTCCACCTGTCTCTGGCCAAGAAACTGAGAATTGCTTTGTCTAAAGATGCCATTTTATGGAAAAAAAAAATCTGTGCCGTTTCCTCAGTAATGCTGCATCAACGGCCAGTCTCAGGACTTGCATTTCTGCATATTGATTTGGCTGCCCTTCACCTTCAACCTCATCAATCCTGCTGGTAAGGATTCCAAATGACAGCTTTCTATCTTCACAGACCACCCAGAATTAGGCAAGAATGATTAGTGAACAGGGCATATTACTTATTTTTTGAAAGCCTGCCATATTCTAGGGCTTCTTAAGCATCTGGTAATACCTTGGGTGACACCGCAAAATTCACAATCTTTGGACCAATCCATCAGATCCTCCAGTATGCTGGGGCATCCCTGTTTCCCCTTATGAGTCCATTTATTCCAGGTCACACTTGTTGTGTAGAAAGTCAAAGACAGATCTCCTTTCAGGAAACACTGAAGTACCAGCAAATGAGAAGCCAGCAGCATTTTTGATTCCATTGCCACTACTTCAAATGCTGCCCAGATTCCTTCATAGATGGCCATTATTTCTTCTTCTGATAGGGTATAGCTAGTATCTTACAGTCAGATCTTATCATTGCTCAAATTGTCGCTCAAGTGTGCCCATTTTCCTGGTGACTTGGTACAGTAAGTTCATGAGCAGACTGTATCCAGGGACGTGCATTTGCCAAAACCTCACCATTCCAAGAAAAATTTGTGCTTTGTTTTTATTGATCAGTGGTGCTATGGCTGTGATGCTGCAAATCACATCAGTAGGACTGCAACAGCACCCATCTTGCCATTTGACAACAAGAAACTATTTCTTGCATGTTATTACCTTATCTCTTTTGAGCACAAATCTTCCATTTAATAAAATTCTAATTATCTCTTTGCTTTTGTTAAATACTTCACGCTTAGTGTTTCCCCATACTACAATGTCATTAATATACTGTGAATGTTCTGGGGCACTGCCCTCTTCCAAAACCTTCTGTACAAGTCCGTGACAGATGGGCTATGCCTCAATCCTTGTGGCAGAAAGTTCTAGGCATATTGTACTCCTTGCCAGGTAAAGACAAACTGTGGTTTACGCGCAGGGGCCAGGGAAATAGAAAAAAAAAAATACATCAGCTGTGTGAATGGTCATATACTGGGTCGTATCTTCGCTTTGAGTTCCTACTGTAGTTCTAGTATACCTAGTACTGAACACTGTTCAAGGGTGATGTTACCGCATTCAAACCAATTACCTCTCATTAATATCCAACCCCAAATGGATTTTCACACAAGTCTGATGGGATTGTCAAATAGTGAAGTTTGAGCAACTATGACTCAACTTTCCAGTTCTCTGATAAGGCCATGTACAGGACTAGAATAAATCTCTGCTGGTCCAACACTGTCACCAGTGCACTGAGTTGCAACCAGAATCAACTGATGTGAAGTCTGTCGCAGCCTTGACTCCTCCTCCTCTTGAGAGAGTCAGGCAGTTGAGCAAAGAAGTGTCCTCATTCATTACTACTGTGGCAATACAAAAAATGCCCACTGATGTCCTCATGGGTCCCTAAAATATCTAATCATTAAGAAGTCAATGCCTAAGATGCAAGAAGCACATGGTCCCATTATCAATTCAAAGGGCTTCCAGTTTCCTTTAGTAAGACTGAGTTCAGCTTCTACTACATACAGCTTCCACTAGCCTCAGGTGACTCCTCTGATGATGCAGCCAGTATATACCAATATGACAGCTCCTCGTAATTTTTAAGAGTACGACTACTAACATTCAGAAACTCAGAACTTCCAGCAGATAAGAGTGCCTCATGGAGTCAGCATCTGCCTATCAAATCTAACTGCTCTGGGGCAACAGCTGGAATCCATGTTCTACTTTAAACTCGTGCAAGCAGATCACTGATTTTGTAAATAGAAAATAGACTTCTCCATTGTACTTCATATATACTTCGATGCTATAAACAAGCATTAAGGTGGAATCGCTAAAAAAGGTTGTGATAACCCTTACAACACTTATGTATCCCTCATCTAACAAAAGCAACTTGTTTCATTTAATGGATTTAAGTCTGACTTCCTCTAGATTTATGGCCTTCAGTCCTGCCTCACTTTAGTAATTAAATTTCACTGTGACTCTTATGATCTAGCATCAAAATTTCTCCTGCCACACTTCCGTCTTCCATCCATACACAGACTCAGCTAACTTCCATGTTCCTAAACTACCTAACGAACACACTGCGACTCCTATAGGCTCCTCATGCAATCTGTATGCAGCACCCTTCCAGTGACAGCCAGCCTCAGCTTCCCTTCTCTGCCATCTTCAATATCTGTCTTCAACATCCCTGGCTTCTTGTCCCATTCCCTACCCACCTACCCACAGTTCTAACCAAGTACCCACTTCTTCTTCAGATGCCTTTCCTGTTTGTTGCTCTGAACTCCAGCTTCCAGCCTCCCAATCCGGCCAGTCCCTGCCTTTGCATTCTGCTCCAACTTGCAGGCTGACAGCCCTTTCTTTGGCTTCCGTCCCCCTCACTGGCTCCTAGTCTCAGGCAGCCTTCCCATGCAGTTCCAGCTTTCCCTTCCATCTTCTACTTCCAGTTCTATCTCCATGGCCAAACGGTACCAAGAACCAGAAGTTCTTTAACTTCTGAGATCTTACCCTCAGGCTCTCTAATTACCCAATAACATCTCCCATCCTGAAACATTCCATTTTAGTCATTCTGCTTTGCCAGCCTTTGGCAGGTTTTTTTGCCTCCCCTTTCACTCCCAGTATCACCAGGACCCCTCTTCTCGGTTCTCTGCAGGTTTATTTCCATTCTGTAGTTAAGCAACTCTCTTCAAGCTACAAAGCAGAGTATTTTCTCAAAAAATGCTTTTCAGAAATCCAAACTCTGACTTCAAAGCACTACATTATGCAAATAAAGACAGTATTTCTACACTTTCTCCAGAATTGCACATGCAACCTTCAACAAACTAAACAAAAACCTGTAATACTGGGGTTTTTTTCCAAACTACTGTTCTATTACAACAACAAATGAAAACAGATGAGTTGAGAGCTTAGTACATGTCAGATGATTCAAAATACACAAACGTTCCTCCCCATGCTAAGTAAGTTAACTGTCTTGGAGTCAAATCAAATCCTCTGAAAACTGAAAAATTACGTTTGCATACTGTATATTAAAACTTTCTAGTTTCTTCTTTATATGCAATATGTACATATAACAACAGCGATTAAACAGTAACTTTGTAAATCAAGAAAACTCAGATAATAAAATTTAATAGTAATACATTAACAACTGTATCATAACTATACCAGCCAATACCTAATCACTTGCAAACAACTGCACACCAACACCAGTTCTGCTGAGGCTATTTCCAGTACACACATTCCATGGATTTGTCATGCATGTTAAATCCTGCGGAGACCAGGCACACATAACAGGATTCTATAGAAGTATGTATGTTTCAACAGAAAAATGACAAACAGTATGCAGAAAGAAAAAAACCCAATTCCTAACCTTTGCTGTTCTATTACAATTGTAAGCCTTGGAGGCTGACGCTATTTTAGTCCATGTTTTGTGCAGTACCTCACACACCAGGGCATAAACAAATTAAAATGCACCTAAACATGTTTCTACAATAGGAAAAGACAATTGTAAGTAGTCTTAAAAATTATTACCTGACCACTGCTGCTGGGATATCTCACACCAGTATTTCCTTACTGAAAGGATATCTTTTAGGAGTATACTACTACAATCAGATCCGTAAGCAGCACAAATTGTTGGATCTCTTATAATTTCCATGACGTAAATCAGGAGTTCCTGACATTTCAGTCTGGGTCCTCCTACATGAAGAAACAATGTGAGACTGAAAGTGTGCCAAGTAAACCTGAAATTAATTGTTTGTAAATGTTTACTTAAAGATCAAAAAAACCACCTACAGTTCAGAAACAGTTGTTAGGAATCATCTTCTTAAACAAACCATTTCTACAGAAGAAATTACATATGACAGGATACATCAGTTAAATACACATTGAATAATTAGAAAAAGGCACTGTGAACATCAACAAGGACAGAGAAGGAGCACAAAGGACTGATTCACATGAAGATATTTAAATTGTAAACACTTGGAAGCAAGCAAGACAAACCCTACCCTGGTAAATTCAGAGTAAAAATTGAAAGTTGAAAGCAATGCACCAAAACAAAACAAAACGATAATTCTATATGATTATGTATCACTGACTTTTATTAGCACATCTGATGAAATACTTGACCAAACTTCCAATTTCTTGCATCTTTTTCTGTCTGGTAGTCTGAGTTGAAGCAGATGCATTTGGTTTTGTCTGCTGCAGGTTTTTAATTTCTTTCTGGAAATATTTCTGCAAGACACTTCAAAAATGAAAGATATTTATCAAGGATATGCACATTGATGACCCAAGTAAAATAGGTAAATGTTGTTGCCTAGAATGTCAGTGCTTATTCTTCTCACAATACTAATTATCAAAACCTAAAACCTACTGAAGTATATTGCAGTCTAAGCATGATGGAAATAATCTATAAAAGGAGCTGTAGGTAGTAAAGATAATCCAGAAGCAACTTGGTTTGGCACCAAACTTTTCTTTAAACATTGCATAATGTTAAACATACAATTTATGATTAGGAAAAAAGCAATGCTAAGTCTTTTTATTTATGCTGCAACATTATACAACAAAATAATAAGCACTCTTCATGGTTTTATTGTGGGAAACCTTGAAGTCCTATTTCTCCATCATTTAAAATTAACATATAGATTTGATTTTAGACCAAAGAATAGATTAAACTTTTCACTGGGTTTGTCAATGGCAACTACTATAGATTTTCTGGCCTACTATCCGTATTCAGTTTAGTGTCTCTATTTTTGCATTCCTCCTATGTATAATATATTATTTGTCATCTCAAAAGCAACATAAAAACTTTATCAGATACTTATTACAATATTTTCGGTACAGCAATGAAATAAAAGCTGTTCCAATGTTGTCTAATTAAAAAACATAATGGAAAGCTGAGCAAACAACAGCCTATGAAGACTAATGTTTCAGATGCACTTTTAACATGAAACTTAACGCTGGTCCCAGCTGCTCTAAGAACTCACCACACTCACACTCCGTCCAATCTTGTAGTACACTTAAAGCAGATTATCAAAGATGGGCCTCTACAAACCTCAGCAGTTTCTTTAATTCACAAGCCACAGTCCTTCTATTGTGTCCTGAAGAACTCAGTAACACAAAAAAATCTAATGAACTATCTGTAGTCTACATATGAACCGTATGTTGAAAATCAGATGCGGAGGATCATTTTTAATAAAGGTATTAACGATTATTTTTGCAAGGAAAAACTACCACCCAATTAACAATCAGTTTCCTAGCAGTTAAGTTTTCTGTACATGATAAGTGTTGCATTTTCAGCTATTTAAAATTTACTTCCTTTAGAGACTAACATAAGTAATTTCTTGTTTACAAGCTGACAAGAAGTCTAAATCAATATGCAGAAAGATAAGCATTAAAATAGGTCTGATAAATAAAAAAATGATGTTCCATGTAAGAAAATTGTGACCATTCACAAAGTAATTAAAAAAAAAAAATTACCTAAATACAGCATCCCAGTTGAGCTGCCTTCCTTGTTTGGAATCAGAATTGCGGTCCAGCTGGAGAATTGTTTCAGAATCACGAAGAAGTCGCTTGAAATTTTCAATTCCCTTCTGAAAATATATTTCAAGAAAAATAATTATTAATGATTCCCTTCATTGCTAATTGAAGCACACACACCAAAAGAAAACTGTTACCCTTCGCTCCACAGCTTTCTCATTTTCAAGGCAACGACAACAAATGAGCAGATCTTGTAACACAAGACTCATGGTTCAGTTTAACAGAAGAGTCATTCGTATCTGCAAACAGAAGAAAAGAATAAAACTGTAATTATTTTATTTAACACAGAGCTGAGTCAACCAGTCTAAAAACCGGGAATGCAATACATTGGAAATTCACTATCAAAGCAAGCCACGTTACTTGACTGAAAAGCTCATTTGTGTCTTGGGTTAGTCTTACTGGTCACAAGACTGAAGCAAAGTCTCACATCAAGAATATATACCTATTCCCACAGGGAAGAGTAGTAAAGTGTAACAGCAGAGACCTCTTTCATATGACTCTGATTTCCTCCCTTTTTATGACTGACAACAAAGTAGAGCTGGTCAGAGAATATGGAATAAAATGACAATATAATTAAAATGACAGAGCTGAACACATTCAGGCAAACACCACCAACTTTCAGTAGCTAGCTATGACCAGTAGCTGTCTTAACCTGCTGCTGCCAGGAGGCAGCACTTTCAAAACTGCCTTCTGCTCTCGCATCCTACATTTTCATAGGTATGCACTATTACATTGACAAATCCCTCTGGACTCAACAAGTCAAAGAACGCTCAGGTATCAATCATAAGAGGAAACAACTTCTTCCATCTGTGACCACTTAAGATTATTCCTCATTTCCTTCAACAGAGGTTGGAATTAGCTAGATATTGCATTTCTGGTTTACATAAAGTTATGCTGAAGCAGATCACAACAATGCAACTGTATACAACTTCCATGCTTCTCCTTTTATGCCTTTAAAGCAGACCCATGGGAAACTCTGACTGGAAAAAAACAGACAAGGAGGAAGAAAATCTGAGCATATGCTTCTGAGGTTGTAATAAACAATTGTGAACGGGCATTCACGATGTCCTGCAGTGCATCTTGAGCCCTTATATGAGACTATAAAAACATCCATTTAGACAAGGAAAACTTTACATATCTACTGTCTTAGAGTATATTTATTTCCTTTGGCTTCAATCAAGATCAGGCTGGGGCTAAGTATGATCAGAGGTATAGTGACTGATGGGTGTGTATGAAAAGGAAAATGCTGTAAGCACAAAGGCTGGCTGTACTGTACAACTGAACTCATTCAAATAACGAAGTGTTACCTTTACTAACTTACTGCTTTTGCTGAAAAAGAAACAGGAAGAACAAACTTTTAAAGACACTAACAGCGTCTAAAATATACCATGGGCCAAAAAATGGCTGGCCAAGAACTGTGGCAACATGGGTTGTATGTCGTAGGGCCTGGGGATCAAAGGGAAAGAATTCGGTCCTTCTCGTTTGTGCTTCATGGTATTTCAACAGCCGTAACAAAAGCAAAAAATTCCTAAGACTGAATCCATCTACTACTTCTCTCACTAGCGACACAGTTCTCCAACCACCATCTTACGACCACGTTCACCCCCTATAGAAATTACACGGGCCCAGGAAGGCACACGCCAACACACGAAGCAAACCACGGAGCGGCGTTGGTTACGGAGCCGCAGCGGCGCTCCCGCACAGCGGACCGGGTACCGCGCCTCAGGGCCGCCCCCCAGCCGCTGCGGCACGCCGAGCTCTGCCCCCCGGCAGCCCCCGGCCGCCCCCAGCGCTGGCGCCCCACATCCCGCCTGAAGCCCCTCGGGGGCCGCCCGCCTCAGCCACCCAGGGGCAGCGGCGTAGGGCCCCGCTCCCCGCCCTGCCACTAGGGCTTGAACCAAGGGAAAGGAAGGGAAACCGGGCAGCCCCTTAGGGCCACGGAGCCTCGAGCAGGGGCGGGCCGCGGCGGCTGGGGAGGGGAGGGCAGGAACGGGCCCACCTCCGAGCGGGGCGGCGGGAGCCGACCGGAGAGCGCGTGCCGCTCACGGCTGCGGTGCGCGCCCGGCGGCGCGGAGAGGAGCGGAGCGGCGCGCACGCTCGGCGGCGGATGGGGGCCGACCTGGAAGCGGATGTGCAGCAACAGCGGGTTCCGGCGGAAAGGGCCGGGCGCGGCCGTGGCTGGAGGAGTTTCCGCGCCTTCGCCTCAGCGGCGGGGCGGTCGCGCTGCGGCTCCGGGAGCTGTGTGCCGCTGCCCCCCTGACTCGCTCCTTCGCCCGTTCCCCTCGGCGCCTCTGGCTATGCTGCTGCCGTCCGACGTGGCCCGGCTGGTGCTGGGTGAGTCGAGCCTGTGAGGGCGGGGCGGGGTCGCCGCTGGCCCCTGAGGTGCGGCGGGGGCTGCCGTGGCGGGGGGCTGCCGGGGCAGGCTTTGCTGGGGACTGGCAGCCGCCGGCAGCGCCTGCGGCGCGGCAGGAGGACGAAGCGGCCGCGCTGTTGACCCTCGACCGCGTCGCGCTCGTAACCCCCTGGGCTGGGCTTGTCGCCGCCTCTGTCGCTGAGGCGTAGCCCCGGGCCCAGCGGTCTCCGGGCTGCCCCCCCCGCCTGCTCCGGCCCGGTCTCCGGCGGGAAGCAGGCGCAGCTGGAGTTTGAGGGACTTGAGGCCTGTGGAGGCCCCGCGGGCGCGGGGGAGCCGGCCGGGCCGGGCCGCGCTGGAACTCGTCTTCCCCGCGGGCTCAGGGGAGTGCGCCGGTCCCTGGTGCGCGCCCACGGGCAGCTGCCTGCCGCATGGGGTTTACTAAAGTATCTTGATTACAAGAGGAACACAAGGGTGATCCAAAACACCAGAGGAGGCTACGTTAAGGTCCGGCCGTTTCGGTGGGGTTTTTTCTCTCCCTGTTTGTGTCACCTGTGAGGCTGCATCGGGAGTTCGGGTTTGCTCAGTGTCTGTGGAAAGCACAGTGTGTTCAGGACGTTGGCAGCAGGCAGTGAATTTTGGATACCACCGAAGACAAGAACGAATGGATGGTAGTCAAAATATGACCCACATGTTTAAGTCCCACACGTAAGCACCTGTTGGCACAGGTTGCCAAGATGGCCTGGCAGTTGTAAGATTCAGTTTTCAAGTTGTCCAACATGTTTTTGATTCCAAAGTTGTTAAGACTGAATCTTTTATTCGGTTTTCTTCCAGCATAATTTATGTTGAAATACTCCATGAAATGTTTCTTGTTACTGTCTTGAGAAACAAGGCTAGTAAGAGATGCAATGTTTTTATTATTTTGAAGTAGCAGACGATTTTTAGAAATTCCATGCATTGTAAAAGAAGATTTAAAATCATGCAAGGGAGATATCTCACTGTACTTTTCTATAAAATATTGGGTAGATTAGAAGTTTTTGAGTGGAAAGCTTACCACATGTGCTTACCAGAGATTTGCAGATGTAGTATACAGTCTTGTCAATGTCATGTGTACAAAGGATGAACCGTCCTGTCTTGTGTCTCTTGTGGCATGGTGCATGCATCATGTCTAGAAAAATTCTGAGCAACCTAAGGTTGTAGAACAGGATATTCTTTAATTCTGAGCAACCTAAGGTTGTAGAACAGGATATTCCTTGCAGCTATTTCTGTGTCCTAATAGAGGTTCCTCTTCCACGAGGCATCTCTGAATTTGGGTGGATAAACAGGCTTCTCGGTGCAGCTCTTCTTCCATCTCCCCTCCTCGCCTCCCCCAACTTTCTGGTGCTGTGAAAGTTGATGAATACTGGTTTAAGAAACAAAACTAAAATGATGAGTTCACCTATAGGAAAATACATAAGAAATTTTTTTTTTCTGATTAATGTAAGAGTGAATGTTAGACGTGTCTTTACATTTCTTAAGATAGAACAAAATATTGAATTATACCTAGTTCAGAATGTATCGTACCTTTTGTGCCTTTAATTTTGTTTTGGTGGCTGTTATGTCATTATATACTGCATGTGCAAGTAAGTAGTTCGGTTGCACGGCAGACCTTAATTTCAGGCATTTCTAAACTTTGGAATGCCTTATTTTGCAGAAAATAGGTGTGTGTGCCAAGTGTGTCTGTATGCAAGCATTCAGTCATCCCTTGCAATACTGTAGTAGTAGGTTCAAGAAAGAAACATTGCAGATTTTAATGTAAATTATTGTAAGAACAGCCATATCAGCACAGATCAAAGCTCCACCTAATCAAATACTGCATTTTCCATCCTGGCAAACAGTGGATAGTGTAATGAATAGGGATAAGACTGGCCTGTGATTGTGTTTCCCCAAAACACACTTTCAGCTTCCAGCAGCCTGTGGCTTGAGAGTTTTCTGTGTATTTGAAAAATCAAACTGGACAGCCCTTTCCTTTCCACAGGTACTAATATTTTCTCTTGAACAGGTCAGCTCATACATTGTTATTAAACTCACAGTGGTTATTCCCAATCTCTTTTTAACTTTCAAGTTTGCTTATTTGTTGAAGACCTGAACAAGGGCTTATATGTCTGAAATACCTCTTTTCTCCAGCTATGTTCTGATCTAATGAAAGATACTTGTCTTCATGCAGACTTAAAGGCTGTGTTTTTCCATTGGCATTCCTGAACCGAGGTGGACCATTTTGGGGGTCCACTGAAATACATATGCTAATGCATCTCTATCCTGCATTGTATAATTAGGCACATATTTTATCTTTTCTTTAAAACATTGCATGTTCAGTTCTGCTACAAGCAAGAAAGAAGAGACATTTTCTTTTGTGGTTCTTTGTTCTAGAATCCTTCATTAAGATTGGTATATTTCAATCTTTTAATACTTAAAAGTATTTGAAAATTAAAGCAGGGCTTAAAAAGCTTGATTACAGCTGAACATATTTGCTGAGGAATGGAATTTTGGAAAAGTAAATTTTTTCAGTATGTTTCCTGTTAAGGTAACTGCTGAGTCTTGGGGTGTGTACAGGGCAAAAGTTCCAGCTAGTATGTCTATTCAAAATGACAATTACAGTAAGTAGAGGGAAAAAAAAAATGTTTCTGTTACTAATTTTTGTACAATGCCGATTTTTTAAATAAATCTTACACACTTGTAACAGCTGCACAGGTTTTACATGTTTTGAAACAGGAAGATGCATGGAGAGTTATTGTTACATAGCAATGCATTTTATTAACAAAATATTGTAGAATTCCATTTAATTATCAGATGGGGTTGTTCAGTCCCAGTGACAGTTAGTTTGTCAGGCTCCTGAGCCAAGAACTTTTATTTTCTTGTCTGTATAGTACTGTCTGTACTAAGATCAATCAGAAATTGTTCATATTGCCTCACTTCCAGTATTGGCTTGTTTGTAAATGTAATATCAATAATATTTTGTGCTCTTGTTTTAACTATTAAAGAAATACTTCACAAGATATATATTCTTTCAAAATAACTTCACTTTCCTTGTCTAACATACAAATCTTTACCTGATTATTTCAACACTGTATACAGCTGCTTATGTTAATGCTTTGATACCTATTGAGCAGAAGTAATGAATGAAATGCTAAAATTTTCCATCTGATTTGTTGCAGGGTATTTACAACAGGAAAAACTTCTAGCTACCTGCCGTCAGTTTATTTTGGAAAGCTCAGATTTGAAAGAATATGCAGAGCACTGTACAGAGGATGGGTTTATTCCAGCCTGCTTGCTGGTGAGTTTGTATTTGCAAAGCAGAAAGTTAAATTGTCTTGCATCCATGGAAGAGAAAATTGAGATTTCTCAGTGTAACAATTACTTCTCAAATGCTGCTTAAAATGTTAGTTAGTTTGTCCCTTCTGGGTTTTGGGGTTATTTTTCTGTTTGGTATTTTGCATCCTGTGGTATTAGCAGTTATTTCATTTCTAGTATTTAATGTCACAAAGAAACATTTAAGTGTAAAATATGCAAATAGTTTTCAGCATATTACATTTGATCTGCTTTATAGCTTTGAGGTTGATTTGTGGAAGGATGTCACAAGAGTTTTATTGATTTCAGGGCTGCTCTTGTCATGTATTTGAGTTCACTTTCCTATCCTAGGCATGGCAGCCAGTGATGTTCTGTTTCAAGTACATGTTAAATATTTAGGTAAGGTACCTCAGCTTTATCTAAAGCTGCCAAATCTTGTTTGGTATCACCCCCCCCCAGAAAAAAAACTGTGGTTTAGTCTAGCTTCCTCTTTGATCAGTACCATCTACTTTGTCCAAGGTGAAATTCGGAACTTCAGGTGTGCATAAATGCAGCGTGTAGCTACATATGTAGATAAGTGCATATAGCTACAGGGTAATTAGATACTAGGCAGTTTTTACATACACAAAATGGGATTTTTAATATACTATGCAAATTACAGGGTTCAGACACTGCTATGTATAAACTTTTTAATGTTTATATGTGCATCTTCTAATATATCAGTTACATGGTCTGGGATTTTGTCCACAGTATACAAGATTAGTGGAAATCTTTTCTGAGATCCAAGGTCTTGATGCATCTATTCAAAACAGACCATTGAACTTCATTTATAAGCATTTGGTCATGTGTACTTTGGGGATAGGGAACTGAGAACCAGGGTATGGCCAGCAAAAATTAGAAAAAACAAATGTAAATAAATTCTTAAAGCCTTTAATTATCTTCCTTGTCTCAGTAGAAACATTTATCCTGTTTTTCATAACAGAAGTGATGATATGGTAGTGTCTAAGAAAAAATTCTCACTGCAGCTCAAAATACTTGCAACAAAGGGCTGCGTTTGTCATACCTTGTGGAGTTCCCGCTAGCAAAGATGACAAGAAGGAACAACAAATGATAGTGGTAAAATAGTCTCTTTGTTTCACCTGAACAACAGAACAAGTAAATATGATATCAGAGTTAAATCTGTGATTAATTGCTAATACTTTTACTTTAGACAGAAGTTCTTTTCGTGTCTGCATCTTAACGCATGCTGCATTCCAGGATGCTACATACTCGTTACTCTCTTAGAGCGGTTCATCATGTAATTTTTGTGGGTTTATTCCGTAGTAACAAAGGTGAGTGGGGGTCGTGCAGCTCTAACTGCTATACCAGTGTTGTACAATGAGATGAAGCACTTCAGGTTTTGTGTTCATAGTGGCATTTTGTTCTGTAGATTGCTCTCTACCTGCTTTGAGGCAGCTGGGCACCAGCAGCATAAAGTACAGTTCCTTGTGTTTAGGGTCAGCATGGTGTAGTCTTCTAAAAAGCTGCTTAAATACAATGTGATAACAGCAGATGAAGTGTAAGTTATTAGTAAAAATTCTAAGATCAGTGCTTTTTTTTCCAGTCCCTGTGTGGAAAAAACTTGACAACTATTCTTAATGAATATGTAGCCATGAAAACAAAAGGTAAGCCTTCAGAATGAGGTTTTTTTTTTTTCTTACTCATCTGTTGTAAACTCCTTGAAGAAGAGGTAATATCTCCACCTATGTACAGACTTAAAGCAATCCTCCATCAGTGCTGGAAGTCGAAGATTTCCATATTATGCAAACAACGGCCAATTAGATCAACATCTTGTGAGCAAAATGAATTTATTATCTTAGTTTGGATTTGCCAGCATGTATTTTCACTTCAAATTTGAGCAGAGCTTCTAATGTAATAAAGCACAAAGATATAATGAAGTGTGAAAAATGTATGAGTTTATGCCTGTAAATTTATACTGTGTATTGTTTATACTACAGATAGGAGAGGGAGGACACACAAAATTGGAATGAGGCTGCATCAGGGGAGGTTCACATTGGACATTAGGAAAAGGTTCACTGAGGGGGTGGTCAGTCACTGGAACAAGGTCCCCAGGGAAGTGATCATGGCACCAAGCCTGTCAGAATTCCAAGGAGCATCTGGATGGCACTTTTAGTCATATGGTTTAGTTTTAGGTAGTCCTGTGAGGAGCAGGAGGTTGGACTTGGTGATCCTTATGGGTCACTTCCAACTTGAGATATTCTGTGATTCTATGAAACAACCAGGAAGAGTCCTATGGTGTGAAATGTTTCTTGTCTTGTTACTAGAAGCAATTAAAATAATTTGAGAATAACTTAATATTTTACATGAATATTAGAGACAAAGTTAGAGCATTTTCTGTTTTTAAAAGCAGTTATTGAGCTTTTGCATGTTGCCAAGTCTTAGAATGGTTTGCTACATGTTGATGAATGATCAGATTTTAGTGCTACTTGGTTCTAAGATTTGCAATTTAAGACATACCATGTTTGAAACATTTCTCAATGTGGTTTTTTTTTCACACTAGGTTTAATAGAAATGGTAACTAAGACACAAGCATACTTTCTTCAAAATACTTTGTTCCTGGCACCTTGAAAAACTTCATTAATTGGTCTGTTTACATCTTTCCATTTATACTTCAGTGTACTGTGTTTCAAAAATACAGAGTGTTTTTACCTGTTCGGGTGACATCTTCAAATAAAACATTACTTTTAAAGGCCTGTCTGCCAGGTTACAATTTTGAAAAGCATACGATTGACTTGGCAATAGAAATACAATTTCCAGAAGTGAATTAAGTTAGGTTAGTATGTGTTTGCCCAGGAGTCAACACCATGTGCATATTCCATTGAGAATTATCATCGTGAATGTCCTTGCCTCAGTCTCATTTAGGCTTCTAAAACTGTTAACTGTGTCTGATGAGTGTGTTTGATATCAAAGTTTTTAAATTAGCAGTTAGGACTCTCTAATAAACAGAATATTAAGGCGGCGACTAGACACCCAAAGTTAGATGATGTCTGAAATGCCTAGGGCTTTTTGCTTGTGATTTTACTTTTTCTTACCGTATGTCTGTTATAGTCACCTATTTTTTTTTAATGGTTTATTTTAGAAACAACAAATGAAGTTCCAGCAATGATGTCATCTCTGTGGAAAAAATTAGACTATACACTTTCTCAGATCAGGTAATACAGTTTTGAAATCAAGAAAGTACAATTTCACTCTGATTGAGTCCCTATATTGATCAATTCCCCTTATCATTGTATGAGGATGGTTTTGCTCTCTATTGCCTTTGAGAGATGGTGAAAAAGATACGTGTGTGAGAGTTGATAGTTGAGTAGACATTTCAAGATACTAAGACGGGACTAGCAGGTAAGGGGAGAGCATTGAGTATGTGGCCTTCCTGTAATAAAACAATATACTATGACTCATTTAGAATCTGATACGATGGTAGTTACTTCATCAAAAAGTAGGCTTTGTTTGAAGGATCTGTGATAATTGCAAGAATGAAAATAACAATCAGTAGATTGAATCTTTCTGAAATAATGTGTGGTTGGGACTAGACTGACATTAAACATACAAATATTGTCACACAGTGTAGCTGAGGGTTTCCATTGTGCTCCTTTTTATTTATGTCACCTACTTCACTTTTTAGGAGCATGCAGAATTCCACAGGATTTTCCGCTAATCAAAGGAGTAAGTAACTGAGCCAATTCATGGATCAATAGGCTTTACGTTCAAATTACTTGTTTTGGCAAAAAGGGGGAATGCTGCAGCAATCAGTAACACATCCTTACTCTTAAAATGTTGTCAGGTCTCTTCTGCAGTGGGTTTTTTCAGCATGTCTGTTGTCTTCAGTGTGGTCAGTGGGTTACTTTAATGGTCACGAAAGAAAGTAAGAAAAGCTGAGCTTTTTGCAAGGGGCTTAAGTTCTCTATATGGCATTTTCTTCTCTGCTGAAAATTTTTTAGATACTTACATGGTTAAAAGGTTTAAAAACTGCTGCTTCAGTCCTGAAGCTGTTGACTTAATTTGTGGTTCACAGAGGAACTGAAAACGTGACCAGTCTACTTACGATGCAGTTTCATATCTGTAGAAGGGAAATACAAAAATGTATTACAATCTTGAAACAATTATTATTATGCATACAAACATAGATCTAAGCAAAATATGAAAAGATACTTCTTCTATCTAGAACTGTTTCTTTAATTACAAAAAGTGCCCAATGAACTCTCAAAAAAGGAAAGTTATTGTACTTAAAAATAATTTTTTCTCTCTGTAGTACTTCTACTGAGTAACCTGTGTGAGGCAAGTGGATGTTAAATATAAGTAGTGATTGTTCTTGGATCTGAGACTTACTGAATCAGGTGGTGTTCTGTTTAAATTTGTCAGATTTAGTCTGATAAATACATGCAAACTTACATTGGTTTAGCTATTTCAGTTAAGGTCAGTTATATGAGTGGTATACTATGTAATGAAATACTATTTTGGTATGATTTATTCCTGTAAATATTTAAGCAATGATACAAGCATGGTTACAACGTCTGCCTACTTCTTAAATTATTTTACCTGAAACCTGTAGCACAGAAGACAAAGATGGGTGTTGCTTACATTTTGAGTTTCATGAATGCGTTGTTGAAGCACAAAGAAGTTTTAGTGGAGCATCCTTAATTAGGTCTTGGAAAATCAGCAACCTTAAGTTCCTTTGTCGTATATTTTCATCTTGTGTTTATTTTCTCCAGCACGTACAAGAAGTGGAATTGTAGAAATGAAAAGACAGAGAATGCTTCAGCAATCAGCCCCTGCAAACCCAGGACTGTTGTCAGTAATCCCTCAGTCAGGGCCGCAAAATTCCTCTTCTGTTGTATCTCCTCAAGTTATTCACAGGCCAACAGTAAATCAAAGCATGTCACAGGCTAGACTGAATACACTGTTTGTGCACCAGTCACAAACTCAAGAAAACAAGATCAACAGTAAGTTGCCCACTTATTTAAACCTTTTTTTCTATGAAAAATCTATGGATGTAGATGGAAGTTTTCTAAAATCAGGACTAATCACCTTCTAACAAAGAAGTTTTAGAAAATTTGTGCTTTGTTCCCCTAGCCTTCTGAACTGGTTTGGATGATTAAAATAAAAGGAGTGCCCAAAAGAGAAATGGCTTTTACATACTTGCTTACTAATGTGAGTTCAGAGATCAGAAATGCATTCATTTGTCATTATTTTATCCTTTGTCCTCACCCTCAACCAAAACACTTGTTTTAGCAGATAGGGATGATCCACATCAAGTGGATGTTTTTCTCAGGATGTATTTAAAAGGAATCTTTCTCGTTTTCATAATACCAAAATATTTTGTATGAATTCCCAGGAATTGATTGAAATGTAAATAATGTGTAGATTTCTGTAGTGCTTTAACAGTATCACTCGAAAAGGTACTGGCATTATATTATTATTTTTTTCCTTTATGAAGCAGGAGATTTCATACACATCCAAGTTCCAGCATCACAAGAACGAAAGCTTCATTCAAACTTGCTTCCTCCGGGAAGACGAAAAAGGTAAACATGGGGAGGTTTTTGTGTGTGTTGTTTTTTTATTAAAGATTGTTTAGAGATTATGCGGTGTTCTAACCTCTGCTGTAAATTTTCTCTACATGTTGGAGTGTTTCACATTTAAGATCCACTGAGAGTGGCTGGTGTGTGATTTTTGCAAAGGAAAGTCGAAGAATTTAATGTTAGACTGATGGGAGTCTAGTTGTGCTTCTCTATTGCATATAGCTAGTCTTTACATTATTCCAGTATTAGACATAGGCATCTTGGAGCCTAAAATTTAGTATTCCTTCCAAAATATCCTTATCAATTGTGAAAATTCTCAATACTGATATAATTGTGCATTTTGTCTTTTTTTAACTTAGAAAATCTATTTGCTTCAGTAAATTTTGTCAGCAAAAATTTTCATATTCACACTAAAAGTGGTGTAAAAAACTGTTATTATACTAGTTTTGCACTTTTTATTCGTTTATTCCAGTGTCCTTTTTGTTTTTAATGAGTTGACTGGTCTCTGTGTTCCATTTGTTGTCTTTATCCCTGACTAAATCCCACCTGGTGGTTTTGCTTTATTGTTTTTCTGGATCCTTACTCGTACGTTTTTTCAAGTCCTTTCTATTTCTGCCTTTTTCTGTATAGAAGTGATTTTAGTGCCAGTGCTGATTGATGGCTTCAGGAGAGCCAACACCATGTTCTCATATAAAAACATTACGTTTCCTATTCATCATCCAAATTCTTATGCAACCTAACATGCTTTGACAAGAGCTGCTCCTTCAGAGATCTTTATTTTCAGTGGTGATGCCCAATTTATTTTCTTGAGTGGCAGTTAATTAGAACTTGTACTACCAGTTAAAGTAATGCGTACTGGAGGGCGGAAAAATTCTAAGTAGTAGGCATGGAATTCAATTTGCCATTGTGCTGTTTACCCACAGTCTGTATATTTGTTTGTAACTTCTATGAAGTCAGACACAATACATGTATACAACATAATGAAACAGGTATTGGCATTTATTGTATTTTCTGCGTGTAGTTAATCAGTTAGTTTTCTGTTGATTGCAATCTCTCATTTGCTAAGAAGGAAGATTGCTTGATTTATTAACCTTTAGGTCTATTGTTTTCTACGTTCTCACAAAATATGTCATAAATTTCCTGGAATGTTTCAGTGAATCTCAGAAGAGGAAGAGTATTGCAACATCTGGACCTCTTTCAGCAAATAGAAGTTCTCAAGACCCTAATGAAGTAATAATGGAAAAAGAAAGTGAGCCCCTTGAAGAATTCATAGATGGTAACTTTCCAGTGAGTATATACTTACAGCAGGTATTTACATTTAAGAAACAAATTCGGACTAAAGACTAGTCTTTTACATGTTGTTGATCTTGGGTATTACAGAAATTAACTTTAGAAGATACATTTTTTTGGTTTTTATTTGAAGTAGCTCTTCTGCGTACTAAACTAATGACGATGGCCTGGCTATGTAGAACTTTTTTTGTCCTTGCTTTGTTGGCTTTGCTAAGATACCTCTAAGCTGTTGGAATACAGTAATTTTTTTGAGAATGAAAACTGGAAAGCACAATAAGCCTTGCTGTGCTTTAGGAAAAGTAGAAGTAAAGGAGTGTTTGGGATGATTTTCCTAGCAATGTCATGCAGTCACAGATTGGCTGTTAGGAAGAGTTGTTGAACTGAGGTTTTTTAGGTTGGGTTTGTTTTTTTTTCCAGTAAGTTAGAAATTCATGCTCCTTTTCTAGTGATGATAAAAATAGAAACCTGACCACTTCAGAACTGTGTTTTTCAGCAACTGGTTATTGAAAACGCCAGAGAAAAAATCTTGAGCAACAAATCTCTTCAGGAGAAGCTTGCTGAGAACATTAACAAAATCCTGGGCAGGTAATAAAAGGAACCTTTAAACCTCATACCTATTATTTGATTTATTTTTGAGTTCTGAACTAATGACTAATGTGTTCCAGTGATGGCAGTGTTGCTCAGACCCCTAAACAGATAGACAGTGGTCCCACGGAACAGGAGACTTCAATTGATGAAATCCTTGGACTTCAGGTAGGTGTAGATCGCCCTGTTCACATTTTTTTTTTAAGACCAGCCACATGAGAATGGTCAGTTATTGGAACTATCCTGAACCTCTGTCTACTGTCAAGATTTGCTCTCCACTTTCTCTTCTTTCTTTTTGTTTGTTTCACAATACAGCTAAGCCTACCTAATGGCTAGCTTCTGCCCAGGGGCCGTTCTACAGCTTCACTTCCACTCACCTTGTTGTATGGTGGTGGGCATTCGAGGAGCTGAACTGGCAGGATACTAGTATTTTGCGGGAGTTAATTTTGAGCTAGTTCAGCACTCTGAATTCGTTCCCAGTACCTGTACAAGGCAGCCTAAGCATGCAGCAGGCTTAAAAGCCAAGGGAGTGGGACTACTTCTAGTAGTGGTTAGCTGTTAACATTATCCTCAGATTGAGATTTAAGTACGCTGTCCCACAGTCACTAGCTGCCTGCTTGCCACTGGACCTTTGGTACCAGTAATTGGGTACCATGATCTGACTGGGGAGCCTTATAAAGAAAAAATAATTTAAAATATCTTGCAGTCTCCAGACGTGTTTTAGTGTGATCTGTTTCTGATCTGCTTGAAGATAAACATGGATTGTCTAGTATAGCAAGATAAATTGTCTTTGGAGATTGAATAAAGATGCTTTATCTTCAAATTTACTATTAGCTTTTGGAGGAAATGTGTGTTCTGCTTCTACAGACTGAACTTCTAGTGTTCTCCCTTCGTTGTACAACCCTTGAGCTGGCAATCACAGAGTTATAAAGGGCTTTTAGTGAGGGAAATTATAATCTTCGTGACCCTCATGAAGAGGGCAGGAGAGTAGAGACAGCGGCCTGTTATGAAGTAGAAGCGTCTGATTGTTAAAAGCTATTCTTCTGTCACTTGGTGATTTTAGGTTAATTTTTATCCAAATGCAGAGCTGAAAAGCTGTATTCCATTTTTCTGAGCAGAACAAAATCAAAGCAGCTTCTTGGTTTAGGTAGAGTAGCTGAGACAAAGCATATCACATTGGATATCCACCCTTACAACCACCACATCAAAGGTTGTAGAGTGCTTGGAGGATCTCCAGGAAGTCAGGAGAAACTCTGTACTTAAACACTTGAATATGTACAATACACACATGAGTGAGTGCCCTCCTCATTTTCTTCCTGACTACTACCAAATAAGTCAACTTGAAGCAGGAACCTTAGAGCAGTGTCCTATGCAGCTGTGCCTTCCAACTGCCTTCGGCAGAAAAGCAGTTGGAAGTTACATTATAGAACATGTAATGGGTAAATTAAATAAAACTTCCCTTTGCTTAGCATTGTCTTCTAGATATATACAAAACCAAGAACTTAGGGTTAATTTGGGTATTTTTTTAACCAGTGGTTGGCTCATGGCATTCATACCATCTGCATAAGCTTCCACTGTAGCCCATGATGAGTTCTTAAACAACGCTGGTCATTATGTGAAGAATACCTCCATATGCACCTGCAGGATGTAGTGGCTGACAAAGATGTTTGGGAGACTTTATTTCTTTAATCACTAATACTTTTTAACAGATGTTAAATTTGTGGCAGAAATGTGTAGTCTTTACATTTCTGTGCTGAGCAGAAGTAATAGAACTGAAAACAATTCTTGCCTGTTTTTCTGTTGAGTTTTGAAAGTAACTGTCTAACAGTTCTGTATATCTTGTTTTTCTCAGGGTGAAATTCATATGTCAGAAGAGGCTATACAGGACATTCTAGAACAGACAGAATCAGATCCAGCTTTTCAGGCACTCTTTGACTTGTTTGATTATGGTAAAGCATATTACACTGAATTGCATCGTTACTATAAAGCATCATGAATTATGAGTTTTCCTAAGTATTGCTTGAAGAAGCAAAGGTGATTCAGCAGGACTTTTTTGCAAGAGAAATGGACTATGTGACATCTGTGTCCTTCAATTCAGAATTAGATTTTTATATAGATTTATACATGATGATAAAATATAGCATTTTCTTGTGGCTGAAATCCTGGTTTTGTGCTGGTTCAGTGATGGTTTTATTGCTATTATTTTAGACTCTTCTGGTCTAAAGGATGATAGTTTATACTTCTTTTTTTTTTTTCTATGCTGTGGTAAAACTTTTCTATATGTCTTATCAGGGATATCCTCACATAAAATATAAGGACATTTTTATGCTATTTCTGGAATTGTAATGAATATAGACAAATAGTTCTTTGAGTTTGGCATTTCTTGAATTTGAAATCTCCATGCTTGATTTAAAATATAATAATCACGTTTGTGTGTAAAATGACATACTTGATCGTGTTTTATTTTGAAAACAGGAAAGAGCAAAGTAAACAAGAACTTACCTGCTGGTATTTCTGGTCAGAGTGGAGTAGAAAATGCAGTCCTTGTGGATGAGGATAACCTGGAAACACTTGAAAGTTCTTTAGGAACAGAAGAAAGTAGTAGATGTAGGTTGTTGGTTTTTTTTCCTTAAGATCTCATCTAGTCTGTTCACTTTTCATTTTGAAAAACTTCAGACAATTTATACTTTTCAAAATCTTTCTGTTTTCAATGGTAGTATCTAATCTGATATTAATATTGCTTGGATATATCTGGTCTGTTAGAAAGTTTCAGTCTATTAAATTTAACAGTAGTCCATCAATGTACTTAGAAGTTGTACTTGATAAGCTCCTAAGTAAAACCAGAATATCTGCACATCTGTTTTCTCACTTAAAACAGAGATACTTTGCGATATTCAGTGTGGAACACATAAAGATAATGTTTTTACATCTAACTATATTAATCTTTTCATTCTGTAACGTATTGGTTCATTAATACACAAGAAGAGTCTTACTGTGAACAAAAGGTATGTGTAGTATGTCTATGCCATTCTTAACAATAGACCATCAGTAGCAGGTATTTATTGAAAGTATATGAGAAATAAAGCCAAGAGGTCTTTATCCTGAGATGGTTTTGTGCTTCTGGAAATCTGATTTAGTGACTTGAGCCATTTGCTTTATTATGTGTATGTTTATTGTTTTTCTATGAACTGATTTGCCAGATTGCCTAATGTATATAGCCATGTTTCATACACTTTCCATTCAGCTTTGTTATTCCCACTTAGTTTCATGTGAAACAGTTTTCCATTGAAGTGGTAAGTTGCTTCTAGAACTCTGTAAAAGGATCATCTGTTCTAATAATTATGGAACTAATTTATTCTCTGTTTTACAGGTGATAATTCTAGAGAATCACTATTCTGTAAAGGTTTTCAGTTAGGAGAAGCATCACGTGCCTTGAAGACCAGCATTAGTGATGATGATATGGCTAAGAAAAGTACATCCAACGAACAGCTGCATGGAAATTGTAGACCGAGGAAGCAGAGTGAAGTGCTTAAGACTGTTACCCCTGAACATATTGGAGACCTTGAAATCACTTTCGACTCTGTGCCTGGTTTGACTGAACCTATCAAGAGAGAGTGTCCTGGTAGAATATGTAATGAACACTGTGGAGATTCTTATGATAAAAGAGAGTCATCTGCATTAGTATCCAAAAGCAAAGACGCTGTGGAAATTGAAAAAGGCCCACTAAGTCACTGTGCTCAAAGTAGTCCTAATTTAGAATATGTTCATTCTGGTAGTCCACACATTTCTTTGATTTCATTGGAGGAAGGTACTACAGCCAATGAAAACAAAACCCGTTCTGAAAGTAAATGTCACTTATCACCAGACACATCACTATCTGAAAAAACACTTACTGAAAGCACTTCTGATGGAAGCCCTGGCCACAGTGTAGTGCTGAGAAAGAACAGTTCATCAATTTCTAGCCCATCAGCAGATGGAGGAAAAGAACAGGCTGTAACAGATGATACAGCTGCCTTACCTGGTGCTTTGCAGAACTCTGGCCACCACTCTACCCACCAGGAACAGAGTACGCAGTCAGACTGTACTGCGAGATCTGCAGTGAAGATTTCAGATCTTGACAAAACAGAGTTGCAGCTTGAAGTTGTTGATACTTCTAACAAAACTTACTCAAATGATCAGCATATACTTGATAAGCCTTGTAAGAAAGATTTTAACGTCCCTCCAGGACTGTCAAACTCAGAGGGAACACAAGGGGAAATGCAAGAACCTTCATCTTCTACAAAAGTAGATGCTGATAATATATATTTCTCTTCTGGTGATGATGCGTGTACAGAAATTTCTGTAGTATCCACTGAAAATAATCTTAATACATCTGAAATATGCCACTCTCCTCTCCCAGAAACTGCATCTTCCACAGATGAGTGTGGCACCGAGGCCAAAAGTATAAGTGGTGTATCTTCTAGTAGTCAACCAATGGATGTTGATCCTTCTAATATAATGTCCCTCAAGATTATCATCAGCGATGATTCATTTATTTCATCAGACACGGAGTTAAATAATGCTGTTTCCAGCATCACAGGAGAAAATTTGCCAACTATAATACTGTCTTCTCCAGCCAAATCCCCAGCCAAAACTTCAGGCCTGTCCAAATGTCTGACTTCAGAAGACACAGAAAAAAATGTGGATTCAGCTTTAGCAGAGCAGAATCTTCTTGTGCTTAGACCTAAAGATCCGGTGGTCACCTCAATCAACACTCAGAACGAAGACTGCACTGTTTTTTCAGTCGCAGGTACAACTAATCTTTCCAAGGAAGGGGGATTTATACAACTGATGCCAGCCACAAGCACAGCTTTTGGGAATTCAAACAACCTTTGTATAGCCACCTGTGTGACTGATCCAGCTACCTTGGGCACAACTGTAACACCATCAAATGTGGTTGTATTGCCTGGCAGTTCTATGCCGCTTGCTGCCCAATCTCCAGCTGTACAACAATTACGGACTCCTCCTAGGTCCAGCAATACGTTGGCAGCAAACCAGACCGTCTCCCCAAACTTCCCACAAGGTAATCTCATTATTAGGAAATGACTGAAAATGTGATGTTTATATAGTGGTTTTATTCTTGTTTTTGTAAGTGCGTTACAGCAGTGTTTAAAAATTGTTTACTTTTATCTGCCTCTTGAAACTATCCAGGAGGTTTTGTATTTTTTGAGTATGTTAGTTGCTACTAAAAATGAAATAAAAACTACAAAGAGTCACTGACTAGGCTGCTTTGAAAAAAATAGCCCTGTATTTCAGAAGCTAAAATTACATAATTTTAGCAGTAATACATTTAGGAAGCGTATTTTGGCTTACACTAGAAAAGATTCCATTGTTTTGGCTAAATAAAGCAGGGGGTTTTGGTTTTGTTCTAATAAGATGCCTGTTATAACTACAATACTATGTGTTACAGGTATCCATAGTTTAGATAACTGGCTAGATGCAGGTAGTCCTTCCAAAATTACTTCCTTGGTTTGTTTTGTTTCATTTTCTACAAAGCCGTTCTACACTAGAAATACATTTAGACAAATATAAAAGTACAACGTTATTTCTTTCCATAATATAAAATCACTCTTGGTACAAGCATTTTTATTTCTGCAGCAGTAAGAAAAATAAGTGCTTTTGAAAATGTTAAACCTAAGTATAAACCAGCTGTAATCAACACATTTAGATTTCTTTCCAAAACGAAGAACCTGTTGCAGTTACCTCCGAATTTCTGTGTGTAGTCATTTCATTGTGGTCAGAGGCCAGTGCAACAGTATGTGCAAGACCTTAGGAGCTGGTCTTTTCCATCGTTAGGGTTTATTTATGCAACTTTTATCTTCTTCTTTTTTTTTTTTTCCCAGAGAGAGCAAAGTAGAAGTTTTCCCATTCTTCTGCATTAGATATTTTTCTGGTAGTGCTCATGTAACCAAAGAACTATGTAGAATAAATTTTTCTTTCACTTTTCAATGAATGTGCTATGATAGTTTCCCTGGTTTATAATTCCCATATGTCTGGCAGCCAGACACTCTTACAACCTGTTAGAATAAATGTTTTAAAACAACAGTTTTAACAATGATTTAAATAGTTAAATAGGAAACTTTGGCTTAAATATTTTGTATTAGTCTTACTGTGCTTTATTTTTAAAAATAATTAATCTCAAACTCACTAATGAACTAGAATCTTTGCATGTACTACATTTAACACCTCTTACCAGCCAGAAATATACATTACATATATACATAGATACATACATACATACAAAGCTAGCTTTTCCCAGCTTGTTGTGTGCTTGTAAGGGGAAGGTGTTATGGGTGGACTGGAAGAAAAAAAAATAATTCTGCTCATGACGTTTGAGCATGCTAACTGTAGAGAACAGGATGCAAATAATAGCTTGTTTTCACTAAGCAGCAAAATGAGCTATTTGACGTTACTTCTACTGTTTTTTTATAAATCACTTTGAATTCAAAGTTCAAGCCTTAACAGAGTTTTTTCATACTTCAAGCTTAATTTTGAACCATTTCATGAAAACAGGCTTTAACTAAAGAATTGTATGTAAACTAAAAATAACACTGGTACTTAACTGTTTTCTAGTAGTGATGTAAGTGTGTGAATGTGAAGATGTAAATAAGATGAAGTAAGTGGTGTAAGATGAACTAAGGACAGTGAAGTTTTTCTAAAGAGTCAGAGCTTTTCTTGCCACAAGGTTGACCATGCATAATTTTAAGAAATCCTGTCTTGAAGCTTTTCTTTTCGTGGAGTTATTTTTCATTTCTGTACAGTTCTAACACTTTGATACCTTTTAGGTTCTGCCATTATAATTGCATCTCCGGTGCAACCTGTTTTGCAAGGAATGGTGGGAATGATACCTCTCTCAGTAGTAGGACAAAATGGAAATATGTTCTCAGCACCTGCCCATCAGGTAGCACATCACAAAGTAAGCTTTTCAAAATTAAAGCTGAAGTGATAAGGAGTCTTTTGGTAAATTGTAATGCAATACTTTGATTCTTTCAAGGTTCTGCATATGCCTGTGGCTAATCCAGTCTGCAACAGAAGTGTCCCCAAACTTCCCATCCCTCCCAAAACACAGAAGATTCCTGGAGCAAGAAACAAGACTAATACAGGTACCTGCCTTGCATTCTTGAGAACGGGCAGAAGAGAAGTAGGCATTCTAAAGACATGTCATTTCTGAGTAATAAAGTTTTATAAATAGTAATGCTCCTCTCCCAGGTAGCTGCTGGGATGGCTTTGTGACAGGCCTGTACTTGCAGCCAGTAACTCTTATTTGCTCAGTTTACAAAGGACTCCCAGCATATCCCAGATTTGGGATCAAGCTTATTTCCAAAATTTAATGTTTCAAGGCTCTAATGCAGTTTTAGAAGTTTACTTTTCTTTGTATTTCTGACTATTTTTCATCTCTTTGGTTGTAAGTACAGTTTGAAAGCAAGCTACATAGTAACAAAGAAGTTATTAGAAGAGTCAGCAATTCTAAACATTTATTAAGGAAAATAATTAATGGAAGTGTTGCATATTTATACAAAAAATGCACTCTGCTACCTGTTTACTCTTTGACATTTCAGGTATATGCTTCTGTATATTCACTTCATTGAGACCTTGCTTCTTTAAATAGTACATTGAAACGACTGGAGTTATAGTTATTTTTCAGTGTTGGAAGGGGGTAAAGAAAAATAATTGAAAATGGAAAATAAGTTAGAAGAAACTTGTGCTTTAGCTTATCAACCTTTTTTAAAAAGAATAGGCTTACACATGTGTTTTCTACTTTGAATGAAGTTGAAAATTAAGAAAAAAGCTAGGGTTGTATAGTTAGTCTGCATTCTGGTTTGCTGATGGGTAACTGAGAGTTCCCTGTGGTTATTTTCCCTTCGACTTGGAAATCCCTGCTGTGCATTTGTAAATCCAGCATAGTTGGTTTTGTCTTGCTAGGCCTATGTATTACTTCAGTGTAGGCAGCAAGCTTCTTGTTTATACTCTAGCTGTGCTAATCTATTTATCTGTAAACATTAAAATTACAAAAAAAATGCAGAGTTTTGTTGCTGGGTTTTTCTTTATTGATTCTCTGTCAGGTGAAATGTGAGGTGATATACTAACTGTGAAGTGATTTACTTGGAATATTGTAGTTTATTAATACTTCATCTATTGTTCCAGGAAAACTGGTACCAAGTGTAGCTGAGCCTTTGAACCATACAAATTCTCAAACACAAAGGTCAGTAGTGCTAGTTATTCAAACTTGTTTTCTTTTTCCTGCCATGAATTTCTTGGTACAGTATTGGTGGAGAGGATAGCAGCTTTTTTTGACAATGGCATAAGCAGGAGCCCTTTATTTCCTCCTGTCTGCTGGGGGTATTGATGCAGATGCGTGCCAGTACTGGTTAAGCCTGTGCTAGAATTTTGCTGTTACTTTTCCTGTGTTAATTTTGTATGGCTTTGTATTAATTTTCCTCTGTCTCAGTTGCCATATAAAAACTCTTTGAGCAGAGCCCAAGCTAGGAAAAGTTGCCTGTTACATTTACTGGAAGATTGTAATGACTAAACCCTTTTTTTTCCCCGTTAGAATGAGCGGTACCCGTGGTTTTGTAGTATAGTCTCCTTGCCTTTACCACGCTCTGGCCCAAATCCAGTAAAGCTTGTTAGATTGGGTTCTGCATGGGTGTTTTGGCAGTTCAGAATGCTGCTTGGTCATTTACAAAGTGAAAAGTCAAAGGAAAGATGGTGAGGAGGACAGCCTGCTAACTTTATACTGATGAATATAATTTAATTGCTAATTGGGATAGGTACTAGTTTTCTGTTGGGAAAGTGAGAGAGAAGAAATCAGGGCTTCAGTAGCAGCTGTCCTTACCATTGATGGATTTAAGAAACAAAGGGATGTTGGATTGAGCAAAAGAGTGTAAGAGGAGATATGTTTCACGTCTAATATTTAAACTGAACTTTCTTTTATTGTGAAAATAAAGTATACTTTTAAAAAAGTGCCTATTCAGAACTCAGTTATAGTGTTGGAAAAGTGGAGGAAAACAGGAATAACAAAGTCAACTTCTATTAAAAAAGATACCAAGATATACAGTATACATGCATGCAAAAATCAGTATTTTTTTTCAAAAGCCACAGAAACAAGATTTTTAATAAAATTACTGATAATTCAGCTTTCTGTTAATTTTCATCAATCTCCAGACGTATATTTTGCATAGCAAAGACAGCAAGTGTTCCCTGGAGAGATGTAATTTCTCATTTCTCCTCTCTGCCCTCTGTCTCATCTCAAATTTTACAGAGATAAAACACACTGCTACCATACCTTCTTTACCATCCCACAGTTAATTTGAATTTTCCTCTTACACACCATAAAGGCTAATCTGCATGGGGAGAGTCTTACTGGCATAGATGAATGTTGAGAAACTTCTCTTGGAAATGCAGCATAACCAGGAAGAGGGCACAGGCGTAACAGTGGTATGAGCTAACAGAGCAGAAGCATTTTTCTTTTGACATTGCAACAGTGCAGTGATGGCTTTTTCACACTCATGTGGCTGGTTGTCAGGTGGAGACCAAGCCCTAGCGAGTTTGTATGTTCTTGTTCGGATGCCCACTGAAAGCTTTTTGCCTTGCTCTGTATCCTGTCACCTACAGCAAGCGCATAGGGGAGAGTACAAGGCACGCGCATGGCAGGACCTGCAGAGCCACGACCAGTATTCTGGGATGGACTTACCCTGTCATCAATATGCTCAGTTTCTTTTTGAACTCAAGCAAACTACCAGCATCCACAGATACCACAGGATAAAAAAGGCTCTCGGGCTTAATTACATGCAGTGTTGAAATCTCCTTGTTTTAACTTGATTACTAGTTTTATTTGATGCCTCTAGTTCGTCTGCTGGAGCAAATAGTTTCCTTTCATCCGCTGGAAGATACAGCAAATCATTTCCTTTTGGTTGGCTTTTTTCCCAGAGCTCTGTTGCGTTTCCCCTCAGTCATGTCTTTCCAGGCTGGAGAGCCCCAGTCTACCTAATTGTTCTGTTTCGCACTTTTTTGTCATCCTTTTTGGCCACCTCTGAGCTTTCTGCAGTTGTCATCCCTTACCCTTGGTCTTGGCGTGTTGATAAAATATTTTCATTTAGAGAATGGAGAAAGCTTTAAATAGGTGTTTGCGGGGCGGGTGGGGACTTCAGCCGGCTGAAATGAACTTGGCTAGTAAGAACAATTATGCTGCTGAAGTTGTTTCATCGCCTTTTCAGGACTGGAAATTTGGACAAGCTTATCGCTGCAGAACTAGGAAGGAAAGTGGAGGAGAACTTACCTGTGGCACCAGTAGAGAGCACAAGCTCAAATTCAAGACAAAGTGAAAGTCACAGGAGAGTCCTTTGCTTTGATAATGTCCTACCTGCTCCAGGAGGAAACACCCAAAATCAGACCATTAAGAATTTATCTCAAAAAGAAAGAAACAAAAATACTTCATTTGCTGCTGACTCTGCATCACCCTCTGCTAAGGCACAGGTAGCAAAGAGAGAGAAAGATAAAACATTGACTAAAATCCTGTGTAAGCCAGAAGTTGGTGGCAACAGAACCACATCTGCAAAGGAGCCACAGCCTGAGCGGAAGGTGGCAGCTGCAGGGCTTCCATTAGATCCCTTCCACAAGACTACAGCAAATAAAGAAAATGAATTACGAAGGGATACTGATGAAAAACAGAAGAACCAAGACACTGCCAAACTCTCAAATGGCCAACAAAGTGTCGGTTTATGGAACGAGAAGACAGTTGCTTCGGTGCAAGAGCTGAACAAAAAGCAAGGGTCCCTGTCAAATGGGAACAGCAAATCTTCAGTGTCTGTTTCTTTGTCTTCGAAGGAGCCAAAGCGAGAACCAGCTAAAGTTTCCAACCAAGGCCTTTGCCTGTCAAGTCCATTCACTAAACAATGTGTGGAAATGTTGCAAGACATTCAGTGGCATAGCCCGACTAGTAAAGCGGTTGAAAGCGGAGAATTGCCAGTACCCCGTACGCCATCTGGACTTGGGGACAGGCATACAGATGATACTACAGATAGTGTACGGACACCGACCTGTCGGCGCTTCAACGAGGATAGTCCGACCCCTAGAATAATGGTACCCCCTGCTACACCAGACTTGCCTGCCTGCAGCCCGGCCAGTGAAACAGGTAGTGAAAATAGCGTCAGTATGGCTGCTCACACGCTGATGATACTGTCACGGGCAGCTATTGCAAGGACTAGCACTGCAACCCCCCTGAAGGACAATACTCAACAGTTCAGATCTTTAAAGAGCACAGTAAAGAAAAGGAAACTAGAAGACTTGAATGAGGGTGAAAGAAATCCTCGTTCTGCAAATAGAAAAGACCTTCAAAGCCCTCCAACGCCATCAAGAAAGAAGAAAATAAAGGCAAGTACAGGCATTTACTTTTTAATTTAAAATTCTAAACGCATATTAGACATGTGTGTGTATATATAGATCTTTATAATGGGATGGTTCAGAGGTGCTAGTCCAAAGCCATGACATCCTATTTGTATTAGTCATTTTACTAACTTTGCCTCTTGAGCCTGCGGCGAATGAAGAGACGGGACGCAGCTTGATGCAAGCAAATGTCCCTTTATTAGTGATTTTCTTACAATTATATATGTTTCTACCTTCTACATATTACACACTGATTGGTTAAATCTTAAGCGTAAAAAACACTGATTGGTTAATATTTAAGGCACACCGTTAGAACAATAGGTACTTACTAGTTTATCTTGACCTAGCAATAATTTTTATTCCAAGGTTAGGGAGTTTCTTTCTACGCGGCTTTCTTGATTACATATCGGCGCCATCCGTTCCCTTATCTGGCTGCTTGTTTCTCTGTCCGTCTGGTTGCCTCCTCAACTGTGACGGCTCAGGGGTCTGCAGTTAGCTTGTTCCTTTGCTCTCAGGGCTTGTGCCCTACAAGTTCTAACAAGTCTCTATTCATCAGGCTATCAGCACTTGGACTCTTGTCCTTGAGGCCTTGTCCTACATCTCCCCCTTCCTGTTGCACAAAAAGAACCCCTGAAATCGAGCAAAAACAAGGCACAAGTAATAGAACAAATAAAAAACCAACTAAGACATATTATCAATGTCAAAATAACCCACTGTCTTTGTTCCGTACAATTTTACAATTTCCCCTTTTTGTTTTTGAACAGCTAGTACCAGGTTTGCCATGTTCTGCAGGGCCCTTGCAAACATGACAGCAACCAAGGTAATAGCAAACAAACAATACTGCCAGTTGAGTGAATGGATGCCAAAAAAGGCTGAAATTTTCTCAGATTTTGATAACATGTTGCTGCAGTGAGGCGCCTAAAATCCACGCAGCACATACCATCAAAATCCTCACAGCCATGTCCCTGAACCAACAACAAAAAGCAGTGGCAATTTTGACTCACATTCTTAACTGCCTACCAAACAAGGTGATTTAACTCTAAAATGCTTTCCCTGCTGTTACTCTGGAGAAGAGAAGAACCGCTGCGACACGTTCCCATCATAGCCTCCTACTACATTAGCATCTACAGAAAGACAATTATCGCCATTCAAAGTGTAAACAATATCAGCTTCTTTTAGATTAACATTATACATAGGTGGAAGGGCACACCAAACAAGAACTGGTTCAGTCAAAAAGTTCGAAACATCGCATGCCTTCTCTGAACATACCTCTGGGGTCATTCCCTTCATTCCCTCTCTTTTTTATGCAAAGAGAAACACTTTTACCATAACAGAGAAGCCCCTATTTACATCTCTGAGCCCGGACACAAACCGCAGCTGTATGCTCCACCAGGCTCAGGGCAGAAATCATTCATGCAGTTACATAGCTATATATCACTACAAGCATGCAGACACCTATTAAACACTAGATAACCATGTTTATCTTTCCTAGTCTCCTTCACAATACCCAGCTGTTCTCTCATCTCTTGTTAGGTCAAATATTCTCCAGCTTCCTCTCCTACATCTCTCTTCAGACATTCTCTATCCTCCTCTTTTTTGCTTGTTAATTGCGACAAGGCAAAGGTTGTGTGTAGCTGGGTGCCCATGACCTGCTTTAAGTTACAATCAACTAAACACTGAATACAGAAAAAAAAAAAGCATGGGAGACATAAGGCAAACATCAATAAGGTGGTTAAAGATAATTATAATAAAACCTGTAATACTTTTGAGTCATGGCCCAAAGTTTCCCAGCCGTGAGAAGAGACCAAAGGCATCCCGCCCCTGCCTCTGTTGCAGATCTTTGTTTTAAGGCTTTTGAGTTTTGTATACTTTTGTAAATTAATTCACAGTGGTCACTCAGATTCACGTAACACATCCTATCAAAGTCTTCACACTTGTGTCCCTGTGCTAATAATAAAAATCAATAGCAACTCGGTTCTGTAGCAACATATGATGGACAGAATCAACATCTGTTAATAAGCCAGAAAAAAAAATAGTATTTGTAGTATTACTTTGTTTAGCAAGCTAGCAGCCTAATTTACTAAGCAAGTTAAAAGCGTGTACTATTCTTGCAGAAGAGATTAGAGAAGCAAAAATCTGTTATTCTGCATTCCAGAACTCAGCCTGAGAATTACAGTCTGCTGTGAGTTCTGCGTTACAATCATTTGACACAGGTTGGGGTTGCGATTGTGAAAGTTGCCCGTTTACAATTTTAATTGACATTATCACAGCTAGTTGTTTTAAAAGCAACCCTTGAGCTTCCTGATGTTTGACTTGTTGCAAAATATTCTGAAGCCAATCAATCAAGTTAGTATTAAAGTTAGTGACTCTCTAGGACCCTGCAAGACTGTGGCAAGACTCCCGCATCCTGACTGCCTTAATAGCCATCTCATTCATTTGCAAACAGTTGTCCCTGGGATACCTTGCCTGAGTCACAGAATCGGCACAGTTAATTGCTCCAGCTAACTGCTCATAGTTAACAGCAATTCCCCGATTAAGGTTTTCAGTCAAGGCCACTACACATAGCTCACAAAAATCAAATAACCACATCATATACTGTATCAGTTAGTACCGTACAAAGCAATGACTTCCAATCATGCAGTGTGAGTGTATAAGGCTCTGCCATCGCTCCAAGAAGGGACACAGCAAATGTATTATGAATCCTCCCTTCCCGCACTGCTTTGCTTAACTCTTTAACAGCCTCGTATTGCACAGGCTGCCACTCTGCAGGTTGATTTGGCTGACAAAATACTGAACATGCCCTAGCGACTCCCAAAACCCATCACTGAAGTGTTTCCCACTTGCATTCCTGCCACCAATCCCTCAGACCCCCTTTCACCCTCCCCCAAAATACAATCAATGCATCGGGAGAGACAAGGGGGTGGGGGAAAGGTCTAGCTCCTTTTCCAGATCTATAGGACCTGGATCAAAAGGTTTATCAGTGGCAATAAAATCATTGTCCGAGTTGTCCTGTTCCCGTGCTTGGTCCTGTGTTGTGAGGGTCGCTGCAGTCAGTGACAGAAGCTTTGGGGGCAGAGGAGGTGTGGACGGAATCGCCGTCGCTGACGGTGTCTTGAGAAAAGTCGCGCTGTCGGTGGAATTTACAGCTTCCTCTAGTTCAGTGCTTACACTGTTGGCGGAATTTACAGCCTCCCCTGGTTTAGCGCCGTTAGTAGAATTAGCCCACACTTGGCAAAGAGTAGTCAGAATTTGCCACCAAGGTGCTAAATGCATTCCCGACACGGAGTTCCCCTCTGCGGCAGCATCATACAATTGTCTGCTGACCACTTTAATTTCTTTCAAAGTCTCTAGTTTCTTGACTGCTCACCTGTCTCAATGAGTACAGGTTTCTAAAGCTTCTTAAAATTTCTTCAAATATTTAAAATCTCTAAGGTTTCTTGGCTGCTCACCTGTCTCGATGCATACAGGCGTTATCCTCGGGGTTTAGGTTGTCCGCCTGGTCCAGACAGCAAGACGATCGTTCAGCCAAGCCGTCTCCTCCGGAACGCAGCCCTCTTCCACGAGCTGTCTTTTTTTACCGATCAGTTCCGTCCTTATTCTTCCAAGGCTTCGGAACACCACCATAGGGGTCACCATTTGAGGAGACTGAGGCACGGACTCCCTGATCTGACTAGAAGACCCTTCATGAGTCCATATACGTCTCTTTCTGGGGACGAAGCCTGATTCCCCGTTACGGATTTCCCACAGCTCACCTCTCAACTCCGGAGGGATTTCTGGCCGGCTCCTGCTGCCTTTCAGCAGATCATTCAAAGTTCTGTGGGATTCGCTGCATGTCGCTCAGATAGGCGATTCGAGAGCCCTTCACGTTAGATCCTTAAACGGATCACGTCAGGGTCACCAATTTGCGGCGAATGAAGAGACGGGACGCAGCTTGATGCAAGCAAATGTCCCTTTATTAGTGATTTTCTTACAATTATATATGTTTCTACCTTCTACATATTACACACTGATTGGTTAATATTTAAGGCACACCGTTAGAACAATAGGTACTTACTAGTTTATCTTGACCTAGCAATAATTTTTATTCCAAGGTTAGGGAGTTTCTTTCTACGCGGCTTTCTTGATTACATATCGGCGCCATCCGTTCCCTTACCTGGCTGCTTGTTTCTCTGTCCGTCTGGTTGCCTCCTCAACTGTGACGGCTCAGGGGTCTGCAGTTAGCTTGTTCCTTTGCTCCCAGGGCTTGTGCCCTACAAGTTCTAACAAGTCTCTATTCATCAGGCTATCAGCACTTGGACTCTTGTCCTTGAGGCCTTGTCCTACATGAGCCTACTCAAGTTTTCTGAAGTTTGGTATAATCTTCTGAAGACTATACTATTAGAGCATTCTAAAAGTTTTCTGAACATAAGTATAGTCTTCAGATAGATACAAGTGACTCCTACTGACTCTCTGCACATACCTACAAAAGTCAAATGATTTCTCTTAAAACATGAAGGAGTTTCTAAATTCTAACCTCAGACTAGGTTTCTAGGTGGAATGTAGGAATTACACCACTCAAACTACGCCTTACTAGAATTCAAGTTATTCCTGCATCCTCGTTTACCACCAGGACTAGAAATCCGTATTTGTGAATTCCCAGTCCCTGTAGTCTCCAGCACTAAGCCTTTGACTTGAGGATTTGATGGCAAATAGCAAAGGTGTAACACATGAAAAGGTGACGTGTGTAAGTAAGGAAAAATGAGACAGAGTGTAACTTCATAATTCACCATACTTAGTTACAGCATACTCCTGAAATACTGTAACTGGAAAATACTTTGTACTGTGTATGTGAGAAGAGCTGGGAGGCTGTGCCTGTTTGAAGCCTGGCTGGGCTGCTGTTGAAGCAGAGGCCTTAGCTCCCCCTGTCCCATGGCCGTGCTGTTTGTGGCCTGGGGGTACACCTGAGTGTATGTGCATTTCAGTGTCGGGTTTCTGGGTTAGCGTTGTGCTGTTATGTCTACAAGGCAGATGGAAGGATGAGGAAGAAAAGAATGCTTACAGGTTCTTCAGTATCCCGAGGCTCCTAGTATTTAACTCCACTGTTCTTTTCCTCTCCTACAGAAAAAGAAGCTACCAAGTTCTTTTCCAGCAGGAATGGATGTAGACAAGTTCTTGCTGTCTTTGCATTATGATGAATGAAAAAAAAAAGAAGTTGAACTGTGACTGTCTAAAGCTAGGTGGTGGTGTGCTGAGGTTTTGCATGGGAAGAGAAGTTAATTCTAAAGGGTGAGTTGCACTTTCAGTGCACTGAAGTTTCACTTTATAGCAAAATCATTCTGTTTCTGAAGCAGGTTGCTAAGTGTAAATATCATTGAGTTGGTATATGTTTATTTTTGAAAAAGCACTTGCATAATTATAGAGCCATTTAATTTGCAAAATTGTAAATTTGTATAAATGTAATGTTAAAAAGTTGTACGTTTCCTGTTACACCACGTTGTCTGTGTTCTGCTGCATTCTCTGCTTACTCATCTGAACCGCTTAGCCGATGTGTGAGAAGGTGAATTTGAAGGCGGTGTTTGTAGCTCAGTGTTCTGAGACACAGGCAGCTACTTGGCCACTCCCATTGTCTTGCTGAATCCAAAAGGCACTTAATCTTCAAAAGTAACTGGCTCATACTAACACTCTCTTCCCTCTTAACTGTCAAACCTGTGTTGTAAGGCTTTGGATGAGGTAATGAAAATACCAGTAACTAAACATAAGACCAATAAAACCTCCAAAACTGTTTTTCATCTATTGAAGTTTTTTCCAACCAGTCATTCAGGTAAGAACTTTTAATTTGGATAGGCCTCATCTGTGTACAGTATTTGCTGCACAGGATGTCATTCGACTACAAAAGCTGTTTTCAAACAATGCCCTTTGCTGTGGGTTAGGCCCTGGTATGAATAAACTGTAGCAATAGCCAGACAAGAGGTTTGGCGTGTTCTATTACAGAAGTCAATTTCACAACAGTACAAATGATAGTTAAAATAAGTGTTTGTTAATATCACTTATGCTTTTAGCCAGACATGGAAAAATTTGCATCTGATCTTTGTTTAACATAGAATTTGTCATAGCTATTCTACAAACTCTTCAAAACAGGCACAGGAGAAGGTAAGCCTACATTTTAGCAATCATTAGCATGGGTGAAAATGACACTTAAGCCTTGCTCCAGTAGTGCTGAATGTTCTCTACAGGTATTCCTCCTTTGTTCAGAAATTGTTAAGGTCTTAAAAAATGCAAGTTTTCTTTTAAGAGATCTGTACAGCAACAGGGCAATGTTTCAGATTATACAAGGATTCCTAAGGAACCACTATTATGCAGTAGATGTTTATATTAAACCCACCAAATAACTAAATACTGCATAGCATTTACAGCTTGAATAAATATATTTGTTTTTAAGAAATTGTGTGTCTTGCTTATGAAAATATCAAGTCCACTAAGCAGCCTTGCAGATGTTGTATAGAAAAGTCACGTTGATGGTGAACTCTTTTTGTCTTCAAAACCGGCTATTAAACACCAAGGTCTAATACCAGTTGTCACAAGGGACTCGTTTTTTGCATCTGACTTGGCTTCAAGGTACACAACAGTAGGAAACCAACCTTCGAGTGAAGTTTTTTCCATTAAAAAAAAATCACTTTGTAGTTAGGAAACAGAACTGTAACAAAGTAGCAGCTTCTAGTGGCAGCACTGTGAGTGTTACAAAGGGAAGGGTTTTTTTCAGTGGCATTTGAAAAACCATGTATCAGAGACAGAGGAGCCGCAGTTAACAAACATTCTTTATTGTCATGTCTGAAGACATTATCATAATTTGACATTTTTTATTTGTACTGTGTAAAAACTTGCTCTGAGTCAAAGTAATGAAAGCGCAGTTGCCTGTATCAATAATCAATGATATTTTAAGAAATTTCAGAATGGCAGTTAAGGAATTAATCCACTTACTTATTGGTAAATAAGATGTAACCAGTACCACTCATGATTTTGATCAGAGCATTTGAGGTGCTCTTCCTGATGCTATTTGGGCCTACAACTTCTCTATCAATATTGCAGAAGCACCTCCTCCTCCATTGCAAATTCCTGCAAGACCATATTGTCCTTGTTTTAATGCATGGGCCATGTGAACAACAATTCTTGCTCCAGACATTCTAAATGAAAGGAAAAAAAATTAATTAGTTTAAGAATTTTCTTTAATTTGACCCGCGTAGGATGACTGGCAGAATACAGTACTGATTCACGGGAGGGGAAAAAGCCACCAACAAAAAGACCAAGCAAACCCTTTCGTCTACATTTAGGTGCGATACAAGTGGTTTTTCTCTAGCTACAGTACATAACGAAGAGAAAGATTCTTATACGTAAACAAACAAAACATCCATGTTTGTATAAAGTTTCTTCTCGAAATCACCTCTAAGTCAGTCTGTGTATTGCAAAGTATCTCTACATGTAGCAAAGCTCTTTCAAAGAAGGTAACTAATCTACCACAAAAACCAAACCAATACTAATAATTTCAAACAGGTTTTTATTTGTTTGCAACTTGATGTACTCCAGAATGTTACTTTGATCCAGCTAATGTGCAAAATCAGACATTTAAATTCTGTCATTAGGCTGTTGAAATAGGAAGCTGATACTGCAAAGGAGATGTCAGTATGTCTTGTGGGATTATGCCTTGATTAGAGCTTTTTGTGAGCCGTGAAGTACTTCTGCTTGTTCCTGATGTACAGTGTGGTTACTTCACATCTGTATTTACTTAAGAGGTTTCCTCATAGACCTGGACCATGCAGCATGATCACTCTTAGGGAGGATTAATGGGTTATACTTAAGTCATGAGTAAGTTACTGCTGCTGGGGAACACACAGGTGATCTGACTCCTCTAACCAGATGACAGAACTTCAAAAGACCCACCAACAGCCCCCAGACTATGCCTGTCTGTGGCATTCGGTGCTTGGAGACTTTTGGATTCACCACCAAAAATGTTTTGAATAGGTCTGGAATTTCACTTTGCCTCACTTAAGAATAAAAGCCCCTGTACCATATCCTTCGCTAATGTCTTAAGTTTACCTGTAAATTTTATTAGCTTAACTACTTGATTAATTGTTTATTCTGTCATGTTAATGGTGATTTGGTTTCAGTACTTCATAAATCCATACAGCTATGGTAACAAACAAGCTTTTCATAACTAACTGTACAGAGAAAAATGGGACTGCTCTTTTCAAGGTACCCTGAAATTTAACACCTAAGTCACTACGTACTTCAGAGCCAGTTTCTGTTACGCTTCCTCCTCCCATTAAATTTGAGAACAAAAGTAAATGTGTCAGCACTGTGTCTAGAAAACAATGCCCCTGTGCAGAACAAGAACCACTGCTTATTTTACCTACCCTATTGGATGTCCGAGAGAGACGGCACCTCCGTTAATATTTACTTTTTGTGGATCAATACCCAGCATTTTAATATTGGCCAGCACCACAACACTGAATGCTTCATTGATTTCCCACATTGCAATATCTTCTTTTTTCAGGCCTGTCTCACTTAGAATCTAGAAATAATAATGAAAAGAATTACTAATGAGAAAAATGAAGAAGCGAATTATAGAAATAATTAGGTCTATTTTGAACTCGGTGATTCAGGCTGCCCGTAGCCTGATCAGGTTCACAACTCAGAACCTCTTTGTCAGATGGGAAAATGCAAATCTGAGGTACTGAAGCACAAACTTGAGTTTTCACAAAAGAAGAAATGGAGAGTACCCTATGCAAGAATATGTTTTCATCATACTAAGACTGCTGCCACAGTAAGTACACTTAAACTGATACAGTGTTGCCTCATGCTATAGGCTTGTCTTCAGTTCCTTTTTGAACTAGTCTATACTTCTGTATGTATTTTGCCCTTTAGCCATACTAGCTGCAAAGCTTCAAATGTGTAAACAAGCCCAAAGTTCATGAAAGCAGCACAAAACAATATTCTCTTTCAAAACAGGCATGAGAAATTTATTACTCTGACAATCTGCATTCTAGCCTTGATCCTCTGAAAAACGTGTTCTTTGTATTTATGACGTAATTACAATTTTGATCCTAATTACAGGAAGATCCACTGAGGGATGAACCAACGATCCAGTGCTAGGGAAGTTGTTTTTCAAAAAAAACCAACGAAACATTCAGTTTTATTCCTACCTTGGGAACAGCATATGCAGGTGCAATTGGGAAGTCAATAGGATCAACAGCAGCATCTGCAAAAGCTGTAAAAATTACAAAAGCTGTTTAAAGACCTTGCTTTTATCATACATTATTTTTATTTATGCAAGCAGCAAACCTGGGCAAGACAGAAAAACTGAATACAACTATCCATGAAATAGATGCATCTGAAGTTCAGTGCTTTAAGTGAAACAGATAATACATTTTCCAATTTTTTATGTTATTCCATATAGAAAACTGTTCAGGATCAAAAGCCTGCTGCTGCAACACTTGAAATTTCAAGGACTGTACTGAGAAGATGCAGCCATATAATGCCTACAGGCTCACTTTTTCTGTCCCATGAACATCAGATAACAGGCCAGACAGGACTCCCAGTCTGAGAGCACACTATGGGAATACTTTCCAGGACTGCGCTCAAAGATAAGAAAAGAAAAATCTTACCCACTATCCTTGCCAATGGCTTGACTTTCAGTCTCTTGGCCGCCTCTGTAGTCATCAGCACCAAAGCAGCTGCTCCATCATTCAGAGTACTGGCGTTAGCAGCTGTAACTGTTCCTAGAAAAGGTAAAGCACAGTTTAAATCAAAGGGAAAGTATGATGTAACTCATGTATATCCCATTAAGAGATTTTTTTTTTTCCCCTTTGGGCCCTTGAACATAAGGGCTCAACAATTAGTGAATCTGCTGCACTGAATAAACTAGAACTTAGTTGTTTCTTTAAATCAGTACAATCACCTGTATTTGTATCTTTATCCAAGTAGGAGGTTAGATCATGCCTTCCATGTCAGCTGCATTGCTAGCATTAACACAGAACTCCAGCTCAAAAAGGGCTGTGAATGAGGGGCAACTTCGATTTAGCCAGAAAGATTTATCCATTACAGATTCAGGGAAGTTACAAGCAACTACATAAAGGCACTGCAGCTCCCACTGAAACAAGAGCTTACAAACTGTGGAGGCCAAAGCAACAGCTAAACTGAAACCAAATCTGTTTCACTCTTTTTAAAGTACGTGTCCAAAACAGAGGTTTTCACTGGTGTAGGTTCTTGGACCATCTTTTAATGCAAGCCAGTTGATGCTGTTGTGAAGCATGTTTATCTTAGCAGACATTTAAAAGTTAATCAACTACTGTTGGGCATTCAAGCTCTTGTGAACAGTACTCTTCACTATAACAAAGTATTCTTGCACTTGGTAGAAAATTAAGCAGCTAATTTAATAATATTTACCATTTTCTTTTTGGAAAACAGCTTTCAGCTTTGGAACTTTACTAAAATCAACACGTTTGTATTCTTCATCTTCTTTCACTTCTGTATCTGGCTTTCCTGAAATTCAGATTTGGTTTAGTATTTTATAGAACAGCCCGTTCTTAAGACATTCTAACACAATACTTTGATTAAATGCTTTCTTATTTAAACAACTTGTTTTGGTAGTAGAAAAACATAAATGCATATCAAGAAATGTGTGTATGAAAACTGAAAAAAAAATCATTCCTTAATGCAATTTATTCACAGGAAATCCATTTATACTTCCTGGTGGCTGAATGAAAGGGACAAAGAATGTATCTTTAAGGTAATTAATAAGGAAATTAAAACACAGGTATCCTTAAGCCATATTAACTACATTCAATACCTAGTCTTCCACTTATGGAAAAAAGGAAGAAGATATTGTATATAACATTGAAGAAAAATTAAAAACCAAAACTGGATCACCACTGACTTCACCAGAAGGTCTGCATAAGAGGAATTCTTAGCTAATCTAAAATCAGTGTTACTGAGAGCCACATGTTTAAACAACACAATTTGCACTGAACACAGACAATGTTACGGCTTTCAATGAGAAACAATTAAATTTTATCACACGTTTCCATAATACCTTTTTTTGAAATAGTAACAGGAACTATTTCATTTTTTAATATTCCTGAATCCCAGGCTGTTTTGCTCTTGGTGTAAGAGCCTATGGCATAAGTGTCTTGTTCCTCTCGTGAAATAGTGAACTTCTTTGCAGTATTCTCAGCACAGTTGCCCTTGAAGAAAACAAGGCATGTTAGGTTTGGTATTTCTGGAGATGCAAACTAGAAATGTAACTGAAAAACACTCAACCCGCAGATTTCCAGAATTAAATGTGACTAATATTTTGTGTCCGTTTCAAATTTACAGAGTCATGCTCAAACAGTATCTTTTGGGTTTGGAATATGATCTTCAGATTCAGCAGATGTTTTCTGAATTCAGATCATTAAAGCCACGGAGGAACTTTCCTTACAAGGCTTTTTTTTATGTTAAAAAACTGCATGCAGATGTAGTTTTAAAGTGCTTATGGCTGACATCTTCAGAGACTCAAGATCATTATGCAGCCACAGAACAGTATGTTCACATCATCTTACTAGCATTTTCATTCCATTATTAGCTTGCCTGTTCCAAATCTTACAAGAACTGGTCAACAGGGCTTGCTTAGCCTTCAGGATCCGCTACTCTAAAAACTGTACAAATGGAAGTATGTATACCTTTTGTGTAGCGACTAGAATGAAATAAGTAGTATGAAACAATTTATATAGAGGTCAATCATAATTATATAATCATGATTCATTACCAACACTGTCTAAATACCTGGTGACAAAAAAAAAAAAAAAAATACTCATGTAGTCAACCTGAAAATCTGTTCTTAAACAGATTTTGTTCCACCTCTCATTTCTGTCAAAAGCTTAATGAATCAACACAAAACCCTTTAGTACTGTGTTCCTCCAGTTCTTCCGACAAGCAAGTTCACTTCTGTACAGTTAAAGAATTTAAAGCCTTCATAGCACCAGCAACTTACTCTATTGCCAAAACAGATAAGTAAGTTCCTAAAGCCATTGGATGGGCCTTCCTGTATATTTCAGCCTTCAGGGGCTGAAAAAAAATTAAAAAGCAGCAAAACACCCTGTTTGGAACATTTCATGTTGCTTACAGCTCATCCCTATGATGTTGATCATAAAATCTTAACTGCATAATCTTCCTGTATATTCTCACACAGACTGTTAAGGTTTTCCAGGCAACTTACAGCTGCTATAATGAAGACAAAAGGTTCTGAAATACTGTCCCAATCTATTAACACTTTGTGTATTATTATCAACTCCTAGAGTTTTTGCCCACATACGGGAACTGGCTGTTCACTATTTAGTCCTATAAAAATCCTCATAATCATAATCCATTTTAGCTGGAATGTGGAAGTGGTTTTCAACCAATAGCCTAAGCAGAATGTGCTATACTGCAAAAAGAATAAATCACACACAGAAGCAGTGAAGTCTGTATCAAATATATGGATCGCAGTAGAATACTCATGACACGACTTCCTGGTACGCCAGCAAGAACACTGATCAATCAATAATGCCCTACAATTGTGATGCCTACTGTGGCAAAGGTGAGAAATACTCATGGACTGAAACTAGTCATTCTCTCTTCAAACTGTTCTTCCCTGGTGCTTGTTCTTCACTATCTTCTTATCAGTTGTTTTCCAAACCCATCCTATGTTTGCAGTTGTCTTGTCAAATTTAAGTTGCCATGCTAATGAGCAAGCGTATTAGCTGACTCAAACCTTCCAACAGGAGATAGGAAATATGTACATTGGGGGAGGGGAAAAACCATGAGAGCTTGCCGAACCCTCAAAGACATCAAGTAACTTGATTGCTCTCTCCTACAGACACAGCAACAGCAATCTATCATTAGCAGAAATTTTACTTTTTTTTTTTTTTTTTTTAAGTCCCTGCTCTAGGCTATTCAGACTTCAGAGACAGATAAACATTAAAACACAATTTGCTATTCTGTTTTGGTCTTCTGTCTTGCCCCTCCATTACAGTTACTACAGGAAGCCTAGAAATGGAAGACTACTTCCTCCTCTGTTAATGTCATTCCTTATTTCTAGGTTTGCTAGATGAAGCAGTTTCATAATAATTATAAGCAAGCTCTTCAAAGCTGCATCAGGTCTATGGTTGATACTTTAGTGCTGTGCAGCAATATTTACCATATGGATATGGTTATAAGCATCTGTCAGCCCATCTTTTACTATCAGGTCTTCCAGCTTTACTCCTCCATAAGGCGTTGATCCTCTGCTCATTGTATACGGAACATTAGACATGCTCTCCATTCCACCAGCAACCATTACATCCTGCTCAAAGGAAACAAGTTAAAATTATTAATCATGCAGTGTGTTCTCTATGACTTCTTGTAGGAACAAATATAAGTAAAAACTTAAGGACAGGTGCTTTATATTTCTGAGACAAATGGGGAAAAAAATTATGCACTTAAAACGCCAACAGCCCAAACAGCAGCTGAAGATAGTTAATCCACCCTGGCAAAACAACTGGACTTTTGTCTTATATGCAGTTTTAGGAAGCAGCAAGAGCTATGTCAGCCTCTTGCACTTTTACTTCAAAAGCTTCCAAGATAAAATTACAAACTTTAAGCAGTTTCTTTTCCTGTAAATATCTCATTTTTTTTCTTCATTCACAGATCCATATCCCTATGGAACAACCAACAGTCAGAGCCTATAAGACAAGTAAGAAGAGACACAGGTTTACAAGTACCTGCAGTTTCACACAATATTGTTTCATCTCGCTATGTAAAGAGAGATGACTTATGCTATGGTCTTATCATCTGAAAAGGCCAGAAAAAAAAGAAAAAAAAAAAAATGCTAATAATTACTGAACTTGAATTAAGCTAAATCATTATGGGTACTTATAAATGAGTATACTTTTCAAGCTGAGACAAAACAAGCAGAAAACCTACAAACAGCGAAGCTATCAGGACTGTAAGTATACCTGGTGTTCATCAGGCTATATCCCCAAAACCCCTAGGATCTTGGGATGTGAAGAATACACACAGTTGTGCTTAATGGCATACTTGAAATGCGGATAAATGTAAGAAAAACATACACACAGCAGAGTGAGTCTTTGAGAGTTCAATAGTGCTGTTAATATAAATTCAGAAAGATTTTACATCAAAACAGCAGTAAGAAAAAGATTTTTTCGTTTCTTTAAATTAAGACTCAGAGATATAATGGCTTGGTTCAGAATAGATTATAAACTAGATCCAGGAACTATGAAATGAAGAGATAAAGAAAAAAAAAAAAGACAGCTGAAGGCAAACCAGAAAGGGAGCTAAATCAAAAAGGCAGCTGAGATATGGAAGCAGCAATAGATCAGAGGAACGAGAGTCCCTAGGATTTCAATTCCATAAAACGAAAGACTTGGGAGATAGAGTTACTGCAATTGTTTACACGACAATGTACACTGACTCAAGCCACTGGGAACCATCCTGACTTTCATACCACAGATAGCTCACAGTCCACAGCCAGGACAAATAGCAACACACCCCCCCAACCCCCATAATTTATAGCTCTAAGAGAATAATAACTGGCCAAGTCTCTGCTTTTGCTCAGACTGGCTACATAGCATGTACAGTTAGCTTAGCTGAAAACTCCATTTCTCTTCAGAGCTTGTGGTCTGCACCTGTCAAACCAAACAAATGCACAACCACTCTCAAGAAGTCATTGGATGTGGATTACTAAACCCAAATGTAGCTGTTCATACAGACATGCTGGGCCTCATTCAAAGTCCAGTGACAAGACTTCCACCTGCTTCATTAGGCACTGGGAAAAGTGCCGTTCCCTGCAGAGCAAGGCCAAAGCAGTAAGTAGTTGCTTAACTCAGCTGTACTGTTATTTTCACAGAAAAAACCAAAAAAGCTTAAATATTGCACTTTTGTTCTAAACAAAACAGAAAAAAAAAGAACAGTAAGTACATTTCTCTTATGAACCACTTTGGAAACCAAAACTCTATATTCAGCTGACAATGCTTTCTCTTCAGAGATAGGTGGATGTTGCAAAATGCTGTGAGTATGGAATTAAAAACAAAACTGAAGTGTCTGTCTTCATATTCACACTTCTCCCACATTCTTTGCTACACAGCATTTAATGGCTTGCTGAAGATGATGTATTCTCCCATTAAGTGACACTGTTGCTCCCCATCATATAGAGAATCTTAGAACACAGTTGACAGAGATGAGCAATCCCTTCCATCAAGCTCTTCAATGAAAACGCTTACACAGCAACAATAGATTCCGCTTCTTCTAAAACAATAAAAAAGCCTGAAACATCTTTAATGTACTTGGAAACAACATGGCTTTAATTTGTATATTTAATTTATGTAACTGTTAAAAGTGCCTGAAAGTCAAGATTAAATGTTTTGGCAAAAACTTAAGTCTATAAAAATTTCTTCAATTTTTCAAACCAGAAAGCCTGAGGGTTCCCTTAATTATTTTTTGGGGGTTGAGGTGGGATGTGGGCTAGGGGAAGAACAGCAGGGAGAAGATACCTCCCCCCCCCCCCAAATCCACCTCATTTGCTCAACTATAACAATACATTTGACAATTTCCTAATTGTAATACTGACTCTTTCTTTTTTCTGTTTTAAGCCAAAACACGGTTAAATGACTATAAAATTAAGGTTGCATAAGCAAAACAAAACCTTGCTAGTTAGGTTTATTAGCCTAAGCCAAAACACAGTCCCGAATTATGTGCAGTCATTAGTAGGACAGGTTCTACAACATTAGTTGTGTGGTTTTTCCTTAGCACGGCACCGAAATTCACATACCTGACTCCCACACATCAGGCTTTGTGCTGCCATCATGATCGATTTCATTCCTGAAGCACAGACTTTATTGACAGTTGTGGTAGGAGTGCAGATTGGTAGACCTGAGTCAAAGAAATTACACAAACAACTGCATTATTTAAAGGGTAGGCTAATACTTCATTGGTGTTTCAGCAATATTTCATATGGGACCAATTTTTATCTAAGCCCAGGGTGTCCAGCTTGCCAGGACTTTAGTCTGCCAGGGCAATTTATCTACCCCCACTTCTAGTTACTATCCTTGGAGACTCTTGTTTCTCCCCTTCCAACAACAGACTCACGATAAAGGAGCAAGCAAGTGAAGAATCAGAGACAGAAGATCAAGGAAGCGACTCCAGAAATATTCCTTCTCCTGAAACGCCAATCCCTGCCTCTAAGAAGCATTCAAGACTGAAAAGGCATAAGCAAGCTGCAGAACTTGGCAACTGGCAAAAAGACAGACTCCAGAAATATAGGGACTCTAAACACACACAGTGCTGAACGAGACCAGAAGTGCTGGGTGTCAGCATCATTCACATTGGTATCACTGAGTTACTATTGTTACCGAGTGCTCATTGCAACAGCTTTGGGCTCTGCTGTGTGCAGCTTGGCTCAAGACTGTTGCACCACTGCCTCTACCCTAGGCTTGCTCTCTAGCATTACGAGACTGCTACCAGCACATCACCTCCATATCAGCAGTGAGATGGGGAAGCTAGCCAGGGGAAAGAAAAAAAGCTGTATTCATCCCTTTGCCTCACATGGAAACATCTTTCAGAAAAGTACAGGTCCAGAGCCAAGAAAGCACCCAGTTCTCCCCTGACCCACAGACTTTCCTAGAGTCATGCTAAGGTATGGCATCCCATCCCCACAGCAAAAGGGAAAAGAAAATAATTCCTGCACCCCATAACATCTGTGCTGCAGTTAACATTATAGAGTGAATCCTTCCAGCGACAGCTCCAGACTCGATGGGAAGATTAGTGTAATGGCATACTCTTATCTGCAGTTCAAGGAAACGCACTGACCCTTTATCTAGTAAGGCTTAAGAGTAATGATACAGGGAAGAAAAAAAACAGTCTTGTTTCATGAAAGATTCAAAGAACAGCATCCACCATTAGTGTGAAGTGCTCTGGGAGCAGCAGTCTGGTCTCCAATATCATCTTCTCCAGCTTCTGCAAACACCATAGGCAGTAACATCATTGTGCATATGAAAATTGATTCCTGAGGATGCACAATTAGGCCCACAACACAAGTACAACATATACCTTTCACCCACCATGGAGAAAAAAGCAGACACAGACTGTCTTGACAAAAGGCTGCGCACCACTCTGCTTCAACCCATAGCTCAGCAACCTAGACTGTTCCACATAGAGAAAACCTTCAACCCCAGTATCAACAGGTTCAATACCTGCACCCAAGACTGCTTGTCTTGCTGGAGCTTGTCCTTGTCCAGCCTGCAAGACATTACCCATATACACTTCTTTCACTTCTGCTGCAGGGATACCTATAAAATAAAATTGATTCAGGATTTTTTGAATGGAAGATGTAACTCCCTTTTACCAACCCTCCCACTGAAGTTTTCTATCCAAGACTGATGAAAGGTGCCATGCCCAACCCATGTGCTAACAGCACACAGACCCCTCTCCCTGTTGGGTGCATCCCAGATTTCTACCCTCATATTCATGGAACATAGTGAATGGGTGACCCCCACGGAAAAGAAGTCCCTTGTTACTCTGCAGAACAAGCTACAGTTAGCTAACCAAAGCAAATACTTCCAAGACTCACTAGTCACCATCACATGGAAGCTCAACTTCCATGGATGGTTCAATGCATAAAACTTTCTACCGGCCACAACTATGTCTGAAGAAAGGTTTGTTTGTTTGCTTAACAGGGCTGAGCCAAGGGCACAGCTAGCTGCCACCAGACAGAACAGGCCTGCCCTCCCATTGGATCTCTTGCAACAGCCCTCGTGTTCATGTTCTTGTCATATGCTGTTTCATGAAGCCAAATTTGTAGAAAATTAACCCTCCTCTGCCCCAAAAAGTCTTTTTTGCTAATTTGGATCCATCAATAGGCTCACAAGGGTGTCCTACAAACCTAAGTGCCTATGTAAAAAATGGGCAGGGAAAGGAAGTGCCACTAGTTTCAGCAACAAGTAGCCTTTGCATCAACTTAAATGTGTCATAAAAGCCCACACCAAAAATACAATTAGCATGTTCAATCAGATTTGGGTTAGCACCCACACCCCTAAGTAACATTCTGCTCCTAGAAGCAGCACTTAATTCAAATTGAAACAAAGCCCAACAGCCAACTTTACTTAAATACCATTTGTGGATAAAGACTTAAGAGTGCCACAGGAGAAAAACACCCAGGACCTTCTGTTTACCAAGCAATTTAAAAGACACAGACTGACACTGTTCTGAGCCACTTAAGGTTTTCTTTTCTTTGTCACAGAAAAAAAATATTTACATATACCTGCTCTGTCAATTGCTCCCTTAATTGCAACGGAACCAAGTTTAGTGGCTGGCAGTGACGAAAGAGATCCTTGGAAAGATCCCATCGGTGTCCTTACAGCACTTGCTATCACCACCTCCTAAGAAGAGAAGCATGGAGTAAAAGTCACAGTCTCTATTACATATACCAGTATTTTTTAAAATTTATTCACTTTTACTCTTTGATGTCACAGTTTGCCTTTTAACCTGCAAGTGTTTTAGAGCACTAAAATAATCTTTATTTATGCATGCAGCATGGGGAATAAGCATAAGGAAATCAGTGTGCAGCTGCAGGACTACAACCTTGGGATCACAGGCCCATGGTGGGGTGATTCCCATGGCTAGAGTGCTATGTGACAGAACAGCTGGAGCGCACTGAGCTCAGCCTCGGGATGGATGATGCTTGCAAAAGACTCAAAGATCCTGGTGCAAAAGGAGGGTCAAAGAACTCTGGGGACTATTCAAGGATTACCCCTCCAAGCAGAAGAGTAGTCCATTTCAACAAGCAGTAAGTCAGGTAAAAATGCCAGGAGGTCTGCATGGATGACCAAAACTCATACACAAAAAGAAAGCATACAGAAGTTGGAAGGAGGGACAGGGAACCTGGCAGACACCACCTGAACATGTAGAGACAAGGTTACAAAAGCCAAGGGCCAGCTGGAATTGTATCTGGCAAGGCATGTCAAAAGCAACAAGAAGGGCTTCCATAAGCACCCAGGAAGCAAAAGAAAGTCCAGGTAAAATACGGGCCTGCTGCTGAATGGGGCAGTGGGACCTGGTGACACAGTACATGGAAAAGGCTGAGGTACTGAACACCTTCTTTGTCTCAGTCTTACTTAGTAAGACCAGCTTTCAGGAATCCCGGGCCCCCGAGACCATGGGGAAGGCTGAAGCAAGGAAGATGTACCCTTGGTGGAAGATCAAGTCAGGGAATATTTACGCTAACTGGACATACATGAATACATGCGTGCTGCTCAGATGCACCCACAAGTGCTGAGGGAGCTGGTTGATGTCTTTGTGAAGTCACTCTCAATAATCCTGGCACGGTCACAATTGTAAGAGGTGCCAGAGATGTAGCGAAAAGCAAGTATCACTCCTATCTTAAAGAAGGAGGACCAAGGGAACTACAGGCTGGTCAGCCCCACCTCAATCCCTGGGAAGGTGATGAAACAACTAATTCTGGAAACCACTTCCAGGAGCATGAAGAAAATAATCAGGAGTCATCAGCATGGATTCACCAAGGGTAAGTCAGGCTCAAACAACCCAATAACTTCTACAGCAAAAGGACTGACTAGGTAAACGAAGGGACAACAGTGGACATTGTCAGTCTAGACCACAGTAAGGCTTTCATCAGTGTCAACCACAAGATCCTCATACAGGAGCCAATGAAGTACAGTCTGGATAAGCAGACAGTAAGGTGGACTGGAAACTGGGTGAACGGCCAGGCCCAGACAGTGGTGATCAGTGGTACAAAGTCTGGTTGGAGGCCAGTAACAAGCAGTGTTCTCCATGGATCAAAACTGGATCCAGTCCTGTTTAAGATCTTCATTAATGATCGGGATGAGGCAGGTAGGTTGTACCCTCAGCAGGTTTGCTGGTGACACCAAACTGAGAGGAGTGGCTGATACACCGGAGGGTCATGCTGCTATCCAGAGACCTCAACAGGCTAGACAAACAGGGGGACAGGAACCTCATGAGTTTATCAAGGAGCAGTGCAAAGTCCTGCACCTGGGGAGGAACAACTCCAGGCACTAGGACATGCAGGTGGAAGGCTGATGGATACCCTAGGCTGCATTATTAGTATTTCCAGCTGGTCAAGGGATAATTACTTCCCCTCTGCTCAGCACTGGTGAGACCACACCTGGAGTGCTGTGTCCAGTTCTGGGCTCCCCAGTACAAGAGACATGGACATACTGGAGAGAATCCAATGAAGGGGCCATGAAGATTATGAAAGGACTGGAACATCTGACATGAGAAAAAGTCAGAGCTGTGACTGTTTAGCCTGGAAAAGGGAAGGCTCAGGGATACCTCATTTATGTGTATCAGTACCTAAAAGGAAGGCACAAAGGGGACAGAGCCAGAGTCTTTTCAGTGGCACCCAGTAACAGGATCAGAGGCAACAGGCACAAACTTGATACACAGGTTTCCTCTTAACATCAGGAAAGACTTTTTCACTGCGAGTGTGACTGAACACTGGAATAGGTTGCCCAGAGAGGTTGTGAAGACTCCATCCTTGGAGATATTCAAAAGGCCAGATCTCAGTGTAACATGTAAGCCATAGTTTAAGACATGGTAAGACATTCAGCTTTATACCTAGTGGCCCCTCAAAGCATATTTACTCTTATTTTGCCTCTTAGCTTTAGTGCTACATCAACATGACTACCTGTTAACCCTGTGAGTAGCATGAGGACCTGACACCAGAGATGCACATTTCAGGTCTCTGGCCACCCTGGACATCTATAAAGAAGTGATGAACACCTCCAACTACGCTGGTTTCAGTGGAAGTTAGACACAAAGCTTTACAGGGTCTCACCATGAGTTCTTTATTTAGAGAGACAGGCAAAAAAGTAAAACACTACAAAAAATTAAACAAAAAGACGACAAATACCTATTTAAAACTAAGGAGGTCTGTTCCTGTAAACCCTGCATCACCACGATTGAATTCAGTGAAAGTAACATAGTTGTCCTCCTCTTTTACATAGTAACAGCAAGTTGCAGGATAACATACAACCAACCTCAGGGGATTATTTGGCATCAGCTGTATTTGGTAGATGGTTGCATTAAGCTTAAGTGAGCTGAATTACTTCTAACCCATTTTGTCCCACACTACCTAAGAATTAGCAAACCAAAATAAAGACGGAACTCTGATTCCAGATTTTGCAGTGAAGTGTGACTTGGACACAACGCCTAAATCTTCAATGCAGATTTTCTGTGATCTTAATCTTCAATGCAGATTTTAAAAACCTTCAGTAATTAAGAAACAAATTTAAAACAATTACTTACTGCAGTCAGATAGTGCTTTATACTTACATTTAAAGTACGCTGTGATGCATAGCCACGGCTTGTGTACTTCAAAGCCTGAAAATAAGGAAGCTCTCAGAATTTCGTATCAAGAAAGCTAATGCCATGAAAATGGTACGTTACTGAAACATCATAGATGTCATTACTTTAAAAATTAATGTTTTTTCTAGTGTTTCTTAGGTATTAAGTTAAAAATTATAACATGCCTTTTAAAAAAAAAGTGTAATCTATACACAGTCTCAGCATAACACCTGTGATATTTTCTGAAAAATTACACAGATACTCCTTTAAAAACAAACACCAATTCATTTTGGCCAAGAACATTATGTAAATACATAAAACATGTCTAAACCAGGGAGGGAGTGGTGCTATCTTGAAGAATTTTATTAGTCCCTCTGTCCGCTTCTCTGGACTTCGGTTCATTCATTCCTATCAATAACTTCACTGCTTTTTAAACAGTGCGAAGTTTGCACCTACAGCTTCATTTCATGAACAAAAATGAAGATAATAAATTCAGAATGCTACAACAAAAGATAACAAAACAAAACCAAGAAAAAGGATATGTCCTGAGCAGGCTAATTCACCAGCTAGTAGCTTCATCTAGTTATGTGGTGTAAAGATACAAAAAGGCATCGGTAGATGTTGTTTCATATATGAAGAGAATGATCTTTCAATTAGTAGTTTAAGCCACTTTCTTAGCTGTTTCCTTAGACAACATTTCAGCACACTGAAGACTTCTGGTCATTACTGAATTACAGCTCAATAAATACTAATTAAAAATAACTACTTAAGGACACCACAAAAATACCATCACTTTTATAAATCAAAGAATGCCTTCTGTTCTTGTGACCACAATATGAAAGTTTAGTGTTTCTTTCATTTGACAACCTTCAACTAACAGAAGATAGATTTATTTTTTTTCCTCCTACTGTTTTCCAATTTGGGTTGGTTTTGGGGTTTTTTCTTCAGCTCGGGTTATAATAGCCAGCAGAAAGTTTTAAATTAAAATTCTCCCTGAAAATTAACAATGCCCCTGCAGGGCTTTAATAACAGGGCTTTCAAGAATTAGTGTCAAAAAAAACCCTACCAAAGTAACACACCCTTACAGGACACCACCTGAACTTTACCTCTGTAGTAAACTTGACAAAGCAGACTTCTAAGCATTAACCGGCAACTGCGAGTAGTGTTCATGCTCTGTGTCAACTACAGACTTTTTCTAAAAAAAACAAAACACTTCTACAGCTGGTAAAACGCAACCTTCAGTTTTGCACATGGCAATACACATGCAGTGCATCGCAGTTGCTTTATCTGCCCTTTTCTTCCCAGAGCTGCGCACCATCCCAGTGACAGGGTCCCCAGCACTCCAGACATGCCAGGCACCCCAATACAGTCAGCGGTACCCCAATACAACCACGCACAGGGGCTTTTGGGGCAGGAGCACTCGGTGCCTCACCTCCAGCTGCCCTTCTGAGGAACCTACCTCAAGCGGATCAAAGCACTATATTTGCCTACCCGATTCTGCTCCTGACCCTGGCTAGAGAAAGCCCTTCACAGATGCTACACATGCTTATCGCTGAGGCAGCTAACAGACGGCTACAGGGGCTCTGTCGGGCAACGCGTTACGGAGGAAGGAGCTGAAGAGCCGGGCGAGGCCCCGTGCCAACCCGCCGCACGCCTGGCCGGCCATGAGGCAGCGGAAAAAGCCGCTCGCAAAATCGTGGCTGAAGGTCCCGCCGGACTCGGCGCGGTACCTGGCGGGGGCTGCCGCGGCGCGGGGGGCTGCCCGTCACCCACCGGGTGGCTCCGGGACGGCGCCGCCCGCTCAGTCCCGCAGGCCGCGGCAGAGACCGGGGCCCGCCCCCCTCCCCTCAGCTCCCTCCCGGGCCGGGGCCCGCTCCCTCCCCTCAGCTCCCTCCCGGGCCGGGGCCCGCTCCCTCCCCTCAGCTCCCTCCCGGGCCGGGGCCCGCTCCCTCCCGCCGCGCCGCAGAGGGGAGGCGAGGGGGGCACAGCTTCCCCGCCGCAGAGGTGGGCGCGACCTTGGCCAAGACTTTCCGGGCCCCGCGGCGGCTGCGCAGGGAGGGAGAGGGGAAGGGCCGGGACCCGCGCCACCCGCCTCACCAGCAGCAGCTCCGCGGCCAGGCGCCGCCAGCCCAGCATCACAGCCACCGCCGCCGCCATGCTCCCGACGGCCGCCCCCTGTCACCTTCACGGCCGCCCTCACCTCGGCCTATAGACGACGACGCCCCGCCCCCTCCCAGTTTCCATTGGTCCTGGTGCTGAGGGCGGTACCAAACGCCTCTCTGCCATTGGCCGGGCTGGAAGGCGGGACGCGGGTGTCGGCAGGGCCGGTGCCCGCCCGGCGCTTGCGATTGGGCGGCGGAGGCCTCTGAGGCAGCCTGGGCGGGTGGGGACCCCGGCACCGCGGCGGGGGTGCCCTCCCGGCGCCTGGCAGCTCCGGCCGCCGCGGGACCCCCACCCTCTCTGGAAACCCGTTCTGCGGTGATGGGCGCGTTTCGTTCGTCTCCCGTGCTGCCGCCTGGGGCCCAGGCGCGGCGGGGCGGGGGCGCGGCAGCTCGCCCTGAGGAGAGGGAAGGGGGCTGCGAAGGGACAGCCCCGGGGGTGGGGCGGGCAGCCTTGGTTTCCGTGCTGAGAAGAAAATTAACTAGTGAAGAACATAGTGAGGACGGCGTGGGAGATACTTGAGGTCGCAGGGTTGGCTTCTCTCCACAGGGAAAGGAAAACAGCCCCGAGGCTGCGTTCCGCCGATCCTGCGTTCCGCCGATCCTGAGCGCAGCCCTTCGCCCCACCCGCTCCTCAGTGTTGAGCTGAAATCGGCCACAGAAACTTACCCCCAGTGGGGCCCGTATCAGAAACACACCTGCGCGGGTCGTATACACACCTGTGGGCATGCAGGTGCTGGAGTATTTCATTTTGCACCTGGTGTGCTCTTGACATTTCACAACCCGTGTTACACAGCAGCCGCCGCGTCCAACGGGCAGCACCCCTCCTAACGCGCACGCCTCTCTCAGCCCACAGCGCACATTTATAAAGCTCGGCTGGTTTGTTCCGCCCAGTCTGCGCCTCCTGACGGGTTACTGGTTAGTTTCTTTCTCACTTCGGTTTAAAGGTACAGCTCCCCGAGCGGGGATCCGCTTCCCTCGGGGGGGGGGGGGGGGGGGCCGTTTGAGTAGGAGCTCGCGATCCCCCACTACCACAATTACCTTTACACCTGCTTTTGCTCAAATTTCTAGGATCCATGAGTCTTACCTCTTCCAACAGTTTGTTTCTTTTCACAGTTAGCACGTCTTTGTCAGAAGGCTCCTCATCTGCGTTCCTGTTGAGCTCGTTTGCATCAGTGCTAACAGCCCCCTGCTTGGACAATGGCGCTCCTGCTTGCGTATTGATGGTTCCGATTATCTATGTCATTCAAGCCTGCGGCAGAGTTTTAGGTTTCTTGCTATATTATCTTCTGTATCAAGTCCCCCCTTTTCCTTCTCCTTTGCAAATTCTTTTGTTACACGATGTCGTTTCCTGTAAGGGGTAGGGGTTTGGCAAAATATTTGCCATTTTTGATGTTTTGCCGTAACCTATGTTTCTTCCATTTCTCATAGGTATTCCCAGTCTATTTACACATCCAAATAAACTATTGCAACATACACCAAACCAATTATGCTAATAATCATGATAACTAGAACAAAGAGCTGTTTCAGCCATGTAAAATTAGGTAGCCAAGAAGTGAGCTTTTCCCAGAGGTCAAAAAACCCAAACAAAGCATCATCTAGGGATACCTGATGTAAGACTTTTGCATGATCCCAAATTTTCTGAATGACAGTTTCTACTTTACCTGATTCATGCACATAAGTGCAACAGCTAGTATTAATCAAGGTGACGTACGGAATTAAACTCTGTTGACGTATGGAATTAGACTCTATAACTCAGAAGTTATAAAGTAGGTATGTTTATTGCGCGCAGATGCACGGGGGATCGCTCCTCTGCAAGTGTGCATACCCGAAGTGAAGAACCATCTCACATTTATACAATAAAACAAATTAATATTCAATTAACGCCTATACATATTCATTACCTAAACCCGCTTACTCTCGCTTCGTATGTTAATTAGCTTATCAGTCCGTTGCCTGGAATGTGGTGGTCTTGCAGGTTTGTAGGTGATTCATGTTCTTGTGACCATCCGATCGTCTCCTTGTGTCTCCAGCAAGGAGCTGTCTTCTCCAGCAAGGAGACTTAGCACTCCCTCCCTCTAGATAGCATTGGAATATCTCTCATCCTTTTCTCATTCTTTTTTTAAATAGCCCCTTTGTTAGAGGAAGAAGGGCAGCGTCTCCTCAAAGCTGTGTGCCTACGTGACCAGACATCGCACCCATGACTAGTCACCATACCCACATTCCTGGCCAGACATATACAATCACAGTCTGTGTCCATTGTCCCCGTTTCACACTATTTCTCCATATCACTGTAACTCGAAAGTTATAAAGTAGGTATGTTTATTGACGCAGATGCACGGGGGATCGCTCCACCACAAGCATGCATGCCCGAAGTGACAAACCATCTCACATTTATACAATAAAACAAATGAATATTCAATTAACACCTATACATATTCGTTACCTAAACCCGCTTACTCTTGCTTCGTATGTTAATTAGCTTATCAGTCCTTTGCCTGGAATGTGGTGGTCTTGCAGGTTTGTAGGTGATTCATGTCCTTGTGACCATCCGATCGTCTCCTTGTGTCTCCAGCAAGGAGCTGTCTTCTCCAGCAAGGAGACTTAGCACTCCCTCTAGATAATATTGGAATGTCTCTCATCCTTTTCTCATCCTTTTTATAAATAGCCCCTTTGTTAGAGGAAGAAGGGCAGGCGTCTCCTCAAAGCTGCGTGGCTATGTGACCAGACACCGCACCCATGACCAGTCACCATACCCACATTCCTTGAGCAGACATGTACAATCACAATCGATGTCCATTGTCCCTATTTCACACTATTTCTCCATATCAATGGTACATACTCCTCCCATGTCAGCCGTCATTATATCCAGGGCCATCCTATTCTGAAGGACTATCTCCTGCAAGCATTTTACCTCTCGGTCTAAACTACAGAGGGCATCAACAGTTTGCTACTATTCCATTTCTGCTGAAATGCTGCAGATTATCTTGATTTAACTGATTTTTTCTATATTTTGTGTTTATAAAAGCATTTTGATTTTAAGGAATTAACCTCCATGATAGAATTATGTTCACACTTATTAACAAATGACATATGAATTGCTGTGCTGCTTGTTATCCCAGACTGTTACTTGAAGTCCCTATGCTATATAGACCATAACACCCTTAGTCCTTATTCTCTAGACCATAACCAGAGCACCCAGATTCTATTGTGTATAGGATGAGTTATTGGACAGCTTGGCAAGGCTGATATCCAGCTGTCCAACTTGGCAACAAAATTTATACAAAACTTAGTTTTAAGGTGTCCTGAAGTGGACTACCTTCTTTGTAATACTAAAAATCATGCCCACAGGTAAAGATGACCCTTCCCCTGCGCAAGCATAGTAACAGAAAAGGATGACACCGCAAATAATTATATGCAAATTACTAACCAATCATTGTAACTGGGAGTGTACGACCTTGTCATTTTGTGTATAAGTGTAACGGTAAGATGTGCACAGGTGTGCTCGATTTGTGGAGATGCCACCAAGCACCCAGCGCTGCAATAAAGGAGTGCCTGCTTCTTCATACTACGTTGGTATTTAGAGGTTTGATTCCTGATTTTGGTGACAGAAATATTAACTATAGCCTGCTCAAAGTCTGCCACACCCAAGATGGGGAACAAGGGAGATAGGAGGTATGAAGTTGTCAATCTATACCCAAATGTTGGCTAATTTGCTATACCACCTTTGTGATAAAGTATGGTCCTGTCAGAGGATATGGTTGCAGGAACCCCAAAACATGGTATTCTCTCTTGTACCAATATTTTGGTTACCTCCCGAGCCCTGGCTGTTCTGGTCAGGAATGCTTCTGGCCAACCTGAAAAAGTATCAGTTAATAGTAATAAATATAGAAACGCCCTTTTTCTTGGGAGATTGTAAAATCAATCTGCCATTGCTGTCCAGGTCCACTGCCTTTTCCAATTTGGCCCATCTCTGGCCTGGGATTATTCTTGGAATTAGTCTGGAGGCAAAGATCACACTGTTGAGTCACCTGTCTCACTGTGGTATATAAATTTCTGGCCACAGTTTCTCTAATTAACTCTTTATACAAAGCCTCTGCCCCCCAGTGCCTTTTTTGATGTTCCTCTCTTAAATACCATATTAGGCAGGAGGGACTAATTAATTTATCCTGTGGGGTGTGAGCCTACCCTTCTTTATTATATGATCCTTCTAAGTCTGTAATAGGCTTTTAATCTTCCTTGTTATGCTCTGGCTTACCTTCTAGGGAGATTTGCCTGTCAGGGATCAAAGCCCCTTCTGTTTGCACCCTGTTTTAGCCATTCATTTTGCCTCTCTGTCCACCAGCTCATTTCCTTTTTCCAATTGCAAGCTCACTTTCTGGTGTGCCTTAATGTGCATGATTGCCACTCCCTTGGGAAGCTGGACTGCCTCATGCTTGATGTTTTTCCCTTGAGAGTTCAATAATCCTTTTTCTTTCCAGATTGCTCTGTGCACGTGTACAACCCCAAAAGCTTATCTTGAGTCTGTGTAAACATTCACAACTTTGCCTTGGGCCAATTCCAAGGCATGTTAGAGCAATTATTTCTGCCTTCTGTGCAGAGGTGTTCATGGGCAAAGGCCCTGACTCTTATATCTTGACTGGTGTTAATGGCATATCCTGCATGTCTCTTACCACTCAGGACATAACTGCTTCCATCGGTGAACCAGTTTTCTCCATAGGACTGTCTTTCAAGTCTGGGTGACTCACATACGTTGCTTCAATGGTCTACAGGCAGTCATGATGTACTGGTTCTCTTGTGTTCCCCTAAGGAAAGAAGCTGGGTTGACAATGTTAGTAACGGTAACTTCCACATAGTCCTATTCTACCAGTATGGCCTGGTATCTCAGGAATCTCTGTGGAGAAAGCCAGTGTCCGTCTTTTCCTTCCAGCACCGCGGATACTGTATGGGACACCAAATCAGTAGTTTTCTGGCCCAGGGTAAATTTTCAAGCTTCTTGGATATTTAGTATTACAGCTGCAACCACTCACAGGCATCCAGGCCAACCCTTAGCAGCTGCATCCAGCTGCTTGGAGTAGGCAACTGCTCATCGATAAGGACCCAGACCTCGTTCTAATATTCCCAAGGCAATTCCCTGTTTTTCATGGTAGGAGAGGAAAACCTGCTTACATCTCATAGCCCTAAAGCCGGGGCTGACATCAGGGCCTTTTTCAGCTATTCAAAGGCCTGCATGGCTTCCTTATTCCATTCAAGGCATTTCTGCTTAGTGGTTGTTAGTGCATATAGTGGTTTAACAAGCAGTCCATAATTATAGATCCACAGTCCAAATACATATCCACAGTCAACACCAGCCAGTCATTCCCCAAAAAGTTCATAACTCTTTCACTGTCTGAGGTCTCAGAGTTTGGCATATTGCCTCTTTGCAGGCCTGTCCCAAAGTCCTTTGCCCGGCACTAATTACATAGCCCAAATAAATCACTTTTCGCTGCATTACTTGGGCCTTCTTTTTAGACACTCGGTACCCTTGGAGCCCTAGGAAATTCAGTAGGCTCACCATCCAGATCATACAACTGTCTTCTGTCTTGGTGGCTATCAGGATATCATCCACATATTGCAGCAATTTCCCATCTTCAGATGGGAGTTCCCAGGATTCCAAGTCCTTTGCAAGCTGATTGCCCAAGACGGTAGGGCTCTTCTTAAATCCTTGTGGCAACACCATCCAAGAGAGCTGGGTTTTACAGCCATTTTGGGGGTTTTTCCATTCAAATGCAAATAACTTCTGGCTGGCTTCATGGAGAGGGAGGCAAAAGGCGGCATCCTTCAGGTCTAAAACAGTAAACCATGTTAATTTGGCAGTCAATACAGTCAACAAGATAAATGGATTTGCTCCTACTGGATAGAGATCTTCGGTTACTTTGTTTACAGCCCGCAAATCCTGCACCACCCAGTATGACCTGTCAGGTTTGCAAACAGGTGATATGGGAGTGTTAAAATCTGATTCACATTCTTTCAATAATCCCAATTGTAGGAAATTTTCTATCACTGGCCAGATCCCTTATCTATATTCTTTTTTTAGGAGATACTGCTTAACTCTTACCAGATGCCAGCCTTCTTTGAGTCTAATTTCAACAGGTAGAGCATTCTTCACCCTTCCAGGTACACTGGTGACCAGTATATCTGGTTTAAAATTTCTTTGCTAATTTTTCCTTCTGCAGAGAAGCTGGTTAAAGATATACTCAATATCTGAATGTACTGTTGATCTTTTGCTTCCAGAGTAATTTGTCCTTTTTCAAATGTAATTTTTGCACCCAACTGTTCCAACAAATCCTTCCCCAAAAGTGCCTTTGGGGAGTTGGGCATATACAGGAATTTATGGATACCCCGTTGTTTTCCTAATTTATATTTCAGAGGTTTACAAAAATAAGCCTTTTCATTTTGGCCAGTTACCCCTTTTACCATGATGTAGTCACCCTCCAGGGGCACCAAGGCTTAATTAAAACCAAATTATTTCTTCCTAGTATGGGAAGATATAGGGCTATCAGGGAAAGTAGGAGTTCCATCTGAGTCCACATCTTGTTCCTGTAGTTGAGGGGGAGGCTTAAACAAGCAGTTAGATCTTTTTCTGGTATCTGGTGAATTTTGTCAGCTTTAGTGCACCTTTGCCCAATACTACATACCGAGCAGCACCGCTTTAGTTGACCGTTAAGATCTTTATTTTCTTGTTCAGGTGCAAATACCATGGAGTCCTGTGGTGGTACCATCCCACAGTTCCTCTGCCACCCTGGATAGTTTCAGAGGATGAAAAACATGTCTACATACAAGACTTCATCCCATTTTCCTTCCCTCCTTAAAAATAGCATTAGTTGTAAAAGGGTATTATAATCCATTGACCTGTTAAGTGGCCATTTAGTTTCATTTTCCAATTTATATAAGGGCCACCACTGATTGCAATAATATTTAACAACTCTTTTTACTTTCTGTACCTCCAGTCCCAACAATATCTTTCCAATGAGCAAGGCAATTTTTTTTTTTCAGAATTCCCCCTTGAGCGTTACCCATGTTGTAACCTTTCATTGATTTTTTACTCTGATTCCAGCTACTCTTCTAGTAAGTTTCCACACAAACCGCTTTTTACACTTCTTTATAGTTTTCTCCCAATCCTTTTCCCAAACATCCCAAGTTTCCAGAATCAAATTTTCTCTTCCACACACTAACTTATTTTGGAGTTTTGTAGGACTGGTGGTAGGGTGGGGTGATGATACCCAGAGCACTTCAGGCACTCTGCTGTCTGCCTTTTAGAGCACAATACCAGGGCCTTTCACAAAAATAGCACTTCAGTAAGACCCAGGCTGGGTGCCAACCACTGTACCTATTATCATAGCTTCTTATATTACTGCAGACCAGACAGGGAATCACAGCTCCTTTTAAATAATATTTTTTGTTTCCCCTATTTATCCAATGTCCTCCCCCTCGTTTAAACATTCCCAGCGTTCCAACCCAAACCACCGGAGGAGTTTTTATGTTGATAACAGGACAGGACAAACCCAAGAGATATTCATTCATACATACAGTATTAAAAACATGGTACACTCATACAAAACAAAGACTATTAACAAAATTCCTGGGTATTCAAACCATACAGTTAGCGTCCATCTAGCAGCTGCAAATAATGCAGTGATTAATACAAAGTGATTTTATTGCAGTTGCAAGAGGTCTGCTTACCCTTCTCCTGCCTCTTATATACCAGTCATTAGCAGGTCCATCCTGGCTCCCAACATTGGAATGCACCAGCAACCTCAGATTTGCTCGATCTGCCCTCAAGATCACCAGCAGCCGACCCATCAGTCGGCAAATCCCTTCCTTACCATGCAGGGTACCCTCCTCCCATACAGGGGCTGAGCTGCACGCCAGACATCTCTGCACGATTTACCAGCTGACCCGGCCATGCGTGACTTACAGGCCCCCTCTACTAAAACATACTGTTTTCTTCTGCAGCATCAGGAGGTTGTCCCCTCCCGCGATGAGCAACTGGTAGCTGAGGCTCCTCTAAGGAAAGTGCTCAGGGTGCGCTCAGGGTCATCCACTCCACAGTTGAACCTGCAGCTGAGCAGAGATCCTCCTGCCTGGCTCACCAAACCTGACGTGCAGAATCAGAATCAGACCCCACAATCTTATCACTTGTTCGGTGCTGGGCAGCATGGGAAGGGCAGGTGCCGGTGTTAGTCCCACCAAAGCAGTGTGTGCCTGGGGCACGAACTTGCCTCAATGTAATCAAATGTTACATATACATAAGGTTTCCAAATACATCTATACATATTCATGACCTATTCTCCCCCTCCCCCCCCCCCCCCCCTTCATGTTAAAATTAGTTCAGAGAAGTCATTTCCATAAGTCCCTCCCAACTGCACTTGCATGGTGTGGTGCCTCTTGGTGGTGGTCCTGAGGATGAAGGCTTGGTACTCTCCCTCGCTCTGAGCTTTTTACCTTCTCTCTTCACACAGACTCAGTTGTTCCTTTGTCTTTGTCCAAACTATAGAGTTGGTTTTGGCTAGTTCTTGTCAACTCTCCTTCAGGAGGAACTGCAGACTCCTTGCTTCAGTTAATTTACACAATGGTTAGTAAAACAAAGCATTATTTATCAACAACAATATAGGTAATTGTTAAGCAATTAGATATACTAAAATTTCTCTAATCCCTTCCCTCAATAGCTCTGTAAATAAGCTATTGTAAAAATCTATTATTGTCACATTTGTCAAATCCCATTTTTCCACAGGATTGGTAGTCTTATCTATCCAAAAATCATTCCACCCATCACTTTGGGAACAATGAACAGCCAGAGTTGACCAGAACAGAATCCTACAGTCTTGCTCAGAGCTTTCCAACTACAGTTGTTATTGCTTACCAAAAAATGCTACGGTATCCGAATTGAGCATTCGTAAATCAACTCTAGGTCCCAATCTAGAAGTGTCATTATCATACTGGCAATAGCCACCCTTGTTACCTGGCTTTTTCTAAAATTCCGGCCAGACTGGACTTGATTCATTAATATAGTTCCAGTTTTGGGCCACTACCCCATATAGGGGTGTTATTAAATCACCTCTGGGAAGAGCTGCACATACCTAAAAATCAGACAAACTAGAAAGCCTTGAAATATTAAAGTTAACTGTAGGTATATGTTTCGGCTCCAGGAATAAGTTTTTGCTATAAAAGTCCCAGTAGGGTATAGATGATCAGCAGTCTTTTTGTTGTAGATGAAACTTCAGAGGGCCCGTCTGTCTGGATTCCCATTGCTGTCTTGGTGCTGTTTTAACTCTTGTATGGTGAATCCAAGAAGAGACTTCTTTTATTTTGATCACTGTACGGAATGTCAGCAATACCTGGAACAGGCCTTCCCACTTCGGTTCTAGAGGTGAGCCTGGAAGAGATCTGACATACACGTAATAACCCAGTACAATATTATAAACTAGTCCATCAAGTCCTCGAGCACAAGTACCTAGGATCAACTTTTCTAACTCTTGGAGTTGTTTTTGTAAACTTATTACATAGTTGGTTAAGGTCTCTGTACCGACCTGCGATGTCCCTGCCTGCACCATATAAGGTCTTCCATGCACTATTTCAAAAGGACTCAGCTTTGGGCTTGGTTCTGACGTACGGAATTAGACTCTATAACTCAGAAGTTATAAAGTAGGTATGTTTATCGCACGCAGATGCACAGGGAATCGCTCCACCACAGGCGTGCATGCCCAAAGTGACAAACTATTTCATATTTATACAATAAAACAATGAATATTCAATTAACACCTATATATATTCATTACCTAAACCCACCTACTCTCGCTTCATATGCTAATTAGCTTATCAGTCCTTTCCATCTGTGCAAATCCTTCCAAGAATTGTGGGCAGGGGTCTCTGGGACGTGGGCAGTGGTCTCTGGGAGGAAGGCCATAGGTCTTCCTCATGGTGTACTTTTCACCCTTTGCCTGGAATGCGATGGTCTTGCAAGTTTGCAGTGTTCTTATCGGTCTGAGCTAATTTATGTCCTTGTTGACCATTTGTTTCTCATTCTTGTTCCTTATAGTCTCTCCCTCTAGATAACATTGGAATGTTTCTCATCCTTTTTTAAATAGGCCCTTTGTCAGAGAAAGAAAAACAGACTCCTTCCATTAGTTATTTCCTTCAAACTATATGGTTACATGACTAATTACTATACCTATATTCTTTGAGTAAATATATATAATTACAATTAACTTATTATCCCTATTCTGTACTATTTCTTCATATCAGTTCCAGTTCTCAGAAGAGCCAGAGGTAGCAACTGAGGCCAGGTCAATCCAGCTTCCTGCCCTAATTTTACAGTTTGCAGTTTAAGGAAGCGGTTCATTTTTTCTACTTGGCCACTTGCCTGTGGCCTGTAAGGAGTATGCAATGGCCAATCTGTTCCCAGAAATCTCCTAACTTGTTGACTGACCTTTGCCACAAAATGCAGTCTTCAGTCTGAGGACACAACTGCTGGGATCCCAAATACGGGTATAATTTCTTGTACCAATGTCACTTCCCTGGATTTATTCATCCAGCAGGGGAATGCTTGTGGCCATTCTTGAAAGGCATCTGTCAAGACCAACAGGTATCAAAAAAACCCTTTTCTGAGAAGTTCTGAAAAATCAGTTCGCCACTGCTGCCCAGGATAATTCCCTTTCCCTGTCTGTCCAGGCTGGGCTTTAGGTCCTGCCTTGGGACTGTTTTGTAAACAACCCCATGTTGCTGTGTTACCTGCTTAATAGTGGTATATAAGTTTCTAGCAACCATTAGCCAGCTCAAATACTTATACAAGGCTTCTGTTCCCCAGTGGGATTTTCTGTGTTCTGCTGTAACTACAGCCCATAACAATGTCAATGGTATTATTATTTTACATTGTGGTGTTCTTACTCAATTTACCTTCCTGTATTTTTCCCCCTAAGTCTTCTATTAATTTCTGATCTTCATTAGCATACCTGGGTTCACAATCAATTTGTATTTTACCATCTAGGACTAAAGACTGCACTTCCAAATTACTTCTCTCAGCTGCTCTCTTGGCTTCCCAGTCTGCCATAGTGTTGCCCAGTTCTTAAGCGGTGTTCCCTTTCTGGTAAGCCTTACAGCACATAATAGCTACCTTTTCCGGCAGCTGCACTGCTTCCAGAAGTTTAAGGATTTCGATAACTATCATCCAACTTCTTGACTGGTAAAATGGCAGTGTTTTATTCCGATTCACATTCCATTAATAGCCCATATTTAACGAACCGTTCAATTATTGGTCAGACTTCCCTATGTTCCATTCTAAGGGGATATTGTTTAATCTTCACAGGTATTGTCCCTTGTTTAACTGTTATCAGAGTGGCATTTTTCGCTTTTCCCAGTATTTCTGAGGCCCATAGCCCTGGATATATTTGATTCTGGACCTCCTCAAGCACTCCCAAGCTAGCAGGAATATTTATGAGGGCCAGCCTTAAGATTTCAATTAATTGGTCATCTCCCACCCAGAGTTCCACTTTTCCTTTTTTGAACTGTATTTCTGTCTCTAATTGCTTTAATAGGTCTCGTCCCAATAGAGGCCTTGGCAAATTAGGCATATATAAGAATTTGTGTATCCCCAATTGTTTCCCTCGTTTAAACTGAAGAGGTTTTAAAAAGTATGCCTTTTCACTGTGGCCAGTAGCTCCCCTTACCGTTACAAGGTCATCATCTACAGGTGTCATTGCTTGATTTAAAACAAAACACATTGTTCCAGTGTCAACTAAAAACTCTACATGTTGTTGCTGTCTCCCTAGCTCTAATATGACCAGTTGAACCACTAGGATAGATTCCCCAGGTCTCCATCAATCTTCTTTAACCTATGTCTGTATCCTTCCTCTCCCTTTCCATCTCTCTGGACACTCGTTTTTCCAATGTCCCCTCCGTTTACACCACGCACATTGGTCCCTTTCCAAAGGTTTCCTAAATTCCCTAACCCCTTTGATTTCCTGTAACACTGCTCTCCACATTTGCACTGTTTTTATTTGGTCCTGCTTTTCCCTATTGTTAAATGTTCTCCATGCCTCCTCTAGTAAAGTTTCCAAATCTCTACTTTTTGCTGGCCCCAGTTTTTTAAAGTTTCTCTGGATATCGGTTGCTGACTGTGCAACGAATAGAGACACTAGCTGTTGAATTCCTATCTCTGACCACGGGTCTAGAGAAGTATTCCTCATAGCATCCCGTAATCTGTCTAAGAATTCCGAGGGGGTTTCCTCCGGACCTTGTTTAACTGCATGCAAGGCTAACCAATTAATTGTTTTTGGGATAGCCTGCTCCATTCCCTTTACAACCCAGTCTCTGTAGGCATTTAGCAATTCTCTGTGGTCCCTGTTGTTGCAGTCCCAATGTGGATCTTGTAAGGGAAAGTGTTCTTTTACATCCTCTCCCCTGCTCTTAAGTTGACCACTGGCCAGGTCTTCAGCCTTTTTTAGTATTAGCTGCCTCTCAGTTTCTGTCATACAGTGTAGTAATAATTGAATATCATTCCAATCAAGATCATGCTGTTTTATCAGAAAGTTCAAACATTTACTCACACCTACAGGATCATTTCGGTAGTTTTCTGCCATCTTTTCCCATACTGTAAGATCAGACAAAGATAAGGGAACCCTTATCAAGATGGGACGCCTATATGGTCCCACTGCTTCTCCTAAGGGTGTTTGTGTCGCCACATGTTCTCTTTTACTTTTGGTGTGAGAGGATACTGGCCTATTCGGAGGGATACCCAAATCAGAGTCATCACTTTCTCTCTGTTGTGCCTGTACTGGCAGTTTATAACACTCTGGCAGGTCTTCCACCCCAGGATTCTTTGTTTTCTCCAACTTTGTACACCTGTGCCCTATGCTACAAGCCGAACAACATCTCAACTTTTCTTTTCCACCTTTCTTACTCTCTTTCTCTGAAGCAAAGACCATTGGGTCCTGTGGTGTTATTAGTCCACAGTTTATTTGGTATTCAGGGTGATTTCGGACAGTAAAGAACATGTCAGCATATGCTACTTCATCCCACTTTTCCTCCCTCCTTAAAAACAACATTAATTGTACTAAGGTATTATAATTCAGTGTCCCGTTAAAGGACCATTTTTCTCCATCATCCAGTTTGTATAAAGGCCACCAATGATTACAATACTTTATCAAAGTTTTCTTATTCACACTCCCATCTGATGGTCCTCCTATTTCCTTCCAATGTGCCAGAACGCAGCCCAAAGGGCTCTTTTTCACTATTCCACGGCTCTGTTTACCTCCCATAATAGTTGTTTGGAAATTACCGTCTTTGTCGTGCCCTGCAAAACTTCCTTTCTTCGTCGCCTTGGCTAATTAAAGGAGACGGCTCAATTAAACCGACCACAGCGCCTTATCCAAGGCAGGAGGTGGCGTGCTCGCCCCACAGCAAACGTACCTGAATTCGAGACAATTCCCAAGATAAAACTCCTGCCTCCCGTTTGGAGAAATAACGTACTTACACCATTTTTACGCACTTAGCAGGAACAGACAGACAACAGTGGTGACAAACCGGGCAAGCGCCGTGTGTGTTCCAGCGGAGGGGCTGCGCTATGCCTGCCCTGCACTCCCTCCGCACTTTCCTACCGGTTCTTTACACTTCCTAAATGCCCCACATCAGCTGCTCAAGCTCGCCCGAGCGCTCGCTATCCCAGTCAGAGCAGTTTCCCTGACATCGCATATACCAAAAATCCTTCCCAAATTCTACCCAAACATCTTGGTTTACAATTAAAACAGCCAAAAGCAAACACCGGGTTACACGAAAAGTCTCGAGGACCACGTCTAGAACACCAAAAAGCGGTGTTTGATTCACGTTAACGCTGTTCCGGGGTCTGTCACACGCTTCGCTCGTCTCGGCCGCTCTCCCCGTGGAGGACCCGAGACGGCGGGTCGGAGCTGCACACCCGCTCCGCGGGGCTGCGCCTCACCTACTCACCGCCCGCACCTACTCACCGCCCGCAGCAGCCTCACCTTGTCCCTGTCCCGGCGGGGGTAACAACCGCGGATCGCGACTCCGCACTCGCGTCGCTAGCAGCCGCACGTCTCAGCCACTCACACAAAGGGCCGTTTCGGCCATTCATTCACCCGTTCCAAAATACCGACTTCGAGTCACTTACAGAAATCATAAACCATTAACCGTTCGCCAGAGGTCTTTTAACGTGATCAACGTGAATCAGAATGCCACGTATGGGACCAAGTCTTACAACGGATGACAAAATGGCCAAACCGCACCGCTCCGGAGAAAACCCGTTACCCCTCGGGCCCCCTCCCTCTACCGCAGCGAGGAGAGTGCCCAAACTCCCATCCCCAGCCTCTCCAGGGGCCAGCACCAGCGCTCTACCTCGCCTAGGACATCTCCTCACGGCTTACAGCTATCCCCAACCCAACTGCAACACACCCGGCCCGCCGATGGTCCCTGCGGTGATCTGGGCGACCAGGGGAGTCCTCCCGAGAAATCTCGGGGGCGCCCAGAAAAGCCCCGTGCTCAGCAGGTCCCACAGCCGGACAGAAAAGGTCCCACCTGAGGTGCCAAAGCGACGGAATCAAACCTCGCCACCCGTGGAAGGTTACACAGCAGGGATGTTCGTTGCAGCGCCGCGTGCAAGGGCCAGCACCCCTCCTAACGCGCACGCCTCTCTCAGCCCACAGCGCACATTTATAAAGCTCGGCTGGTTTGTTCCGCCCAGTCTGCGCCTCCTGACGGGTTACTGGTTAGTTTCTTTCTCACTTCGGTTTAAAGGTACAGCTCCCCGAGCGGGGATCCGCCTCCCTCGGGGGGGGCCGTTTCAGTAGGAGGTCGCGATCTCCCACTACCACGATTACCTCATACCCTAGTACCCTTGAGTCTTACCTCTTCAGCAGTTTGGTGGGGTTTTTTTGTTGGTGTTTATTTTTCGTTTTGCAGTTAGCACGTCCTTGTCAGAAGGGTCCATATTCACATTCTGGTTGAGCTCACCTACACCTGTGCTGATATTGTATGAATTCGCTGTAGGATAGAATAAATCTTGTAGTTAAAACGTAATGAATATAATATATATGACATCCTCCAGTGTATTCTTGTAATGCTATCCTGTTATCCTTCTACCTTTGTTGAAACCTAAGCTAACAACCTGTTATCTGTTGTCCTTCTGTTATGTTCAAACTTAAGCTAAAATACCCCAGTGGGGGGAAAGACAAATAAAGCGAGAATTGGTTGAAACTGGTTCTGCAGGTTTGGAAAACAGCAAACTGGGCCAGCTCAGCATTTTCTGGTAAAACGTGAAAGGTACACCCTGAGGAAGAGCTAAGGCCTTCCTCCCAAAGACCAACTCCCACGTCCCGAGGACCCCTGCCCACAACTCTTGGAAGAATTTGCACAAGCTGATTCACAGGTCAAAACCAGATTTGTAGTGACTAAATATTCTTTATTGGCAGCGCCGGGTGTACGGAGATCGTACACACCCGGAGGGGCAGATTACCTTGTATTTATATAATAAAGCAATGAATATACAATTAACGCCTATACATATTCATTACTTGAACCCGCCTACTCTTGCTTCGTATGCTAATTAGCTTATCAGTCTTTTACGCTTGTGCAGATTCTTCCGAAAATTGTGGGCCGGGGTCTTTAGAATGTGGGCAGTGGTCTGTGGAAGGAAGGCCGAAGGTCTTCCTCATGGTGTACTTTTCACCTTAGGTCTCAAAAGTGATGAGTTGGCAGACTTGTTGAAATCTTTCCCAGTGTTTTTACATTATCCCTCATAATTCTACTCAAGGACATCCTGTTTTGAAGAGGTCCCGTTATCTCCTTGGTAGAACAGCTTGCTTTGCAGATAAGGAGGACAGCTTGCTTTGCAGACATTTCGCAATTTCCTCGCCAAAACAGTCTATATAATCTTTCAGACATTTTAACCCCTTTGTTGCTACACAATTACAGGCTCACTGATTCACATTAAAATGAATACTGGTTTATGAATACAAACTTGACTATATTATTTAAAGCTTACTCACATCAAAGCACAAAAGACTGATAAGCTAATTAACACACGAAGCGAGAAAAGGCAGGTTTAGGTAATGACTATGTATAGACGTTAATTGAATAGTCATTGTTTTATGGTATAAATATAAAATAGTTAGTTAATTTAGACATGCACCTTAGGTGGAAGGATCCCCCGCGCATCCAGCGCTGCCAATAAAGGATACTTAGTCTATAAGAAATTTTGATTACGTTCTTTAAATCAGGCCCAGGCCGCGGCGGGGCAGGCGGGCTCGCCGGAGCGGCCTGCAGGAGCGGGCTGCAAACTAGGACCACGCGTGGCAATCAGTTAGCTGAGGGGAATGTGCTCGAGCTTGTCTAGACAACAATTAACATGATGGGGCATGTTTGCAGAGCACAGGGGACTGGGAGACGGATGGCGCCAAGGATGGCGCCAAGGAAAGGTAACACCTTGCTGTTAATTGCTGGTAGTTAACCACCAATCAGGGATTGCCTAGTATGCAATGCTTAGCTTCAAGAACCAATCTGTTTAAAACGCGCAGCTTCTGAAAGTGTATAAAAACTCGTGCTTCTGTACAATAAATTGACGTTTGCTTGCATCAAGCTGCGTCCCGTCTCTTCATTCGCCGGGGCGGCCCGGGCTGCGAGCCGCGCTCTGCGGGACCCGCTCGGCCAGGGCTGCCGCCTCCCGCCGGGTGCGCGCGGGGGCGGCCGGGAGCGGCGGGCGCGGGCGCGCCGCGGGGCACGCTGGGAAGTGGAGTCTCCCAGCGACAGAGCCCACTGTGCCGTCAGCGCCGGGGAACAAACGTCTCCGGGAAGCTGCAGGTGAGCTCTGGGTGGGGCACGCCGGGCAGCCAGGTGTCACCCGAGCAGCGGGCAGTGCGGGCTGTCACCCGAGCAGCGGGCGGTGCGGGCTCCAACATGGGGAGCAGGCACTGCAAGGTGGCACCTGCTCCTGAGGAGAAGGAGGGAAAAGCAGACCTGCCGGACCCGGCGGGGCACGGAGATGGGCCGGAGCCCGGCGACGAGATCGAGCCGCCGCAGCCGGGCCAGGAGCCGAAGCCGCCGGAGCCCGGCGACGAGCCGCAGCCGGGCCAGGAGCCGAAGCCGCCGGAGCCCGGCGACGAGCCGCAGCCGGGCCAGGAGCCGAAGCCGCCGGAGCCCGGCGACGAGCCGCAGCCGGGCCAGGAGCCGAAGCCGCCGGAGCCCGGCGACGAGCCGCAGCCGGGCCAGGAGCCGAAGCCGCCGGAGCCCGGCGACGAGCCGCAGCCGGGCCAGGAGCCGAAGCCGCCGGAGCCCGGCGACGAGCCGCAGCCGGGCCAGGAGCCGAAGCCGCCGGAGCCCGGCCACGAGCCGCAGCCGGGCCAGGAGCCGAAGCCGCCGGAGCCCGGCGACGAGCCGCAGCCGGGCCAGGAGCCGAAGCCGCCGGAGCCCGGCCACGAGGCGGGGCCCGGCGATGGGCCGAGCACGTCGCGGCACGGCGATGGGCCGGGCCTCCAGGGCGGCCGCGCAGGCTGGGCGATCCCTGGCTGCTGGCGCCGCTGGTGGGCGAAGCTAAGGCGGCCCAGGCGCGGGGCGGCCGTGGCGGACGGCAGCGGCAGAGCTGGCTGGCGGTGGGCAAGAAGAAGGTGAGGGGCGGCGGGGGCCGGGGCGGGCCGGCGGTGCCGTGGGTCTGCCGGGTTCGGTTTGGCGGTTTTCCCTCCCCCTGGCCTCCCCCACACCCTTTTTGGGGGTTTTTTGGTCTCATTTTACTTAGTTCCCCGCCCTTGGTTTTCTCCCAGGCCGCCCGGCGGCGTATGTGAAAGTCCTGGGGAGGGGAAAGTGTCCTGGAGCGGTTCAGGCTTCCGTTTTGGCATTCTGCCAATAACGGGTCCTTCTTTCCCCACCTGGAGGCCGAGGCGCGGCCCGGCCCGGCCCGGCGGGGGGCCGGAGGGCGGGCTGCGGGCTGGGGAAACGGGCAGTTGACCGAACTGCCAGGGGCTCGCTTGCCTGGGGGCTTCACCCTGCTGGAGCACAAACGATTCTGCTCGGAAGACCAGCCGAATTCAAGCGAATGGCTTATCAGACTAGCTTCTCCTGGGTGAAGCGGGTGCGATTGAAAAATCCGTTGTAGGTTGCTTCTCCCCTTAGTTCACAGTGACTACGCTGCTTGTATTAACGTGGCGTTTGTAAGGATTGTAATTTTCCTTCTCAAAATCTTTCACAGAGGGGGAGATCTTACTGTCAGGTGTTGATGTTTCACTTAACATTCAGATTTAATTGCCCTTTATTCATTTTTCCTTAATGCTCTTAGTTATAACCCTAAAAAAACCCCACCCCAAGATACTTCTTTTCATCTCCTTGTAGTTGCAGGACGGAGTATCAAGTCGTTTCCCAAAAACTCTTAGCTGTATACAAAAGTTGAACGCTCATCACATTAGATCTTACGTTAGGCTTTTCTGGATGTGTTTTGATTTTTATTTTTCTTCCCCCGGAGCGACAAACTCATTGAAGAGCATTTCTCTTGGTCTTTTTAGCCAGTGGAGTTGGGGCTGGGGGGTTGACATCATTCTCACGGAAGGCATATTCTGTTTGGATTTCAGATCATTATTATTATTTTTCACAGCTGAAGGAGTATTAGCAGAAGAAGAGCCCTGGAGCAGCTTCAGGAACTAAGAAAAAACGCAAAACTAAAGACGACGGTCGGCCCGAGACTCCCACGGGCGATGACCAGCAGCCTCCAGAGAATGTGAGTGCCTCGGTCTTTGTCCCAGCTCATTTGCTACCTCCTTGCTCTTTGGTTTTCTGAACAGCGTGACTAGCGCCGGGAGATGGTTATGCGGGTGTAATAGATGACTGGCGCAGCTGCCTGTATCGCCAGCACGCGGAGCGTGCCACAATAGTTAGCAGCTACCGCTACTGGACATCACCGTGAGTTGGAGCACTTTAAGGTTGCAACATGGATCGTGTGGGAGGTTACTATCAGGGGAAAGGCTATGCAGAAGTGGAGTGTTAACATTTTGCCATAACTTTTTGATTTTTCTTGGCAGTTGTCAAATCAGGCAGGGAGTCTGGATGCAAAGCAGCAGTTGCAGGTGGCACTGGAGGAGAAGGCAGGCCTGGAAACCCAGGTTGCTCAGGGGTTGTACGAAATGACATTCAAATCTTCATGTCTGTAAAGAAACTTGCGTGGCAGAAGAATGCAGCCTGAGCTTTGCGTTAACACTGGTTTCTTCAGGCTTTATCCCTGAAGCAGTCGCTGCCAAATTTATTTAGCCAATATGATTTTCTTTGTGTTTAATTTTGTTTTGAACAGCTCTCTGAGTCCGTTCACCAGCTCCAGGCAGAAAGAGAGCAGTATGTAGAGAAAGTGAAGGTGTGGAGCATTTGGCAGCAGTAGGTGCAGCAGCTCTCTGAACAGGTAACACCAGGGGCAGCATCACAGCTGCTTTAGACAAACACAGGCAGGAGTGAATGCACCATGAATGTTTTTTTAACTTTTATGGTGTGGCCTTGCAGGTCCATGCAAATGGCAGACGAGAAGGAGGAGCATGTGGCCTGCGGAGATGATGACGTGGACTCCTGAGTTCGACCAGAAGACCTTTTATTAGTCCAGAACCCACGCTTATAATATCCTCGTTTGCTGTTCACGCGCCCCATACTAAAATATCCTTGGTTAATCAATACTGTTCACGCACTTCTTGGCACGTATAATTGGTTAATTACTAAGCTGCAAATGCACTGAACTTCTTGCATTTTTTTTCTCTCTTCTTTCTTATCTCTGCGGGTTTCATGTTCTCAGCCAGCCGCCGAGATGTGGCATCGCGCATCTGCTCTGGCCTTGCTTCATTATCCGTCTTCCTTCCAGGCGTTCAGCCAACCTTATCTTACTTTCTCTCTTCTTTAGCCTTCAAGGCCCTTCACAGGCATCGTGGCCTCCAGCACTGGCCATAAAGCTCTCTACAATTCCCCCGTCTTTATTTTGAACAGAAACAACATTAGAGGTTAAACTACTTTTGAATCATAGATCTTACACAGTTTGGCATACAGGGAAAAATGGTCAATAAAACTACAATTACCAATAGCAATATTCCTCCGCGTGTTGTAAACTCCTGCAACCATCTGGTGGTTCCCCAAGACTTTAAAAGATTCCGCAACCAATCTCCCAATAGTTCCTGCTGTAAGCCCTGTGACATGTCGTTCAGTTTTTGTAACTGACTGTGAATCGACGCGGAACGGCCCGAAAGGTTCATACAACACATTCCTTAGCGCTGTGCACTGTAGGCTGCTGCAGAGGAACGAAGCTGGGTTAATCAGCACTGACAATGTACAGCTGTGGGCTGGCTTCAGGGGCGGTGGGTTGGCTGGTGTAGACAAGGTGCAGCTGTGGCTGGTTCTGTGAAGCGGTTGGGCAGCCGAGGAAGAGAGGGGAGGAAGAAGCAGAGAGGGTGAGCGTGCCCTGGATGAGGCGAGACTAGAAGGCAGCAGAGGGACTGCCATGGAGAGTGTGATGGTAAAAGACCTGGTTGCAGCTGGCTCGTTTGGAGAGTGCTGTGACAGGCCACTCTCTGCTGTTCACTTGCCTTCTACAGGTGAGATCACATTCCTCCTTTCTTTCTGTCTCATCCTGGTTTCTTCTTGTGCTCCCTCAAAGTTATGTGACTCTTTGCTGCAGGTTCTCAGCTGCACATTATCGATGTCGAAACAACCCACTGTCTCTGTTCTCTACAATTCACCCCTGTTTGTGGTTTTTGGTTTTGTTTCTTTGCTGGTTTGGGTTTTTTTTGTAAAAGGTTGCTTTACCATGTTATGGAATTGTCATCCCTTTTTCTTTTATTTTCTGTCTCATTACTTAATTACGAATTTTAGCCTTCTTTTATGTGCACGTTTGTACATTTCAGTCGGGTTCACAAAATGTTAAACTTGTTATCGGTGCATTTCCTACAGAGGTCAACATACAGGTTTATGATTATTTATAAGAACATGCAATAAGCTATGGAAGTGTTATGAAAATATTTTTCAGAAACTTCTAATCAAATAAACGAGCATGAGAAATTGTGTTTAACTTGTAAATTCTATATGTAAGCTGTTAAGAAACATTTTCTCTCCTAAAATGAGAAGATAAAACCTACTTAAAAGCTCTTGAAATCTTGCCCTTGGGCGAGTGTTCAGCTGTGCCTCCATTCTAAAGCATGGAAGTGGAAGTTGCGTAGAGCAAAGTTTCACTTTAAATCGACTGTTACTGCTGCTTCTCAAAGAACCTGGAAGCACACAATGAAGGCTTGGAACTAAGCAAACAGCTGAATGGACACCTCTAGATTGTTACTGGAATTAAATGTAGAAGTTAACTCTTAACAGTTTCTCAAAACGTTCTGGTTGCTTTGTGTTGGTGGTTTGTATCTAGATAGATATAGAAAACTATACACAAACAGGGAAATAAAAAAATGTTTAAAAAAAATAGGGAAAGATAAGAGTATACAGGATTTATAGCTTAGTCACTTTTTTTTTTTTAAATTGTAGAGAAACTATTACCTGAACATGCAGTACATCCACAACTCTGAATTAATACCGGTTTGTAGTGTGATATAGTCCTGTATGAACCATAAATCAACTATGTGTTAAATCACTCTTCTCCATCGCTGTTGTCACGATCTTTGAGCTTCGTAACAATGCCTAGGTCACAATCCTTTAGCTTAGGGAACTTCAGCAGGTGAAAATGCAAACATCTATTTCTAATACAAGTTTGCAGAATGCAGTTTAGCCACAAGACACTTTATGGAGAGATATTACGTTGTATGGTGTATAATCTATGAGAAGTGGGAAAATGGTGTTCCTGAAGGAAAACACTTCTCTAGATCGTTACTTTGGACCGGGTTTTGCACCTGCTGTACCACAAGAATCCCCTAAGCAGTGATGTATCTTTGTGGACTTTGAGATATCTGTGTGATTAGGTTTAAACTTAACACGCAACCTGATTTCAAGTATAACTCTAGGCACAAGTGTGGGAAAGAGCATGCTGTCAGGACACAATCTTTCTCACTTACAAGGTATCAAATGGTATGTTACTCAAGTTAAAGTCTAACTTCTACGACAACTTCATTTTCGCCAAAGGAGCTGCAGATAAGTACACAAACTAATGCAGCTCAACTGAAGTTTCACCGCTGCAACGGAGTACAGAATGCTTTTCCCACCGGCCTTAAAGGTTGTGGTGGTGGTGACGAAGGTGTGACAGAGATTTGACTTTTAACCCAAAACAAATTTTCAGCTGTGTTAAATTCACCTGTATGCAAAGAACACTTTATTCCTTCTGAGGCAACAGCTGAGGATTTGAACTGTCTGTTTTCACCTTGAGCTGTTCCCAGTTTAGAGGTTATGAAAAAAAGAAATAATTCAAAAGGTATTCTGTCAATATGCTGATGCAGTTGCATGTCAAATTCTGGTCAAACTGAAATAGAGTTATGTTCTAGCGTTCATATATAGGTAGCACTCCATTACAGCTTATGAACAAATTCAGAAGTTCATCTTATCTCACATTTCTTGGAATTCGATTAGGCTGCAGTCTTATTATTAAAGTAACTTCTTTTTTTTTTTTTTTTTTTAATGCAACCAGAGACACTTTACTGTAACAGAGAAGCCCGTATTTACATCTCTGAGCCCGAACACAAACCGCAGCTGCACGTACCACCAGGCTCAGGGCAGAAATCATTCACGCAGTTACATAGCTGTGTACCACTAGACGCATGCAGACACCTATTTGTCACTAGATAACACGTTCATCTCTCCTCCTCTCCTTCACGATACCTGGCTGTTCTCTCATCTCCTGTTAGGTCAGCCATTCCCTGTTTTCCTCTCCTGTATCTCTCTTCAGACGTTCTCTATCCTCCTCTTTTTTGCTTGTGAATTGCGACAAGGCAAAGGTGGTGTGTAGCTGGGTGCCCATGACCTGATTTATGTCACAATCAACTAAACGCTGAATACAGGACAGAAAGGCATGGGAGACGTAAGGCAAACATCAATACGGGGGTTAAGGTGATTATAATAAATTCTGGACTACTTTTGATCCACGGCCCAAAGTTTCCCAGCCGTGAGAAGAGACCAAAGGCATCCCATCCCTGGCTCTGCTGCGGATCTTTGTTTTAAGTTTTGTATGCTTTTGTGGATTGATTCAGAGTGGTCACTCGGACTGACGTAACACAACCTATCAAAGTCTTCACACCCTTGTCCCTGCGCTAATAATAAAAATCAATAGCAACTCGGTTCTGTAGCAACATGTGACGGACAGAATCGACACCTGTTAATAAGCCAGGAAAAAAAAAAGAAATAGTATTGTAGCATTACTTTCTTTAGCAAGCCAGCAGCCTTATTTACGAAGCCAGTTAAGAGCGTGCACTATTCTTACAGAAGAGATTAGAGAAGCAAAAACGTGTTACGCTGCATTCCAGAACTCAACCTGGGAGTTACAGTCTGCTGTGAGTTCTGGGTTATAACCATTTGACACGTGTTGGGGTTGCGCCTGTGCAAGGGCTGCGATGCCCATTTGCAATTTTCATTGGCATTATCACAGCTAGTTGTTTTAAAAGCAACCCTTGAGCTTCCTCCTGCTCGACTTGTTGTTGCAAGCTATTCTGAAGCCGATCAATAAAGTTAGTCTATGACTCTCTAGGACCCTGCAAGACCGTGGCGAAGGACGCACTAGAGGCTCGCCCAGACTCCCGTATCCCCCTATCCGGACTGTCTTCATAGCCATCTCCTCCGTCTGCAAATAGCTGTCCCTGGGATGCCTTGCCTGAGTCACAGGATCGGTCGGCACAATTATTTTCTCCAGCCAACGGCTCACAGTTCACAGCAGTTCCCCGATTAAGCTTTTCAATCGAGGCCACTACACATAGCTCGCAAAAACCAGATAACCACATGCACTGCATCGGAGTTAGTACCACACAAAGCGATGACTTCCAATAATCACGTGGTGTGAGTGTATAAGGCTCTGCCATCGCTCCAAGAAGGGACACAGCAAATGTACTATGGATCCCCCCTTCCCGCACGGCTTTGCTTAACTCTTTAACAGCCTCGTATTGCACAGGCTGCCACTCTGCAGGTTGATTTGGCTGACAAAATAGTGAACGTGCCATGGCGCCTCCCAAATGCCCTCGCTTAAGCGCTTCCCACCTGCATTCCTGCCACCGATCCCGCAGACCCCCTTTCACCCTCCCCGAAAATACAGCCAGTGCATCAGCGGGAGGAGGAAAAACGTCTAGCTCCTCTTCTGGGTCTATAGGACCTGGGTCAAAAGGTTTATCGGTGTCAATGGAATCATTGTCCGAGTTGTCCTGTTCCCACGCTCAGTCCTGTGCTGTGAGGGTCGCTGCAGTCAGTGACAGGAGCTTTGGGGGCAGAGGAGGTGTGGAGGGAATCGCCGTCGTTGACGGTGTGTTGAGAAGAGCCGTGCTGTCGGGGGGATTTACAGCCTCCCCTGGTTTAGCGCCGTTAGTAGAATTAGCCCACACTTGGCGGAAGAGTAGTCAGAATTTGCCACCAAGGCACTAAACACATGCCTGCCACGGAGTCCCCCTCCACAGCAGCATCACACAACCGCCTGCCGACCGCTTGCCAGGCAGGAATTTGCCAGGTGCCATCAGGTGGAAAGTCCAGCACTTTGTCACGGATCCATTCTAGCAGAGTCACTAGCTGCGAACCCATCACCACGTTCTCTAACAAAGTCACTTGGTCACGCCAGTGTAGAAGAGTGCGATCTCCTCCTCGCAATTCGTCCCAAATAGTGGAACTCGTGGGATATCAAAGGAGAGTGCAACAGACTGTTATATAAACAAAAAGAAAATTTTGATCTCCAGCAAAGTTACCATGTGACTTGTTATTCGTTTCTGTTCATCTTTTTCACTTCGTGAAGAGAAATACCAAGGACCAGGCACGGACTCTCATGGAAGGGACAGATGGAGTTACTGCCCCGACATTATTCAGGACTGTGCTGGATTCACGAGTGAAGAAGTCTGGGGGGTTTTTTTGCATTACATGAGACTTTGCTGGATTGTTATTCTGTTATCCAATTTCTAGTTTGTGTTGTTAATAAATTGTTATTTGTCGTTTACTGGCTGTCGAGTAGTTCATTACATTTATTGGGCACCTAACACACGGTTTTCAAATTAAATCAAAAGGGTTGGGTAACCTATTAAAAAAACCCTTAAAAAATAGCAAAAATCAAATACTAGAGTTGCTTAACACATTCCTTTTTGACATGCGTCACTATCATGACTAGAGACTATAAGGATTTTGCATGCGCGATCTTTCCAGATTTTTCTAATACATTCTGTGGGGTTTAAAATTGTGCATGCGCATGTTCAAAGGCATACACGAATCATTCATGTGGTAAAAGATGGCTGCTGAGTGTCCAGATGAAGTCCCGGACCCATTTCCCGAGCTTACCACTCCGGTAAGTCTGTTAAGGGTAACATTTATGGCACTATGGTCAAACGACAGATCCCTGCTTTCAATGTAATGTTTTCTCACCACCAGACCGCCGCGTCACCTGCCAGGGAAGAAGGGTCTAGAGTGCACATTTCCCCCTCTGAACATTCTGCAAGGTGAGTGTTCTCAAAACGTTTAACCTATACGGTTCATTAGAAAGGGGATCATTTTTTTTTTTTTTTCTTCCTGTTGTTGTTTAGGCAGAGGGTGCGTTTTTCTGCTGTCACACGTCAAGAACTTATGGCGGAGGTGGAAAAGTATAAAAGGCGTTACCATATCCTCATCTACGCTTTTCTGGCGGTTTCTTTCTTTGCCATTCTATTTTTATTTTTAATCAGCCTACATTGTTATATGAATTGTTAATAGTATTTCCAGATTCTTGTTTGCTATTAAATTGTTATTGTGTTAACTATGTAATCTGTATCGTCGACTGTACATTTCAGCGTACTACTCGAATTTGTTTAATGGCATTGGGTGAAACCATAGTAGCAAACTGCGTGTTAGTTATAACATGTTGAATTAATCTTATAAAACATGGAACAGCACATGGCAAAAACAATAAGGTGGCTAATCCACATAACAAGTAAAATAGGATTCGTTTTACCCAGGGGCTCCTGGGAAGCCAGGAAAACAGGTCAATGTTCCAGTCTTCCCAAGTTTGGACGGGAATATGGGCTAACTTCCATATCTCAGATGTGATTTGTTTAACTACCTCACCATTGTCATCAATTTTCAAACAACACTTGGAAACATTTAATTTACCACAAACACCTCCTTCTTCGGCTAGCAGGTAATGGAGATTCATCCTGTGTTAATAAATTGCATTTCGTATTTGAGTTGCTTGGTCTGTTAGTAATAATTTCCAAGACAGCCAGTAGACGAATGATACGATCCAGATTGTAGATAGGTTCTCGAGCACCGCTAATGAGTTCATTAGGATTCCAAGTTGCAGGTCCATAATACTGTATGATACATTGGAGTGTCCATTCATTTAATAAATATCGGTACCCACCTTTTCTTGGGAAGTTTGGAAAAATCAACTTGCCACTGTTGCCCTGGCTAGTTTTCAAACACATTTCACATTGCTGAGTCACCTGTTTTATTACAGTATACACGTTTCGCCCTATCAATTTCTGATTTAGACTTTCATATAAATTATCAGCTCCCCAATGCATCTTACTATGTTCTGTTAGGGCCGTGGTCCATATTAAATTGGATGGTACCGCTATACGACCATCCCTCAAATAAGTCCACTTATTTATTTTATCATTCATGTCCTGAATTAGCTTTAAGTTTTCTTTAGAATAGTTTGGCTCCTGATCTGCACTTACAGTTTGGATTTTACCATCTGGTATTAAGGATAATTCCTCCTTTCCTACCTCCTCTGCTACTCATCTGGCCTCATGGTCGGCCAGGCAGTTTCCAATTTCCAAATCAGTGCCTCAATGGGCCATCTTATGTTCTTCCTTCCTGGATGACCTCTTATAACAGAGGGGGCCATTCCTCACATCAGGGTTTGGCATGGCATATGTTCCCACCGCTCAACGCCTACTGGGTTGCAGTCAGCAGCGGAGCTCAAGATTCTGCTTGGTGGCAAACACGGAGGCCAACCCAGTCTTGCCCTTGACTATGGTAGGAGGCACTTGACCAACTTTATTCCTTGTACTTCGTTGTCAATGCAGAGTTTCATCTGCACATCCCATAACAAGTCACTGTCATGGTAAAACACACAGATTTACATCAGTAGAACTACTACAGAGTGTATTTTAGTTTAGTTTTTATGCCAATATCCCCCACAGCCCTGCTGACCAAGGGATATTGTTTTGCCTGAACTAGGCAGGCCTCCCGCTTATCATTTTTACTGTAACAGGGAAAGCATTTTTCGCCTTACCTGGAATTTATTTCCAGATATACCTGGTTAAAAATTTCTTTTACTTCAGGGAGGTCCTCTCTTCCACTTTTCTGTTGAATTAAAGATAAGCTCAAGATTTCTATTAATTGATCATTTTTAACTTTGGGTTTCATTTCCCCTTCTTTAAACGTCTAGATGCTCTATTAAATCTCATCCCAACAAAGATTTTGTTGAATTTGGCATTCTTATTTGTTTTCTTAGTTTGCACTTTAAAGGTTTCAGGATGTTTTCCTGGTGGCCAGCAGTCCCCACAACTGCAACAAATTCTTTTCACTGAAGTTTAACACCAAATAAGTTGGTTTTTGTATTCACTAAAAATTCTACCTCATTTTTCCTAGTCTCTAGTTCACCAGAACCCCTTGCTGGTTCTTTAGCTTAGGGCAATCTCGCTTCCAGTGTCCACTTTCCCTACAATATGCACAGTGATCCGATCCCATAGGAGAGGGATTCACTCTTTCACTTCTACTAAGGTACGGAATTAAACTCCCTAACTCGAAAGTTATAAAGTAGGTATGTTTATTGCACGCAGATGCACGGGGGATCGCTCCACCACAAGCGTGCATGCCCGAAGTGAGGAACCATCTCATATTTATACAATAAAACAAATGAATGTTCAACTGAGGATGCCTATACATATTCGTTACCTAAACCCGCATACTCTCACTTGGTATGTTAATTAGCTTATCAGTCCTTTTCCTGGAATGTGGTGGTCTTGCAAGTTTGCAGCTAATTCACGTCCTTGTCGATCATCTGGTTTTCTTTAGCAAGGAGATCTCTAGATAACATTGGAATGTTTCTCATCCTTTTTATAAATAGCCCCTTTGTTAGAGGAGGAAGAGCAGGTATTTCCTTAAAACTATATGGTTATGTGACCAATCACCACACCTACACTCCTTGAGCAGACATATACAATCATAATCAATGTTTACTGTCCCTATTTTGCACTATTTTCCCATATCACTACCTGACATTCCTCCTCTCTCTCTGCCTCGTCTTCTCTACCAGTTTAGCACGACCCAGCTCTTCTCTTACCTTCTGTACAGCTCCCTGTTCCTTCTATCAACTTTTCTACATCACGATTATCTAGTAACAATCAGCTCGAACCTTTATCTAGTCCTATTAAATCATCCTGATAAGTCTTTCACAACCAACTTTCAAACATCTAAATTTCCCCATCAAAGATTCACCTTTATTCTGCTCAGACCCATTGCCTGCCCTAGAGGGGCCGTTACCGGTCCTGTTGTGCTGCAAATGCTGCAGCAATTGGGGTAACGTTGTCAGGTCCTTCTGCTCAATCGTCAGCAACAGCAACCCCCTCCTCCTCACCCTCAGAAGGATTCAGGGCAGGAGATGCTCTTCCTGCTCTGCAGGTTACACAAGCCTGCCTCTGCAGCAGCACTTCTGTTTTAACTCTTTCTTACCCTGAAAGCAAATCTGTTACTTGTTGCTTGAAGTCTGTGTTCTTACATATCATGCCTTTGCAGGCAAGCAGAAACACCCTGCCATGCATCCAGCATGACTCAGCCGCACCTTCGAGGGGGTACGGGGGATACTTTAACACTTTCACAGGGTCTTTGAATCTCCACACACACCCACACCCCTCCCCCCCCCCCCCCTTCCCCTTCAGATCTTGCATACATTAGTACAAGTTTTTATCTAGTGATTAGTACAAGTTTCATTCTGGTTGCTCCACAGAAGGAACCACAACCTGAGCTCTCTCTGTTTTGTTTTGTTTTCAGTTTGGTTTGGTTTTTACACAAATATTTCAACAAGAATGTCTTTCTAGTTTAGGTCTCAGGTTGGGTTTTTTCCTATCCTTTTCTAGAGCCATAATCAAAGATCAGGTGGTGTTAATCCCACACTCCTGTCACACAAACATATCGGTACACATTACTTCATCCCATTTTCCTCTCGCCTCAAGAATAACATTAACTATAATAAAACATTATAATTCAGTGTCCCATTTAAGGGCCGTGTCTCTCCGTCCCCTGACTTATACAGGGGCCACCACTGATTACAGTACTTAACCAAAGTTCTCTTATTCACGCTTCCCCCAGGCTGCCCCCCGATTTCCTTCCAGTGACTTAGAACACATCCCAACGGACTCTTTCTTACTATTCCACCACTTTGTTGTCGCCCCATATTATCTCAATTGCCATCCCAGCCACAGACCACTCTAATTTCACTTACAGCAGACCACTCTAATCTCACTTACAGCTCTCTCTCTTATCCCAAGGCGTCCAAACCTTACAGTTAGGGCATTCAATTTCTTGTCCCCACCATACATACAATAATTCTTTACACCACATACACTTTAAAACATATAGAGGTTCACAGTCACCCCTCGGATGTTCAAGACAATAACCACATACCAACATTTGTAATACACTTAATACAGAAATGTTCTCACATTTCCATCATAAATGAGTATAGCAATTATTATTAATAACCTTATAATTATTAATCCTGTATATACAATATTACTTCAAAGTATCAAACTTTTTTTTTTTTTTTAGTGTCCCGACCAAAACAGAATCAGAGTTGTGATATTCCCTTATTATCAGAACAGGTACCAAAACAGAATCAGAGTTCCAATATTACCTTAATATCAGAATGGGTACCAAAACAGAATCAGAGTTCCAATATTACCTTAATATCAGAACAGGTACCAGAACAGAATCAGATGTATACCTGGGATGCTAGCTACCCGGTATACGCCATCTTGCATAAACATACAATGATCTTACGCCTTACGGACAGCTTTACAGATGGACCGGTCCCAGAACAGAATCTGAAACAGTACTGTTTAAAATATAATATTAATATAATATTTACAATTAATATAATATTTACAATTAATATAATATTTTAATAAAGATAGTACCTTTGCCTCGTAAGATGGAGTCCTTGTCTGCTCCTGTGGTGATCCAGATGAGATAAGGAGCCCCTCCAGGAAAATCCCCGGGGGTACCCTAGGGAGTCCCCGCTCTCAATGGGTCCTGCAGCCGAGCAGAGGAGGTCCCATCTGGGTCGCCCAATTGATTTGAAGAATCAGCCAGCAATATGCAGGAGGTTATCTTTATTCAGCAGTGCTGGATGCATGGGGGATTGCTCCACCAGAGTCATGCACACCGAGGGGACTTTTCAGTCTCCCCTTTATACAAACTACTCGTACCTTGGACATTTCCCGACTTTTAACTAAACATAGGTGCTTCATCCTTTAGATAAGTGGTACAGCATTCACTATTCACTGATCAGTCTTGTTTACCTTCTCCTCAGCAGCGTTTCTAATTCCTTGAAGGAGTCAGCATACCATCTATTACAGTAGCCCATGACAGACTGCTGCATTCCCTGCAGTGGATGCCTACAAGCCAGGTATTGCAGCATTTACTCACACCTTTCCTTCCATTTGAACCACAAACTGGAACAAATGCCAAGGAGCGCACTTCAGGTGTAGCAGCTGGAAAGCAGAAGTATCTCAACAGCTTGTTACCATCTGCTTGTTATCTTGACTTTTTTTTTTTTATTTTATCTTCGCATTGTAAAACTAACATTCATCAAAACTGCTTCAGTTCATTTTCTGTACTACATCTCATTCATTTCCCTTTGAGAGAGGATTTTGTTGTCTGCTCTCAAAAGTAAAATACTTCTTGCTTTCCATGTATGCCTAAAGATTCTCCAGATGTGCAGGGAGAGGCTGATGGGACTGGCACAGATGAGGGAAGCGTTTGAACTCTTTTGCTTCCCTGATTGTCAGTAAAGTGTCCCAGAGTTTGACGAGTCTAGACTAAACCTTTGATTTAGAGCCGAAGTTTTCAAGTACAAACCAGCGATAACACAGTGATAAGGGGAGCTAACATATAAAGGGCCTATAGAGTAGGCATTTAGAAATTCTGTTTAGCTTGGGGGTTTAACATATAGCTGTGTTTACAATGTATTGTGTAAGGAACAATTGGACAGGAAATTGCCTTAGAAAAAGCAGAAACCCCTCAAGGCCCTGGTGCTGACTAAAGAAGATGCCGACCAGAACAAACTGGTTTAGTGATGAAAAACACCAGAAGGTGAAAAGTGCACAGCAAGGAAGACCCATGGCCTTCTTCCCAATGACCCCAGCACACGACCACCAGGAATGACATGTGGAAACAAACACTGCAACTCACAAGGGGTTGTAAAGCAGCACTTTAATTACAGCGCTAGGTGCAAGGGGGATTACTCTTCCTAACTTGCACACCTTCTCAGCTACAATTTCATAATTTGTACATGATGATTACCGTATGCATAAGATTTCTGAGAAGAGGTGGGGATAGGATAATAAGTTCCAAGAAATCATATACGTGGTCTCCTCCTTGTGTTGCAGATTATCTTAAGATTTTACTGAATCTTTCTGTATTTTGTGTTTATGTAACAGTTATAAGAGCATTTTGATTTTAAGGAGTTAACCTCCATGATAGAATTATGTTAGCACTTATTAACGAATGACATATGAATTGCTGTGCTGCTTGTTATCCCAGACTGTTACTTGAAGTCCCTATGCTATATAGACCATAACACCCTTAGTCCTTATTCTCTAGACCATAACCAGAGCACCCAGATTCTATTGTGTATAGGATGAGTTATTGGACAGCTTAGCAAGGCTGATATCCAGCCGTCCAACTTGGCAACAAAACTTACTTTTAAGGTGTCCTGAAGCGAACTACCTTCTTTATAATACTAAAAATCACACCCACAGGTCAAGAAGACCCTTGCCCAGGTGAAGACCCTTCCCCTGCGCAAGCATAGTAACAGAAAAGGATGACACTGCGAATATTACAATTATATGCAAATTACTAACCAATCATTGTAACTGGGAGTGTACGACCTTGTCATTTTGTGTATAAGTGTAACGGTAAGATGTGCACAGGTGTGCTCGATTTGTGGAGATGCCACCAAGCACCCAGCGCTGCAATAAAGGAGTGCCTGCTTCTTCATACTACGTTGGTGTTTAGAGGTTTGATTCCTGATTTCGGTAACACTTGGGTCCCACCTCCTCGAGTCTGCACACTTGTCTCTGGGGGTCATGCATGAGGGTCTTTGTGATGAAGTAAGTTGTCTTCCTCCAAGTGGGCTTTTCACCTTTGTCCTAACTTCGTTCTGTCAATCACAAAGGTCGCTTTATGCTGGGTTTGCTTCTTGTTGCCTTTGTTTTCATACCCAGATGCACATCCCACTGCAAGGTCTCTCAGCTGTTCTTATCATGTAGAGGACAGAGACAGTGAGTTGTTTGACATTGATAATGTGCAGCTGTGGCCTTGCTTTGACGATGTGCAGCTGCGATCCTGCAGCAAAGAGGTAAATAACTTTGGGGGAGTATGAGAAGAAGCCCGGGTGAAACAGAGACAAAGGAGGAATGTGATCTCACCCCTAGAAGATAAGGAAACAGCGTGAACAGCAGAGAGTAGCCTGTAGTGAACAGTGGCTGGGTGCATGGACAGTAGTTTGACCAATAATAAAGCTTTTAGTGGCATGTGTACAGAGTGTGAACTTATAAAAGTTGTAAGTAACAAACAGTAAAAGTCTTTGCTTCACAATTCTTGCAAAGTCCGTGCCTTATACATCACAGTATCAGATGTAATGTAACAGAAGTTGCATAACCTCATGTCTCCCCCTCAGCAAGATGGATTACTTCCCATTGAAGTGAACTATCTACCTTCCCTATGCTATTCCCTCGGGAAACACTGTGCAGGTGAAGCAGGGAGGAACTTGAGGCAGAGACTATACTAAGGATTTATCAAAATTATAATAATCCCCGTCCCCGTCCCCATCCCTGGAATTGTATTGCATATTTATCAGGGTTAATGAATATGTAAAATTTAGTGTAATAAAAGGAACTGGCTTTGGGCTCCAGTGTGTGCACGTTTGTGGTGGAGAGATCTCCCATGCACCCAGTTGATATACTGCTTGATCAACTTGCAAAATATACTTGATCAACTGCAATACCAGTTGATATTATAAACACACCTACTTTATAACTTCACAGGTTGTAGAGAAGTGATTCCGCAAGTCAACAGCAGCTGACTAATATTGACTCAGGAAGAACTGAAGATTTTACCCTGAAAGTACGTATGTATTATATAGGAAAGACATCCAGCTTGCCTGGGTGAGGATATTTTCCAGAAATGTGTAATGCCAAAAACATCTAGAACAAAAAAAGGGAAAGCTCTTATCAAATTCTGCCTTTAGTCCTGCAGTATAAGGCTCTTTTTCAGGGATACAGCCTGCCATCGCACCAGGACTAACATTCCTATCATCTCAGCCAGAAAGGCACTTGGACTCTCAGACACATTGATTAATAGGCCCTTTATTGGAACTCACGCAGGAAGGAAAAAGAGGACAGTAAAAATAATCTTACCTCCCTTCAGATGCTGGGAACCCCAAGCCTTCAGTTGAGGTACAGCCCATGGTGCTGATGCCAAAACAGCACAGAGTAACTGCTCAGAGACCCATTTTGTCGTTAAGCAGCAAAGGTGTTTATTTTGTGCAACACTGGGGAGCTAGCCGGTTCGCACCGGACAAACTAGCTGCCGAGTTTTCAGTGAAAAGTCAAGTAATTTATACAGTTTTCATGAGAGGTTACAACATCTTTACATACATATTCATTTGATTTTGACATCTAATCATCATATTCATAATAGGTGGGGTTTGAGGTAGAGTCTTCCAGAATCATCTTTGGGGGGGATTTTTGGGTGGTCGTTCCATTCTTCGGCCTCACTCTTGGGGGTTGCTCAATCTTCTTCCTCACTTAAACCTTTCAACTTCCCGTGTTCAACTATCTCCTGACTCCTGGTCTCCTCATCTGCTTCAGGTGCCCACCTTATCTTTTCTAATTATTCAGAGTACGTTCCTTTACTTTAACACAGGGATCCTCAAACTACGGCCTGTGGGCCAGATACAGCCCCCCAGGGTCCTCAATCCGGCCCCCGGTATTTACAGAACCCCCCATCCCCCCCCCGCCGGGGGTTGAGGGGGAACCAAGCAGCCGCAGATGACTGCCTGCCACTTCATCCGCGCACCAGCCCCCTGGTTAAAAAGTTTGAGGACCTCTGCTTTAACATCATCAGTGGAAGGGAACAGGCCTTGCCTGTCTCTGTCTTATCTAGACACAAACAGAGCATCACCCAGAGCACTGTACCAAACTCATCCTGACTAATCTTTTTAAGACCTTGCTCTGTTTCAGTGCAGATCTCATCTGTGAAGAAGTTCACCAACATTTTGGTCTTTAGAGCTTTTGTAGGATCTTCTGAGACCAAACCAATTCTGGTTGTCATTCCTACTGTCAAACAAAAGGATGTCCACAGCAGAACATAGTGCTTCCTCTTGAGATAAAGACAACACGCAGATGGCATAATTGCTAATGGCCAGAGGGAGCTGCTGCAGGCTCCTTCATTAGGAGCTGGCCAAGTACTTTTTTTTTTTGGCCAGGGGACATGTACAGCACAGGATAGGCTAGAAGGCGAAGCTGCACCTCTGCTATGTCATAGTACAGCCTGTGCTGTAACAAAACCTGGGCCTTCTCAGGTTAACTTGTGTGTGGTTCATTAACTATTTGATGTATGATAATCTTCTGGTTAGCACACTGCTGATATATGACTATTACAATATACAGAGCGTCACGTCCCTGGCCTAAAGGGTAAGCAAGGTTATTGGGTAATTCACCAGTTTCCAGCAGCATGTTAACTCTCTGGGAGTTTAGATGATCTGACATAGCACTATAATAAAATCATTTAATTGTTCCACAACTTCAAGTCTCCAACAAGACGACAGATACTCTTGAAATAACATTAGGTTAAAAGTTAGTCTGGAGCTGTGTAAGAATTCCAGTGCATGGAGAAGCTAAGCAAAGAAAGAAGAAATATCCCCTCCCCAGAGTTAACACATATATTTCAGGATATAAATAATAACAAAATAGGCAGTAATAAAAAAACCCCAAACCAACCAAAAAATGCCTCTAATAGGTCAAATGAAAAATCCGTTGCAGCCAGCATTCCCTTGTGCACAAGTGCCCTGCCGTACACTGTCTTGCACTCCCTCTCCCAGCAGTCTGGGCTGCACTTTACCCTACATCTACTTATCTACACCCTCTCTGCGACCCCACCAGTGGCAGGATGCCCTTGCAGACACCTCCTAACCCTGGTCAAATGGCTATTCACACCACCAGCAGGAGGAAGCTGGAGGAGGAGTAGGGAAGAAACTCTTTTGCCTGTGGGACTGGTGTCCTTCCCCACAAAACAGCAGCCAGAGGCTGCTCGCACAGCTTCAGGAGATGAAGAGCACTGAGAAGGGTGCTCTCCTACGTTTTACATCTTTGGTCCTGGTCTAGTGGTCTTCATACATCTTCCTCCTCCCTGCCTGCATCTGTTGCTGCCTCTAGTCAAGTAGTAGCTTTTTTTTGTGTGTGTGTGTCCCTTCCCTTTTTATCCCTTTTCCTCTAAGAGAGCTTATAAGATTTTTCAGGATAATTCATATTTAGGAGAATTCAAGAGTCCAAAGTGGACTGTAGGAGAGAAGCACCTCTACAGCCACCATTGTAGAAAGGGAACTGAAGTCAGAAGACTTCCCCAGCATCCACCATCACTCTGTAGTGATGTTAGAGGGTATATGCTTGGCTTTATTATGTTACCCATGAATTTGTCTCACCCTTTTTGAACTTGCTGATACCGGTGATCTGCATCCCCAGCACCTCCTGGGAACAAGTGTGAGAGACTGTGCCAGTGAGGCCCACCATTGCCACAGCAGATGTGTTGTCTCAACACTGCTAAACTCATGCCGTCACCACAGTGAATACATTGTTAAGGCAGGAAGATAACACCACTGCCACAGAAGAGATTTAAGGCAGGAAGATAACACCACTGCCACCGCAGAGATTTATCTCTGCATTGTTAAAGGAGGAAACCAACTGACACCATGGAGCAACAGGGGAGGCTGATCCTGCAAAACTTAACCAAACCCCTGTGCATGTGCCCAGACTTGGGGTGAGGGGCATCAAGGTGCCTGGAGGCCCCTGAGGAATGTTGGACACGTGCACCATCGTTGGGTGGGGGGTGTGGTTGAGCAGAACAGCTTGTAACAACTCTATAAAAAATGGAACCAACTAACATGGGATGGAACGTTCCCCCACTGGACTTGAAAACGAATCAGACTGTCAGGACACCGCAGCTCCGGGGTGGGAGCTATCGCTCTGAACTCTTTCCTTTCCTTCCTTTCATCCTTTCTCTCTCTTTATCTCTCACTCTCTCTCCCTTTGCATTCGCAGATTTTTGTTGGGCAAATAAAGTTCCTCGGCTCCTGACTCCGTTTTGAGTCTTAATTCTGTTCCCGAGAATACAAACAGAACCATGCTCCAATCTCAGACCTGCATGCGACAAGAAGTCCTCTTTTTGCGTTTTAAAACAATTTTCTGCTGGTTTTATCAAGTAGCCCTGGTGCTGATATTACAGAATTTTGTAATAATTGTTCTGCCTTACTCTCTCTGCCTTTCTGCTTTTATAAAGCTCAGTCACATCCACATTTGAATCCTCCTCTCCCAGCTGAAGCGCTAGCTTCCCCAGCTCCATGGCAATTTGGTTTCCTTCATACCATTTGGTGTGGAACCTAATCAAAAGCTGCTGGCAACTCGCCAGTCCCCTGGCACCAAAGCTGGCTGTAGTGCTAAGTGACACACCTCTGTTTCTTCAGAAGCAATAGCTGAATTTCATCTGGTCTAGGGGGGGGCTTACTGACATCTAGCGTACCTGTTTGGTGCAATAAATCCTGCATATTTACATCAGCTTGAGATAACCCCCAAGTGCCTGCTACAAAAAACGCAGGAGGTGTGGTAAGTTCCTTAACATCTTCAGTAATAGAAATCAATGACTGCAATCGATGGCAAATCCTGAGCTATACATACATATTACACTGTGGTCTTAAAAGCAGGAAGAAACCCATACTGCATTCCCTTCTTTAATTATTTCAGCATCTCTTCTCACCAAGAACAGCTATAATGTACTAGTTTCAAAGTCACTAATTTTCAGCGTTCAGTCTCTTAGACTATTAAAAACAACCACATGCTGCTGCTCTTCCTTAGCTCAGAGATGAGATTTGCTTTGATCATTTCCCAGAACAGCACATCGAATCCAATCCATTGGCCCCAATCATTCCCTCTTACAGGCGTTTCGGATTGCATGCAGGACTTGGAGCACAGTATCCAACTGAAGATACATAGTGGATCTCCACCACTAGAATAAATGAGGATGAAATGCAGGCACCATGGCTACACCTACAGAGAGATGTCAACAGAGACTTCTAAGCACGAGGGCCTGGAGCACAAGTCCTACAAGGAGTGGCTGGGGGAGCTGGGGGTGTTCAGCCTGGAGTGGAGGAGGCTGAGGGGAGACCTTATCGCTCTCTGCAGCTGCCTGAAAGGGGGGTGTGGGCAGGTGGGGGTCGGTCTCTTCTCCCAAGTGACCGGACAAGAGGAAACAGCTGCAAGTTCTGCCAGGGGAGGTTTAGATTGGATATTAGGGAAAAATTTCTTCACAGAAAGGGTGGCGAAGCACTGGAACAGGCTGCCCAGTGAGGGGGTGGAATCACCATCCCTGGAGACATTTAAAAGATGTGTAGATGTGGTGCTTAGGGACGGGGTTTAGTGGTGGATGTCACAGTCCTTGGTTGGTGGACTCAAATGATCTTAAAGGTCTTTTCCAACCCAAACAATTCTATGATTCTGTGTTGACACGTAAAGCAAACAGAGAAAGCAAGCCAGCCAAATTCTTGAAGTACCAGAACGAGGCAGGTTAGAGCCTTTCAGATTTAAGTCAATGGTTCTACCTAAACCGTGATCACTGTACACCGGTAGCAGTTGATTCAGCTAAGCAACTCCTGTGGTAATTGGCTTATTTCTAGACAATAACTGCACCTGGAAAACTGCTGCTGTGAAAGACTACGTTTTGCCCTAACAGAGAAAAAACCACAAACTTTGGAAATAATGGGAGCCTGCTGTCAAAGTTTTGCCTGCAAAACCTGCCATTTTGCAAATTGCCATGCACACTGAATAGTCACTCAAAATAGTTATTTATTCCATATAAGTTCTAACCTTTGCATATACCAGAAAACACAAAACACTGATGTTAGCTGGTGCACTTAGAGGAAAAAAAGGAACTGAAATATATGAAGAGATTCACGTTAAAAGGCAAGGACAATCAGAGAAGAAAAGCCATTACAGTAAAAGCACTCCTTCAGGCAACCCACTGTTCCCATATCACTGTGTTTACTGCAGGATCAGGTACTTGAAGGTCCCAACAACCTGGTGACACCAGTAATCTTCAGTGACACTCATTATAAGTAATTTCAGAGACAAATCAACCAAAACATTCAGCAATCTAAGATATTCCAGTAAGTTATGCAGAGACATAACCATTTTTTAAAATGCCATAAACAAAGTCAGGCACGCACAGCCACTGCTGGTGTGTCAGGCTTTAACATGTTGAAATTGAAAGACTACAGATCATCTTTAAATAGAATTTGGAAGATTAAATAGCTCTACATATAACCTTAAGTACTTGAAAAATCCTAACATGAAGAGAACCAGAAAGGTTTTTTGCTTGTTTGTTTTTTCCTAGTACTTTGATCATAACAGACTTTGGGACTTGGAATCAGGCAAATTTCATACAGTGGCATTTTGCAGGAGCAGCACCTGAATTCAACTTAAAACTTTTGCAAGGGAAAACACCAAAATACCTTGCTAAATGAGTAGTCTTTTATATTACATTTTTATTTTGCAAGAAAATAAATTATACAACTTAAAAAATAAAATTCAAAAATTAAGCAGTACATCAAAATAGTTCAGCTGGACTGCCATACAGAAACTACCACCATTCAAAATTGTACAGCATTATTATCTTGGTAGTGGCACACATTCAAAATTGTAAATACCATACGTAGATAGATATTACAACTTGGGAACTCAAGTTTGCTCAACACTCCAGACTACATATAGTGTATATGACAGGAAAGCTTTCATGTATTGTTTATTTCACAAATATGAACTCAAAGAATTACAAAGATAGCATCCCAGTCATTTAGATGAAAATAGAAAACAGTTTGAGTTTAAGATAGCAAATCTTTCTGTAAAACTATCAAATCTTTTTGCCAATTGTATTTTTAAAATTTGCACTTTACAGAACAATGGCATCCCAACGCAAATAAATGCAACGTGAACATTCAGAACATTTATATTAAGTTTAAAAAGGTGAAAATGAGAAAGTCACATTGTCTTTTGGAAATGTAATTGCATTACAGTCTCAACAAATGAAAGAGAGATGAGTAAAAATAGAAGCTAGGGACACCAACTGTGGAAAGAGGAAAATGGAAGACTTCAGAATTTAAACTGAGATCCTCATCAAGTTGTTGGGACAGGAAAAGATTTAACAGTATTTCTTAAACCCATTAAGAGTGATTCCCCCCACCCCCCACCTCTTCTACACCAGATTTCATTCCATAGCTATTCACCGTGGCAGTGTGTGTGGCAACATATTTTTCAGATGCAGCACCTCTTTAAGCTAGGTCTTTGGACATATATATTCATAGCTAAAAATTGCAGCCTTAAAAAGTGCGTTGTTGCCATATTGCAAGTGAAGAATAGATTGTTTTCATTTAGAACTGAACTCTACCCTCCCCAAAAGAACAGTTTACCCCAGGTATCTCCCTGTGCCCCAGGTGATACTAGTTTTAAGTGCATATTGGTGAAAGTGACCTGATGAAGGATGCTAAGTGTGATTCTTCATCTTTAACAAATTTGCTGGTGTGAGCCTCAGATTTAATAAAAAACCCGACATCCATTCCCAATAGATATTTAAAGAAAAATGACCATGTCATAGGCACATTACCAATTCTATTTCTGCATCCCAGGTGTTGTGAAATATACAGGTAACATTTACGTTGTATTGTTTTGTATTTATTAGTTGAGGGAACACACAGCTCCTTAGGTTTTAGCGACCTGCTGCTTTCTGCATTCACTCCAGCTTCCTAAAACAGTTGTAGCTGAAATGCAGTCTCTTAACGTCTCTCTCAAATTGAAATCAATGGCTTTAAAATCGGCATCACCCCCTTTGCAGCTCTTAGGGCACGACAATTTCACGCCTCCTGTTCTCTGGTTAAGGGTTGAAGCTTTTTATGTCAAAAAGAGTGTGCTCAGACTGTCATGTTTTCCCCCAATTATCCCAAGTGAGCATTTATTACTCTTAAGTTACAAAGACTGGAAGTCTTGCAGCACAGAGTTTATTAGAATTTTGTTTTCTAATGTTCCAATAGTTTTACTGGTTAACTGCACAGAGCACCACTCAGTTTTGATTCTGAATTGCAATGCCACAGGGCCAACAGAAAAGATGCAATATTTTTAAACAGCATCCACTTTTAAGTATCAATAAAAGCATGTAACATCAGCTGTGGGATTTCAATCAATTTTAATTGGCCAGGTCTTGATTTCACTCCAGCTCTCGTTCACAAAACCCTCACTACCAAAATGTCTTACTCAAGCAGATGTCCAAGTACATGCCATTCCCAGGCAGTCACATCGGCATTTACATTAGTAGAGCATGCAACCTGTTTAAGGGTGCTAACAGCCATTCTTGTAGAGTTTGCTTTTAAATCACTCTTACTGTATACTTTACTGCAACCATGTGAAAACATAACTCCTCTTACTTACTGGAAGGTTTTCCTTTTTGACTAAAGTTAATTGTATCCTCTTCCCCCTTTCAATCAAAGAAGATGAGACCTTTAGATGTTGTACTTGAACTGGTTAATTAAAAAAAAAAAAAATTGCACACTTGCAATTTATAGAATAATACTCATACAGGACTGAGTAAAGGATAACTTACCTTTTGTCCCAACACAGGCACTCTGCTCCAGTGATTTCATGTTATCAGTCCAGTACATGCTGGGACATTTCAGAGCAGCAGAGAGGCAGGCAGTGCCAAATGACTACTTCAGATGATTGACAACAGAAGAGGTAATATTAAAAAGTTTAAACTCCTGATGTGTATTTGGCACTCTCTCTGCATACACTAAACCAGGTATTTTTCCTTAGTTTTTTACCACTTTCCTTAGAATTGTATTTCCTGCCCTGCCAGTTTCAAAACAAAAAGCAGAGGGTTTGTTTTTCATATAAAGATGTTGACTTCTAAGCAACAAATCAGTTCGATCAGATTAACCTTGTATGTATATATAAAGTTACCAATGAGGAATTAGTACAGGGATCTTCAAGTGTTATTTCCTTTCTGGGGGAGTTGTGCATCAATTACTCTTTAATGCATTCAGATATATGTAGTCAAATAGATGGAATACAAATATTAAATGTACAAGGAAATACACTTAATATTTCTGTTCAGTATAACACACCCACCCATGAAAACTACTTTTAGAGTGACATATCATTCAAGAAAGCTTTACCTTCTCAAAAAGGATTGCAGCAAACCATTTGTCCAAATAAGGTGACAAATAATGTATATCTACTTGTTTACAGCAAACAATTTAAAAACGATCTCCTGCTTAAGGAAAAATATCACCCATGACTTGGACTTACTTCTATGTCACTTGTGTCAATTATTAAAATCCAGTTACTAGATTGAAGCACTGCTCTAACCAACAGGTTTTAACTGTAACAAATACGTATCAGTTGTGATGCATGTGTTTGTGATGTTATTACATAAAAAGGATCAAAGGTGGACAGTACATTACTCTGTTGATCCAAAACACAAAAGTGAAAGTGCTACTTCTAGTCCTAATTGCATTTTTAAAAAAGAAAAGAAAACAAAAACAAAAAAAAAAACCCAAACCCAAAACAAAACTAATAGCAGTTCCTCAGTGCATGAATATTTGAGTATTTTTTTCCTTGTGCAAGTACTGGTCATCTAAAAACCCAAACCTGTATTCTTCCTGGTGGGTGTAAATCAAATCTACTTTAAAAAGTTCACAACGGGCTCTTCGTGAATGCAAGTTTCCCACAAAACAGCATGCTGTTAAAAGTGTGCAACATGAAGGGAATGCCATCATGCTAGCTGAATGAGATTGGCAAAATATAGTCCTTTGTAAGGTAAGGCAGGGATTTTAATACGTAACGAAAGTCAAAACAAGTCCTTCTGCAGCACAAACTGTTGCAGCTGTCTGTCCAAAGCACCCTTCCATTTATGTTCTCAGCATCCTGCAGAGTCCTCAAATTATGCCATATATATGAAGGTGTTGATATCAGACTCATCTCTTCTGATATATTTGTGCTCTATAAGCCATTCAATTTGCTCTTTTATCATTTTCTTTTGTGGCAAGAACATGTTTTTCAATATTTCTACCAGTTCAGTCTGAAGTTGGGCATTAGTAATTTTCTTCCGCATTTTCATTATTTGGATGATAGCCTCCTGGTAGGGGACAAGAGCAAAAAAAAAAAATATTAATTTTTTTGAAACGCCTGGGTGAAGTGAAAAAGTGAACACAGCATTAATACGGAGCTCCTGGTAAAGTAAGACAGCAAGGAAAGCTGTATTTTTCCTTAAAAATCTGATATATGTAGCATTTTTTAGCTTAGGTAGATACTGAACTGCGTTTACAAGGAAGTTTATAAAGGAAAAGAATGAAGCACTAGCAAGATACAAGTGATATGATACAAGTCCAGTCAAAGAAGAATCTGCAGTACCTAGAGTGTGAATTACTCAATAAAACCTCATGTTCGTTCATTCACTTTCCGAGCAGAAGTCGCCATTCCAGTGTGACTTGTGAGACACCTTGTGAATACTTCATGAAATGCAAGCTTACCACCACACTGGAACTCACAAGGAGTTCATTTCATAAGTACCAGGGCATTAATCCTCCTGCTGGAAGTATGGCCAAGATGTTAAGTTAGGTGGTACAATTCACAATGTACATGGCCTGGAATCTAAACTGATGGACAGAACAGATGGGATTTTCCATTGTAGGTAATGATCTCTGATGCCTGAAAAAAATCAGTTCTTTTAGATTTTTTTCTAAAGATTTTAGAATCTGCTCAAAAGATTTGACATGAGTACCTGACTGAAGGACAAACGATCACAAAGCAGGAAGCTGCAGTCAGTACATCTAAGGTGTACTTCCAAAATTTCCCTCTAAGAGAAGGCCTCTCAAAAAGTCATACCGCCATTACTAAGGCGTGATCCCATCTCTGAGATTACTCTTACTCTCTTCACATGGAGCAGTCAAAGAGATCTCAAGATCAACAATACTGTTTGTTCACATTGGTGACTCAAGTCAACTTTACCATCTGCTGCTGTCACCCACCACTACACAGATCTCCACTGCTTGCTTAACACCTGCTTTGTCCGCTTTAAAAACGATGACCTGGGACATCAGAACAAGAGGCTGATAACTACAAGCGCACAAAGACACATGCAAAATCCGGTATTCACAAAGGATCAAAGCCAAAAAGCAAAAGTAAGTTTCCAATGGGATTCAAAAGCATTAATTTCATACATCAACATCCATGTGTGGACAGCACGCAGTGATGATAATACAAGAGAAGAAATAGGGTAATTTTACATTCCTCTGGTGGGTTACTTGCCTGGGTTCGTAATATTCTTAGCTGGACTATTCCTTCATTTTCCTCTTCCCGCATTCTCTCCGTGGTAAGTTGCAATCGACCAATCAAATTTATCTTGCCCCTTTTCTGAACTTTAGCGTTTTTTCTGAAAAAGTTGTATTGTATGAAAATAAGCAAAAAAAAATACATTTTCAGTTAATGAATTCCTGTTAAGCAAACGACAGCAGCAAGGAGTACCATCACATATCAGATATTTACAGGCTATTAGCATCGCGGCAGTGAGATAGCTGGCTGACAAATCAAAACTCAATGCCAGTGTCTCCACACAATAACCTGAATACACTGGCACTACAAAAAAAAAATACCCATCAGCTGAAACTGACAGTGTCCAAAGTTGAAAAGTTACGAGTACTATTTTGAAGAATAACATTCCAGAGGAATATACTTCAGTTTAATTATATAAAACTACGGTTCTTTGGAGGAAGTTTTTAAAACAAAGTTCAGGAAATTGGATTAATTTATATTCCATCAAAAGAACTGTCTGTCTAGCAGAAAAAAAGGGCAAAACCCAGCTGTTGCAACAAAGAAAGCTGACAGCATTCTTCAGTGGTCACCCACAAACTTTCTGTAGAGCCTGTCTCTTCTATCATGCCCTCTCATCGTTTTCCAAAGCTCATGATCCTGATGAAAGGAACAAACATCATGGCCCTGGGCAAGAAACTAAGCCCCAGGAAAGCAGATTTGTCACCTCGCTCTCTCCACAGATGCAGGTGTCCAGCTGCTACTGAGAACGAGGCCCAGAATCTGAGATTACCAGCAAGGAGACAGTTCTAATCAGTCATTGATAGTAGAGAAGCAAAACCCAAAGTAAAAATGCTGAATGTAGTATATACCATTTAGATATTCTCTCTTTACACTATCTTATGCTCTGAAGGATTTCAAAGCACAAGTAAAAGAGCACTGCAGTTCTCACTGAAATAAAAGACATTTCTCTCTGGTGAAAGCCACATCAAAAACCCTGGGGTTTGACAACATGACATATTATTAAGCAGTTTCACTTCCTTTCTGAACTTATCACTCTGCTTTTGAAACTCTGTGTGTAATCAATAAATCACTAGTGTTCTGCTTACATTCTGTTCTTCCTATATGAAATTTCACAGGCTCATTAGTAACCGGAAGATAGCAAAGCCTCCAGTTTTGCACCTCGTCCCTAGGTTTTTAAGAAACTTAATTTCACAGAAATCAGAATCATAGAAACATGTCTGAAGGGGCTGCTGGAGGTCATCTAGTCCAATCACCTACTTGAAGCATGACTATCACCAAAACTGAGGATATGTCAGCAAAGCATGTGTCAAGCTGAATCTTGAAAACTTTCAAGGACGAAGGTTAACTTAAAGTGAATTCCTTTAGTTATAAAATAGTACATTGTTATTTTACTTTTCAAACATCATCTTACATTAAACTGAACTCCTGGTTCACCGAGAAGAGGGTTCCTTCTGTAAAGTCTTTGGGTGAATTGACTTGAGGTTCATACAATAAAACCTGACGTTTCAGCTTTGGAAATGCTACAAGAGACTACAGAGAAAAGGGGAGGGGGGAAGAATGAAAATAAAACACCAGACTTTCTAAATTGAAACAATTACTTTTAAGAATATAGTTTACTGTTGTGCAGACTGTAGTGAGGAAACTGTGTAGCCTTGTTTGGAAGGCAACACAAAGACACTAGTAGAACAAGAGAGGGGACACACTTTACCAAATCTCCTGAGATGCGTTAGCGTAAGTAAAATTATACAAAGTAGTAAAATGCATGAACTGACAACTACGGAAGTGGTGTTAAGACTGATGTACATGACCTCTCTCTTTATTCTTGAGCTAAATAATTGGAAGTCTGATAGAGCAAACACTGAAGTTATTTAAGCAACATGTATTTATCAGGTGCCACTGATTTCCTAGAACTAGACCGGTCCCGCTCCATAAACCACAATCCTAACTGTGTGCTTTAGGCAGCACATGGTCAAAAAGATCTGCTGGTTCCAAAAGCTTAAGTTAGATAATATTGGGTGGAGAGAATGTGTTAATGTAAAGGCCATGTGTGCTCTGCAGTAGTGCAAGGAGCCAGGATTACAACTGATTAATTAGCAAGAAAGGCGTTCACATTTCAGTTTCAAAGTGTTACCTGACAGTGCTTTAAAAATACTAATCCAGTATTTCAGAGTACCAAAATCAAGAAGAAATCTGTTTCAAGAGAAAGGGAAATACCCATAAAGTCCTCCTAAGTTCTGCATCAGGGAGTTCAGTTGCCAGTTTAAGATTTTCAAAGCTGATCTTCTCTCTGGGTCTTTGGTTCCATGCAAACAGCACAGCTAGCTGAAATGTTGTTACCTCCAAGTCATACTGGCCAACCTCATTCTTAAATGTTATCTGTGAATAGAATGACAGTTTTACTTACAAGCCTTTCTGGATCACAAGCTTTCTTACTATTATAAATACATAGAAAGTACAGTCCTCTGAGACTGATACACCAAAAACTACACACTTACAATTCCATTGGACATGAGGTGGTGCCAGTGCAGTTTTCTACCACTGTGATTCTTTTTATAAAATTCTTCAACTTCTGGGATGAGATCTTCTAATTCCGTGGGCAGAGAGACAAACACTTTTTCAGAACTTCGGGACCAGGCGCCAGCATTTAAAATTTTAATATTCACAGAGTCAGCTGTAAGACAATATTGGATTATATGAATCTAAAGGCCTAACACAGATAAAACAAAATGCATTTTTTTTCTACTCTAAATATAACTATGGAAGACTTTATTTTCAGAAAGTCGCAGGGTTCTACCTGTCTACTTAAACATCTATGCACCACTGTTTCTGCCAGTAACACTGATTGGAATCTCTGTTTTTCTGGTTTGCCTCTGCAGAGCTCCTTAAGCCCTGATGCAGCTTTATAGCTGATGCCTGTAAGCACTACTCAAGGGTTTTGAGCAGTGGCAGGTCCAAAACAGAATGTACCTCAGCCCCTCTCATCAGCGAAATTTAATCTCTGAAATGTGATTTAAGCTCTTCATAGCCTGCATCCACCTCTCCTGCTGGCAGATAAAGGAGGAGCACAGCATGAAGCATTCATGAAGAATGATGAGGCTATAAAAGAAGGGGGTAGTTCAGGCGTTCACCTGGTTGATACTGATTCAAACTCCTGCTTGGAATTTATCTACAAGAGCAGGGAGTCTATCTACAAGATTGCTCATAGTGAAAACCCACTTATAGAAAATAACTTACAGAATGACATAGCTCCAGTGTCAACTGTAGGAGAAAGCAGAGCCTATACACACTTCCAACCCAGGGGTAGCAGTGCCCTGAGGACTATGTTCAACCTTCAGTTGATATAATTTTTAAGTCAAGATTCAACAGAATAATTTTTCACTAAGAGAAAGGAAAAATAGCAAATCATGTGAAAACAATACCTGGTAAAGCAAGTTTATTATTTTTGTGCATTTCTTTGAAGGCCTGGTTCAAGTCTTCAGACACTTTGATATCCTGGAACATTCTGGCCAGCTTGTTTACATAGTCTGCTGGCATTCCTACTTCCTGTATAAACAAACAGAACGCTGAACTATGACATAGACAATTATGAACAAAAAGCATTATTTTAAAAAGAATAGACTAATAAAATTGAAGAGCATTAAAGTATGCAGGGATCATCACTTTACAGTAACAGTTAATCTGCAATGCAATATAAAGTTTTTTTGCTATTCCTATGATGATTCTTTTAAAGAAACCGAAGTGCTGAAGAACATATGCATGCATTAAGGAATCAATGAATTCTGAGACCTAAAGGAATGTTTAAGGCACACAAATAATATTCTAATCTACGTAACATTTCACAATTAGAACACACCTCAAATCATTTACATACCTAAACAGCAAGTACACTGCATTTTGCTCATTTGCATATGGAATATATGAAGCCTTCAGATAATAAGTGAAATATTTTAAAATCTCTCACTACCACTATTAGGATCAACATTTCTCTTAGAAAAGGGCTAAACTGTTTTACGTTCACAAAGTATTGCAATTAAATGGAAGCATAAGATGTCCTGAGGGGTCTGCCATTTCAGATAGAACTTGCCTAAGCAAGAAAGATATCCAAGGTCAAGAGTGAGAATGAATACCACAAGCAAGAGGCACAACCAAAGAAAGAAAGATGTCAGGCTACTTACTCTGAGCCATTCCACCATATTCTCCTCGATTTCACTATCAGCTGATATATCTAGTATCAGGCGTCTTGTTAAGTGAGCTTTGTGATATCGCATGAAAACATCTTTATTCTGTACATACTTAAGTACTAAAAGCTGTCAAAAAAGTAGATTTTAATATATTTGCATTGTAAATTAAACAAGTCTTTGAATGCTGATCTAATACCACTGTAGACTGTGAAGTAGAAACAGGCTACTTGACATCGCCTGAAGAGCAACTGTGTTAATACTACCACAAGCATAAGCTATGAACCCTTCATAATATCACATATCACACCTCCAATTTCTTCATTTGTCAACCATCAAGAACCTTCTCTTAAATCAGAAAAGACACTGACACTGGTACGTGAAAGTCTCCTGTAATATCTTCTAGTCTAACGTTCGTTACTGTAATACACTACAGTCTGATATGGGCATTAATTTAGCATACTAATTTTGTGAACAGACACAAAGACATGAAACACTGCATGATTTACAAGATTTAAACACACGCGGTTAATGACATAATAAACCCTCTTCCCTATTATTACGCCTTGCATAACCGTTTTTGATGATCAAGGCTTGACCCACGTAAGGAAATAAAACAAATTCATTCTTCAGGATAATTGAGAAGTAGAAAACAAAAACATACCACTTCTTTAAGCTTTGCTTCAATTTCTTCAGAGGTTAGTTTTTTGCTTAGTGGTGTTTTTCTTAGCAACATGTCACAGTAATTAGCAAGAAGCTCAGGGCATTTGGATTCAGGCTGTGTTTTCAATCCAACACTATAATAAAAGAAGAACAATGTATCTTCAAACTGTATAGATTCCTGCAATTCTGGAGTAGTCACAGTGTTAACAAGACAGACCACTCTTCCCTGATCACCTTGGCAACAATCCTGGTACTTGTTAAACTAATGAAAAATTAGGGATGACTCCCTTTTCTTTTTGAAAGAACAAATACTACCAAACATTTTCAGACAGCTTCTACAGTTTGATCATTCCAACTGCTTTTAATTTTAGAACTCTAACAATGAAGGATTTCCTCAAAACTAGTTTGAAACAACTAAATATTGCATGGCAGTAAGTATTCCAGTAAAGAATTAACAAACGCTGCAGTGAAATTTTTTCACTTATCTTGCCCGTATGCTCTAATGAAAGCCTCAAGAACACTTCCTGCACCACATTTTACAGACCGCAAAACTCAACACACCTATTGCAAAGTAACAGGATAAAATTATAACAGGCTTAAAGAATGGACTAACAGCTTGCAGATTAAAGTTGAACAAGAAGATGCTATAGTAGATAAGACTGTGGTTCTTAAAAATGCATGCAAGCACAAGGCCATGTGTCCTGGTTTCAGCTGGGATAGAGTTGATTTTCTTTTTAGTAGCTGGTGCAGTGCTGCGTGTTGGATTTGGTGTGAGAACAATGTTGATAGCACACTGATGTTTTTAGTTATTGCTGGGTGATGTTTATACTAAATCAAAGACTTTTTGTTTTCTTGGGCCCTGCTAGTGAGAGGGCTGGAGGGGCACGGGACATTGGGAGGGGACACAGCCAGGACAGGTGACCCAAGCTGGCCAAAGAGGTATTCCATACCATATGACATCATGCTGAGTGTATAAACTGGGGGAAGAAGAAGGAAGGGGGGGACATGTGGCATTATGGCGTTTGTCTTCCCGAGTAACCGTCACCCATGACGGAGCCCTGCTCTCCTGGGGATGGCTGAGCACCTGCCCGCCCAGGGAAGTGGGGAATGAATTCCTTGCTTTGCTTTGCTTGCGTGCGCGGCTTTTGCTTTACCTATTAAATTGTTCTTATCTCAACCCTCGAGTTTTACATCCCTTTCCGATTCTCCTCTGGGTGAGGGGGAGTGAGCAGGTGTCTGCGTGGTGCTTGGCTGCCGGCCAGGTTTAAACCATGACACCATGTTCTGAACCTGTGTCTAGACTGGTGAATAAACTAATGCCAAGGACCAATCCTTATTTCTACAGTCAGATGACACCAACATGATTGCCAGCCTCAAGGGCCCAAAACAAAGGCAGCAAGTAAGACAGCAGGTAAGAGGCTGTGGGGATGCTCAGGAATACAATGTTCTTGCTCATTCTCTCACCCTCTCATCAACTAGTGTAGACAGTGCTAAAACGCTTCACACAACTTGCCTTTTTTAATTCATTAAGCAGTTTGCAGGCTAATGTTTTCTGCCCTCCTGAAGACCATTTGGAATAAAACCAGATCACTAGTTTTTCGGTTATTACAAGACAGAACCCTTATTTAATCAATGTGTTCCCAGGTATTTCCAAACAGGAATCTTCAAGATTCTGACAGCAATGAAAGATTACCAAATTCCATATTCTCTAGGCACAAGTTAAGCAGGATGAAGTTCCATTTTACTTAAATCAGGCTGTGTATGTAGACAACTTCAAAAAACTTGGGAAGACGAATGCTGAACAGAAGGCCATCGCCATCACGGTGGTTTCTAAGAAATCACTAGGCAGGCTTAGCTTTAGGAGTGAAACACAGTTTGAATGAGGTATTGATTGGATGCTCCCAGGGGAAATGAAAACATTAGCAGAGACCTAAAAAACCCCTCTACCTCATGTGCATCTATATGAAGTTACAAAGCAGAGATCCATTATTTTGTGAAAGTTCCTCCAATAACATAAAACCAGCAAAACTAAGCCCTGTCCATCAGTCCAAAATCAAACACAGAGTAAGAACCAGAATGCTGAACAGATTATTTATAGCCATCCACCCCTAACTAGAAGTAATTGTAAAAGGAGGTTGGCAGCCCAGCTACATAAGCATTGTTTCCATAGTAAATCAGACTACAAACTATATATAAGTAATTCCAACCACCTAAACACATACAGATTCCTACTCAAGTGGCACATCACATGTTACATGTTATGTCAATTAACTGACCACCACGTTCTCTTGGCTGAGTTAGCAGAGTGGCCGCTCTAAGGATGTTTTTTCTTCTTGAGTCACACACGTCTGCTTAATCTACTGGAAGTTTTTTAAACTAACCTGGTTAATCCTGCACTGAAACAAAAATGTAACACCCAGACAGGTCGCACTCACAGCTGGCACAACAGGAGGTGGTCAACAGCTTGTGGATGGTTCTACCTTAATCAGCCACAGTTATTCTCATAAAGATTACTGCCTCACTTTTCCCCAGGACTTTTACTGACGTTGTGGCAGTTACACAGAACAGATTTTTGGAATTAATAACCCAGGAAGGTATTATTAAATTCAGTTAACAAATTGACTCATTACTGTACTATAAAAGAATAATCTTCATTTACTACAAAAAAAATTGAGTTTAAACAGGCTGCTATTCACTGATCCGCTGCCACGTGAAGAGTGCCTTACCAGAGGCTGACAAGCAGTCTGCGGTTCCATAATGCAAACACAATGCGCTTTTAAACACAGTGTTGCTTTTTGAAGAGATATTTTACAGGAGAAGCTCTATCTTTAACAATTTAAATACCCTGATTCACATGAAGTTTATATGGCTTACCCCTTTTGCTTCAATGGCAATTCAAGTTTAAATATTGTAGCATCATTCACAACTGCTTTGTATGCCTGAAAAATAATTACAGATTATTAGTGCTTCACTCAATTTCTCTCTAACATATGAATCACAAAGGTCTTATCTCTTTTTAGATTCCTTTAACATGAAATTGATCCAATTTTTTTTATTAGCCCAAAGATTGCAGATTTTGTTTTCAATACGAGAGTTCAAATCCTATGATTCAATTTCCCATGAACTGATGTTTTGCATCTTCTCTTTTCCATTAATGTACTGCTTTCCTTTATGCAACTTGAAGCATGACTACAACACAAATAAAAAGCTAATCAGTTGGTAGTAAACTTTCATCAATATTTAAGTCTGTATATTTACCAGAGTAAGAGCAGCTCCTTGATTTAACAGTGAATGGGCACAAGGATATCGGAGACATTGTAATATGAATGACAACAACTCTTAAACTGAGAACAAATGATCAGCAGAAACACGTACCTTATCTCTTGCAGTAAGAAATCTTGGATCATCCTGAAAAGCTTCTTTAACCAACTTACTAAATCGATTAAATAGTGTGAGCAATTGCTCTACATATTTCTCAGAATCCTAAAGTTAGAGAGGCAAAAATAAAAAAAAACACAGCTCCATAGAATTCAGTATAAGTTCACATGTAATTCTCTAATCTGTAATAATGTGGTATTCTCAAGCCTGCATAGTATGAATGAGCATTTTATCTTCATTCTCTGTACTGAAGAGCTCTACAGCATGTAAGCCTCAACACAGACTTTCAGGATAGCATTTCCAATACACTAACATATTTTCATATTCAAATATTGTATAATAACTCTGAAAAGTAAATAAAGTTTTCAAGGACCAATAAAAGGCACATCCTAATTGCTGCAAATAATCAAGCCTCCTAGACTCAGAGAAAAAGATAATAAAAAGCTGGAAAAGAACAGCGGGAAAACAACTTTTAATTTCTACACTGAACAATCACTCTTAGACTGAAAGCAAATTTCAAATTTAATCAGGAAGTTAGAATTCTGAAAAAAAACCCTTGATTAAGCTGTTTTAATTAAGATGCTAACACAATCCTGCTATATAAGTATCATGCACATTTAATTTATAATCTTACTTTTACTGCACACTGGATTCACATTTTAAAGCTACAACTGAAAATGTAAGGAATAAAAACTTATTCTAAAGACATCTAAAACTTCCAGTGGATCAAAATTTGATGTTTAAACATAAAATATTCAAAAATTATTTTCATTCACATGTATGTCCCACAAGTAGAGATATTTAACTTCTGCAAAGTTGGGTTTTAATTCTTATTTTTAAAAAACCAAACAACACTTACAGTAGTAATAGTTTCAGCAGCTGCTACCATATCTGCAAGTCCAGCACTAACAATATGTTCTTCCAAGTCTTTTAGCATAGGCTCTATGCCATTTGGAACTTTATCCATCAGTGAAAACATTAAATGCAACTCTGAAAGATACAAATACTGATAAAGCCACCAAAGACCTGTATGAAAAACAAATATACTGCATTTCTGCTAGGGATGTCAAGTGGAACACTGAATATGTAAAGAACAGGTAATCCAATTCATCCCTTAAAAGGAAAAATGTTTTGAATACTGTTCTAATTCTGGTCCCACAAGGAGATTCTTCTGAAGGCACAAAGAAATATTTATTACAGTATAATATTTGTGTATGCATACAACATCACAAGCTTGAATGGCAATTTGGATTAAGTCCAGGTTCTCAGTATAACTGCTGCCTTAAAATCCCTGGCAAAAATGGGTCTATGGGTCTCTCTCTCAGTTGGAAGCCTACAGGAGTTTATGCAGGAAATAGTATGGATTCAGAATTTTTTTTGTTTATGTTAAAGCTAAACAGAGCTGTCTTTGTGTATCTTCCAATACCATCTATAATGTTTTGTTTTAACTAAAAGCATGCCAAATTCTAAAGTAACCAAAACTAAGGTAAACAGCATTTTTTTCCTTTGTGTTTTCTCAAAGAGTTTATTTAATTTTTCTGAAAGTAACCAGTTCAAAAACTTTAAAAACTGATAGTTTGTCTACATTTTGTGAAGGTATTTCAACACTGCTAAAAAAAAAGGGTACTGAAACATTGACAAAGCTGTCCACAAAGGAACACTTGGATTAAGCCCACTAGATTGTTTTAGAGACCACACAGATTTGAACTAAACACAGTAAAGAACTCTGCTTAATGACATAGAACAAACCGATCATGGACTCGGATTCTTTTTTTGATAGGAAAAAAACCTGACAGATTCGCTTAGTTCCTCAGTGCTATATTTACTGTGAAAGAGGACAAAAGCCAGAGGATCTGTCTTTGTTCCCTCCTCTGCAATATTTCTGTCGGCAACATCAAGATCTTGTCACCAGTGAGGATGAAATATTTGTTATCAACTTCTGTATCCCAACAACTTTTGCAGAACCAAATAGAAAAGCAATCCACAGAGAAGAAAAAATCCCTTTAGAACATAACAATGCAAATCGAAGAATGGAAACTACAACCAACCTTCAATAAGAACTTGCAACGCTAATAGAGACAATGGCCTAAACAATGGGATTTCAGGAACAAGGGGGGGAAAAAAAAAAAAAAAAAAAAAAAAAAAAAAAGAGTCAGACTATTGTCACTGCAATTTAGATTTACTGTAAGTGATGGCAGCACTGTTTTACCCAAATCCAAAAAACTCACTCACCTTTTACTGGATCTTTTAAACTGTTCTTTACAAAAGGGTGAGCGGGAGAAAGAGGTGGCAGAAAAAAGGAAACAAAAAGATACATCCACAGGTTCTACATCTGTTTCTATAAACTAGTGATGGCATGAATAATTCCAAGAAAAAAATGCAGTGGTTTCTCCTAATAAGCAATGGCAAAAGAAGACTCCATGCGCATCCCTAAAACTGCAGGAACCCCCAAAACCCAGATTCCTCAGACAGATTTCAAAGTAACAAAACCAAAGGAAGTTTTCACTGGAATTTCTCTCAGAATACATTATGACACTGAAATGTAAAGAAATTCACATTGTAGTTGCTGGGGCACTTAAACATGTTCTGTTTTGATTTTGTATTCATAAAAGCCAAGTGTATTTTCTATGTGTTATGAAGTACTTAAAAGAATAAAATTTAGGCCTCCCATCCCCGATACTATAAGCAAACAAAAACACACTAAGCCAATTCTGAAGAGCATTTGCAAGTTATGACAACTTTGATAGCTTTTAGTTAGAAAACATTGTGCCTGCCTTCCTTTGCACGGCATGTAAACATTAAGTACTTAATGTAGCAGAGTATTTTACAGTAGTGCGCAGCTCACAGCCAAAAAACCCAGTCCTTTTTTGTCAGTTGCTGTTTAATAAAGAAAATATAATGGAATTCTTTGGGGCAAATAGTATCAGAAAGACACATGCATAAGCAGAGGATACTATCAGATGCATATATTACTATGTATAGCTCCAGTCTTTAAATAAGATTTTTATCATCTGCACCTGCACCCTTTGTTAAAACATTTTAAACAGCATAGGTAAGTCTAGCTAAAAAAAAAAAAAAAAAAAAAAAGGAAAAAAAGAAGATTTGAAAGAGACACCTGAGTTCTTATATACTAAATGAAGTATTCTGCAATCAAGCAGTATCACAGGGCAGATGTAGCCACAAGGAAAGAGAGGACTGTGTGAATACTTCAAGTTTCTAAAGAAAGATGCTTTGAATTATATAGATGAACCCTTCTGAAGTTCTGCATTTAAATAAGCCTCCTGTATTCTCCCAAAGGCAGTAACATATACTCGTAAGAAGTTTGGTGGCTTTCTAGATTTAGCTCTGGACTACTGCCAGAAATCATGCTGCTAGATGAACAGATCAATATGACATAGTTTTGAGGTCAAATATTTTCTGAAATGCTAGCTTTACAAGTGAGTATTTTCTACGCTGTTCTAAGTCACAAAACAGTTTTCACATTTGCATAGTGAAAACTTTCTAGACATTAGTAAATATTCGCTAGCTGCAGGATACCAGGACTTTAAAAAAGAATAATTACCCTGTGGGGTTTTTTTATTATTATTTTTTTTAATTGCACCACTTGAACAACATTTTAATGACTTCTCTAGTTTGGTTTATCATACAGGACCAACACAAGACTTCTGAATCACACTAACCTCTCAATTTCTGGCAGCAGAGTTAAAAAAAACTTTTGAAAACTTTAAAAAGGCGTGCAGAACTAACTTTCAATACTCACAGTGACATACTGGCTATAAAACCAGATGAAAAACTTGCAGAGATTCTGTTCATTGACCTATTGGTCTTGCACCAATAACCAGAGTAAGAAAAATTTCTCCCTGCTTTTCAGAAAAACAGCTTTGTAAAAAGATGCTTCATTTTTTTTCCAGGGGAAAGGGGGTAGTAGGGGTGGAATGAAGCGGGAGTGTTTGTATCTGAACTATTGAAATAATAACAGTTACCAGAGTTGGTCAATGTGAGGAAAATAAGTTGTAGAAAAAATAAAGAAAACAGAACACAAAATATTATTTTCTTTCAAGTAAGATGAGAGCTCTCCAGTCATTCAAATTAGGGTATCATAAATACAGATTTCAGAAGCAGCATAAAAAAATACTAACCAATGGTGGTCACTTTTTGTGGGATAAAATTGCCCACATGCAGTAATATATTTTTCTTTGAAACACTGCCACCATCTATTAAAAACAGTAATTTGATATATCTACAAACACATCTATTTTTATGCAGTTGATGCTGAGTTCATCCTGCACTGCTCTTGAAGCTTCACTTACTTTCTGTTTCATTTCGTTTGATCATGCCTTGGCATTCAGCTAAAATAGTCTCTTTAAAAGATGTCACCAGGGCATTGACGCAGCACTCCATTAGCTGAAATATATCAAACACAGAATTAGCTCATTTAGCCATCTGAACACCAAAGTCTGGTTTGTCTCAAGTTTGCCATGACACACAAACTTGTCTGTTCTCAACAACTATGCTCTATAAATTAATTAATTAATTCACTGATTCATAAAAGTATGTATAATTTGAATAAAATCTATACAGGAAATGGTATTTCTTCAAAACATGTAGGTTAGTAAATGTGGTGAACTCTCTTCCCAACCAGTAATAAGCTTAATATTTCTGTCGCCTCTTTTCTCCCAAGGGAGCCACCACTTTTGGAACACCAACTACCCTACTTAGTTTCCAAGTATACATCCAAGGGCTAAGAATAGTTCTCATTCCAGCATACCCTATTTGGACCAGGCTGGTTGGCTTGAACAAGGCACTGTGGCTAGATCTAGAACAGAAACTGCTTGTACATGTCAGGACCATCTCTCTTTTGTCAGCCTCTTTCTACAGGTTACAATTTATAGCTGTGCAAAATGAATTATTTACACTTAACAGAAAAAGAGGTAAAATACATTGTGATCCACTGCAAAAGATTCCGATTGAAAAGGTGTTTATTTAAAATAACCTGTTTCCTGAACTAATTTCAGCACAGACAATTATGAACTACTCACTGTGGTTAAATCTTCCTCCAGAATCTTAACTGTGTAAAATATTGCTCAAGGAGGGGGAAGGGGGAAGGAAAAAAAAAGTAAAAACATCCTTTCTATTAAATGCTCATATTTCAGTCCAAGAGGAAATCTGGAATAGTTTTAATGAAATTTCTGTTGCTTCTTTTGATTGCAACGCACAATAACTCTTTCAGGTATTCTAAATGAACACTGAGAAACTCTTTACCCCTTAGATTGGCCAGCTTATTCTCAAACATCATTATCACCCACTGTGAAGCATAGAAAAGAAAAATTATACCTCACTCAAAGTGAAAGAATAAAAATCAACCTGAATAAAAACCTACCCTTCAATCTGAACTTTTGATCTACATTTACTATCAAAAACACCTGTAGAAAGCGTAAATTGCCAGACTGGGAAGTAATACAGATTTTTGCAAGAAAAAAATATAATGAATGGTAATAAAAACATAAAATGAACAGTTTTGTATCAATCTACTGCTACCAAATAATATTGCAATACACATAAAAATAAGAACTGCAATATAATAATGCTATATAAAATACATCCAATTTTCTACACATTATACTTACTGCTTCTACAGAGTTACATTCACGCCTTGTTTCTAAATATCGTAGTGCTCTTTTCTCTTCTTCTTTTAGTTTAGCATCTGCCTGTGCAAAAGTAGAACAGCAATCATTTTAAGTACTAACACTTTCAGAACAAAGTTACAACAGAATTTTTACTTACATATTTCATATAATTCTGTACACCGTTTTGTTGTAAATAAGAAGGAGCTTGTGTTCTATAAAATCTCTCTGTTGAATCCAAATATGCCTTTTCAAAGTTATCCCGATATATCTGAAGTTTATCTTCAGGATTAGAACAAAGGTTAACTGCAAAGAGAAAGTCCAAAGTTACCCTCAAGTCTTGGAAACTCATGTGACTCATAATAAGCAAATCTCTCTCATTAAAGTCAGTCTTGTATTAAAAGGTTACATTAAACAATTTGAAGTATCCTATAAATGCACTCTGATCCCTAAAAGGAACCAAAATTGTCTAGTTTCTGCTCCAAAACCATATAGGTTAACTATAGGGAACTGGAAAGAACTGCATACTTCTCTCCAGCATTTTAGACACTCAAACACAGTAATCAGAAATACACACACAACTGCAAAATTGGAAAGAAGTTTAATTGAACAGCCTGCAAAGCTCTGAAGAAGCAGCACACAATGGTGAAGCTTCACCACAGAAGTTTCAGATACACAGATCTGTTTTGCAGAGAAGCAAGATGGAGAATCTTAGATGCAGCCTATTTAGCATTTCTTCTTCAAACTGTCTGAAAAATCAGAAACAGTATGGAAAGGAGCACAAAGTTTTATCTGCAACTCCAAAAGGTCAAGACATAGTTGTCTCTTTGAAAATACCAATTTTGCAGTAACTGATATGTAGCTAAATCACATAGAAGTTAAATATTTTAAACAGAATTTAATTGGTATCACATGTCAACAACAAATCCATATAAAAATACTGAGATAATCATTCCAACCCTACCACCACAACTGTCAACTTTGTATGATGAAAATTAATTTACTGAATTGAGGAAACAGAGATCAGTCTGTGCAAGACATACCGTATGATTCTCGAACTCCAATAACAAGCTGAGAGTCGAAAGCTTCTCCTAGTCTTTCAGCATGAACTAGCTTCATTGCACTGTCCTGAAGTCTATTTTTTATATTTGAAAATATGGATTCATTCCATGTATCTAGCATGAGCTGTGTATCAGGAAGAAGAAAAAAAAATCCTGTCAGAAAGGTATAGCTAAGCTTGCGCAAAACACAAGAAACCAGAAACAGAAATCAAGCAATCTATAATGTAATTTTCAGGTTATATACAGCAGTTCAGCTTAGGATTTTATCTTGCTCTGAACTTGTTATAGAAGTAATATTCAGCTTGCATTCTAAGCTTACTATATGTAACCAGACAGCTAGGGAAATCAGTATTTGATAAATATATTAATTCCGTAATTCTGTATTATTTCTACAGTTCTCAGTAATCAGTGAAGTAACTTTTCCAGCAATCCTACGTGTCAGGAGTTGCAACATCAGGGGGTACTTTTGAGCCAAACATCCAAATATAGTTCATTATTTGACAGGCTCAGTCTTAAACAAAACTAAAAACGCAGTTAACACCACCGTTATGTAAAGAAAAAGACTGATGGTTTTGGATTGCATTTATCTAATATGGAAGTTCAATGTACAAGTAATGCATATGTGATTTATAAAAACCTCCAGACCTCACCTAAGCACTGTGAAGTTTTAAAATTAGTTATGGAAGCTCCTAACAAAATCCTCATCGATAGAAGGGTCTGTTTATATTCCATTGTGTGTTATTTTGTGTGTGTGTGTGTGTGATTGCTGCTGACACTGCTGCAAATATATTGCATTACATCTGAACACCAGACCCAATGCACTACAGCTGAGCAACAGGAAAAGCTCACTGGCAGGCCAGGCCATACTTGTGCCCACCTAAGCTCCACCAGCTGTTCAGCAGTAAATACTCAAAGCATGCTACATGTTTCTTAAAAAATTTAATTTGCTTTAGAATTCAAGTTACTGTAGTCATTTATTATTTTTTTTCCCCTTAAGACACTGGATCTGGCTCTTTCTATATGCCACTGAGTAACTAAGAAAATTATGCCAAAGCTTAAGAGGTAATTTTTTTTTTCTATGCAACTCATGCCATTTCATTGCTTTAGAAGAAAGCTCAAGCTTACAGTATCTTGAAATCTGACAGTAACTACTATGAATGTAATTCAAGCATGCCAATTGTCAGTCTACACTGGCAGCAGAAAGGTGGTTGGAATCACAAAATTTACCAATTCAGTTCACAGTAAAGCTTAGATGGTCTTATTCCATTCTTGCTTTGTAAGTTTTAGATTTTAACACAGCAAGCACCTAATAGAAGTCAAATATCCTTTCAAGAGAGTTAAGTTTACCATCCTTTAGTCTTAACTTCTCCATAACTGTCTTAATTTCAGCTAAATATTTCTGACACCAAACTCATAGGTGTTGGAAGGGATTTATTGTTTAAAACACTGGAACATTCTTAGAAGCAAAGCTTTATTTGATTACACTTCCTCAATTACTTTTTTCATTATTTTAACATTATTGATATGCACATTCTGGTTGCACTGTACAATTAAAGAATCTGTTTACAAGAGCTGAAACAAGTAAAAAATGGAGAAGAAAACAGTGAGATAATGTCAAGCAACCTGGCAGGCATATTAACAGCTTTGTCATGGTCAAACTGCTTTTAGACATTATGGATAAGGAAGTTTTATGGAGATACTTGAAGAAAGACACACATATAATTTTGGGTGACTATATTAAGAACTTCTCAAGCATGGGAAAAGTTTTCACAAGGTGCTTTTTAGAAAACTACAGAGAATGATGCCAGAAACAGGAAGTGATCTTCAGCAGCAAGTACGAAATAGTAACATAGCTTGGAGACTCTGGGCTTTCATGTCCTAATGATGAGATGTTCCTGGACTGCATATTAGAGATAAGACACATCTCCATCACCTTCAGCCCTCAACAAAACCTGAATTGTTAGGCACCCGTTCTTTCTCCCAGTTCCTCCTTACTATTTTCTCTATTCCATCTTGTTTCTTCTTTCATTTCTTAGTTCTCCTGCCTACATACATAACTCTGCATATAGCAGAGTTAAGAGTTCAAGTCTGCCAGATCTTGAAGAGCCTAATAAGATCACATGTTTTCTTCAACAAACGACGAAAACAAAAAAAGGTAACTCGAGGTGGTGATTCCTTTCTTTGTTGCTATTCTCTCTTCCTTTTCTTTAAGAGGTATAGAGGATCAGATCTCAAATTAGGAGGGTGAAGAAAAAAAATCTTGCCCAAAGTAATGCTTTTGAACTATTTTGTTCTTCCCATCCTGGAGATAGGGGGACAGTAAAAACGATCTTCAGTAAGTACCAAGTGAAAGAGCAATAAATAATTTTAATTTCCCTACAGATACCTTCTGCAATGAAAAGGGATAATGAATAACATTAAACTAAAGGACTTAATTTACAACTGATATGCTCTGGTTTTCTTATAATAAGACTAAAGCAATTTCTAGGACCATTATTCATGAGACTCAGAACGCTGAGCACTCCCATACTCAAAATCCTAGACTTTCTTTACGCGTTTGATATGGAACAGTAAAAAGATCATATTCACAAGGTTTTACATGTCCAATATTTTCATTGATATCTCTGAAAGTTTGGAGGAAAAAGGGGATATCAGATCAATTGTCATATTTAATTTAAGATGACAGTATTTAATTGATCATTTATAAAGTGCAGACATGTGCCCCAGTTAAGATGTTGGCCTAGGGAAATGGACTAGGTGTAGAACTACTCATTTACATACACAAGTACGCTTGCTACTCACATGTATAGAAACAGTAGGAGAATTATAACCGCCCCAGGATTCAAGTAATAATTTAAAAAAACCCCACAAAACCAAAAAAAACCCAAACAAACCCAAAGCCCAACAAAGTGCTTTAACCACCTGAATAAAACTGTTAATAGCCAAAGCAGAACTGGAGAAACAGATTGGAAAAAAAAAAAAAAAAGTTGCAGGGTTGTTCTGACCCTCACACTAAAGCATAGTGATACATCATATTACATGATTGGTGCGATTTCATCTTCAGCTACAGAATGCCTTCTGTACTATTACTGTAGGCAGAACAGTATGCAACAAAACTCTTAATACCTACCACTTACCTTTCGAACAATACTGTCTTCTACATTAGACTTCTTGTTGCTGCCCTGCTTGCCCATTAACGTAATCTCTAATTGACAAAATGGCTTGGGCAAAATATCACACTGTGTGAAGAACTTGCGCCACTCCACTATATATGCTTTTAGTAAAGCTGTATCATCTTGATGACTCAGCACTCTCTGGAAGATGTGGAGGGGGAGAAGAGGTAATTTATATACAAATTTCTGCACAAAATATGGATTGGCTTTTCTTATACTGAAAATAATTACCCATAGAAAATTCAAATATAAAGATATATCACAATAAGAAAGTCTACCTATTTAAGTGCCATTTAGTTTAGGGATGTAGTTATTAATCTGTGGCATATGGACCGTTTCTAAAGGGTAAAGAAAAGTAAGAGCAAACAAGTAGTCTGTAAGTTTAAATTTCCCAAATGAACCTTTTTGTTTTTCTTTTAAGCCATCTGCAAGTCAAAAAGATTAAAACCTTTGGTCTAAAGGCATGTACTGGTACAACCATATCTAAAAAGCAAAAAGAAAACAAACCCCTAAGGACTATGTTAGATTCTATAGAGTGAAAAGTTTAATTCAATGGCATTTCCCTTTCCTTAGACCCAGACAGCTACCCTGGAAACTACAATGACATTGTACAATGGCTATCATAATGCCTAAAAAGATGCGTCTCAGACAACAGCCAAACAAACCACACTGAAGGCCTCAGTTCAGCACAGTATTTATGCACGTAAGCAAGTAAGCCTACAGAACTTAAATCAACATTTATATGCCTGGTTATAAAAAGGCCTCTATAAGAAACTACTTTCTTTTAAGCAAAACCTTAGTGGTGTAAACCTCTTCACGAATGAAAGATTTTATACTTTCATTTTCTTGCTTTCAAACCTTTGTCATGGGTTTTTTAGTTTGGGGTTTTTTTAGATATATTTTACAACCACCCCTTCTGTTAAATCCCTTATTACACAAAACATTTTTTGTTACATATTTTACAAACACAAACATTTCCTTTAAATCCATTGATGACTTCAATCCTTTGGGGGGAAGCCCATAAAACTGGATGGCTACATCAGTAGCACAGATATTTCTATTACACCATACATATGGCTTATTTTAAAGCCATCCATGAACATCTCAGCACAGCACTGAAGCTAGACAAAATATTTTTTCAGACAGTAACTTCTTATAGAAAATTTTGCCTCAAGAAGTTTTCAAGTGGAAGATGGTTCCCTAAGTACTGTTGGATAAAAAAACCCTGATGTTGTGTTTTGGGTTTTTACTAACACAAAAATCATTGCCCACCCCAGTTTCAAGGACTGTAAGAAAACAATGAGCCAAGGCAAATGCTCAAGGCTGTCTTCTTTTTGTCAACAGAAGTTTGCGGGGTAATTAGGATCTCCAGAGCATCACAGAACTTCAAACAAAAAGCAATGCATTTACAGCCAATGGAAGTCAGAACTATTTGGTTATTTTTCTAGCAATATGAATAGGAGTTATGAAACATAAAGAACTTACTGCTTGCGCTTGTTTAATAAAATCAAGGATGTCTTCCTTCAGAGCCTGATGGATTTTTGCTGGACCTTTATCATCCCACAAGCAAACTGCATGTACATCTCTAGAAAACAATTTATCCGTCTTTTAGTAACAGCTACTAAAAGTTTAATGCTGTAATCTATGAGGCCTAAATAGTCATACTTTAAGTATGTCTAAGAAATTACACTTTTGATCTATCATTGTCAAATAACACACAATTAGATCCCAGTGATGAATGCAAGAAGCATGTTTGGAGAAGAGTCTGAAGCTGTAAGAAAGTCTCAGAAGCAAGTAACAGCAGCCTATCTAGGAAAAAGGCTATGGTCAAGATGTAGAAGCCAATTCTGTTTTCAGTATTTATTCAATAGCCTTATTGCATTAAGGACAATTTTTAAAGCTTTTTTTTGTTCAAAAGACAGAAATCACTTGCCAGTAGAATCATTACTACTCAGCCCGTATGACTCTAAAAATACTCTCATTAACATGCAGCCTTCACTCACAGTTTCACAATCCAAACACTACAACATCCTTGCGCTAACAAAGGAAACAGACTTTCCATGCAAGAAATCAAGAGCTCGGGGCATCAGGTAATTTAAAAGACATTTTAGTTAGTTAATAAGGTCACTTAAACATTTCATGACAGGGGTAGCATTTTAAAGTGAAACCTTACTGCAGAAAAGCTGCCAAACGGCACTGCAAAGCAAATTCTTATTAAGGAGTTTTAATCAACATTCAAATAATTTTTTTTCTATCTGACAGCCTAGGAAGTGTAACTTAATTCCTACTTTCTTTCCATACTAAAAATTAAATAAAGCAAGCTACACTCCTAGCCATACATCTATATATAATGTGGCCCAGCCAGCCTTTTTTTTGACACATTACCTTCCCCTGGTTCTTCTTCATCCTTTCAATAATAAGGCCACATCTTTGCAGGAAAGGAACTATAAAATCTAAAGGTATGACTTTGTTCCTATTAAATCAATATAGTTATTTCAATACAAAACCATCTTTTTTAATTTAACTGAAAAGGCAAACCTTATGAAGCAAAAAGTTCCTTTGACATGGATCAAAGGTGCTGGCCCAGGACTTACAGAGGTCTACCTAACTTGTGAGACTCACGCAACTTTCACACCCAGAAAAGGTGTTACTGTATTTAGAAAGCCACCGCTTCCCGATAGCAGTAAAAAAGCAATACTGGATGATTACACTCAAAGGGCAGGTAGAAGACACCTACAGATTTTGCATTTTTATTAAAAAGCTTAACAAAGAGCACTGCACAAAACCAAGAACCTAGGAGAGCGGAACTCTTTCCCTCAATATCTTTAATTTAGCCATAAAGTTACTTAAGTTCTATTCAATAATTCAGCTACAAGAAAAATAATAAATGGAATAAATACCAATGCAGCATTATTGAACTAGTTATTAAAAATGAAAGCAATGACTCGGAACTGAATCTGTATCCTAACTATACCATGTTTCTGGCAACTACTATAGTCAAGACATCATAAGATGCTAAATCTCATTACATGATAAACTACCTTTCCTTTGGCTGGCAGAGAAGTGTGACAGGTGCAGTAAGATGGGTATAAAAAGAATCACTGCACCGTCCACATGGAAAAGAGCAATAAAAATACAGACTGCATATGAATAAATCCCTCTTTTGTGACAGATTTTAAAAAGCAGAAGGAAAGGCTGCAGATTTAAGCAACAACTGTATTTAAGTGAAAATAAATATGCTGAGACAAAGATTATTTTAGACATACTTTCAATATATATGCTGTAACTCACTTCTATATTAGTTTAGCAAAGGTCACAATGTATTTTAAGAAAAAAAATCATCACCTAACAGGGAGCAACTTCTGGCTTTTTGGAAGGAGGAAAATGGCAGGGTTTTTAGAAAGTACAATAATGCAAACACTGTCTGAAAAATATATGTCATACTTAGAATATAAAAATATCCAAATTATGCCAGTTAAACTGCATCACCCTGTTACTTCAGTAGCATTCTTAAGTTATTTTACAAGAAAGCCATTCAAATGAGAATAATGTAACATTCAACAAACTGCCTTTAAATGAACTTACCACCAAAGAACTAACCAACATTTTCTCTCTAATTCTGGCAAAAAAGTTTGTGGGCAGGTACAAAACTTGTTTACTATAATCAGCTGAAGTTCTGCTGTTTTTTCTCCGTCCTATCTGCAATGACCTGAATCTCATCAAAATCCTACTTCTGCACATTTACTGTGATGTAGGCACACTTACCACTTAATAAAACTTAAATTATTACTTCTGTTCTTTGTGTTCCCACATAGTCTGTGTCATACTTGACTTCTGTATCAGAAGTAGTACTGTAACTGTATTCCCATTACACCAAAGGATGTATGATACTAAAAAATTACTTACGAGAACAGATCAAACCATTGCTGTTTTGTGACAGACTCCTGACGAAGAAGTTTCAGAACAATAGGGCGCATGAAATCCCATTTGTCTTCAAACTGAAGTGAACCTTTATTCTAAAAGGAACAAAAAACCCATCGTTAATAAACCAGTTTCTTATTTAAAATTATCTTTAAGGATTGTAGTGTCTATGGTTAATGTAAAAATATCTTCTCAGAGGTGTCTCATAAGCTAGCATTTGAACTACAACACCATAGCTGACCAACACTTTCACAGTATTATTTCAAGGAACACAGCAATTACTTGTTTCTCAGAGAAGCAGATTGCCAACTTCTTCCTTTATTCACTGCATTAGCTACAATGCAACAAGTTCTAGCAAGTGTTCTTTACCTGTGTTAACAGAGTAACACATGGAGAAAACAAATGATTCTTGGTTAGCTTCACTGCCCCAGCCAAGATACACACAATGAAAGTCGCTACACAGAGTTGCAAAGCAGTCTTGAATAAATTACCATTACCCAAATGGTAGCCAGGAATCAGGAATGGTACCTTTGGATGCTGCCATGTACCTTTCTTCTCCACTGTGCATTTGGCATCAGCAGCAAAGAGGGAGGAAGGAAGCAGAGTAACGCAGGAGCTGTTGTATCATAGACTCCTTTCCTGTGGTTTAACTGGTCATAGGCAGCTTAACAGCCAAGACGCAGTTGATGCAGATCATGATTTACACCGTGCTGAAAAATCTAATCCAAGGTGAATTTTTCCCAAACTTAGATGCAAATTAAGAGAAAAGCTACAGAAATGGAAGTGCTCCCATATCATTCTGATTACTGTGAAAAAGTAGACAGGCCACCTTCCATTACTAAAAAAAGCAAACTTTAAAACAATATCTCTATTGCATATGTTGTGATCCTATCTGCTTACAGCTCCAGATTTTAAAAAGAAAAACCTGCAATAAAAAAAAAATAATGATTGAGAGTTCTGTGCCAGAAAGACTACTGGTTATCTGTAGCATTATGTTCCAATGCACTGTCTACGTTTGACCTGATCATTGTCTCAGCTAGTAATACTATGTTTGACACAATTCACTTCAAATACAGCAAATAATACAGCCTTAACTACTTGAAATTCTGACAAGTGCACTGTTCTGCCACTAACATCTCTTCAGACAGAACAGGCACAAGCAGCACACCAGGTTCTCTCAACTATGTCCTGATTAATTTCTACATGGACATTTACAATTAAATCTGTAATTTAGTATTCAGAATAAGCACAGTTCGGAAACTGTATCCCCTGCTGCTCTTAAGTGCAGAGATGTCTCACCTTCAAGTTATAAAGACGCAACAGGCATCACAGCAACAGCACCTAGAAGCCCCACAGCATTATCAAACCATTGAAGTAGGTACTGAACATAGGTTTCACAGAAGTAGCCCCTGTTTGATAAAGTTTATAATTCTTTCAACATTAAAAAAAAAATAGAAAAAAAATTGTTTTCCAATTCAGAGACAGTTTTGCCTGTTTCCACTGTAAAATAAATTAAAAAAAAATAATCTCTGAATACACCATCTTTGCAAATCATCAACTACATGCTTCCCCCGCATTTTTTACAATTGTTCCGTAAACTTTGATGAGATGCTGTAATCTTCCCTCTCCCTGTGAAAATTATTAGTTTCTATTTGCAGATATCTCTGTTCCTGGTCCTTCTTTTCAGGATAACGAACTTGAAAGATCAGCTACTGAGCAATTAGAAGTTTCAGAAAAGGCATTATAAAGTAAGTAAAACCAACTTCCTAAAAAGTTTTCCTGGGGAGTGAAACTTCAAAATAAATCCCGTAAGTTTTCTAGAAGAGGTAGAAAGACTGTTTGGCAATTTTGGAGAAGTGCAATACAGCCCTTCGCTGAAAACAGATGAAGATAAAAACTGAATGGTCTGTCTTTGTGAGTAACACTAGTTTCACTGTGAAACTTGAAAACGTGGCTGGGGTGGGTGGTGGAATCACAAACACTAGTGTTTACATTATTTAGATTGTGATTACCTGCTTCCTCCTAAGCAGCACACATAAAACTCCATTTCAGTTGTAAAAACTGCATACATAGGATTAAAACTTTTTTTTCCCCCACTTCCTCCTTTATTCCTAAATTAAGCAGAAGAGGAAATAAAATTAATGGATTAAAACTGAACTATTCTTTACATTCAATAAACAATCCAACATCTTCTAGACAGATTCAAGCTTCCATAACCTTACACTTTTGTACTGAAATTACAAGAAGAAAGGGTGCTTAATACCACCTACTGTGTGTCATTCACATTCATTAATTCCACCCCTATTATTACACAAGAAAAAAAAATTCTATAGTAGAAAAGGAGGTCAAACAGTGGTAATTCTCAGTTGTTACCAGAGTCACACATACACCAGTGACCCAGACAACATGAGGAACCCATTTCCCACTTTGTTTAGCCACTCACAAACCTAGGGAATCTCTGAGCAGTATTTCCCAGGTAACTTTTCTTCTGTAGCTTGTTGCCTCAAACCAGAGATCCCAAGGAAAAATAAGCAGAAGGCAGTCACACCTTTGATGAAATAAAATTGCTCCATTTACCAATTCTTCTCTGAAAACAGGGATTACAACTGATAGCCATACCCTGGCTAAGTAACCATTTCAGGAGTTTAAAATTTAATGCTTTGAAAAAATAACTCCACTTGCGAAATATTTTATGTTTCAAAAGTCACTTCACTAAACTTCTTCACAGAGATTTAAAGTTCCATTTTAACACTAAACTCTACTTGAAACGTATACTACTTCACACACCATATTGAAATATATACTACAATTTTACTCACCAAACTTATTTTTTCCTCTTCTTCACTTCTATGCATAAGCACCTAAACACAGTTATTTTGGGATATCAAAAAACATGGTGCTGGATATTATGTAGAATTAGTACAATGACGCAAGTGGAACTGTTCCACTAACCATTTTTCCCAATTTGGGTATTATCATGTAACACAAAATTCCTCTCCTTAACTGCAAGCAAGTTTAAGAGAAGTGCAGCAGAAGCAGGCACAGAATACGGTGCAAGATCCTAAATAAACATGGAATAGAACAAGGCAAAGCAATATAACAAGACCTCCACACTACTGTCTTGTTGAAACTTGAAATGTCTATTCTGACATTCACCCCTCTTTACTGTGTACTCTATATATGTCAAGTCACATACAACTTCAGTCCTGATCTCCGTCAGATGCTCTAAAGAGTACTGTAAAAAAGCAACATCCTCTACATCTTATTGTACATCTTATCTACACATGAATAACATCTTCACCCTTATTACTTCACTGTTTTCAGACACTAGATATGTTAAGGCTAGTTCACAGAAGGATGAAGTATGAGGTCCTAGACAGAAATAAGCATGAAAATTCACCATCTGATTAATCTCTGCTAGCAGAAGCTCTAAAAAAAGTATCACTGTAACGACTGTAGCAAAGTTCCTACACAAAGCAGAACAGTAGCAAAAGGAAAGCTTTGCTATGTAACTAACTAGTGTGCAACATTGCCTAGCTTCTTCAGGATATCCTAATTGGAAATAACAAAGAAACAGACAAACTTAAAATACAGATCTAGAAATATGCACTTTAACTTGAACAATTAAAAAACTTTAGATATGTTCCCAGTTGTCAGTGACACAGGTGTGAGAAAAAATAAACCAACCAGCTGAAATCAATGTAAAGGTAAATAATGGTTTTCATTTCACTTTAGTCTACAGGAAATCTGCTGCTTCCTTTGCTTCTTCTCTCCTAACACCAAGCTCAAGCTGCAATTCATCTCACAAGGATGGACTCTTGCATTTGCCAGCAGCTCCAGTAAAGCCCTACAGAAGTGTCAAGATCAGCTGGCAGGGATACAGCTACAGGTTTTCTTTGTGCTTTCAATAAGCTAAGGTGCCTTCCAGAAACTGCAGGAAAACTTGGTTTAGACTATCTCCTTACTGTAAAGGGAAGAAATTACAAGTTCCACCACACCCCCTGAAACAAAATATCCCACTTCAAAAGTGCCAGAGCCACATGTATGTAGAGAATAAAAATTCTACCTGACTTACGTAGTAATGGCTCAGTCATCAACAGGAAAGCCACAGACTCAATGTGGGACAGCAGCTCTGCTACAGGTAGGGTACCACGCTAGCTCACCATGTAATGGCTAGCTCCACGTACTTCAATATTTTCACCACATTACCATTTGTTGTATCTCACCAGGATTCAACATGTGATGGTCGTTCTAATTTTGTGTTCAAAGAATGGTCTCTGAAAATATGCCTCTCACTAGAAAAATAATTTACAATTAGGACAACAACGCACTCGTGGAGTTTAAATGATGCCCTTTTAAATTACAACAGCCAGTCAGATTTGGATTCAGCTAGTATCTGTTACTAGAATAAGAAAAGAATATTTCACTTCATTTTCTCAAATGTAAGAAAGTAGAAAGTCGAATGAGGATGGGGGAAAAAAACAGAGAAAACTCTTAGTTCCTGTTTATCCTAGCAAAACCAAGACCTGTCTAAACCCAAGTTAGATTTGATTATGCACACTTACTTGGAGAAGATATGGAAAAAAAATTATCAATTCTAACACCTCTCCTTTCTTACCCAGGGATTTTTACTGTACTGAGACATTGCTATTTTTCCCTAAAGCATAAGTACATTTATTTCACAGCTTCAAACAGCATGAGGCACTGCCAATCAACACTAACCTGGAATCAACTCTGACAGTACTCTGATGAGCAGAATTGGGGAACAAAGGACCAGATCTCGTTCCAGTTCTTGCACCAATTTGTTGTGTCATTATAAACAAAGTCAAATCACTGTATAATCTTTTCTTTTGTAACGCAGGACTCATACTTTATTGTTTTTAGAAAACTCACTAACTATTAAGTTACAGTGTTTAAAAACACTTCAAATGACCTGAAAGGCCTATTTTAGAATAGGTATCTCTGTGGCATTTTTCCTAAAACATACTGTGTGTATAATTCTTGTTGTCAATATAAAATGTTAATGATTCAGAGGCCAGTTGTAAAAAGGCTTCAGTTCAGCAAGAGTCACCTCGCAGAATCAAGGCCTTTCACTCTATTTTCACTTACTATACACCTATTATTCTTTCAAAACAGCTGAAGCGGAGTGCTGACAAATCTCACAGTCCTATGTTTCTTCTAGCTGCTATGGGCTATGCAACCACATTTCGTCAAAACATGGATTGGTCTTCCTGGAGATCCTTAAACATAGAGCAAAGAGATGGACTAAAACATTAATATGTAGATGAACTGTCTGAGCCCTGCTCTAAACCCACACTCCTCCACAAAAAACACTTTTCTTCTTATGGGACAGTATTTTTTTCTCTAGTGTTCTTGGATTCTTCAGTTTCAGATTTTTATTTACATCTTATCAGCTTAAAAACCTAACTACCCACTTACGGATAAAAATACAGAGAGATGAATTACAATTAATTTCAATTACATTTCAATTAAGTTTTTTAAAATACCTTTTTAATACTAAAACCTTTTTTTGGATACCAGGCAGAAACAAGGCTAGAGTAATAAAACCAGCAGTTTCAGGCCAAATCTATACATCCAAAATAGGCCAGATTGCTACAATGTAAGCAGCACTTCTTCAGAACCACATTTAACTATAATACATAGCACTGCACACATGTATACGTCTGTATTTACATACATTTAAATTGGAAACTGATGAAGCTAAACAGACAGCCTTCCCAAGGCCTTTCAGCCTAACTACACTGATGTTCCATAACCACTTACTGGAGGCATTAGTAACAGTTGTTTAAAGTAGGCCCGTCTCCCATGTGCTGGCATAGCCTCAAAGGCCACATACAGTCATCTTCGCACACATGCCGCAGCTATCAGGGCAGGCAGTTCTGAGCTCAAATACTGGGCCTGTCACACTGAAAACTTGCATGCAAATCTGCATCACCTGGGGTGACTGACAGCTGTCACCGAACGCCGGGAAAGTGCTTGAAAACATCCGACTACAAAAGCAAAGCCGCTTAATGTAAGCGAAAGGCCTCCGGGAGTTTTTCTTTGCAGGAAAACTGAAGTTAACGAAAACGCTGGGCTGCGGTGGCAACCCAAACGACGACACCTGCCCAGCGCGAAGGCATTTTTCAACTCTTTGTTTAACTTAAAACTAATGTTCCGCACGCCGAGGTCTTCTTAAATAAACAAAGGACGACGCCGTGCCCTGTCCAACAGCACGACGCAACGCCGTTCCCAGCGGCGCCAGTTTGGGGAGGGAGAGCCGGGCAGGGGGTGCCGGCGGCCGGAGGCCACCGGCCGGGCCGGGCCGAGGCCAGCGGTCCCGCAGGCGGCGCGGCGCCCAGGCCGCTCACCTGAGGGAGGGCCGCCGGCCCGGCCTGCCAGCGACAACCGGGGGCAGCGGCGCCCGCGGCCTGCCCCGCCGCCCGCCCCCCGCCCGGCCGCCCCTGCCCCCGCGGGGCCCGGTGGGGCAGCCTCGGCCGCCCCGGCCCGCCGCCTCGCTGCCCGCGCAGGGCCCGGCCTGGCCCCGCTCTCACCTTTAAGAGATTAGACGTCGCCATGATCCCCCCCGCGGGGCCTCCCCGGCCGGCGGCAGCGGCAGCTCCTCTCCCCGGGCTGGGCTCGGCTCCCCCCGGCCGCTGCCGCTTTACATGGCCCCGGGCCGCCCGCCCGGCCGGACCCGCGGCGGCGGCGGTAGCAGCGACCGCAGCGCTGGGCTCCCCTGCCCGGGGGCGAGGCCGGCGCCAGGCTCGGCGCGCTCCGCAGCGCGACCGGCTGGGTCCTCCACACGCAGCCGCCCCTCAGAGCCTCATGGCGGCGTCCGCCCAGGAGGCGCTCGGCAGCAGCCCCGGCTCCATGGAAGGGGCCGGCCCACATGATGCGGCGCTCAGGCGCCGGCCCCGCCGCCAAGCGCGGGCCCTCGGGCTGCGGGCTCCGCCTGCAGCGCCCCCTGGCGACCCTCCACCGCCACCGCCGCCGCGCGGGGAACCCCCGCTGCCCCGCCCCGCGCTCCCCGCCGGGCCCGGCCGCCCCGCCGCGGGGGGGTCTCTGCACGGGGTGGGCTCTGCGGGACGGGCTCCGGCACGAAGCCCCTCGGGCGGGGGCGGCCGCCGGGCAGCTCCCGGGGGCAGGCGGCGGCGGCTGCGCTCAGGTGCTCTTTCGCCCGCCTCCGCGCCCGCCCCGGCCCCAGCGACGCCCGTCGCCCCCCGCCCAACCTTCCGCCTGGGTTGAGGCCCCGCGGAGCCGGCGGCGCGGACGCCCAGGTCGGGTGCGGCGGAGCAACGCGATTTATAGGCAGAGGCATAAACCTGCTTGTACTGGGGGTAGCTGGCAGCGTGGGGCTCGGCCCGGCTCCCCGTCCCCGCCGGGCCGGTGGCAGCAGCAAGCCTCGCGGGTGGCCGCCCCCCGCCCCTGCGCTCGCCCGGCCGGGTCACCTCCCTGCGCCCGAACCCCGGCGAAGCCCGGGTCTCCCTGCCAGGGTTCACGCGTTTCCTACTTAGTAACAAATGTCACGGTTTAGGTACCTTTTAGGACGGATTGGGAAACTCTCAGGTTTTATTTAGACAAAACAATTCTACTTCTCTATTAAAACTTTTAGCCTTCCTCTAAACGTGGCTCGAAGACACTTTCAGCGAACTTTCCTTACGGGTCAGGAAGCCTGCGGGTGGATGGCGCCCATCCCGCCGCCGCTGCGCGGCACCGGGGACCGGGGACCGGGGACCGCAGCGCTCCCGCCGTCACCCGGGGCACGGGGCGAGGGACGTGGTGTGAATAGGGGGCAGAGCCCCTGTACGCGTTAGAGAAGCTGTAATAAAATACTCACCAAATCTGTTCACTGTGGAAGTTCTGATGATGCTGACTCAATACAGCCTGCAGCCTTGTTATCTCAGTGCGTTGAGGTAGCCATGTTAAGGCCCTCTCTCAACTGAGAAGTAAAAGGAGGTACTGAGTAACTTACTATTTTGACAAAATTTCCAGCTTCTGAATGCTTCAATTAGTCTACAGTCTTTTCTTTACTCTTATTATATATTGTGTTTTCCATACTATAAATATTTAAGTGTACGCTATTTGTTGCACCTAGAACTCATGCAGTTATAGAGTTGTATAATATATTAATATGATATATATATTCATATGTATCACATATGAATAATTATATATATCCTATATCATTGTTCAATATAGATCTAATTGTATTACGTACTACCCATTGCATATATATTCTACAACACTGCTGAAGTTACGAGGCCTCCAGCAGGGTCAGTAAAATGTGTGCGGTGTGTATTTGTGCATCAGCCACTGCGCGTCTGCATTATAGGTATGTAAGTACCAGAGAAGCTGAGATACAGGCAAATATTCTATAGACTGTGATACGGAGGCAGTAATTTCTGGGAGACACTGCTCCGTGAACTGATTTATCGTCTTTCCCCCAAACCCTTCTATAATGTGATTATTTCCAATTATTTGAGATTCTTTTGTTCTCTTTCAATTTCTGTTGCATTTATTGATTTTTTAATATATGCTTCCTATTAATGCTACAAATCAGTGATGTTTTTAAACTGCTTTTGAGAAATAGTTTAGACATCATTCAGCCAGAAAACAGATTAACTGTAGAGGACTTCATCTCAGTTCCCTTTGTTGCAAAGCTTGGAGTACAAAGCCACAAGGCAAATTGTTAGAATGTTATAATTGCAAATTTTGCTTAGCCAGCATTTAAGTGAAATGAAGTTGGGCTGTGTTTTAAAATGCTGCTTTCAAATTATGGATTTCTTTATATTTCTCTACTTTTCATGCAAACCTACCTTCCAAATGTTGCCACAAAAATGTAAGAGTAGACAGGACAACAGCCATATCTGAGCACCTTCCATGGTCTTGTCTTAAGTATCCTCAGGTCCCCAGCAGCCTTTGTTGTAACATTTTTGCAGTTGGCCCGGAAGGGTTGGCAATGACAGTACTGACTATGAGGGCTCTTGCATCCTGCCCAAGTGTGCTCTTGTGCAGTACTTATGAGTAGTGCTGGCCAAGGAATAAAGAGAACTTGAAGACCGGAGAAGCAGTGAGATAAGGAAACAGTGGTACTTATTACTGATATTAAAAATAATGTGCATCTCATTTTGCATGGCTTAAGGAATGACTGTAATTTTTTTTCTGAAGATCTGTGTATTAATTTTCCGGGAAGTGAAGACATCCATGAGCCTCAAGGTTTTGCAGTATTTTAGTACCACTTCAGGGTGCTTTGACAGTACACAGTGTTACATAATCTTGTTTTATTTGGTTTAATTCTATTGTAAATGGATTATTACTAAATTCTGATAGTAATGAAGATATTAATTATTGATTAGTATATGGTACTACATCGGCCTACAATTTTACATTTTTTGCATGGATTGTAAAAAACAGTGTGAATTAGACTTAATCCCAAAATTGTCCATGGGTTCAAAGTGATTTGCAAGCAACGGCTCATTACGATTTGGATGATCAGTGAAATTAGTACCATGCATAATATCCTAGATATCTCAGAGTGAATTGATTCCAGGTACAAACCTGTCTGCTTTGAATGAATCTGGGAGAAATATACACTGCTGTGTTCTCTTCTAATGCCCTGAAACATGTGGTACAAATAAGATGTACATAGTTTCTTCTAATCTTCCCACAGTCCATGATGGGAAAAAAGCATTTGATTGTTGAGTGGTCAGTTTTAGACTTCTCTCGAATCAAACTAGATATATTCAGTGGGGATACTAAAACTTGTGTTTTTCCCTTCAGTGGGAAAGTCTCGTTTATGACTGCTGCAGACAGTCATGGTGACCCTATGCACAAACCATGCCATGAGTGCCTGAAGACAATCCTTTTAAAAGGGCAGGGACACATGGGCATCTACCTGTAGCTGAAAAAAGAAGCACCATCAGTGACCAAACTTTTCACATGAAACAACTTCTTCTATGTTTGTTTCTCTTTCAACAAGAAAGCAAATACTTATTTCTGGTGTTTATTATCTGGGCTTCACATCACCCTTTTGGTTAATAACAATAACATTCTGGAGAAATTGCCTGTGTGTGGGAGTAAAGACTACTGTTGCTTTCACTTAGAGTTGTTTAAGAATTTGGTATCTTAGCATCACCAGAACCACCTATCCTGTGCATCTCAGGATGACCTGTTTGTTCTTACGCCAACATTGTCCTTTAGCTTAAATAACTTCTCTGTCCCTGATGTTTACTCTTCTTTGATGTATTTTTAGACAACAGCACTATTTCCTTGCATTTTCCTTGCTGGAAAACTTTGCACTTTTTGCCTTGAGTTACATTGAGGGTGATGTGGAGTGGTGCAGAGCGACTGTTTGCAGGCAAAACCTGCAGGAGAATTTTTGCTGAGGCCAAATTCCTCCTGGGACACAGAGAACCACGTGGCATGCGTTAGGCAAAATGTGGCCGTTGTTCTGTGCTGAGGCACAGAGTTGCAGAGAACCGCTGCCAGGAATTACATCTGATGTTATTTTTCTTCTCCTAGCCTTTTTTTGGACAGCTAGAAATGTACTGTTCCATTCACGCTGTGTGCTTCAGGAGTTATAGTTGGTCTGTGAAGCTTGGTAGAGTGGAAGAGGATACAACATGAAAAACTGCAATTCTATGTTCTGCTTTTCTGATACTTGTTCACATGCGCAGCTCTTTTTCAGTGTTCAGTAAGCTTTGTCTCTCTTGTTTTAGAAGTTCCTCTGAGAATCAGACAGTTTTCCACAGAGAACTGGGCAGAGAAAAATCCCAATAAAATGAGCAGTGTTACTGTGAAGTTCAATGTCTGGCTGACTGGAGTTGAGACTTCAGTCTTTGAAACATATGTCCCAGCATAGCTTTCTCTATTAATGCACATAACACTGGCTATATGTCAGGGAAATGAGAAAAATGATCTGCACAGAGGATGCTTTTTCCCCTGGATATTAAGCGGTAATTATTTTAAAACAGCAAATTAATATAAATTATGACTAAATAGCTAAACTATTTGCTTGGCATTGAAAACCTAACCAAAATGGACAATTCTCAAAAGTGCTGCAGAGCAGTGCCAGCCCTGCAAGATTTTTATTACTAAGATTATTACTAAAATATTTTCCACAATTGCTCCCCTCAGTTTTAGTACCGTAATACTTAGCAACTACCACTAACATTTTAAACTACTGCCCTGCTCACTGTCAGACCTTGGTGCCAAATACAGCTTCTGGCAGTCCCTTCTTGCAAGGAAGCCAGTCGAGGAGAAGGTGAAAGCAGAAGAAGCTTGCAACGTAGATGTAGTGTCCATGTAGAGTTATACCCAACCGTTTGTCTCCTGCAGCTGTCCCACAGAACCGACTGATCCTCAGGGAGCTGCTGGAGTTGGGGAGTCAATAGCCTGCGTCTCTGTGCTGACTCTGGGGGTCCTTCGCACTTCCCTTCATCCTGCAAGTCCCCTGACAGTGATGGGAATTACTGTAGGGTCTTAAGGGCTCTGGCAGTGGTTAGTCTCATTGCTCCCCTGGGGCTGTGCAGGGATGGAAGAAACAATCTGTGTCTTCCTTCCCACCCTTAACTTGTTCGTTCATTTCCCTGGTGACTGAGTTTATTGCTACAGGAGGCTCATTTTGTCCCTCCACAATTTCCTTGGAGCAGGAGAAATCAGTTTGCACACAAGCAGATCTGAAGCCACAGCAGTGAGCAATCACAGTAATTAAACGATAGCTGAAGCTTCAGCTTGTTGGCCTAAGCATTAATTCCATTTACATAGCGTTCCTTTTTGTTGCTTCTACTCTTCTCTTTCTGTAGAAACTTCTTAGCTGCAAGGTGGGCCTTTAGCAGCTGGTGAAGGTACTCAGTGTTGTTCTTAGTATGCGCTGCCCTTGTAGCCTGTGAGACTGCTGGAGGTTGGTGCCAGCTGGGTTACGGCGCTGCTGACATGCAGTAGTAGTCTCTCAGCAGATTACACACGGAGTGTCCATCCCCATGTAGCTCAGGCCTAGCCTAAAACATGACTTTCTCTGAGAAATGAGTGAATGAAATACTTTCAAACACAGTGATGCATTCTAGCAGCTCGGGAATGTGATTTTGGATTCCTCAGTTGGAGTTTAAGTGAAGGTTTACCTACCCCTACATAAAGAGCCTGCTACTCCCTGTTCCCATCTGGCCTCTGTGGACAGTGGACAGTCATGGGAGGAGGTGCCATGCAAGTGCTGTGGTGGTGTTTGCTGCTGAACAGCTGTCCCCTGTCTCCCCAGGGATAAAAAGCTCACACTGTGTATAGATTTTGGGGGATTTGTGCTATCAGGTTCTTTTCCTGGATGCAATTTGGCCATGTGTTTGCTATTCCACAGCAATTGCTCTGTGGAGTCCTGTGCCTGTAGAGCCAGCTCTTTCATGTTAAAAGTGCTGCTTAGCAAAATGATTTTGGGTTTGCAGAACCAACTTAAGTGTTCTTCACACATATGCTACGCTCCCACTAATTAAGTATTATGCAAGGCAAGTTGTCTTCAGGAACCTGTACAACTTCATAGTCTCTATATTATGCCCAACTGGCACATCTTCAATCACATTACTTTCATTAGATTTGCACGTTCATTGAAACACGATAAACAATTCTGCTATGCTCGAAAGCAAAATTCAGCTTTTCCACAGCTGTGTTGGCCTCACAGAAGAGGAAATGTTGCTGAGTAAAATGACAGCATACGTAGGTAGTTGATTTTCAGAGGAGAGCCTCATGGAATATAGCACTGAACCTAGATGTTGATTTACTACTAGAAATGAGCTGGGAAGCAAGTATACATGCATTCATGAGAAACAGTAATTCTTTTTCTCTGAGGATCAGGCAGATGAATTTTTGGTTGAATTCTTCTAGTTTGAAATACATTCAATGATAGCATTATTATCCTTAAGAAACCTAGGCATTGTAGGTGCTACTGCATACAGTTAAGTAGTAGAGCAAAGGTTCATTACACAAATGCTTGGACCTGTGGGGTTTTTTTAGAAGCAGTTTATTTTGTTGTGCAGTCCTATCCATTAGACTTTTTAGAGATATTTATATTTTACAGATTGCTCTCTTAGAATTTTAATTTCATTCATTTATTTAAAAGATTGTCTTTGGACTATAAGAAATGAGCAATGCGAATTGCTGTTGACAACTGTGTTTTGGTATTTAATGATTTTTTAAACAGTTCAGCATGCTTGTGGTATGCTTCCATGCCCATGCAGAGAACAGATCTGCAGCCTCCTTCTTTCTTTTCAAGGCTGAATAAAGGCTGCTGAGATTGCTGTGCCAGCTCCAGGCAAAAGGCAAGGTTGGAGACTTTGAGCAGCTGATGTCATGTGCTGGGGTCTACAGCTGGGGGAAAAGCACTCTCGCTGGATGTTAATTATGTAAAAAGAGAGCAATGACGCATGTGTTCTATAAGGGAGCTGAAACACTGAGACGGAATACCTGTGAGCACAGTGCATCTGCCTGTCTTTGCTTTGTTAGGCAACTTGGGTACCAGTAACAGTTTGGAGGTGGCCTAAGAGATCTCAGCGCAGAGCAAACCGTTTACTATTTCAACAGTTTTTTCCTTTTCCTAGCTGGGATTTACCAAACCTTAATTTGAAAATTTGTGGTGTTTTCTTAATAAATAATTTCTACTTATTAATTTGGCTGCCAAATTTGATTCCTCTAATTTCTGTAATCTCTGGAAATTTCATTCTGGTATCAATATTTTCCCTTCCTTGGGGAAAAAAAATATACATGCACTGAACTACAATCCATTGTACAGCCTATGCAAGCTGTTACTTATATACTGTACTGCAAAGCATTTGAAAACAAAATTATGTATTTCTGCAAATAATCTATTTATCAGACATTTCTATTAACTGCAAGTGTGTAGTGAGAAGGTACAGTAGTGGTTTAATACATCATCAAGATAGACAGTGTTTGGATGTACATGTTAGTCTACATTTTTTGGAATTACAAATAAGACAACTATGTGCACACTACTTTAAAATGCAGTGAATTTCTCCTAGCTGCATTGACAATACCAGTTCCTTACACAGTTGAATCTTGTTAAAAGATCTATTCCCAGTGCAATAAATGTGACACTACAACATTGACAGTAGAGATCATTAAGGCTCTGTTCTGATGATTGTTTATTCTCTGTTCACACCTCCCCTCCCCTCCACTTTTCTCCCAGTCCCTTCCCTCCCTAACACACCCGATTTTTTTCATACAGAATGAAAAGCTCATTGGCTCCAGAGTATTCAGGAAGAAAAGTTTAAGGTAAGAGATTTTAACCTGAAAGTAATGAAATGTGTAATGAAATGTAGATTCATAGTAATAGCAATACCTGGTATTTATAAAGCTGTTTTAATATTTTAATTATTTTTTTTGGTATGGCAGAAGAAAACAGTATCCACATCCCATGGTGCTAAGCACACTACAATGGGTAGCACACAGAGAAGAGTCCAGATTGAAGATCATACAGTCATACTGGGTCTCAGCAGTCTTTGTGAATTCAAGGAAGAACGATCACCTCTATTTTTGAGATACAGAAGGTGAGGCACAGCAAACGTATATTCCTTGCTTAGATACACACAGTGAACCAGTGGTAGACTTTGGGTCTGTTGACTCCCCAGCCACCGACTTATTCATTGGCCTCTTAAAAAACTATTCTGTCCTCTTAAACAACTAAGAGAAGATCTTCTGAGATACACAACATGGGCCTAGTATCATAGGGGAATCAGTGTCAAATGCACACAACCCAATTATGCACAACCTTCTGGCATCTGTAGTCATGTTTACTTTGTAAAGAGGGACTAAAATGCCCTCAAATCAAAATTTGGTGTAAATGGACTAATATATGTAGTTTAATAATCAGGCTCACAGCAATTACTTTGGGGCATGCTGAGACTAGAATTAACTGTTTTAACTGCTAATGAATTAAGGCTGATTACTGTTTGTATTAAGGCCTCTGTATCCTTCTATTACAGTGTAACTGTGACTCAGTGCAAGTGAGACTCAGGCTATAAAAAAAATTAATTAACCTTTCAGTTGCCTTTGAAGTCAATAATTTTAGTGGCCCTAAATGAATAAAATAGTTGGAACCAAAAAATCTGTCTCTATACTACGGAATATTTACAAAAGGATTGTGAGAGGACCTAGAATTAATCCGAGGGAAAACTAATCAAATGTTTGTTGATGAAAAAATTTAAATTAGATAGACTTGTTGCCTGGTCTTGAAAATGGAGAATGGTAACACTTAATAACACACCTTTATATGAAGATAACTGGCTTAATGTTCAGTGGTTATAAGTATGCCCAGATAAATTTGTAGATGCTTATCAACTCTGGAGATCAAGTCAACTTGTTATACCACTACAATAAGATAGAAATAGACCTATTTGGTATTTAAGTGCTAGACATATAGGGCATGGTTTGCATAAAGCTAGTGTGTGTTATATTCAGAGGAGTAGGAAGATGACCTCAAGCTCAGTAAAATGCTACATTATCACAGATTTCTCCTATTATTATTGTTATTAAAAGCTATTATGTGTTACTTTCTTCGAATAGGGGTTCTCCAACTTTGCTCTCTGTAGCCAAGCATTATTTAAGAAATTCTCTCCTCTTCAAACACTCTATTCATAACAGTTTTGGTTTTAAAATCTTCACTTTTTAGACAATGGTTCAACATTTGCTGGCTGAGAATAAAACGATCCTTAATCTATTAAAATTTAAGGCCTGGGTCCCCATGGGTTGCAGCATTTTTAAACTTACTTTTACTTCTATTTAGAAGTAGATTATTTTTTAAAGCTAATATGGAATTTGTTTGTGTAAATTAACATAATTCCCTAGGCATCAGTGTGGCTATGATAATTACCCAGCTGGGGACCCAGCCACTGCAATGTAACTCCAGTAGTTGGGAAACATGTTTTGTATACAAGTCGAATAACAGCTGGATCATATATGATGTTACATTTAGTTTCATTGGCAATTCAGAAAATATTGAATAATAAATTTCATTGCTTCTATTCCCCATTTTCATATACAAATAAATCATCTTTTCTAAAACATTCTTTTTCTTTAGTAAGGCTTGTATTTATAGTCATATCAAAAGTGTTTGCTATGGGAGCAATCTTTCAGCTTCCTTTCTTTAGAGTTACCTTTATTATGAAATCGTACATCATTCTAAACTTTAATGGTCATTAGCAACCCTGCACTTGAGTAAAGAATCACATTAAAAAAGTATAAGGTATAATATTTTCTTGTCCAAAACTAAGGCAGGATGAACAAAAGCAATGAGCTCATCTGATCCTCACCTAGCAAGCCTTCATTTTAAACAATATTCAAAATACAAAGCCCAAGTGAGGATGTTGTCATGATGATTATTGCGCTTTCTCAGTGTCTTGCTATAGGATTACTTCCTTTAGCAATATATACTTTATTTTCCTGAAGACCACACGAAGTTATTGTACTCTGGAAAGAAAGAAAGCACTTAAAGTTTTATGAAGTTATGACGTAGACAGAAGGATACAAAACCAAATTACCATTCTATGATTCAGCTATGTCATGATCTAATATTGTTTCAAAATTATTATTTTGTTATTTAGGTTGGCATCATCTTCTGAACACCTGATGTGCTCTTTGGCATGCTACAAATTCAGCAGATGCACTGTCTTCTGGGCTTTACAGCTTCTTCTGACGAATGTACAACATTTGGAACAAAGCCACTCTTGACACCTTCCCATCCATCTTGTATTGAGATTTCTCCTTTTTTTACAAGTTCATAGATGTCTCGTGTAAGAATTGTAAAGGACTCTTCAACATTTGTGGCATCTTTTGCTGAAGTTTCTATATATTTCATACCACAGTCAGATGACAATTTTTCAGCTTCTTCTCTTGTAACCTCACGCTGTGACACTAAGTCACATTTATGTCCTACTAACAGGAACACAATCTGAAAGGGCTGCACGTGCATTTTTGCTTCTTCTAGCCAGTCTTTTACATGTTCAAAAGATCGTCGATTTGTGATGTCAAACACTAGTAAACCACCCACAGAATTGCGATAATAAGAGCGTGTTATTGATCTGCGAAGGAAAAAAAAGGAAAATTAAAATACATTTTCACTTCATTCATAAATAGATTACTTTTCCATGTGGCAGTGTGTTTTTATCTACTGTAAGTTTTATGAAAAGTTTTTGCTTTTTAAAAAACTAACTGAAATTTATTAGTTTACCTCCTACACATAAAAATGTTCCTTTTTTTTCCTTACATTCAGAAATCACTTTCTAAACATTCTTGAAGCCAAAATTTCTAGTGTGAACTCTGAATGCTGAGTTATTCAGCAAAGCACTCTTGATTAGCAAGCTGTGGCACATGTTCACAGAATAAACCCCCATATATTTATTTGTCAAATACTTGTTGGTGTTAAAGTTATTCAGTTTTATACAAACATGCACTTTGCTTTTTTCCTATCAGTCACGTCAAACTGAAATATGTAGGCAGATGTCAAGAAACCTGGAGCATAAGCTTACCATTGTACAAGCATATCCTTTTGTATTCCTTGCAGAAAAATTATTTGATGGAAAAGTTTGTACAGATAATCATAATTCATTGTGCTTGCAGAAGTCAAAAGGTAACAGACTAAGAAAGGATATTCCCTAAACAAAACTGTCCAAAAATAACTGAGCTGGGCAAACACACACTTGTTACAGCATCAGTAAGGAACACAACACTCCTACCTCCAGCGTCTCTCTCACACAGAGGTTCAAAAGCTCTTTATAATTGCATTTACTCATTTTTGCCATGAGACTTCTGGGACTGGCAACAGGTATTAGCTGCTTTTGAGCCTCTACATTCCAGAGCATACACTGGAAAGAATTTTGGAAGAAGGAAATCCTTCTGGTTGAAAAAAAAATTTTAGCATGCTCTAGAAAAAGAAAACATGTTTGTTAGAATATATAGAGAAAAAGATAGAGGGACTAAAAAATGATTGTAAATCTCTAATCATGAGCAACAGAGGAGGATGGAGAAGGTGAGAAGAGACATTTTAAACGAAGTGACAGCCTACCAAGGAGTGGATGCAAGTACTCCTTACTAGGATAAATATATAGCTAGCATATATACAAGTATTCTTGAACTGAAATGAGATGCACAATCTCTATTAGCAGTCATATGAAATTATCATTTACCCACAAATTAATTCCATTTTACTTTAGGATTATGAAGAGGATGCAGCCTGAAAACTTTTGGAGTCAGGATGAATGGTACACAGTAATATATCCTTCCATAAGAGTAGCTCCCTCTGATTTTCAGTTCATTGCGTTTCATAGTGTTTTATAACAATTTGAACGTAGAGATATAATTAGCAGGAACAGTAGTATTATGGATAGGTAAGTGCGCAGCTAGATAAGGCTTAGGTTTCTTGGCGTATCTAAATTCATTTAGCCACAGCAAATGGCATTCAAAATGGTTTTATTTAGATAACAGGAAGGGATTGTTTGTCCTAATGTTTAGAAATACCTTTTCTATGTTCCCAGCAATAAAGTCTGTGAAGTGTCTCTCTGAACAGGTCGAATGTGAAGACAACAGGATCTTACCCTCAAATTAATTCAAATTGCCTCGATATGAAAAATGACACTTGTTTTTACAAAATTTAAGACCATACATGAGGGGTCTCAAATTTTGTGAAGTATTAAATAAAGGTATCATAAAGATCAGCTTCAGGTTTTCTTAGGCATTTTTTTTGCAAATTTATGAGCAGTTGCAAACACAAATGAGTGCATTAAAATAATTCAAGTGGTTCTAGAAAGAGTGGAAATGAGTGACAAAAATAGGATTCAATTTGGAGAAGTGGAAGCTAATACAACTTACTTTCATTTAAAAAAAAAATATCCTGAAAACAGTTAGGCCAAAGAAATGCATTAGCCAGGAAAGAAAGTAGTTTAGTATTGAAAATGCAGTGCATCATTTACCAAGCATTTCTATATGCTGTATCATGTATCTACGAACTGGAATACTGAAAAACAGCCCTCCATGTGTTACTAGATGTTTATACACGGTAGTCAGTACCCTCATCTGTTGTAACTCACTTCTGCAGAGATATGCTGATTTACACTAGCTGATGATCTAAGCCATTACATTGAGTTATGTCTATGTATTGCCTGTAATGGAGATGATTAAAAAGATCTGTAACTTTGGGCTGTAAATCACCAGAACTGGGTGAATATATGTGAGAGACAGAGTTGTTTTTTCTATGGTTTTGGTATGTATAATTTGAAATTAGTTTTCTCATTACCAAAAAAATGTTGATATACTAGAAAGGCTTTAGAAAACAGTAGCAAAAGAAAACAGTAACATAAAAAGTCTTAAAGTTACATATGATACCATGTTATGTGATTGTCTAACATTTGAGAAAAGGATCCGAGAATCATAGAATCATTTAGGTTGTAAAAGACCTTTAAGATCTTTGAGTTCAATTGTTAACCCAGCACTGCCAAGTCCACCACTGAACCACATTCCTAAGCACCACATCTTTAAATGCCTCCAAGGATGGTGACTCAACCGTTCCCTGGACAGCCTGTTCCAATGCTTGACCACCCTTTCAGTGGAGAAATTTTTCCTAATATCCAACTAAACCTCCCCTGGCACAACTTAAGGCCATTTCCTCCTGTCCTATCACTTGTTATGTGGAGAAGAGACTGACCCCCACCTGCCTACAGCCTTCTGTCAGGCAGCTGTAGAGAGCGATAAGGTCTCCCCTCAGCCGCCTCCTCTCCAGGCTAAACACCCCCAGTTCCCTCAGCTGCTCCTCACAGGACTTGTGCCCCAGCCCCTTCCCCAGCCCCGCTGCCCTTCCCTGGACACGCTCCAGCCCCTCGACGTCCCTCCTGCAGCGAGGGGCCCGACACTGAACCCAGGGTTCGAGGTGCGGCCTCACCAGTGCCCGGTACAGGGGGCGGTCACTGCCCTGGCCCTGCTGGCCACACTGTTTCTGACACCAGCCAGGACGCTGCTGGCCCCTTGGCCACCTGGGCACACTGGGGGCTCATGCCCAGCCGGCTGTCAGCCAGCACCCCCAGGCCCTTTCCCACCGGGCAGTTCCCAGCCCCCTGCCCCAGCCTGTAGCGCTGCCTGGGGCTGGTGTGACCCACGGGCAGGGCCCGGCACTGAGCCTGGTTGAACCTCACACCACGGGCCTCGGCCCATCGGCCCAGCCTGCCCAGACCCCTCTGGATGACGTTTGTTAAAATACGGGCTACAAATATTTGAATTGTTTCATGATTAAGGTGAATTATTATTTTCAGTTTTATTTTAAAAGGAAGTGTTCCTGACAAATAAGACAAAATTTTGAAGCAGAAAATTTAGGCTATCACCTGGGAAAAGTGTCTGGGCACACGAATGTGGTAGGTTGTTCAACAATATCTGAAACGTCTTACAGATGCAAAATATTTGACTTAAACATGACAATCAGAGTAGATTAGACATACAATTTTAGTAGACAGCTTAGAGTTATTTGGCAAATGAACTCTGTGAAGTAGATGTACCTCTCACTTATGCCCTGTATCACACCTAGAGAGAATGCAAAAATGGCTTAGATGGTCTGATAGGTGTCTCTGTGGTTTTGGTTGTTTTTTTCTCTATAAAACTAAGTGCAAGGCCAATTTTTGCCTCTTATTAATATTATTGCTGAAGATTATAGGACTTTTAAGTGGCTTCAACAAGGCTTAAGCAGAACTATAACACCAACATCTAAAGTAGTGCTCCACTCAGCTGCATATCTAGCCATGGTGCCTGAACAAGTTCCCTGGGAACCCAAGCGCTCTGCCTCTGTACGGGCTACAAGCCACCCAGTGGGGACAGCCCTGCCTTCCCTCTTAGCTCAGACCTGAGCCGAAAACAAAATATTGCTCCAGCTGAGTGCCTGGAAGGGTTCTGCTTGGGAGGGCTTCCCAGGAGCACGCCAACATCCTCAGATGTGTTCAAACTCCGCACAAAACGCAGAGGAACTTTCCTTTAGCACAGTGGAGGTACCTGTCTTTCACACAGATTCCTTGTGCACTATTTCACAAGGCACAAGGTCAGTGTTCACAGAGCCCATGGTACAGAGGCTGCTCAAAGGGGTTTGCTCAGGAGACATACAGCTTTATATCCTTTACAGGGCATGGTAATGTGCTGTATGGTAATGTGGCACTTACAGACATGGTTTAGTGATGGAGCTGGCAGTGTAAGGGTCTTTTCCAACCTAAATGATTCTGACTTCATATGTCTTCGCTAAAATGTCTGATGATGGGAGTGCATGGTGGCCAACAAAAGATAAGGAGGGCTGACAGTAAAAGGCTCTTCATGTGACAGCTGGTGGACTTGTAGATCTCCTTGGGAACTATGTTATGAATGTTCCATGAAAGGCGGAACAAGTCCTGAACGAAAGACTGAGTGAGCTTTAGTAAATAGAAAAACTGGCATCAGTCTCCAGAAGTCCCTCAAGTTGACAGTAGAGGATAGCAGAGTACTCAGGATAATTCAGACTCTATCAGAGACAAGATATCCACGTATAGACCACAGACAAAATCATACTGGCCTTTCTTGTGTTCTTTCACAAGCAGGGATTCCACTTACATAACTATACACACTTTGGTAAGTGCTGCAAGGTCAGACTAAAAACAAAATGAAGTTTTTAACTTCCTTATTGTTGTCACTTTTTGAACAGAAGGAAAAAGAACCCTAAGGTCCTGCAGCTTTTCAAGTCAGGATGAGGAACCGCTGACAGGTCAGGTTTGATGTATTCCAACTTATTCATAAAGGATGTTCAAATTTCCATTTTTCAAATTATCCCCATGCAGATCCTAAATTCCTGTTGAAATGATGGCTTCTCTAATCAAACTAGCTTCTGGTTCAGCTGATTAATGTTATTAAGCTAGCATTATGGAAGGGAATGTGTTACTTGCAGCACCATGATTAATTTTCTGTGGGGAAGGAGGGAAAGGGGAGTACTTCCTTTAGTAGAGGGAAAGCCTTAAATTACAGACAGGGTGGGATTAGGGTGAAAAAGTAATGGCCAAATAGCAGTCTTTCTTCTAAAACTGGAGAGGTAGCAAAGAAGCCTGCCATCTCCTTCCAGGAAACTGTTCAGAGGAGGTGCTGGCTGGAAGTGGGAACCAGGACTTCGTTCAGATTTAGAATATGGTAAATCTGCCCGTGACTTTGAATGAAAGTGAGACTGAACTCTTAAATCCATCCCTGCATCTGTCTTTATTCATGTGTCTTATCTTCCTGCCTAAACCACTGTCTTCCTTCTACTCCTTTGTGCCCAGTACTTCCTTGCTGCCTTCTCTTTCAGCTTCTTTTTCACAAAAGACTCTGAACCCTTCTCTGAGCCTTAGCTTGTCAAAGTGCCCAAACCAACGTGTCTGCCTGGGACAAAGTTCAAGGTGCAAGCTGATATTTCAGAAAGGAGTCTGTCCCCTTCTGGCTACACTAAATGAAAGGAAACAACCCTCCTACTTAATAGAGGTGACTGTAACCCCTTCGTGACAGGAAGCCTACACTGCGCTGCTCCTCCTCTTTCAGGCCGCAGTATGCATGTCATACCAGGCACTGATGATGGCTGTGCTACAGCCTCCAGTCAGTCCACACTAAATATGTGAACTATTATACCGTCTTTGCCTGAGAGTTACAAAAATCAATGTAAGCACTATTAAAATGGTAATTCTTATATTCTCCCCCACTCCATATAAATAGAGACTATAAATCTCCTTATCTATGCTGTTGTTAAATATGGACTGTCCTTACATCCTCAAGACCATCCTAAGTTTTTATTTTCAGCAAGAATACTTGTATGAATAATATTTTTGCTCATTTCATATAATCTTGCCATTTAAAATAAATGAAAGGTAAATACAGATAAAGGGTTGGAGAAAACCAGTATTTCCCTACTACGATATGCTGAAAAGGTAGGACTTCAGTAAGCAGTAAAAGGGAACCATGACACTTTTATATTGATTGCTGTAAGGTTCCTCCAGATGGTTCTGTATTTGAAATTGCTGGAGGTGAGACTGCTCCTTAAAAGTTACACATTGTGATGTACAATAATGATATGAATTAGAATGTTTTTACAAAGGATAACTTCAAAGTCTTTATTTTTCATTGGGAATATTTGTTAAATGCAGATCCTAAATTCTTTTGTAAATTATGACTTCCCATGTAGAGTCTGCCTAAACTACCATTACAGAAGGGGGGAAACACTGTCTGGAACAGAAGTCATTCTCTTAGCTTGATCTAAATATTAGGTTTAAGATGTAAGACCCTAACTAATACTCTTAAGAAAAGCCTTGGTAAAATGATGGCCACTGAACAATTGTTACTGAAAATGAATGAGAAGATTAATTAATCACATCAGACTTTGGCTTTAGGGTGACTTTAAATCACTCACAGTGTTCCTTTCTCATTATAATCTTACTGATCTTTACCAGATGAACCAAACTTTCACTAAAAGCTTTATCTAATTTTGAAGACCTATTTTTACACTATGATTAAGACTGCATTGTAATGGTATTAATTTTGAAAATGCATATTGCTTATTCAGAAAGAAGAAGAAAGATAGCATTTTATTTTCAAGCCATGTTAGAAACACAAGGTAACTAATGCCATAGTCTGCTAAAAATATAATTGAAGCATCCCCACAATATTTTGTCCCTACGTTCTTGAAATTAATTCTCAGGCTCACCACCACTACCAAGCACTTTATAGCCTTGGAGGTTTCATGATTTAAATATATTGCTGGATTTAAACACAGGAAAATTAAATAAACAAACAAAAAAATCACAGCAAAGGAGACGACGTGAAACACAGCCAAAGCAGCAGATCGATCTAAGTGAACATTGATCTCAAGATAGAAAGAAACCCGTGGTGTACCCCTCATTTATCTTAGTCTGCGTGACGGACCTGAGTCTACACCAAGCAAGTCTGTACATTCTTGTTCTAGCAAGGTGCTAAAGTTATTGATCATGCTGTTGTTGTCCATATGGCACTTAGCACAATGGGAGATTCTGCTTAGTGATGCCTTACTGATGTCAAAGTAAATACAGTCAGTAACTGCCCTGTCTGAGCTCAAAGTAAACTGTCCAGCACCTGTGTTTGCAGCCTGCTCACCCTTCTTGTGGAAGTGGTAAGAATCACTTTATTTGAGAAATAATGCAAACAGTGCATGTTAAAGATCATTTCTAAGACCACACATGAAATCCAGTTCAAATACAGCAGCAGCAATGACCTAGACAAATGTGAGAATTTTTCCAAAACAATTGTTCCAAGAAAATAAGTGCTCTCTTTCAAGAAAGTGTGATGGCAGGTGTGTCAGAGCTTACTTTTCCCCTGGGAATGTCCCTAATGCGTGGGACCAAAAGAAGGGGATTATTACGCAGCCAGTAGTTTGTCCTGGACGCAGGAAACTCCCCAGGGAGCTTTCAAGCCAGGTTTTACTTCCTCTAAAATCCCAATGCAAGTGAACCAGAGCAGAACTGGGAATCAGAACTGCAAACTGCTTGGCGGTCCACAAAATCAGATTGCTTCTTGGAATAATTGGTTCTTCCCCGAGACCATCTTTGCCTGTCAGCTGTAGTCTTCTCCATTAGCAGAGAACAGAATGTGCAAGTTTTTAACCTGTGGTGTATAACTTAGTAAAATATTTATAATTTACCTGAGTAAGTGTAAAACAGACTATACAATAACCACTATGATACTTGAGACACCAACTGACAAGAAACTCAGCAGGAAAAAAACCCACAGATATTTAAAACTACTTCCTTCAGTTGGTATCTTCTGGGTATTGGAAAAAACACAGATGTATACTAATGGTAAATTTAAAAGCAACTGACTGCATGACTCATCACTGTATATCCCCTGAGCATTCCTGGGTTAAAGGATGGCTGTCATTTGATTTCAAATGTATGCAAAACTCTTTGCATTTGCATTCCTTTCAGTGAAGTGCCTTGTCATTGGGCATCCCAGCTATTTGTCAGCAAATTCAAAATAAAGAGATTATACATTCTCAGTCACTTGTTTACAAGTGGGGGTTTTTTATGTTCTTTGCTAGGAAGCACAAAGAGGATGAAAAATGCTATCGCTGTTAATTTCTTTGCTAACCCTTCAGAGGCCTGCCTGCAAAACTAAGTATAAAGTTGTGACTCATGCAAGCCAAGGGAAGTTTTTTGTTGTTTCATTGTAATGCTTGTTATTGGGAAAAAAAAAAAAAAGGTTGGTGTCCCATGGTGAGACAGAGAAATCCCACCTCTTCAGATGAGTGCAATAATCTGCACAACTGTTGCAGCAGAAGACAGGGAACATAAAAGAATTGATTCTGGCCAGTGAAGAGACCCATTCCAACCGTCCTGCTAGCATCCCAGTAACGAGTGTGTGGGTCAGGTACCACATAAATGGGCTTATGCATTAGCCTCCTACCCTAGTTTATACCTTCCCTAGTTTGGGAACCTCAATCCCAAACTAAAATCCACACACAACTTGCCTGAAGTGGCAAGCACTATAGATACAACCGAGTCACAAGAGTGAGTGAATGACAGTACCAGTCCGTATGTTGGGGAATTACCGTGACTCTTTGGGGGCAGGAAAAGAGGGTAGTTTTGCTGCCTGTTTGTGACAGAGAAAGGAGAGGGTTTAATACTCAGTGCAGCATTTGAGCCAGTCTAGCCACACTTATAAACGATAGCGGTATTAGTGAAGGCTCCTGGCAACCATCTGTGCAGAGCAGGTGCAGAAGGCAGATAAAACACTAATAAGGGACTGTAGCTGGCTGCCCAGTGGCTTCCACACTGCCAAGGCTGCACTGGTGCTTGCAATGCTGCTGCGCTGGAAGGAGGAAGCGCAGGGAGGTGGCCTGGTCTCTCCAGATTGCATGGGAGGGAGAGTTAATGGCACAGGGAAATACTGCAGGGGAGGATGAGTTTGGAGGTGATGACAAAGTAAGAAACGCGGAGTGAAGCAGGGGCCTTCTGCTGCAAAGAAGGAAAAAAATGCAGAGGAGGGATTGCTACCCTAGGTCCAGGACTCCAGGGCAAAGATGAGGGAGAGAAGGAGAAATAGGACAAGGCCACTTGTTACCCCCTACTGTGAGCTGGGAGGGGAAGGGTAGCTGTGCCCTGGTGGGTGTGAAGGGAAAGGGTGGGAAAGAGGAAGCTCATGGGGGGAAACTGGTGGGCAGTGGGGCAAGAGGGACGGTGGGCCACTGGGCTGGGGGGCACTGTCAGGCGATGGGGTGGTGAGGCTTCATGGCAAGGGGGAGGAGAGCTGCTTGGGGCACAGCAGCCAGGTGGGTGCAGTGAGACAGGCTGGGGGGCACGTCAGAGTCCTTGGGGCAGATGTGTCGGATGGTGAGGGGTACGGTGCCAGGAGGGTGGCGGTGGCCGGGGCTGCGGGCAGGGTGTGCCTGGGGGCCGGCAGGTTTGGAGGGCGGGTGGGGAGGAGATCTCGGATCCTGTACCTGAACCGCTCCTGCCCCGCCGTGTCCCAGAGCTGCAGCTTGACCCTCTTGCCGGGCTCGATCTCCACCAGCCGGGAGAAGAAGTCCACCCCCACGGTGGGGTCGGAGTGCAGCGGCCCCGGGAAGCGGCCCTCCGTGAAGCGGTGCAAGAGGCAGGACTTGCCCACGGTGGAGTCGCCCAGCACGATCAGCCGGAACTGGTAGATCCAAATCGCCGCGTCCATGGCGGCCCCGGCCTGGCCCGGCTCCGCCTCGGGGCTCTTCCTGGGGCTCCTGCGCGGCCGGTGCCTGCACCGCGCTCCGATCGCCCCGACACCCGGCATCGGCGCAGCGGGCGTGCGGCGGCGGGGGGTGCGCAGGGCCCGGGGAGCCGCTCCCGCGGGTGCAGGACGGGGCCGGGCGGCGGCGGGCGGAGGCCGCGTCCCCCCGCCCCGCTCCCGGGGCGCCGCGCCGGGCTCCCGGTGCCTGCCCGGGCTGGGCGGGGCGGGGCGGGGCGGGGCGGGCGGCGCCGCGGGCGCTGTCCCTTCAGCACCGCGCGGCCGCGCTCCCGCCGCCGGCCCCGGCCCTCGGGCCCCGGCTCCGCGCCCCCGCCCCGACTGCCCCGGGCCCTCCCGCCGCGGGGGGCCGCGCTGGGGCCCGCCGCTCCCGCCCGCTCTGCGGGGGCGCGGCCGAGCCGCCCGCCGGGGCCTCCCACCATGCCGTCATGTGCGCGGCGCGGCGGGCCCTCCCCCGTGGTGCGGCGCGGCGCGGCGGGCCGGGCAGGGCGGGCTCTGCCGGGGGGCTGCGGCGGGGACGCCGCCTTCGGGATCCCGCTCACCCAGCAGAGCAGCTCCTCCCGTGGGCAACAAGTGCAGGGGACGGCCAGAGAAGGGGGGCGCGGGCGCGGGGGGCAGGCTCGCCTGGGAAATCAGGAGAGAATGGACCGGGCCGTTAAAGCGTGAGGTCTGCAAAGAAAAGTGGGAGCAGGAAGGAAATACCGGGAAGGACCAGATGGGCAGGTGAGAAAGGGTCTGGGAGCTGGCGGGGTGGGAGCTGGGCAGGGGCTGCCCAGAGGAGTGCAAGCTGGAAGGAGACATAGCAACGGGCAGAGGAGCCAAGTGCCAAGTGGTAAAACTGGGCTGGGCAAGTGGCTAAAGGGAAAAGGAGAGCGAGTGATCTAGGTGTTCCCAGAGAGAACCATGCAAACTGGCTTGAGAAAAGGCATAATACTGGAAATGACAGGGACACACGCTCTTCATTTCCCAGTGGAACAAACTGCCTGTACTGGGCCTCTGTGAAAGTACCTTTACCTATGGTAAGAGAACAATACTGTCAGTAGAGATGCCTGACGGAGAAATTTCTTTGGCCCCCCCGGCGTCTTCAGCTAAGTATCATGACATAGTAAATCTGCTGAGCAATAGATTCCTCAGATTTATTTCAACCACATGGTATAACAAAGAACAGTCCTCAGATGGCTAGTAAGGGCATTAGTGCCAAATAAGCAGAAACCCTGGGACTTTGGTAAACAGAATTGCAGCAGCTTCTTCTGCAGATCCGGCTGGGATGAGGCAGCTGGGGGCAGAGAGCCTGAGAACCCACAGAGTAGGCTGGGTGAGCTGTGAAGTAGGTTGTTGCTGGCAGAAGGTCAGCAGCAAGTGGATATTCATATGAATGGGCACTTTGATAGTGAAAAGGACAGAGAGAGGAGATTGGTGAGTTTGGGGTTTTTTCTATGCAGCCTGTTGTTTTTCCTCCATTAATGTCAGGCACAGATGCAGCTAAAACTATAACTGCCTGTGGCTGTTTAGGGGCGTATCTGAAACCACATTTCTTTTGTAACTCTGTGGGGCAATCTGTTATGACAAGTATTCTCATTGCCAGCATCTGGTTTTGTTATTACGTGGTCACCAGTGTGAGACTAGAATGTTTCCCCCAGGGTGGGCAGACCTTGAAGCCCCGCAACGTGGATAAGAGACGAAGGGCGCCTTGGCCCTTCATTGGACCAAGGGCAGGATGAAGTCAAAAGATGAGTTTGCTTGTGCCATGCAGATCATGTCCTCCAGCCCCAAAATGAAACTGGCTAGGATATGCATGTATGGTTGGCCCTGGGAGACTCAGCCAGGAGACCCCAGAAGCTTCCAGCAGACTTGGCCTGACAGCTGAGAAGCTATAAAAGGCACAGCCAGGAGCTGCCAGAGGGATTTATCTTGCTGTGCATGCTGAGTTGAAGCTGCAGGATGCTGCCTGCTCCAAGAATCCAGACTCTCCAGGGACCTTTTGGGTTGGCCAGTCAGTCCCTAGGACATAGTGACTGTGTCTGCATGTGTCTCTGAGTGTGTTTCCTCCAGAACCCTGCACATTTGTCCCCTCTAATTTCACCAGCTACTCCTGTAAAAAGTAAATTGAACATAGCTTGTACTTGACTAGTTGCTCCTTTGAGTAACGATTAAAATAAAATGTTGGCTCAGATAAATGAACCTTCAGAAGGGCAAGATTGCAGTTCTATATCGGACATGATTATGGGCAATTCCTATGGACCTTTTCTGAGTGTTCTGACAAAACTGGCGCTTAGATACAAGAAGTGTTTGTATGTGAAACAGAGATGTGAGGTATGTGGTATTAGTAGCTCTGATAGCTGCTGAATGTGAACAGGGCAAAACTTGGAAGTGGACTTTGCTCATTGTACAATACCTAGATCCTGCATGGATCACCACCCTGCCTAACACCCATAGGTCTTCAAAGCCTCACGCAGTGCTCTCTAGTTTAGAAGCACAGCAGATTGCTGTCCTTTGCACATCTGGGCTCAAAGAACCTCACACTAATGAGATACACAGCTCATTTCATTCCTAACAGGTGAGTGAAGTCAATTTGCCTACGGCGTTTCGAGTTGAGCTAAATATGTTTGCAAATATTTTCAGGCTTCCAATGTCTGGTCTGTCTAGCTAAGCTTGTCATTGTAGAAAGACAGTGGTATATAAATTCACATGTATTCAAAGCACAACCTTATACCTTCACCTGGGACCTTTTGAGTATCATATGTTAAATGCTACCTAGGGAACCTGCATTTGTCGTGTCTGCTATGAAATGCACAGGGTGGGTGAATTTTATCTCCATGTCATTCAGTTTTTATTAGCTTACCAGTGAGTACAGAGGCCCTGAGAGCATGCAATCCATCACAAAGATCACAGACCAGTAGTCAGAAGCAGCAATCAAAGTGGGTACACTTTGAGGAGCTGGAATGGTTAAAGCAGAGAGGTTAAAGTATCAATATGAACCTGACTTTCCTTCAGAGAGTTTCCACTACTTGGGCATTGGCAGCTTGAATCTGTTCTTCCCAAGAAGGGTGAATCAAATGTAAATTCTGGGAAATAATAACAAAGACAAATAAACCCAGACTTCCAAATCTACTCCATTATTGGCTAGATGACTGCACTAAGCCATAAATCCAAGACCTTTCAACCTAAACATTCCTCATTTCTTTTCACGTTTTTGACTTGACATGGATTTTCTCCACCTTTGCTAAGTGTGTGGGTCACCAGGCATTACATAGATCACAGTGCTCCTAAACAATGTGCACACATATTACATGGAAATTTAGAGAAGCATGGACAAAAGTAAGTGATTCTCAACCCCAGTCAACCTGAGAGTGAGAAACTATGCTTTCTGCTGCTGCCTAAAGAACACATGAGAACTAGGGGACCTGTCTAGAAGCAGGTGCCATCCAAGCCTGTTTTAACTGCATAGGCTATTGGTCTGGAGGCTGATAGAGCTGCTTATTTTATCACAGAGAAAATTTCAATAGATGTAAGCTCTTGGAAGGTGCTGCCAGCTATATATTTTTTGTTTATTTTTTTTGATGGAGTAGTACTGGCGGTAGAATACTTCCTACTAATAAGCAATGACTTTCCTTCGTCTAAAATGTCATCAAGGTAGGTAGGTTTCACCTAATGGTGAGAAAGACATTTCTTAAACCACAACATTTTGGTACTGTTTCTTTCACAGACTTCTTTGATGCACAGGTATAAAATTAGTATCCGAGTAGCAGAACAGCACTATGTTGAAATGATCAGTCTGCCCTAAAACCTCTTAAGTGGTATAAGAACAAATCTATAGCCCTTCTTACTTTTTGCAGTTTATACTATCTGATGGGTTTCACACTTCCTCCTGTGGTGTTAATTAGTAAGTCACTCCAACTCTTGATGAAGCTAATTCTCCCAGTGCTGCTTGGGAGGGCTGAGTGGGGTCAGCAGGAGCAGCAGGTTGAGGCCAAGATTTTAACGCCACTCTTGGTATAAGCCTTCCCTTTCAAAAGTTTCCAAGAGTACTCATATCTCCACAGACACTGAAGGCAAGTGGGTAGAACAGGAAACCTGCAGGACACCAGGCCTGCTAACCTCGTGGTCCACAGAAATCCTTGCCAGTACTGACAGGAGCAATGGAATGTTCCAGCTGCTCAGGTTCAACTTCTTGGTCTTGCACCCAGGTGCCACCTCTGAGCTCACTGTGGGACTGTGGTTACAGCTCCACATTGTGCTGGGGCTGATCTCACTACGCCAGTTTTACAGTGATGGGATAGCAAAGAAGTGCAGAGAGAATATTCACCTGGCAAGAAGGTGAAAAAAAAACCTGAGTAAAGGGAAATGTGTTGGAAAGTTTTATGTTTATTGCTTAGCATGATCTTATTGCATTTGTTATTTGTTGCTGGAAGTTGATTTCCAGCATACCTGAATACCTGGAGCTCTTCACAGGTGAAGGACAAAGGAATATTCTAGGAAAACATGGTAGGAGTTAAAAGCTTCTTTCATTTATGGTGTTATTAATGATTACCTGCATAGATTTCAACAAATAAATGGTTGGTGAGGGTATTTTTATAGTACCCTAAGTCTCTGTGTGTCAATGTGATTGTTCATTCAAAGGTACACTCTGACCTTTTAGAAGATGTCCTTGTTTGATGAGGGTGTTCCTTATGTTGTTGAGATAGATATGTGCATGGCAGAACATCAATATAAACACTTGTGGGGGGAGTGGGGTGGTGGGGGGTGGGCAGGGAAGCTACATCAGAATCCATGGATGAATTTATAGATTAAAAAAAAATCTACATAAATAAATAAATAAACATTTACATACAGATCCACTTTGTTCATAAGGCATTGAAATGACTCTGTGGAGATGATGCAAGTGAAACTACTCCATGGCAAAATGAGACAGAAGCAGATAATGAAGAACAGAAACACCCACATGAGACAAGGAAAACTTCTCCTAACTTCTCAGACCTGATCTTCCAGAAGGACCTACAACATAACTTCAAAGACAAGCCTGGGAAATGAAAGTCCTAACTTTTCAAAATATTAAAAACCAAGGACTAAGTATTTACTCAATAAACATTTCATAACCATTAAATATTTTTATACTTTTCCTCATATCTCATCAACTGTTAAGCCATCTCTGTTCCACACAAGTAAACTTCTGTCTGATCTACAGATACTGTTTCACCCCTCTTTGCCAACTATCTACTTCCTCAAAATGTAATATTGTTATACTCAGAGCAATCACTTCCAGCTTGACGTTTGCTGTGTCTAGATCAGACATACAAGAACTGTATTTCCCTCCCAAACATCCAATTACTCCAAGTGTAATAAATGGTATCTATCTCTGCAAATCTTGCCATTTTAGACATCTAAGATGGCATCTTAGTCACAGTTACAGAAGCACATTTAATTCAGTAAAGTGTCAGGAAAATCCAGGAACACGCAACCTGCTCCACTAAAACACTGAATTAATGCACATTGACATTTCAGAGTTAATGCCTAAACTACATAAGAATCTGTTTTTAGGCAGGATTAAGATTACCTTTAGGTGAGATTAAGAACCAAACGCCAAATGGCAATTCATTCTACTACATCAAACAAGTATCATGCCTGCCTTTTTGTCATTTATCAGTCTTACACCTCACTCTTCCTTTTGTCGTTTGGAATTAGTCCTTCTAGGATTCTATGCGCTCTTTGCTCTGATGAAGTCCATCTCCTCCATCTCTTTTCTGTTTGGGAAATGCTGGTGTGTGAAACAATATAGATTTCTGCTACCAAAGAATGCTTTCTGTCTAAGCTTTGTGCCATGGACCTTTTGGGTATGTTGATCAAAGAGATGCTTTTCTTCTGTAAGCACTGCATTTCTGAAGGAACTCTACACTGCCCAGTGGCATGGTCACCTGTTTTTCCAAGATGCCCACTTTTGCTGCAGATGCATTCTCTGATAATTTCTTAAGGACTATTATTTCTAATTGCCTTCCCAGTGTCTCTGTCCTATCCAGTGCCAGCAGCTCTTCTCATGCTTTATGCAATTGCAGGCCTCACAAAGCACATAGAAGACACTGATACGTAAATGTAATTGCTGAGCTAATTCAGGATGGGCAGACAAGTCTCCCTGCACTGGTTGCAAAAATTAAACTAAGAACTTCCATGTATGGTAGGTGCCACTGAGTTTAGCCTACCTGGAAGAATTTCCAAGACAAACGAGCTGTGATTACATCTGCCAAACTTGAACTGACTAGATTAATCCAGTATGAGCTGGTAACACACGTAATTTTTCTTGTAAATTACTTGGGTGGGAGGCCGGAGGGTTACAGAAACTGCTGTGGCAATTATTAATTGGCCTCAGGGATGGAGGACATCAAAAAGCTTGGGCCTCAGGCCATGTGATTAGCAGAGCCATTGCCAGCTTATATCAATGATCTAATATCAAAGGTAATAAATTGTTAAGATGATAGCCCTGTGGGAGCAACCACTATACATAGTCATTTGATAACCATGTAGAAGCTGAAGCCCAAGATCTGCAACACACAGAAGCTAAGCTGACACCCATAGACCCAGCATGTCAACCAGCCAGAATGAACGACCTGTTCCTCTGGGGTTACTGGTATAGGACTGGTCTAATCTAGACTGGTGGGGCTGAAGCTCTGATCTGTGTGCGATGTGTTTGCAGAACAGGAATCATTATCCACTTACCCATCCTCTCAGGTAAATAAATATTAGACTGAGTACTGTATCACACCACCCAGTCTCCCTGTGACCACAGGATGCATAGTGCAGATTAGAGACAACTTTCATTCCAAAAAAGTGACAGCTGCCCTGCACCCCTACTTCTGGTGCAAAGACTTGCCTTAGGCTTTGTAACTGGAAGTAGGTCCCATGGTCTTTCACCCTGAACACCATCCCCTGCACTTCCAGTTGGAGACTCACCTTGTTTACACTGGAGGTAAACTGAGTGCTTCCCTCTGCCCATGGGAATTTAAAGCCATTTAAAAATGAGTAAATGTCTAAAAAATTTAATAGAATATGCCTCTGCTCAAAAAGCATGCATCACCTGAGGATATTTAGAACAAATAAGAGGTTTGTAAAAGGGTATTAGCAGACATCCATGGATAAAATTTTCATAGCAGATGAAGTCATCAGAAGGGGTTGGATGCCCTTGCCTTGTACTGTTTAACAGACTACCATCGCAGAACTACTCAGGAAACTTTCACCCTTGAAGTAAACCTAATTGGGGACAGGCTTTACAGACTGTTACCTTATGTGACTGAAGGCTCATCCCCACGAACACAAAGGAGCAGAGGCACCCTGACAGGCAGGGGAACCCAAGTAACCTCACCAGAGCTGGCTGAGCTCCTGACAGGGTTGCTCCAAGGGCTGGTACAGGGGAGCCACCAGCCACAGGGGGAGATACCCAGCTGAGTCAGTAGAAGACACTCCCCACCAATCCCTCATCAATCCCACTACAGATTCTGAGAGGATTACTGCCTACAGGAACATGGAACTCACTATGGGAAGCTGGAAAAAAACATTTTGGGGTTGTGCAAAACTTACTTGGGATGTTTAGGGGAAGGACCAAAGATGGGAAGGGAAAGATCGAATTGGACTGGGGAGGAACAAGTGTGGAAAAATATGGAAGAAAGGGGATAAAAGGAGCTGGACATTTGTAAACAGGTTACTGGTCAGTATGCTTGTGATGAATTGCAGGAAAGGCTGGGGCCTTTGCCAGCTAGGGGTCCATCCTAGGATGGTTTTGGTGTGCTCAAGGACACAGATAGCCAAGCTGTGCCAATGATCTCTTCATCACTAAGAAGTGCAAAAGCATCCAGAAGTAACTGAAGCAACAACTGGAAAACAACAGCAAATCAGAAAACAAATGGCATAATCATCAGTTCTTGAGCCAATCCTGTAACTAAGGACATGGAAAGCTACTGAGGTAGCTGGAGGTGGCTGAAAAAAGACCCTGGGGAAGGAGGACCTATGACTCTGCTCCAGGATGCAGGACCATCTCTGCAATCTTTGAGGAACTCCAGCAGTGGAAAAGAGCACAGGAAAACCCAAGACCCACCCACAACCCTGTGCTAGGATGACACAGCATGGCAGGACCCACCACACTGACCCATCCAGTCCCTCCCCAGGATTTCACTGTCTCTCCTGTAGAACAAGTTACTTGTGAAAGAAACCACAATTCCAGGCTGCCCGGTTTCCCCCCCTCACTGCACCATCTCTCCCATGGCACAGGGAAGTCATGTAATTTTTAAAATTTCATGTGTCTGTCTATTCAGCATAATTGGCAGGTTGGGAAGGGGGCTGTAGGGCTGAGGTTTGTGGGAAGGTCACAGCCAGTCCCAGACAGCTCCACCTGACCCACTGCAAGTCACAATTGAGCACATCAGCCAGGCTGATGGTACCTCTGAGCCAATCAATCAGATGGGTTTGTAGCACCTCCGAAAAAGATGCATTTAAGAAAGGGCAGAAAGCACCAGCACAAAAGAAAAAGTGCCCAGGCTGGAGGAGGACAGAGAAAACCATGCCTGAGCAGGGGCCAAAGCCATGGAGCTGCCTGAGCAGGGCACACAAGGCATGACTCCAAAGGGACCGCTACTGATGGAGGAACCACCACACACTGACACCAATCTCCTGTGCTGCCCTTTGCCTCACTGAAGGGACTTAGTGCAATGTGCGGTAAGGGGATGGGAGAAGAGAAAGAGAGGGGAGAGGTGTGCAGGGGGAAGAAGGGGTGTTTTTAATGAGGGTCTGTTTACACTCCATTAAAGAACTAGCTCTCTGAAGTCCCTCCCAAGAGGGTTTCATTTCCACTACCCCTTCTGAGTCATTCTGTATTACTGCCAGGAATATTACTGTTCCTCCAGATTTTTGTGGTTTAGAAAGAAATACAGACAAGCCTTCCACCAGGGAAGTCCTGCTCCTAGTTAAAACATACTTTGAATTGAAACAGAACTCAGACCTTCTGAGCCCAGGAATGAAAATGAAAACTACTAGCAACAGGCCGAATCCTCACCGTAACACCTGTCTGAGATCTCTCAAAGCCCATTTGAGCATCTTTGCTCTCAGCTCTTCTGTTCTTACACCCCAGAATGTGTCTGGGTTCAAAAGGAAAGCTCAGGGTTTTGCAGGAATCAGTCAAAGACGTTTAGGGATTCTCAGTGTTCAAATCCTGGAGTGCTGGTACTCACATGCATGTTGTTTTCTTTTTATCTGCTGAAGGGTACAGCACTGAAGGAAAGGAAGCTCCTTAAAGCTGCCTCATGTGCCATGGTAGACAAAGCTGACAAGCAGCACTATCCACTGGTGAGCTGGAGAAATCTGAGGTGAGACTGAAAATGCTGCTGCCCAAGTACAGCCCCTAACTAGAAAGAGTCTGAGTTGCCAAAGACTGAAAGAAAATGGTACACCAGGCGGAACTAGCAGAGGCCTGGTAGCAGGGCGGTTACAGGGGTGACCTGTGTAGAAAAGGGTCATGGACTGCCTTCAGTCACAGCTGGTTCCAGCTGGCTTGGCAACCAATAACACCAATCCTCTATGTGCCAAAACCAACCAGAGAAGCAGATAGCACCTTTGTGAAAATATATTTAGTAATGAAGAGCGGCTGCTGGGACGAGATGTGTGAGGATACACATGATGACACACAGAGGATGACACAGGAGCAGATACATCCTGAGGGGACTGCAGCTCATGAAGGAATCTCTGCAGGAGCAGCTACTACACTGAACAAAACTGCAGTCTGCGGAGGAATCCACACTGGGCCAGTTGAAATGTGTAAGAAACATGGAGTGCCAAAAAGGAAACCACTGCATGGTGATGTCAGTCTCCTGTGCTCCCTGGTAACACTTGGCAAAAGCAAGGGGAGTGGAGACTAGAAATGGGGAAAGAGAGGTGTCTGGATTGAAGTTGAGGTGTTTTCCCAAGGCATTTAATTTTTGTCTTGTTTCTTAGTGCTCCCAAATCAATAATTTAAAACTATGCAGTTGGCAATAAATTAAAAATCAATGAAATTTCCCCAACATGAGACTGCTTTCCCACAGCAAACAGACAGAGTAGAAAAGACAAGTGCTCATCTTTCTTAAGATTATGCTCTATTTAGGAGCCAGACTGGCTGCAAAGCTGTAATTTGTGCAGAACGTGGATCATTGAGCTAAGATCTGCTCTGGAATGGCTTCTAGCAAATTCAGTCCTTACAGGAAACAATAGAGAACAAACGTCAAAGGCAGTAAGAGTGAGAAGCTCTTATGTTTTGTTTTTGCAGATAAGGTTTAAGAGCCCTGTTCTGGAGTGAGGTCCATCTAGGCCGTTATCTTTTCTGACACTGTAAGTGAAAGTATGTTAGCACTGGCAAATATGGTGTAGGACACTAGATTCACCTTCAGAGACATCACACTGTACACTGAGATCTTGATGCTGTAAACTAAAGGTAACTCCTGTTCTAGTGATCTTTGTAAAGTTCACCTGAGAGGTATGATTTGAGCACGTGCAGGTGAAGTAATTTTGGATTGAGGGAGGATGCTTCTTTTCTGGAGAAGACTGTGTACAATGTAGGGGTATATACCAGTGGGTGTACACCTGCAAATATCAAGTTGGATTAGTTGGTGAGAAGGATAAGAGGCTTGGGAGCCATGTGTTGGAGCTGCTATAGATCTGGGCTGAAGACTAGGGAGACAAGAGTAATCTGACAGTCGATTCCTGGAGACACCAAGAGATAGAAGCCAGTTACTGCACAGACTATGAGATCAGGTGTCAACTGAGACCCATCTGTGTGCATATGTCTCTGAGCATGAGTCAAGAGGAGACAATGGGATCCAGGGACAGTTACTGGGGAGATCCATAGTCCGTATATGTAGCCATTGCTCTGTGTGGTGTCACGCAAAGTAAACTGGAAGGCCAAGGGTCCAGGGTCAGTTACTGGACAGTGTCTAAGGCCAACTAGTGGAGGGATCCATATTGTATATATGTACACATTCCACACTAATAAAACTTTAAGTTTTATTTATTTAAGTATTATAAGAGGAGGCAAGATTAGGCTGTTCATGCCATCTGTGTTTGTGTGGTCAGCTATGTATATGTATATATGTACATATAGTGTACAGCATCTGTGGGACTATTGGGAATACATGCAATAGTCCACCTCAGTACTGACTGCATCTGGCAACACGGAGCTGAGGCAGCCTCACCTCTGTTGGGCTACCAGATTCGACAGTCCTCAAACCAGTGAGTTTCTCTCAATACAGAAAGAAGCTCCAGCATTTTCAGATGAGTGACTCTGCACAAAGTAAACCATTCTCATGCTAGAAGTGGATGCACCCGAGCCTCTATTCAGATGAGTATTTGTCTATATTGCATGTGCAATAGCCATGTAATCCACCAACAAAAGGTTACTATGACTGCAATGCAGCAGAATAGCGCTGAAACTTCAACTCACAAAATTTAATTAATAGTGTAGAAGTGCAGGGACAGAATTTGTAACTTTTGCTAACTTAAGAAATTAAAGATAGATCTCTGGAGTATGTCCAACATCCTCACAGTTCCTAAAGTGTACCTACTCCATAAAACAAAGGTGTAACATCTGTTATCTGTAGTGTTTCCATGTGTGCCTTCTTGGGTGCATGCATTATTGAGTTGGCAGAATTCACATTTTAACATTTAGAGCATGATGATGAAGGTTAAAAATTTTCCTTGATAAGGAAACAATGAAACTACTTTTCCTTCCTCAAAACATATGCTATGGTCTGGCATGCTGAGTCAGTGTGATATATACTGAAGAAATTGCTCTTTACTCTTTAAAAATCAAACATTACCAAAGAAATAGTAATTATTTACCATTATTTACTCAGAATATCAGAGAGAGCTTTTTAACAGAACAGCATTTGCTTCCCCCTGCCCCCCTCCCCCTGCCCCCAGTGATTGTTATAGAAACTTTTTAATAGAATGGAATAGACTATTTCAGTTGGAAGGGACCTACAACGATCTAGTCCAATTGCCTGACTACTTCAGGGCTGAGCAGAAGCTAAAACTGTGTTACTAAGGGCATTGTCCAAATGCCTCTTAAACACTGACAGGCCTGGAGCATTGACCACCTCCCTAGGAAGCCTGTTGCAGTGTTTGACCACTCTTGGTAAAGAAATGCTTCCTAATGTCCAGTCTGAACCTCTCCTGGTGCAGCTTTGAACCATTCCCATGTGTCTTGTCACTGGGTATGGGAGAAGAGCTCAGCACCTCCCTCTCCCCTTCCCCTCCTCAGGAAGCTGTACAGAGCAATGAGGTCGCCCCCTCAGCCCCCTTTTCTCCAAACTAGACAAGCACAAAATCCTTAGCTGCTCTCAAAAGACATTCCTTTCAGCCCTTTCACCAGCTTTGTTGCGCTCCTCTGGACACACATTCAAGCACCCTCACATCCTTCTTAAATTGTAGGGCTCAGAACTGCACACAACAGCAAACTTGCTGATGGTGCATTCAACTCCTGATTATTGATATTTATTCAAATCTAGATTATTGATAAATATACTGAACAGAACTGGCCCTAGAACTGAGCCCTGAGGAACAGCGCTGCTGACCAGTCACCAGCCAGATGTAGTCCCACTCGCTACAGCCCTTTCAGCTCTGCCCTTCAGCCAGTTCTCCACTGTGAATCTGCTCATCCCACAGGTGCACAACTTGTTGAGAAGGATGTTGTGAGGGACAGTATCAAAAGCCTTACCAAAATCCAGAAAAACTACATCCAGCACCTTCCTTTCATCCACTAGGCAGGTGACCTTATCACAGGATATCAGATTAGTTAAACAGGACTTTCCTTTTGTGAACTCACATTGACTGTGCTTATGATTGCATTATTCTTTAAATATCTTTCAGTAGTATGCAGTACAATCTCCTCCATAATTTTTCCAGGAACTGAGGTTAGATGAACAGGTCGTTGGTTCCCTAGGTCTTCTCTCACACTCTTTTTGTAGACAGGAATACATTGGTTAGCTTCCAGTCAGCAGGGACCTCCCCAGGCTCCCAAGACCAACTGAGAGTGGTCTTGGCATAACATCCCCTAGCTCCTTCAGAACTCTGCGATGAATCTCATCAGGCCCCATGGACTTACGAACTTTCAGCTGATACAGCTGGTCCCTTACAATTTCAGTGTCCACAAATGGAAAGTCACCGTTCCCACACTCGTCATCCTCCAATCTGGGGGACTGGGCAGCTCAAGGACTGTAAGTATTATTACAGACTGAGGCACAAAATGCATTGAATGCCTCTGCTTGTTCTTCATCCCTATTAGCCAGATGACCATCTTCAACAAGTATTGGTCCAGTATTTTCTTTAGACCTCCTCTTGCTATTAACATACTTAAAAAAGTTATCTTCTTGTTACCTGAAAGAACACTGGACAGTTTTAACTCTAGCTGAGCTTTGGCCTTTTGTGTCTCCTCCCTGCATAAACAAACCACAGATTTTATCTTTTTAATTACCACCATCTTTCTCACTTGAAAGGAAAGGTAGTTTCTTTGAAACTGTTAAGGACCTTTGTAACTTCACGGTTTGGTCCGTGCTTATTTCACTGCTGCCCCAAAGTTGTCCTATTGCCAGAGAAAAAGAAATCAAAACAGATGTAGTTAAAATACCCAGCTGTTTTTCCTTTCTCCCTTTGAATCTGAGTGGCCCTTCTCTACACAGACCATAGTCCAATAGGGCTGCTAGCAGAGCCAAAGCAGAGAAAAATGGCACTGCTAGAAATTCAATCTTGTAAAAGTACAAGATACCAAATTTGTGGGGAGGCGAGAAGATGAAGCACACTGGTTTCAGCATTTCTCATTAGAGAGTGCCTGAATCTAATCACTTCCACCTTTGTGACTAAGGCCATCCATTACTGTGATCATCAGTGCTTACAATACAGTATCAGCTCCACAGTATTGTATACTGATATCTAATTTTGGATATACTGCTAAAGACCATTTTGACTATTGGGTGATAATCAGTAAGAACTAATCAGTAGTGTGGAATGTATTAAGAAATGTTCATTGGATAAAGTTTAAAAGTGACCCATCAATTTTCTAAACACAAAATAGCAAAACCGTGGTGCACACAAATATGCATATAATATACATATGCACTTTCAGTATTAGCATTTCAGTCACCACAGGCAGTATTGCCCCAAAAGCAGCCCACCAACCCTTGCACGCATGCGCATGTGTAATGGCAAATTGGTGAAAAAAGCGTTCTGTATTGTATCTAGAGATGCACTGGCACAGCAAACCACTTTGTACCAAACAGGCTTAGGTGCACCTCCTGCACATGAGTCCGGCTTTGGTCCTAAAGCTGCTTTCATCTCCTCCCTTCAATACAAGATTTATTTACTTTTTAAAAAAAAATAATAAAAGATTAAAAAAATGTAAATATCCATAATGAAAAATAAGAAAGACTTTGAAAAGTATGTTAATTCTTACAAACTGGTTAACAGAACACGGCCCTGGGACAAGGATAGACACCGTAAATCCTCAAGCTAAGAGGTAACAAGCTCAAGGAGAGGCAACTGGTTAATGCGACAACAGAAAATCACTTGAACTACGTGTGAACTACCCTAACTGGCACACTAAAAGATCCACTTTTGAGCAAAGAAACCCCCCTACTGGCAAAGCCCCTGCCCACAGATCATGAGGTGAAAAAAAAAAAAATAAATGCTGTACCTTTAAATGACGACAAAAGTTGTAAGAATCAATGAAAATTAAGTGTGACCAAACGTAATTGCAAAGAATTGCTCCAAGCGTGTAAGATGTGTTACCGCGTGTCAGAAGCGTGCTAGCTTTGTGGATTTACCACCTAGCACCCACCTCTGCGCAGACAGGCAATAAACGAACACCTAGCCTCTGTGTGCGGCTCGGGTGAAGAACCCAGATTTGGGGTAACACCTGTGCAGCACAGACCCTCTGAATCTGCACGAAGACACCCCCCACAGCTCCATCGCTGGGCAAGGGCACAGGCACGGTGCCTGTACCCCACCGCACGAACTCGGGGGCTGAGAAGACCAAGGCCAGCCACACTGAGGGCTATCCCAACGACACGGGAGCCGCCCGGCCGCCTACTGAACCAAGCCCTCCTCAGACGCTGACGTGCAGAGCGAAAAGCCCCAGCGACCCCGGCACAGGCAGCGCCGGCAGGCGCTGAGGTGCGCAGCCCGCCCCCAAAGCCCGCCCCCAAAGCCCGCCCCCAAAGCCCGCCCCCAAAGCCCGCCCCCAAAGCCCGCCCCCAAAGCCCGCCCCCAAAGCCCGCCCCCAAAGCCCGCCCCCAAAGCCCGCCCCCAAAGCCCGCCCAGGGGCTGAGCCCGGGCAGCGCGGCCAGCCGGCCCCGTCACTCAAGCGGCGCAGGAAGTGCGCATGCGCCCCCCTCCCGCGGGCAGCCGAGCGCTCCCGCCCCGCCCCGTCCCCAGCCGTTGGGCGGCCGGTGGAGGCGCCATTTTAGCGCGAGGGGGCGCCCTCCGCCGCTGCGGGGAGGGGTGTGTGTTCACCTTCCGCGGCGGCGAACTGAGGGGTGGGTGGGGGGCCAAGGTGAGGGGTTACGAGCTGGAGTTCTGAAAACGTGTAATAAAGTTCAAGTGGAACGTTTTAAAAACAAACGCTTTAACACAAAATTATAGAAAAAGTCGATATTTTACCTGCTAAAATCTCTGCCCTAAAGCACGTGTTTGACTCGTTTGCTAGGTCTATGTGGGTGCATTAGCTGTAATTAAACTTGGTAATTAGTTTCGATGACGTGTTGTGCTAGTGGTGTACCAAAGATGTACCCACGTGTTTGTGACCAATGGTATTTTAAGATGGAAAAAAACCTTTGACATACTTTTTGCTGAAGCCAAAGGGAAAAAAAAAACCCCTTTGGTGCTGAGGAGATTGTCAGTGGTTTTCAGGAGCAGACCCACAGACACGTTTATAGATGGATTGTTTTTATAAAAACCACTTTTTCCAGAAATAAATCCCAATTGCTGTGGTTAAGATGCATTTCCCCCACTGTCTTCTCTGCGGTCTCCTGTAACGACGACATCGTGTTCGCTGCCATAACAGAAACACCATAAGGAATGCTATTTAGTACAAGCAGTTGTCTGTATGAGAGTATCAAACAGTTTGGAAGACAATTACTCAGCTAGTTTTAACAGGGTTGTTTTCTGAGCGCAGGCCACCTTTCCGGGAAGCGCTAAGTGTGCACAGCTCGCCTCTTGGCATTGCAGGTCCATCACCAGCTCCCTTCGAGCCAGACCTGAAGATAAAAACTAGCTTACCTTGGTTGACACTTACCAAATATTCAGGTTTTCATATTTCATACAAGTAGATGCATTTATGTCAAATATTTGTAGAGACTTTTTTTTTTTGCCTACATCCAGTAGTTACAGATAGTCAAAGCCAGCTGGCAAGCTCAGCTACCTAGTCCTATGAATTAAGTCATTTTAATCTGTGAGCCTTCATGGTGATCCTGAAATGTCACTAGATCAAAGTTTGAGTTCACATGTATACGTACAGTCTTGGCAGTCACTCTGAATTTATTGCGGTCTAACTCAAATAAAAATCTGGCTCATGATTGCCAAATAGCAGAATACCTTGATCTTGGTAAAGTTCTGATTTGCAATGAAATGGGAAAAGGTCTGACAGTTCCAGGTGAGTCAAAATACAAGTAAATACATATTTGACTACAAATCTAGAAAGCTCTTTTTCTTACGTATGCATTGCCCAAGATACTGTACTATTTACAGCTTCAGGAAGCACAACGATCTTTTCATAATGCAGAAGTAATCAGAGCTATTTGAAAAAGTTTTAACTCACCATTAATGCAATGTAGATAACAAGAGAACATACCTTAGCATGCTGACAGAATAGAACAACCATTGATTTGCACATATTTGTTACTGAATTAGAAGGTGTCTTGGAAGTGATCAGTGTAATCTGAGGTGACATGATGTGACTGCTGAAGTTATGGCTGGTACCACTGTCTGATTTGGTAGGCTGGATAATGGTGGCAAGGGGTTTAGTGGTATGAGTGAGCTGAGTGGTAATGGTGGACTAAGGGATATTGGTGGATCAAGTGGTTGTTGGGGGGGTACCCGAAAAATTTGTATGCCAAAGAGACACACAGGAGAAAAACTGTTAACTGAAGAAACAGGATGCACAACAAAAATTATGGTTTTCATAAAACAGTGACTTTGTAATAAAATCATGTGAGTGCTTCCTGTAAATCAGTCTAGCTGTTGTTTTTCTTTCACAGATGTAATAGCAAGTCTTTCCTTGCATGGGATATTACATTTATCATACCCAAAGAGAATGACAAAGCAATACTCATAGTACTCTGTTACAGGGTTTACATAACATTGATTATACTAAGATTGCATATATATTAAGGCTGTCAGATAAAAAGAATTCTGTGATCAGTCTTAGTCCTAATGGAATCATAATAGGAATAGGAATGGCTAAAACTATCTAGTTACATTTCTTAGTGAAAATGTTTAGGAAGGCACTTCAACATGTGAAGATAAATGGCTACTTAACATTTCCCTAACCTGGCAACCAGGCTTTGCAAGTGTCTGGGAGACTAATATTTATTGGGGGTGGGGGTGGGGTGGGGGAAGTAAATGAACATTGCTTATTTTGTGTTACTTTATGAGAAGAGCTATACAATTTCCCTTTGAATGTATATTAAACTGTAGGTTCAAAATGTCTTCCGGTATCTTCCCACATGGTGAAAGTTCAGCTAAAGTAATGCTATGTTAAAGGTGCAGTTTACATCACTTACTCATTAGTGGAATGTCTTGCCAAGATTAAAACAGAGAGTGGAATGCTGTTCCACAGGTCTGGTTGACACCTAACCTCTTTAACTTTTCTTCTACTTTTACAAAAATTTTCCTCTCTCTCCTCACTTAAAGAAAGTGTTTAGGAACTGTTCAGAATGAAAATACGAAGACCTGAACTCCAACATGGGTAGAAGAACAGACATATTAAAAAAAAAATATCTTTAAATACTTGATACTGAAATAGAATGTTCTTGAGAAAAAGTAATTATTTTTCTAAGAAGGAATTGATATGAAACATGAGCATTTTATTTAACTAAAATTTGTTCAAGCAGGAAATTTTAATGAAATGGCTTTTGTATGTATAGGAATTTTAGAAAAATAATTTAAAATTGTTTACCTCTGCATTATTTGTGTCTGTTATTTATATATATATATATAAATTATTTGTTTTCTACAGTATCTTTTTATATGTAGAATAGTTTTATTTAACACTGTTCAAATGTCTGGTATTACTCATATGTTGTTGATACTGACAAAAACCTAAAATGAAGAAAAAATAATTTGATCTTAGTTCCACATTGAAGTTGATACACTCAGTTTCTTCTTTTTTGTGTGTAACACCTAATACACTTCTACAAAATACTTTTCCTCAAAGTGTGGTTTAAAATGTCAGAAGATATGTTTTAGTTTTAATAGTAATGGCTTTCCTAAGAATAAGTAACACTTCTTTCAATATAGATATGAACAGCAAAAAGAATGAAGAAACAATAAATAAGACAATTTAAGACTTCAGAAAGGAACTGGCAGAAACTATGCTTCTGAGACTTTAAATGTTAAAACTACTGAAATCACCCTGCATGATCATCTTAATAATCATTACTGTGTTCAAGTGTGGGCTCTTTAGTATAAGAAAGAAAATGGCATATAGGAGGGTATCCAGTGGAGGTCACGAAGATGGTCAGGGGTCTGCAGCGTATGACATCCAAGAACAAGCTGAGGGAACCTGGAGAAGAGAAGACTAAGAGGGATCTTCTTACATTCTTCACCTTCCTGAGGGGAAGCTGTAGAGAAGACAGAGCCTGACTGTTCTTGGAGGCATGCAGCAAAAGGACAAAGGTTGACAATCACAGTCTGCAGCAAGGGAATTTCTGACTTGATATAAGGATTATGTTTTGGGGGGTTTTTTTTATACCATGAGGGTACTTAAACACTGGAACAGGGACCTAGAGAGTTGTGGAATCTTGTAGATTGGAGATATTCAAGCTCAACAGGACATGGCTGTCAACAACCTGCTCTAGCTGACCTTGTATTAAGCCGGGGGTTGGGCTACGTGGCCTCCAGAGATCCCTTCCAACCAAAATTATTCTGTGATTCTATGAATATTTTTTTATAAACCCTAAGAAACATTTTGAAAGGAACATTCAGAAATATTATGTTTAATACTTCAAAACAAGAATATGGCAAAACCAGACAAGAATGAAAGGACTAGCTTTTCTTTGCTTCTTCTCTCAGATATGACCATTTATCTGTGCATCACAGACTGCATGATATACTATCTCACAGTCAGTCTTTCACTGATGAGGTAAAATATGCTGGTGCAAGCTCTTTCAGAAAACCACTTTCTAATTTCCCTATCTTAATGATACTGCATTGACGCAGCCCAAGTCTGCAACACTGCAAATCTAATTGGATGAACTGCTTGTGTGTCAAGCTATGCTGTCTTCAAATTATACTAGTTGATCTAATGAAATAATTTATTTCGCATGGAAGCCCCATTTTGTTTGTGGTGGGCCATCACAATGCTGTCTTAGACCTTCTTACCTACAATTCTGTCATCAAGGTGTGAAGGAAAAGTGATAGTGCCAATAAGGTGTAAAAACAAACATGGAAGGACTGTCCCAACTCTTCTGCTAGTTTGGGAGTGGAGACACAGATCTCATCTGTCTGTAAAATACTATCCTACCCTTAAGCCTGTTTTTGGGAGGACCTGATTAGTCTCTTCTCAGCTCTAGTCTGTGTACAAGTGTTAAGATTTATAGATAAATTACACAATGCAAAGTCTGGCATTCACACACATGCAGGGTGGATCAATTGTGGATTCTGGCTTTCGCCATGGTGAGTTTAGTATTGATCATTACAACAGCATCCCATCACTGACAAGCAAGTAATCTGAAATGAATACTGCAGAAACAATGCAGTCTCAGTTAAGAAAGATCTCAGAATGGCAAGTTTCCCAATTAAATATACACTGATTGTATTTTTCCTGTAATATCAGGGCTGAGTGCAGTGTCACAGGGTATTTTGATTAAAAAATGGGATCAACATAGTAAACAGACTACTTCATTAGTGATTTTCTCTTAAAGACTAAAATTTCTAATCTGGTTATATAAATATAGGGTGGGAGCACAACTAAAATATGCTTCCCCAAGAAGAACCCAATCCTGACAAAATGGATCTGCACCAGAGCTGCTGTTGTCACCCCAACCCCTTACCTTGTATTCCTCTGCCTTTGCATTGGAACTGGAGGTCCTCTCCTTGACAGCAATCTGATTCAGAGAGCTGATTCAATTGAACATTGATTTATTTAGGAAAAAAACTCAACCCCCAAAATCCTAAGGTGTTTTCTGGTGGCTCAAGCAGCCTCATGAGCTCCTTGCAGGATTGCAGGTATACAAGAGAAGGGGTAGGACCATGTGGCCAGAGGTGGAAGGCTTAGCATAGTGGCTTAGGAAAGTGGGTCCCCTGGAAGGTATGACTCCCAGCACCCCACACCAGAGCAGAGCTGGGATTCCATGCTGAAAGCACGAACTGAATGGCTGGCACACTGGATTATCAGATCTTGGGCTGATCGTGCAGGCCAGAGTAACCATTCTGTGTGCTTTACCCAGTCTGACAGAAATGCAGCCAGGAGTTTCTCCCTGGAAAACAAATTGCAAAGGCTTCCCAAACGTTAGGCCATAATTCCTAAATAATGTGGAAAACTTTCAGATAGGGTACCCTGGTCTGTATATAGGAAAGTCAAGGCAATTTTGCTAGGTCTTTTCGAATATTATTTTCATAGTCATCAGAGTGATCAACTAAAATAAAAACAAAAACATTCCATTTAGTCCCAAGAGCAGAAGATGCCTGTTGAAGAGGTCTTATTGTAGGCTGTGGCTGCACAGTAAGAGGTGTTAAATGCTAGCCTGTGAAACTACTAGGAGAATACGATTCTCTTGAGAGAAAGAAATCTGTCAGTGGGTTGAAGAACAGTTTCCTTCATTTCAGGGACAGACAGCCTGGGAGAAAAGGTCATGCTATCAACATGTGCTAAGTAGATGTAAATTTTAATGGTCCTTGGGCTTTATTATGTCTGCCTTTCTGACACATAGCTCTTGGTTTGAAACTGTAATCTCCAGTTTTCCCCTTAACCTTTTTGGTATCACTTATGTTGGTGTCAGTGCTCTAAGACTAAAGATTTGAGGGAGCTGTGTTTGGACTGTGTGCAAAGCCAGCGTCCTTTGAGATTTTACTAGTTATCAGTGAAATTGGCACCCACATTGGTGTACTTAGGCCTCAGGGGCACTACATTTGCCACAACCCCCATTTTTTTCTGCCTCGGTACAGTTCCAAGCAGGGGTTTGCATCTCAGATGAACTGGAAGTGAGGATGGTGTGTGAGATCAGAATTACTGATGCATAAAGACTTGTGTGACCTCATACTGATTGCCCCCAAAATGTCACCCTCTCTCTTACCATTTCCATTGGCTCTGGTGATTTTCAGTGACAATCAAGTACCTAAATTCCATTTTGGATCTTTTCTCATAAATAGAACTCTCCACATATTGAAATTCACACCCCTTCTCATTCAGTTGCTTTTGCTTAGTTAATACTTCTTTTTGACGTTGCGATGTGGAAATGTATTCTTCGTATTTCCTTCTTGGTAGAGACAGCAGAACCACCCCTGCACTGCAAGATACGTCACACAGCCATAAGGCGTGTTTTTGCTCTGAGTATCTTACTGTGATGTTTCTCAGATTAATTTTTTTCTGGCTAATTTTAGAGAACGTTAGAATATATAATTTTAAAATTGTGATTTCCTTCATCTGCAAATCCTTTTATTCTATAGATACAAGACAGGAGGGAATCTTTTGGCTATCAGGGCTAATGCCCAGCTGCCAGGTAGTTATTTTCTTATTTCTGCTACTCCTATGGAAAATCTCTTCCAGGCCCTGATGATCCTAATAGACACAGCTGTATTGCAAATATTAGCAAGGAGCTGTCTCCTCATTTTCAGCCTAAACCTAATATTTTGTATTGACATGTTTGTTCTTGTGCTAACATTGTCTTTTATTTAAAGAAGTTTCTTTCTTTTTCTAGGGTACATTTTTGACAGTGGTCCTATCCTGTCTCAGTGTCCTTTACTAGACTAACAAGACAAACTTTTGTGGTCTTGTGTAGATCCTTTTGCATCCTTCTGCACATTTTTCTTGAATGTGAGTAACCAGCTCATAATACCATATTTCAGAAAAAAGTTTGCCCAGGACTTTGTATAGTCTAACACATCCCTTTCTTGAGTCCAGCTGATGCATCCTTGGACTACATTTTGTCTTTGTGCAGCTATTAGGCCTTTTCATTTCATGGCCATCCTGGGAACAGCAAGTATTTCTTTGCCTTGGTTCCTAATCACTTCCAAATGTTCAGCTTATGCTACAAATCTTTGCTACTAGTTTCCCAATAAACGTCATTGTGTTCTGTAGTGATAAATTTAATCTCAGTTCCAAGGCTGCACAGCTCTTTCAAATAGGTTTCAAACATTTTTGACTGGCTTCTAATTGGGAAAAATAAGAAAATAATGAAGCAGCAGATTAAAACTATCTTACATATTGTTTTATTGTTCCACTTATTCATCCTAATTTTGCTCATTGGTTTAACCTTTGCTTCCTTCCTTTGTTTTTCTAAGAGAAAAGTGGTTATGTTGGAGAGGTGGTGTAAGATGATGAAAAAGTGGAAATGTGAAAACATGCAATTGTTGAATTAAAAAATAAATAACATTTTATTTCATAATAAACCAAGAGCTTCACTGAAGAAATATTTGAAAAAAATCCTTGTATTAATATTTTCTCTGAAAAAGCTTAATCAAAGAAAAAACATTCTATTATTCTAAGAATGTATTACATTAAACAAAAGAAATTTCTTTAGAGACAGTAATTCTTGTATGTAGCATCGATAAAGAAATAGAAAAAACCCAAACCATTGTGGAGGAAATCATAATCTGACCATGAAGGACCTCTAGTGGCATAAATACTTCCAATTAAAAAAAACCTAAAATGATGCTTGCTCATAATTTTACAAGGAATCCCTTCTCCAGTTTCAGATTGAAGTTCAATTTATGTGATATATTTTGCCTTTCCTTTTGTTGACAAGGTAAATGCAGAAAATATTATTTTGCTCTAAAACATACAGCAAGGTGTCTAGGTGTACAATGGCATTGCAATTCAAATTCCTTGAAACTTAAAGCAGATGCTGTCAACTTAAATGTTATGTTCTGTGTTTTTACTTGTTATCATTGTTACCTACTTTTATCACCTACTCAGACTTATGATTTTCTTAGCAGGAGGAACAGCCTGATAGGACATACTGAAATAAAACTGTTTAACTAAAAGGAGTTGAAAGCAGATGAGGATATGAGAGCTATGTCTGTGCCCCATTTGTTATGACTGTGCTAATTTTTTTATTTGTTCTCAGCTCAAAAGTAATTTTTTTTTAAAAGTAGCAAAAATATCTGTGCTGTCACTTTTGGGTTATCCTTCAACCATTCTTGAACATAACCAACTATAAGAAATATTTAGATTCTTAGTTCCTTTCAATCACATTTCAAAATAATTTGATATTTTAGATACAAATTTTGAAGAGAAATAATTTCTTTTCAAAAATCCTACAAATGTATTGCTAATAGTTCTTTATCAACACTTTTTCGAAGTCAAAAAAGAGATATGTGCCTACTGTCTAGAGGCCTATTAAGCATCCAGATACAACCTGCATGCAAATCAACTGCTGCCACTCTGGCATTTCTCTCATCCTGAAAAAGACACAGTAAACCATGTTACCGTGGAACGAGTTACTTTTGTAGACTACCAGGAACAGAGTTTCTGTATCTGAAAGACGCTGCACAGCCTTAGTTGCACACACTCCCAAGTTTCCACTGGTGCTGACGATAAAGACCAGTTCTGGGCGGAATGGAGAGTGTCTCCGGAGCTGGGCTGCCTGGCCGGCACACACTCCAGGCAGCTGTATGGCTTCGGTGCGGCATGAGGCAAACTCAGGGGCTGACAAAAAACCAGAAACACAGAGCCACGGTCACACCTGAGGTGAACCCTGAATCGTAGTAAAAGCAGGAACCTGGAGCAGGAGTAGCTGAACACAAAGACATGTTTAGATGTCTCGGATAGCTCTGCTGCATTCATGGCCATGTTGTCCACAAGCCATAAAAATTTTCTGAGATAGCAAAGTTTATCATACTCTGAAATGAACTTAGTCCCCAAAGTGTGACAAAGGACACTTTTAAAAATGGTTGTTGCTGTTGGTTTGACTTTTTAAAAAACTTTTTATTTTTTTTTATTAAAGAAATCAAATTAAAAAGAAATCCCTGCCTGTTTAAACTCATTACTTTGTGTCGTATTTTTGCAGTACACAGATACCCCTCTGGGACTGCAATCCTTCTGCAGCTGAGCAGCTCCGGTGTAAAGCCCCAGCCTGGTGGCAGCTTGCCGGGGTGGGGCTGCTGCAGCCTACCTGTAGCAAGGAATTCCAAGATCTGAGCTTAAATGGAGGCAAAAAGCACCGAAGACGTGATTCTCCTATCTCTGGAGAATCAGCAGCAGATTGCAGATATAGGATCAATAAAATTAAAGGTGAAGATAATAGTACCACAGCTGTGGAGCTCAGATATGATGAAATATGCAGGGTCTGATAGTTCTGCTTCTATTATACTTACTGTTACTTTAGGTTATGGAGAATTGTGACCAGCATGACCTAACTTATAACTATCACAACACTGAAACTAATTTTGACAGACTGATTTCTTGTGGGAGTCACAGCAGGATTTTTGTTGGATTGGGAATTCAAAACTAAAAAAAACATAAACTATTCTGTTACACAAGCGAATAAAAAACCAATGAAATATCAATATAATATAGAAATTGGTATGTATATTATAAACATAAAAGTAAATTTATGAATGCCCTCTTAAGACATATAATTATACAGCTTTTATCTCATAGTGACCTACAGCTTTAGTACTACACAATCACAGTCAAAGAGGGGATTTGGGGACCAATCCTCCACCGCGTAGCCAGCACCTTAGTGGATAGGGCTTGGCCCTTGGGAGGTGGGATACTAAAATTCACCTTCCTGCTGAAAAGGGACTACCAGGCACATGGAGTTATGAAGGTGACCTGAAAATGGCAGAGTAATGCCTCTTATACACTCCAAAATCAAATCCTATGAGGATGAATTTGGGTAATTGCAAGGGAGATAAACACATCTTGAATGAGGGAACTGTGACAGAGAAAAGCATGTCTGAAAAAAGCATTGTGGTGTTGCGGGGAGAAAGATTAAACCGTGGCGCTCTGCAGGGAACAGGTGAGGGTAGAGAGCAGGAGTGTCTTGTGGCAGAAAGGATGACAGCATAGCCAGGACAGTGACATACTTGCACCAACAAAAGCAGATTACCCTTCCTGGAGGCACTTCTGGGATTTAATTCCACCACGTGTGACATATAGAGAGCATCATTAAAAGTGTGAGCTATTAAAAACCCCACCAGGGTATGCAAAATGCCACCAGGTTCTGCAGGTGAGTTTGTCTGCGATGTGGGTTAAGACAAATGGGACGAGGTGAACTCTCAGGCATGGGTGTCATCAGCAAAAAGGTGGGAGCTGAAGCATTAGAGGCAGAGGTGCCCAAGGCTGTGCACAAGGCTGGGAGAAGTTAAAATTTCAGGGTTTAGAGTAACTTTGCTTCATGTAACTAGAAGCTGAGACCCGAGCTGCCTGCACACGAGGCCAGCTGCAGTCAGGCTTCCGCAGGTCCTGGGGGTCGAAGCCTGCGGTGGGGCCGGGGCCAAGGCAGTGACCCGCAGCCAGGGCACCGGGCCGGGGCAGCTGCCCGGAGGCCCCGCAGCCCGCCTGAGCCGGACAGCAGGGACGTGAACTTCGCCTTGGCGCTCCCGGAGCCGCCCTGCGCCGCTGCTGCTCTGCGGTGCCCCCACCTGCGCCCAGCGTGCGCAGCGGGGCCGGGGCTCGCCACGGGAGAGGAGCATCCCGCGGCAGGCAGGAGAGCTCCGTCCCCCCGCCCCAGGACCAGCCCTGCCCCTCCTGGGGGCGGCCCCTCGGCGGGCACAAAACCGGGCTCGGCGGCTGCTGGGGAGCGTGGTGCTTCCGTCCCGCCGCCGCCGCTGCCGCGCCTCTCTGTCGCTCTCGGCCGGGGCAGCGCCGCGCATGGAGGCGGCCGCTGGTGGGGCGCCGCCGCCCGGTGCTGCGGCGGCCGCTGCGCCCGGGGCCGAGACGTCTGCCGGGGCCGCCGCCGCTCCTCCGCGCCGGGTGCTGGCGATGCTGGGGGCCAAGCTCTGCACCTGGTGAGTCCCCGGCCGCGGCCCCCCGCGCCCCGCCAGCCTCCAGGTGGAGCGGGGCAGCGCCGGCCTGGCGGCGGGGGTCCCACTCCCGGCCGGGGTCGCTCCCCGCTGGAGGGAGGGGGGGAGGGAAGGAAGGGGGATGCGATCTGTCCGCGCTGGGCGCGTTGGCCGGTATCGCGGCCAGGGATGCGGTCGCTTATCTGTGCCGGCGGGAGAAGCCGTGTGGCGCCCGGCCCGGGGCCAGCGCCGCCGCGGGGGGCCAGCAGGGAGCGGGCCGCGGGGCTGAGCGAGCCCCGGATGCTTCGGGGAGCTCCCGAGGCCGTGCCCCGGCCGGGATGCGGCGGCAGCCGGGAGGGCCGTGGCCGCTGGGGCGGGCTGCCGGAGCGGGGCTGGGCGGCCGGGCTGCTGCGGCACACAGCCGGGCGGCCCCTGCCAGCGCTGCGCTGCGAGCGCCGGGACAGGCCCTTCAGCTGAGCGTAGAGTTAGGGTGCCATGTGTCTGGTTTTGTTGAACTGTGAGTGTAATCTCGCATATTCGCAAATGCTCTTGAGCTTTGGGTGTGTTTTTTCTTTTTTTAGTAATTCCGGCTTACTGTTTTTCTGTTTTCCTGTTTTTTCTGTGCTTTCAGCTATTCGCTGTTTTTCTGAACTTTTTATCTATTCTGTACTCTTGTTCTTCGCAATGGTGTTGATAAAAGTTGTGAGGGGCAGAAAAGATAACAGAACAAAATAGTAGAGGTGAGGAGGTGTGGAGTCCAGAAAGACCAATATCCCCTTTCCTTCCATCCTTGAATCAGTTTAGGAGAGAGACCTGTTCAAGTGTATCACTTAAAATGTGAGCACATGGAAAACTCGAGGGAAAAAAATCTGCCAAGATGTGCAGGCGTTGCATGGTGTCCCAAAGCTGGTACTTGGAAAGTGCTGCCTTTCATGAGAGCAGAACTACCTCCTCTGGCTTCCAGCCTGCAAGAGCTGCCATTCACTCAGAGCATCAGTTTCCATCTAGGAAAAAAAACCCCAAAAAAATCCATGCTCAGAAGACTTTTTTTGGGCTCTAGATTTGGTCTTTAATAACTATGGCATCAGATATCCTTGGCTGACAAATATGAGATGCTGGCTGGCCTGCCGCTCAGAAGCTGGAGCCTGGCGACTGGGCTGCATGGAGCTGTGTGCTGGTCAAGCAGAGCCTGGTTCGGCAGATCAAAGGCTGCCTTTTGGTTATAAGATTTTTTCTCTTCTTCAGGCCTCCTGCCTGTCAGGAATGCCCAAAAAGACAAGTTAGGAACGTGTGGAACGGTTCAGTAACCTCACCTGTGCTGGCAGTTTTGCCAAAATGTTGCCAGAGGGCTACACTAAGGGAGTCTATTGATGGTACTTGTAAGGAAATGAAGAACCCTCACTGACTTCTGTGAGGTGGTGTCTGAGATGCTGAGCTGATATTTTTTTCTTTGTTTTTCCCAGGTGGCTGGAAGCTCAGCCACTTCAGTTTTGTTAGAGGCCTTTCTGAGTCGTAGGAAGGTTTAATACTTGTATGTAATAACAGATTATTTTTTTAGTGAAACCAGTAGAAAGTACGCTTTCTGATTCTTGAAACTAAACAAGTCTGTCTTATCTGTTTCTTACCTTTTACAAATTAAATTGACTTCCATTTCAAAGCAGAACAATGAAATATTAACTTCTGAAAATGTAGTTCTTAAAAATACTTTTTCCTGTCCTAAGTTATCTGCTAATCATGTTGGAATATGGCTTCAGTCTGTCCCTGCATTTTCCTTTTAACTACTCCCAAGAAAATGTGAAATAATTCAAATGAAATGGTCTCCCCCCACACCCCAAATCAGGAAGAGTTCAGTAGTTAAAGCTGTGCAAGTAAACTGTCTACATGAAGAGCCTTGCCAGGCTTTGTCTGTGTTTAACTGGTGGTGTAAATACATTTAATTTTTGAAAAGCTGTATTTTCATGAAACAAATCACATTAAAATTATAGGATTTGTTAAACAGCCTATAAAATTGTTAACTGTGGGCTTATAAGATTTTTTTCTATTACTTCCTCAGATACAGACTCTGATTTTATTTTCATATCTCGGGGTATTTTTTTGCATTTCACGCAGAGCCAGAGAAAGCCGGCCTGACTTTATCTTGTCAAGAGCCGTACGTTGTTCAGTGTTAGCTTTAGACCAGTGTGTGTCAAACTGTCGTGTTCTAAAAATCCCTAGAATGACTCCTAGCTTTCTCATAGCCATAGATGCAGGTAGCTAAGGCATGGTGGCTGAAGGGAGAGAAGTACTTAGTAGCCAAGTACCAAGCAGTAAAAAAAATAACAAAAAGCCCCCAAACTATAAAACTAAAAGGCCATTTCAGACCACTTACCTTGCGTCATCTGAGAGTCCAGAGTGGTTTAGTCCTTACCAATGCATTAAAAAAAAAAGCAGAGAGGATCAAGTTCTGGCATGGAAAATTTAATAATTAATATATTTTTAAAATTATAAATTATTAATAAGAAAATCATAGTAATCAATACCCACGCCAATACTGGAATGAATGGAAACTCATATCTTTGAAGCGTTTCTCCTATAACAAATTGTCATGCAAAATGAAACCAGTAGGATTTAAAGTTTGCTCTCAGCTTTTACAGCAGGTCAAATGCTTTTTTAAATTTGCTGTAGGAATTTAGTGGGCACTGAAATAATAAGGCTGCTGAGCCCACGTTTAATGAGGGTCATCTTACTCTGTTTAAGCCACTGTCTTGCTGCATCGAGCCCAGTGCATTGTGCTGGGAACATGCAATGTGAAGAAATTTATTTTGATACCTTGGCAAATGGTGTGAGGGGAAACCATTGCGGCTGCCTGCTGAGACTTGCACCTGGTGTTGGACGGGGGAGTTAGGGCAAGAGGCTGTAATTTTACGTGCAGATGAGAAGGCTGCCAGAAATGTTGTGTGTTGGGATTCATTTTTTTTAGGGCAGCCTTCCACTGTCGGTGAGTAATATCTTTATATGGTTCCTGTGATCTTAACGTTTTGAATCTGTTCAGGGAAGAAAAAAATCCCTCAATTAAAATAAGAGGGAAAATAAAGAAGGGATTGAGGCAGGATGAAGCCTGCTTGCCTTGTCAGATGCCCTTCAATACTGTAGAAATAAATTCTGTAGGACTGCTGAGACATACATTAACTAAATAGCAGTGATTACTGGTGCAGTAACCCCTAAGCAAACAGTCTGGTAGATTCTGGACCTGCATCTCTTCCCATATGCAAAACCACAAGGAGATAATTCCTGAGGTACTTTAAAACTGGAAAAGTGTAGTTATTAGAAAAGCTGAGGATCAGCTTGGTGGAGTTATTCCACTGCAAGAGGGCAACCAGGTCTTTCCTGGTTTTTAATGAATAATGGTTGAAGCTGATCAATCGTTAGCAAATTTGAATGGCAGCAGACTCTCCAAAACACTTTTGCCACCTTACTGGAACATGGTCGCTCTCAGTTTGCCAAACGCTGTGCATGTAGAGTATGGGCCTCTGCTATGGAGAGGGTGCTGTAGTTCAGGAGAAGCAAAGCTACCCCTTGCGTATCATATCCTGGAGGAAAAGGTTTAAAACCTTGTCCCACAGCAGTCTGTGTTAAACGAGCCAGATGCTTGCGGGGTAGTATTGCCTGTGCTTCTGCCTCTCTCTCGCACTGCCTAGGGGGAGGGTGAAGGGGAATTTGCATCCTGGAGAGCAGAGCTTCTGCTAGCCAAGGCAGCTTTAACCTCTCCTGGTAGTGTATTGCAGAGCACAATTTATTTTGTGGCCTATGCAGGCTTCACAGCTTTAGTCCAGTAAAGTTGCAGCAGTTTTGCCCAGCTTTGGCCCCATTGCTGCACCCGTTTCCCAGCTAGTCCAAGCACAGGGTGAGTTTAGTCCAGTAAATTGCTAAAGGCTTGCTCTGTGCTTCCTGGTCTTAGGGGTATGATGAAATATTTTCTGCTACTTTGGAGCAAGAAACTCTGTTTAAATAATAAAAAGTATGGATGTATTTATTTTAAATGCCTGAAACTACATTTTCCATGTGGTACTCGCCGTGTTATTTCTTCCTGGAAATTCCAGTGAGTCTTCTGTTGCCTGACCTCCTGGCAAAGCAGCCGGAGTTCACAGGGATGGCAATGGGCGAGCTGGAACCCCATGCCTGCTTGAGAGAAGAGGTAGTCTCATCCCTGAAATTTTAGCTAACCTATGTTATGTTCTTCTTGGTGGCACCTGATTAAATTAATTCTTTAGATGAACATAAAAAGACATTTCTGCATCAGCCAGAGTTATTAGCCAGAACGTGTCATCATGATTGCTGATTTGTTTGCCAAATAGCAAAATCAAATCTTTGACCAGAATAAAAAGAAATCCAATCGAAGTGATGTGGCTTTAAAGGTTTATTGTCTTTTTTTGTGTACAAATACATATATATATGTGTCTCAAAAAATACATGTATGTACTTTATAGCACTGTTTATGGTTAATGTTCTGCTATAAAGTAGCTGTGATAGATTTCTAGCTGAAACATGGTCTCTGTTGCTTACTTCAACATTCAAAATGCTAGAAATGAGAATGTTCATTTTTTCACACACCCGTTATTCACACAAGGCTGGATAGGACCTTACAAAATTGTCATGTGATACGTGAGTGCTTAATAACGTGAATGTGCATTGTTGCTGGGATTGGCAAGGCAAGCTGTAGCAAAACGTGAGGCTTGAATCTCTTGGAAGTGCAGCATGGCTGGACTTTGCAGAGATTTGCTGTCTCATCACAGTAGACTTGGGAGAGAAAAATGTGCCTAGCAGCATTTTGAATGTCAGAAGAGCTTTGGTGTCAGGCTGCACTGAAAAGAGATTCATGCAGCTGAATTAGGATCCATGCAAAGGTGTCTCGCTCATCCCATATGACTACGATTGTAGTTGGCTTTAGCACCCCTGAACGCACCCTCCTTGTATCTGGCAGCTGGATTGCACAGCGTAGCTGGGTGAGCTGGTATTTATTACATTAAAGTCACCCACCTTGGGGACAGCAGCCGGTGTTGCTGTCGGGTGGTGTGCCTGGCATGTGGGTGCCCTGCCAGAAATCATCGGGCAGCAATGTGGGCACAAGGTAGGTGCAGAAGCCTCATGGGTTGCTTTCTTCCCTTGCTTGATTACTTTGAGTAGGAACAAATAAATCAGTTGTGCAGACAGTTAGTCTCGCACTAAAGCCTGAAGAGTAAACAAATTCCATGTGAACTTTGCCGAGCTGTACAGACACCACAGCACTGAGCCCCTGTCACTATGTACTGTGAGTATGCAGTAGAGGCTGGGGTGGTACAAATCTGCACAGCTCCACTGTCAGGAAATAACAGCAAGCCAAAAGATACACAGCAATCTGTGCATACTCCTGTTTGCCCAGGAGCATCTGGAATAGTTCACTCTGTATTAGGTGAAGTACAGCTACTCCAAGAGCGTGAGTGGGTTTTTTTTTCCCTCCCTGGCTGTGGATTGGACTCCAAAGGAGTTGTAAATGCTGACATGATCTGTGGCCAAAATGTGTTCTTAACTCCTTCCTCAATTACAGCAGGAAATGATTGAATATAGCAGAAAGAAGCCACAATAAGTATTAATTATAACAATTCTTACTTTAAGAAATGATTTTTTTTACGGTGAGAACAATCAGTCACTGGAACAACCTCAAAGGTGTGGTCGAGTTGTCATCGCTGGAGGTTTTCAAGATGTGACTGGACAAGGTGCTAGATAATCTCACTGAGGCTTCCTTTCCCATGAAAGGTTGGACCCAGGTGATCTTTGAGGTCCTTCCGACCTGGGCTGCTCTGTGATTCCATGCTTAATGTTTTTGTTTTCGTTAGCACTGCTCAACTTAGGGTCTCAGTTCACTTTCAAAGGCTCAGGTCTCGGAAGAGCCTGAAGGCACTTGTGCCTTATCTCCGTATTGCAGATTTCTATTGAGCAGAGTCAGAATGGGATTCTGTGGAGGACGAAGGATTTAATTCAGGCATGTGGCCTCTCTTGATGAGAATAGTTCGTGCCATGGGTTTGAGCCTGCCCAAGTAAGCTGCTTGAGGATCCTGGCAAATTATCACAGTCTCCATCAGTGGTGGTTTGAACTGGCCTGACTTCTTATATGGCTGTTACGAGGTTAGACTGTATCTTCTGGGTAGACAAACTCCTGCTTACCGGTAAATCAAGCAACATTGATAGGGAGTAGAAGAAGAATAAAGTGTCAGTCTAAAAAATTGCATTTTCCCTGTAGAACTATCAATTTTTTTTAAAATCTTGAATGTTTAAGCTTACTGTGTTGTCTTTTATATTCACAGGCATATTTTGAAAACGATAATTCTCGGCCAGATGCTCTCCTTGTTTATCTGTGGGACTGCTGTTACAAGCCAGTACCTAGCAGAACAATACCAAGTGAATACTCCAATGTTTCAAAGTTTTATCAACTATTCTTTGCTTCTTCTAGTTTATACAACAATGCTGGCATTTAGGACTGGTATGTGAAATATGGGATGGGAGATTCTGGTTCATAATTTTTTTTCCTCTTCTACATTTTCCTTTCATATTTTGAAACTAAAGAAGTCAATAGTTGTCCTGTTTTTTTTTTTAAAGTTCCTGCTGAAATTTCTGCTTTGTGATAACACATGAAAATTAATTTCACAGGTTACATGAGCATTTAATTTTATTTGAATTCATATCTGTTTAAAATTACAGGCTCTTTGGTTTCAAGTCCTATGTTGTATAAGGGAAAATAGGCTTTGTTGTAGCAAGCTTCTTTACCAAAGGCTATTTAATATTCCTCCTATTTACTCTTTAAACAACTCTAGTTTGTGGTTTTTTTCCTCGTGGAAGAATTTCTGTGCTTTTCATTATTTGCATTGTCTACTCTCAGGCTGCATTTTGCTGTTATTGTATCTTTCTTAAGGAGGGGCAACTGAAATTGAACAGCTCAGTATTATCTTGCCTTTTAAAAGCATAAATCCCTGTGCAACATTTGATTGGAAAGAAATGCATATTGATTGCTGCTTTCTTCTAAACAGGCAGTGACAGTCTTTGGCAAATTTTGAAACAGAGGTGGTGGAAGTATATTTTTTTGGGACTGGCTGATGTTGAAGCCAATTACATGATTGTAAAAGCCTACCAATACACGACCCTCACAAGTGTGCAGGTAAGGACCCATCTCTCTTTTTGAACTGTTGTTTTTATTACAGTTTTGGACTAGTTTCTGAAATTAGATTCGTAGGACAGACATGAAAGCTATTTAAGCCTGAAAAAAATTTCCAGTATCTATTTTTTCTCTGCAGTACAAGGAAGAGCATCCTGCATCATGAATAACATTTCCAGGAAGCAGAGAAAATTGGCCGGTATTGCTTAGTGCCAGTTCCTGAGTTGAAGTGTAATTATTTTGATAGAAAGCACTTCTAAGAGTTTGTTGACAGCCACTCAGGTTTTTCTCCAGACACAAAATAAAAATTTATGACCAGATAACACTCTGCGCAGGATGTTGCTGACAAGAGCAAGGTAGATCTCTTGCCTAGTCCTAGAAGCTGTGGGAGATGTTTTGAGATCTAACCCCACATGTGAAGACATACTAGTGTTGCTGACCACGCAGGGAGATGTTTTGAGATCTAACCCCACATGTGAAGACATACTAGTGTTGCTGACCACGCAGTGAGGGACCAGCCCTATGGCTTTTGGATGTGGCAGTTCAGTTCAGGCCCCTTTCTGGAACAGATGGAAGGGAACTCAGTGTGTCAGGCTCCTGAATTGACAGTAGACATCCTCTGCAGTGCTGGTGCTTGTTGCTGTGTTGCTGCGCTAGGAAAAATCTTGTGTTCTGAAATAGTTCTACAGGCAGGAGGGCTAAAGCTGGGGTTTCGTTGTCACCCTATGCAGACAAGCTGCTGGAAGAGTTAGTGCCTTCCTCCTGCCTCCCAACTGCATGCCTCTGAGCTTACATAGCCAAATCCCTTGAGAAAACTGTCCCAGGACAGTTTGAGCAAAGTCAGAGTAAACCCTGCCGCTTGCTGGGCTATTGGCAAGCTGTGTCAGGCCCAAGTGAGCTCACTGTGTGGCTCCACAGCTGCTGCTAGAACAAGGGAGAGGCCGGTGCAGAAGCGAGAAGGAGGAGGCGGAGGAAGTGTGTCTGGGGCTGTTGCCAGCCTGTGCCAGCTCTTACCAGTGGTGTATCTGTGGCTGGGGTCATGGACTCACTGAAAAAAAAAAAACCAACAAAAAAAAAGTACCATACAGAATTGGCTGTTAGTTGGAAAGGAGTGTTTAGATGTCAGTGTTTTACAGAGTCAGACTAACAAGGGTTAATATTTAAAAGAATTACTGTAAAGCAATAAACTCCTGTGGTTGGGGCTCCCTTTAGCAGGCTGCAGTAACTTTTCGTTGTTACTAAAGACCAGTAACGTGTGCCTGTTGGAATACCACATTTCCACTTCATACTTGTATTATGAATCATTAAGCCTCTAATTTCCATACAAATAATGCCTAAGAAGTTAAAGCTTTAAGTGACATGTTTCAGTCTCAAGATCAAGTTAAGCTCATAATTGACACTGTTTGATAATGTACTTTACAGCTGAAAAAGCCAGGACTTTGATCCAAGTTCTCAGAAGTGGTAAAGCTATTCCCATGATTGCTTTCATAGAGACTTTTAAGAAGGAATAGATAGAGCAGGTTGTCCTGTCCAGTTGCCAAGCTCAGGCATTTGCTTGACCCTTTTTCCCATGTGGTAACTTTCAGACTGATGCTGCTTTGTGTCAGTTCAGTAACTGCGGATTTGTTGGAACTGCCTGTTGCACTGTTTCTTGCACATTCTCTGAAGGCACTAGTTTCTCACTGTTGTCAGTAATGAGATACAGGACAAAAAAGAGCCTGTGATTTGCTCTAGTACAAGGCATTTGCTGTCTGTCAGTAGCAAGCATTTCTGCAGCTACATCAGAAACCGTTGTTCAGAGCACCCAGCCTGATGGCCTGTCTGCAGTACTGGCTGTGAGTGGGTGCCCAGGGAGCATGGAAGCAGTGCAGGGGTGTGTGGCACCTTCCTGAATACAGGGTAATCACTGTTAAAATGCTGGCTTACTGGAGCTTCAGCTCCATCCTATGAAACTGATCTTCAAAGCTCTCTGAGCTCAGCAAGGAACTTCCATGTATTTTCTCACACATGTACACAAAAGCAGAGCTAATTTTCCTTTAGTTATAAAATACCAGCACTGAATGGATGGGGTTGGGAGATTTTTTAAGGAGATATTGGGGATGTTGGGATGGCAGCTCTCATTTCTTTGTAAGTAAAAAAAAATACGTTGGTCCACAACTGAACTCTTCCTGTTTGGCTGCAGCTGAGGCAATGCCAGTGAGACTCCTTGCTGCTGGTGTCCTTCTGACTTGTGGCAGGACTTGACTGTGCTGCTGTTTGACCACATTTCATAGCAAAATCCAAGCAGCCTAGCTGTGGTTTCATGTTGTTAACATGTTATTGGGCACAATTAGTATTTGCTCTGTAGGTAATTTGAGTGGAGTATTTTATAGGCATCTATTGACAGAATATCAGCTGATGGAAGAGTGTTAACCTCAACAGGAGAAAACACAGGATGAGCCCCTGGGGCTCAGCTGGAGGCTGCCCTAAGGGAGCCTTGTGGGGAAATGAACAGGATGAGCTGTGAAGCTTTCTTGCTCACAAAGCTGTCTGGAGCTGGCAATTATAAGCAAACCAATGACCTCCAACAGTCTATGATAATTTATTAACCTTGTATTAAAACATCATTTAATAATTTACTTGCCCTACCTTTAAAACCTCCTGTAAATTGTGGCCAAAGCCTGGCTTGAGTGAAAACATTTTTAAATCAAATCACCAGGTTGTTTTTTCCCCTGTGAAAATTCAGGCTAGAATAAATAAGATGAGTTTGCTGAGGCTCTAACTGGCAATAGCTATCAGTACTGCAATACTGCTGTTTATGTCATAAAACCTGAATAAATACATACTACTCCTGTAAATGGTTTAATTGACACAATTTATTGTGATGTTACATCTGCTTTGCACCTCTTTGAACTTGATCCTGTACAGAAGAGTTCTGTAACATAGTAGATGGAGGGAAGGCAAGATACCAGTAGTTGGAAATCAGATTTCTTCTGTCTGTAATTGAGGGTAATTGTCCCCTGGAACAGATTACCAGGGTGTGTTCTTCATCGGCTGGTGATGAACCTACTCTAACCATCCCTCTAACCAGGATGCTGTAGCTCTACAGTATGTTATTGGCGTGGATGCAGCAATTCCCCATCTGGTGTTACTGAAAGAGCTTCTGGCTCATTATGTACTACTCCCTTACATGCTAATTAAGAAAATTTTTTAAAAGGGTTTTCTTCCACTCTTTGGGTTGCAAAGCTGCTTAGAGGTTGGAAGGCTGTATGGTAAAACCTTAATTAACAGGGAAGTGAAAGCTTGCTTACTAGTAGAAGTGATGTCTACTACCAAGGGGGTAAAAAGTTCGCTTTCTAATGTTTGTAATATTTCCTGTTACTTGATACTAGTCAAAACAGTTAGATTTTGAGGAAGCGTTAGGTTTCTCTTGAGCCTAGACTAAAGGTAAGGTAGAGGAAATGGCCTGTGACTAGATAGAAACTCAGAGCATGGTATTTTTCAGTAAAGCAAAGTTGTATTGAAATATGTGGTATCACATACTAGGACTTGTGTGGTTGTAATGTCTCATAATACAGCCTAGACAAGTGCTTCTGCACTTTACAAACAGACTTTACAAACTGGACAAGCTGGACGCAATCCAAGGAGCAAAGACAAGTAAAGGCACTGTTAGGGTTTAATCTGTAGTAACACTCCCCTTAATGCCATGCTTGTAAGACTGAAGTCTTACGTAGTTATGAACAAGTAAAACCGGACGTAGCATGAAAGTCTTACGACTTTGGTTAAAACCCTTGGGGACGACGGCTGAACTAATGGAAGTCGGCACAGAAGAAGCCTGCAGTGGTGCACTTAGGCAGAGGCTGGCAATGAGCATTGAGGACTAAGGGCTCTTGATTGTAATGATTATGCCCCAGTCCTGTTGACCTGGACCAAGTACTTTGTAGGCCTTCAAGAGGCCAAGTTTTAAGGAATGACATTTGAGAGTACTTTGTGAGTAGTCTTTGGAAGGCTGACTACGTGTTCCCTTATAAAGTTTCATGGCATTCTACTGAGGCAGGTCAAGAAAATGCACCTTTTTTTTTTTTTTTCCTCCAGACAATTTCAGAAAAAATAATTTTGTTGAACTAAATATTAAACCAGTTATGATTAGCTCTATGTTCTTGGTATTATTTCATTCTTCTAGAACACTATGCCCATCTTATGCTGCAGCATGTTTTTCTGTATTAAGTACACAGCTAAGTCTGGATACTTGCTGTGGTAAAGGAGAATGGGTAGCAGATGGGTGGATCTTAACAGCAAGGCAAAGATACGTAGGATTTTAGGAACATAAAGGGAGGAGATGATAAAGAAGGGAAAGAAAAGTCAGTGTCAGTGCTTATCATGGAGTGCAGACATCCCTGAACCATAGCTGTTCAGTCTGCCTGGGGGAGTGTCTGCAAACACATCTGAAGTGCTTTGGAACTCCACCTGTGCTTCTCTGCTGCTGCGGCATGGATGAGTTAGAGTGGGTTACCTGCTTCTGACTAATTGAGAGTCAGTTCTACAGAGTAATGAAAATGTGGTGGTGGCTTGTACATGCTTTTGTGGGAAGCTGGAACATTGGAAGGTGACTTTAGGAAAGCTGTTCTTCCCTTCCTATCTTCCTGCTACCAATTTTGCACATGGCTTCCAGCACATGTACTACTTTTTTTTTATTAGGATCCAGTTGGGGGAGGGGGAGAAATCAAAACCAAAACTGCAGAGTCAGATTCTTGTCCTAGTCACTTCAGTGTAAAATCACATTACTTGTACCCTTCAATGGTTCCACATTTTTGCTTTGTGTGCATGGAGCCCTAAATTCTTATTACAGATTTGAGGAGGAGTGAAAAGACAGAACCTGCTGGGGGAAAAAGGAAATGTAAATGAACCACCTCCTTGTATTGGCGTCACGTGGAGCAATGTGGTTTCAGAGCAACATCCTAGCATTTATTTGTGAAGCTGTGAGATTGATTAGATCCATCATTACAAGAGTCTCTAGATCAGTGCTTTCCTACCAGGAGAGAGCGGACCCCCACCCCAGCTCCTCCTTCACCTGCAAAATGCTTTTAATGGTAAAATGTGAGTGTGACCACTCTTTCAAACGAATCCACTGGGGTTGCTTTGTGACTTTCGTTAACATCTGATAGAAACGGAAAGTAAGAGCCTGTACATTTGCTTTCAGGGCAGTGCAGCTGAGATTTGGAGTGGGTTTCTAATTCAAACCATTTCTCTGTACACACAGCTGCTGGACTGTTTTGGGATTCCTGTGCTGATGGCTTTGTCATGGTTCATTCTCCGTGCAAGATACAGGCTGATTCATTTTCTTGCTGTTGCCGTCTGTTTGCTGGGTGTAGGAACGATGGTGGGTGCAGACATTTTGGCAGGGCGGCAGGACAGCGAAGGTAAGGAATCCTTTATTGTGGGGGGGAAGAGCAGAGAGATGGCTCCCATGGTGGGCTAATTTGTAAAGGAGAAAGAAGAGCAAATGCAGGGGGGGTGGATATAGTTTTATTTTAAAAGAGGAGAAGGCACACTGCTATTTGTATTTCTTCTCCTTTGAGAAGATGGTGGCTGCGGAGACACTGGTTTTATAGGGAGCTGTGGAATTTCTTTGCCTGTAGGTCTAGATTATTTTTTTTCTACCTTAAAAGAGAAACAGTTGTGTTAAGCTTAAATTTTGCTGCTGTTCATCAGACCTGATGAAGGGCCTCATTCTTGAAAGCTTGTTCACTTTTACTAATAATCTGAGATGGTCTAATAAAAGATGCTGCTTCTCCTTGCAAACCCTGCATTGCTTACATGGTATAAGCCTGCTGGCAGCCAGACTTCTCTGATTTGCAGTTTATGAGCACAAATAGCAAATAAAAGGTTACTCAGCAGCAGCCGACTTCTCCGAGTTATCTTTGGCAGACCCAACAGAAATGGTTCTTGTATCCCCAAGGCCCACAGGTCACAGCCTGGAAAGCAGGGGCTTACTATGGGAGAGCAGGAGGAGATGTGGGTAGGATGCCGGGATTCCTGGGATCTCCAGGAGGGAGGCTGGGCTCTGGGGACCAGGATCCAGCCAGGTGTAGATAACGGCAGGTCTTGTCTTCTCTATGGCAGGTGCCTGAATCAACCCATATCACAGCGATTTTATTCTGAATAAGAATTTTGAATTTTCACAGTCAGAGAGTATGAGGCAAGGTAAACTTCTGGGCATTGCCTTCAGCAGGCAGCATAGAGCTAAGCCTGGTTGGTGTGATTTTGGGGCCTTACTATAGGCAAGACACCAAGACAATCTGAGGTTTAGCTTTAATGCTATGTGGTACAAGTATCTCAGTCGTGAAGCAGAAGTCTTATTTCCCTGAGGCTGTAAGACAGTTGTGCTTTATTTGCTGACCTAAATATCCTTACTATTGCTTACCTTCATATTTCAGACGTATTTTCTTAGTGATTGCCAGCTGGCTCAGGGAAGGAAATCTTAAATCAATTCAAGGATTTAAACAACAGCGATCCTTTTGCTATTTAGCTGATGCATAATGGCATTTACTTGACAAGTGATTGTATCATAGGCAGTCCCATTTGCACAGTATAAATAAATTGCAGCAGAACACATGATACCACCCATCTGCAGCCCACTTAAGACCCCTGTGATTAACCTGAAGCTGAGTTCAAGTCCCGCTGAAATCGATAGACTGATTTTAGCAAGACTTGAATCAGGCCTTACTGCAAAAATGGGGTCAATATTCAGAAGGGCAGAGAGCATCTGTAACCAGGGATTTTCTCAACTCCCTACAGTGCCTAAGGATTGGACCAGACTATACAGCAGTGGCTTGGTCAGGATAAGGTTTAAATACCAGGTTTAGTTCATTCCAGACTGCAGGGTGAGCAAGTAGCAGAGACTGTGCTCGAACACCAAGGCATTGGTCTGCACACACAGGAGATGTTTCCTTTCCCCTTACCCTGGGAGGCACTAGGAAGAGATGTTAGAGATAAATTTGCTTGTCTTTTTAAGGAAAGTTAAAAAGTGTTTGCAGCATTACCCTTATTGTGGATTAATATTTCTGTACAGGTAGTGACGTGGTGATTGGAGATGTCTTAGTGCTTCTTGGTGCTTCTTTGTATGCCATTTCTAATGTGAGTGAGGAATACATTGTGAAAAATCTGAGCAGAGTGGAGTTTCTAGGAATGGTGGGCTTGTTTGGGACTATTATCAGCGGTCTACAGCTGTAAGGATCTAATATTTATTTTAAAACTAATTAAGAATATTCTACAGATGATTGTCTTCTGTGAAATTATGTTATTAAATTAATTCTTCATAATTAATTCTTCTGCATTTGGCCTATATGGGAGTCCTTCCACTTGAATTTCATTTTTGTTTGCTTGTCAGCATCCATTTTATATCCTTTTTGTATGCACTACTCTTACGACAGCAATCCTAAAGCTGAAATCCTGCAATTGAACACGTATGATACTTGGCTGTATTTTTGATTTTGTTGATCTTCATGAGGATGCTCAGTATGCTGAGGACTGTTCGCAGGAATGTATTTCTTAATGGATTTTATCTGTGGAAAAATTTAGTAGATAATCATAGCAGGAGGTCTTCCATATTAAACTTCAGTTTAAAATGAAGCCATGTATCAACCACATTAGGGTAACAGACCACATGCACTTAAGTGTGTCTGAATTTTATGTTCCTTGTTTCTCATTGTTATAGTTAATTATTTCCTCTCAAATAGTATATGAAATAAAACTGAATCTCTGAAGGATGAAAAAGCCTGGGAAGAAGGCGTAAGAATTAAATAAAAGTGCTTTTGACTTTCAGGCCTTTTAATTTTCAAGTCTGTGTTCATGCTTGTTAGATGTTGGGAGTTTGGGTCATTCAATAAATCTTCAAACAAAAAAATAAGGGATTATAAATCAAAATATTTCTTATATATTTTGGTAATTAAATTCTCTACTTGAATATGATTCTTTTTTCTTTTTTACTGTATTATATCTTTTCTCTAACTCTAGAGCCGTTGTGGAACATAGGGAGATAATGAGAATTCAATGGAACTGGAAAATTGGTATGTGTATGACAAAATGATGTGCATTTTTACAGAATACTGGAAAATTATAATCATTCAGACTTTGAATGCTGGGATTTTAATTTTCTTTCTCTGGATATTAAGCCATATTCGTATTGTCACAAATTTATTTTCTGCAAACTTTGCAGCTCAGCAAAGAGACAGGGTTCGCAGGATTGAACATTAAAACTTTTGAGCTCAGGCTTTGCATTTTGTGTATAATATGAAATAATTTTTCAAAATAAATTGAAATAAGTAAAAATTAACCTGTTTAATTACAGACATGTTTGGTGTCGGAACTTCACAAGAACATTTTTCTGTTGTCCTTCCTAAATGAAATACTGGAAAAATGGATTTTGTGACACATTTTGACCTCAACAGAACTGTACGTTGTTAAGAAATGTGGCTCTAACTTTCTTCAGTCAGCTGTTACGCTAACTAGGAAAGAACGAGAACTTTCTTGTATAGATACAGTAATTTTTGCAGTACAGGGGAGTCTTGGGAAAGAAGTATTTCTTCCATGTTTTTCTTGAATTTATGTTTCCATATCTTTTAGGAGACTTTCTCCTAAAAAATAAAATACGTAGTTTTAAGGCATCTGAAGAATATCAGTGTTCTTCAAAATCAATGTTCTGTGCCTTAAGAGTAAATTGTCATCTTGTTTTACAGCATTGCTGTTCACAGTGTTTGCCCTGTGTATGTTTGGGCTGTATAGCTTCATGCCAGTAGTGATTAAAGTTACCAGCGCAACCTCGGTCAACCTGGGTATTCTGACTGCGGATCTCTACAGTTTGTTTTTTGGACTTTTCCTCTTTTTCTATAAGGTAAGTACTTTCATTCTTTCACTACAATTTCAGTTACGTTTTTACTCTAAAATTAGAAATAAAGCATAATGTTCTTAAAAGCCCCTGAGCAATTATTTGCACTTGTACATTTCTTCACCTTGTATTGTTTGTTGTTGGCAGATGCCAATCAAGAGGAATCATACTTAGTTAATTACATGGCATTGCCACATTAAGCAGATAGTGTCTTTCAAACAATTTCACACTTGATGGAATACGTTAAGAGTTAATTTTAGGAGACAGCAAATAATTTCCTGAGGTGTTCAAATGGTAAGAGTCCTTGCTGTAAGCCCTGTGTGGAACAGTGTTGGATTTGGTTCATCTCTCCAAGAGTCCAAAGTGCAGGTTTGAATTTCCCTGTCCTGAAAGGCATTTGGTGGCTGAGAAGGGGACAGTTTGGCTTGATTTCCGGAAATTCGTATTTTCTTTTAGAAGTTTTATCTGTTCATTAAGAATATCTTGGGATAAGAATCAAGCTTTCTCGGCGCTACGACTAAGAGAGTAAAGGAACTGAAAAAAATGCAGATAGATATATTATTTTGTATGCTGTCCGAAAGGCAGTTACTTTTATTGTGCTCTAAAATATTTTTGGTAGTGCCTGTTCAAGCTAAATGATAGTGCTAAAAAGATTTCATGCCACCTTACACTTTTGATCCAGAATCATTTGTGGGAACCTAACTCGTTACAGCAGTTGGAGTAATTGAGTCGGTTGCTTGGTGACTGGAAGGGCTTAGTGGGAAGCTTGTGAATTTCACTTAAGAAATTAATTTGTATTATTCCATGTGGTTGCTTTCTCTTCAGCATTATGGACAGCCAGTAGCTTTTAGGTCAGATTTGTTTCTAAAAGTGAAGGCCAATTTATTTTACAGCACAGAGGTCTGGTAATGGTAGGGTCTGCCAGCAGCTAGATTTTCCTTTTCAAGAGCCTCTTAGCTCAGCTTTCCTCACTGTTTTGAGTTCCAAAATTCGCTCCAAGCTACAAAGCATCCATTAAAAATGAATGTAGGAAGTGAATCATACTAAAAATTTAAAAAATACTTTCTAAGTCACTTCCAAACATGCATTTTGGCATCCAGGTAGCTTAACTCAAGAAATGATTATGAATTCATATTCATCATAGTGAAGAGGTAAGCAAGAACTTTGGAAGGAATATAATAAACTTCTATCCTTCAGGATTTTTAATTTATTTTGGGGTGAGGTTTTTCTCAGAGCAGATCATCTCATAATTGCTAGCTGCAGGGTATTCTTTAGCAAAAAGGAAAAATGAATTGGAGAAGACTTTGGGGTTGTATTAGGGGTGAATTTCAAGTACTTATTAAAATAGGAACTTGCATCTGTGGTTAGAAACAATGAAGTGGTAAAAAGGGGAGTAATGATGCTGCTGCATCTTCAGTAATCTGAGGATCTGAGCTAGCTTAGGAACCAAGAATTGAGGGAGCCTGATTTTGACGCCGCTTTTAACGTAACAACTTGGCAATAAGATTTTCTGCTGCTAGCTGTATAGTTTCTTTACCTATGGGGCAAAGAAACCAGGCAGGACATTTCCTGGATTGAAAAGCACCCTGGACTCAGGAATCTACAAACAAAAATGAAAGGAATAGCTCTGTATTCCCCATTACCAGATGATATTTCACAGCAAGCCACTGAGGGCTTGGCTTGGCTAGGCTGTAGAATGGAACAAGCCATGGAGAGCTCAGCGTTGCTGCGGTCTGAGCCTGCTCTGACACGGAAGCAGCACAAAGGTGCAGCAGCTACAGCACAGACCAGGCCCAGGAATTTATGAGGTTTTGACTTGTGCCCAGTGTTTTGCTTATGCACTCAACTTTTCAGCCCCAACCACGTCTAAGGTGAAATGTGAATTTTGCGTGCCTGTTTTGATGAGCTCTTTTTGCTTTTACTCCATAATGAATCTTGCTGTGCTTGTTCCTAATGAGCTCATTGTATAGATCCCTGTAATCCCTCAAGAGATGTTAAAAAAGGTCTTCAAATGCTTTGTTATATAAGCTCCAGTGGAAATCGGTATACTGCAAATACAGACACTAGATGGAGTTACAGTCCTCCAGTAACGTTTAAAGCAGTCTTCAGGCTTGATAGTATGGGGATATAAGCTGCACAGGTACAACTGAAATTGGTGTTTGAAGCATTGAAGTTGCTGCAGTATTTGAAATAAAAAAAAAAAAAAAGGAAAGAAACCCAGGGGAAGGATGCTGAGCCTTCCCCAAAACCAAAAATAAAAAGAGCATAGGCCTGTTGGAGCAGCATGGTTAAGGTTCACCTGCGTCCATAGCTGCAGACACATAGGAAGGCCTTGGATGACTGCTACGCTGCAACAGCTTTGGCATCCTGGCTTGGTGACTGTGCATCTGCTCTTGGAGGAATTGGTTCTTAGAGGATCAGAGACACCTGCTGTCTTGTACGTACTGCAAGAGGGAGTCTGGTAGTTACTGCGACTGTCCAGTCTCGCCTGAGCCACATGTCCTTGCATACAAGCACATGTTCACTCCTGGCCTTAGGTTGCATTCTGGAGAAGTCATGCAGGTGCCTTGATCCAGACCCAAGCTCTGCCCATTTGATGGGAATGGGTCAGTCAGGGACCACAGACGCTGCTGCTGCCTCCATCAGGACATCTTCAGATCCTGGTGCTTCCTCCTGTGCAGAGTGAACACGAGTCCAGGCTCCTCCAGGCAAACAGCCAGCAAGGTGAGGAGAGGGGGCACTTATACAAGGCCACTGTGTTTCAGTCTGCTTTTCCTTTTGCGTGATGGTGTGCAAGGGTTTCTAAGCCAAGTGACTGCCAGCTAGGAATTGCAATGCCTTAATTGTAGATGCCTCAGTCTCTTTTGGATCAGAGTCCACCCTCCAGGTCCTACCATTCATTTCATCCAGCTCTGCTGCTTGATAAACTAGAACATGCTTTTCAAGCACATCTAAGGAAGCTAAAGAAGGAGGCTGGAGAATATTGACATTGTGATGTAGGATGCACTAAGTCCTTCATCCTACTGTTTAATCAGTGTGGTTTGGCAAAGGCAATACAGAGGATTTTAACAAATCTGATGAAAAAGTGTTCCTGGCTGTGGATAACTTGAACACTTTGTATTATTGAATTTGGTGTTATGAGGTAAGCATTTATTTTTCTGTCAAGGTGGATGAATCTTGGCAATTGTTGGACTTTTAACAGGGAAGTGAATGATAGTCAATCAAATGTCTGATGTGCCTAAGCAGTTCATACTCTTGCCTCACACCACTCTTAACAGAGCACAAATGCCAGTCCTGTAAAAGGAGCCCCAGTCTCCTCTCTTCAAGGACTTTTGGGTGTAGAGAGCAAACCAGTTTTGGTCCAGTAATGTTTATCTAGCCCTGCAGATGGCTGAGAGCTGTGCGAAGAACCATCTGCTCTGGTGACCTGCAGTAGAATGGAGAGAGTCATCTCTTGTTAGGACCTGTCATATTTGGCTGTGCTGAAGCAAAATTCTTAGGGGTGCAGTGTTTCAACATTCATGTGTGTAAATAACTGTCCTTCAGTATCACCATGTTTATGGCCATTTGCTCTCTGTTAAGATTCTTCTACGTAGACCTAAGGAAACTCCCTGTCCAACAGCGTTGAGGATGAGCTGCGAAGAAAACCAGTCAACAGCTTGAGTCTATCAGTGAGTGGAGCTGTTGAATTTTGATTTTCAGACTTGAATACAGATCACACTGATAATCCTCATTAAAATAATTTTTAAAAGGAAGGATAGCTTTCACATTCTTAAAACAGGGCAGCATTGACATGTTTTTACATCAGACAAGACTTAATAAGTTTATTCTTTCCTCTGCCAGTTTTCAGGTCTTTATATCCTGTCCTTTGTTATCATCATGGTGGGCTTCATCTTGTATTGCTCTACTCCAACTCGGACAGCAGAACCCACTGCCTTGCCACAGCCCAGCAGCACCGGCTTGGACAACGCTGCACTAAAGCTTGAGGAGAACGATAATGAAACTCTGGCTGTGACTGTACAGTTCACAAGAGGAGAAACTGTGGTGGTCAACGCTGATTAAAGAAATGGCAGCATTTCAAAATAGAGCTTTTTTTTTTTTTTAAACTGCCAAATTTCCCTCAAATATTAATTAATCTGGAGAATTGTTCTACTGCCAAGGCATATGTCATGCTGCGCTGGTTTTAATGCACTGGATAGACTTTTAAGGCCAGATCCTCAATCAGTGAAACTGTATTGATTTACCCTTGCAGAAAATCTGGCCTGTAGAAGACAGAGTAATATTTATGTGAAGTCTCTGGAAAGTGAGAGACTGTTATTTTTAAATGCTTAATTAACTTAACAGCAAATGTGTGGGGGAAAAGATAAGTCAAAGCAAGCTCCCAGGTCACTAAGTGGAGCAAATATGTTTTATATTGCATTAGGGACCTGAATCTGTAAGATGCTGAAGGCTTCGTGGTTCCCACACCTCTGTGCAGAATACCTTCAAACAGCATCTTGCAAAAGCCACTCAGTTTCTCACAGGATCTAGTTCTGCAAGCCATATTGCATACAGACACCTTCCACGTGCTGGTGGACTTCATTCCTCCACTGGAAGGTTTGCTTCTTACATTCCACCCGTATGTTTGTCTCTTCATATTCTGCACTCTGTTGCAGCTGGGGCTGCTACAAGTATTTTATTTTGAGTTTTGCTAGTAAGGGAAGTTTAAATACGTTTTTAAAATATAACTTTTTATAATGCCTTCTTTTTCTCTGCAGTGGCCTGTTGTTTGGTGCATTCCCACTAGGTGGAGGAGACAAAGTCAGGCCCTTGCTCTGTTCGGTAGGAAGTGAATATTTTTTTCCTGGATGAGACAGCAAAAGGGTTTGAACTGTAGTTCACATCTCAGTGAATTTCTCCCAGAAACAGGACACTTCTGCAGAAAGACTTGAATAAAATTGACATTTCTTAAAATAATTGAAGCATCTTAGCCATTCCTCATTGCAACAGTAGTGACATAATCTCCAAAACACTTAAGTGCTTTCAGTAGATTCATTGGCAGTTGTCCTCCCCCTCTTCATATTTACAGTAAATGATTAAAAAATATGAGGCTGCAGTTTTAACAGTAGTAAAACCATACTGGGATCTTATTTGGTTTTTTGTACAAGCCTTCTTAGCTCAGGTGTATGAAGTAATAAAAAATAAAGTTTTCAGCAGCTGAAGGCTCTTGGTTTGGTTTTTTTTTTAAGCTACAATTTCTTTATTGCCCAAAATGATATTAATTTTACTGATCAAATGGTTGAACTTTGCTGTAAATAGTAAATATGACGTGAATCATGTTGCTTTGATGTCAACGGAGACATCCTGCAGAGTCTGGCATCTCTAGGGGCTGGCGGATAGGACCCACGTTCTAGAGGAAACCTGTGGTGTGGAGCAGATTGTGGAGGCCAGATGAGATGCCCTGGGACCTCTGAAATAGCACCGCAGCCTATGGTTGAGACACTTAATGCTTCCTTGATGACCACACAGGGCCACTGGATTACTTTAAATGCTTAACCTTTACACAGCTAAAACTGGATGAGATGAATCCCAGATGAAGCTTGTGGCCCAACCTGCAGTATGTTCTTTCTGTGGTCACTGTGTGGCATTTCAGCATCTCTGTGGTGGTTGCTAAAACAGCTGTGTGTTGGGAAAGTGCTTTGGTGTGCCTGCACACCACATATGCAGTGCTTCATGAAAATCGGTCTCAGTTTATGCGCCTCAGGAAAAATCGCAGGGCACTTTGCACAGATGGCTACTGTGAATTGCTGTGCAACAAAGAGAAAGCATGAGGCAGCAGCTGGAGTTAGAAGCATGATGGAAAGTGTGGTCAATCAAAGGCTGGCATCAGCAGGTGAAAGCATTACCTTGGCAAATGGAAAAGGTAAAGTTAGCTCCTAAGTTCATAGCATCCCTTCTAACAGTTCCCATCAAGAGAAAAGCAGGTGAAGGTTTTTCCTTTGTGCCAAAGCGAGGAATAGAAGAGGACACTTGGCCCACCAGCTTGCTAATGTAGCACCTCCACCAGAGGGTGGTGCTTGGCTGGTGTCCTGTAGTGCTGGTGTGAACAGGAGGGGACATGGCAGCTTTCCCCCCCAGGGATGACCGTGGAGGTTTTCCATTAGTACCAAGTAACACAAGCTCTTACGGCGAGTGCATTGGGGTGGGCCTAGTGGGTTGAGGCATCTGCAGTGGTGACCTGTGCCTGGACAAGGGAACAGGTGACAGCCCAAAAGGTGTTTGCAAGGGGCAGAACCAATGCCAAAGGCAGGGACCCGAGTCAGTGAGCAAATGAAAGAAACAGCTAAAAAGAGAAGCCATCCTCTGGCTTCTACCCGTAAGTTGAGGCTGCTTGGGGGGGAAACCGATGAGGCAAGTAGGAAGTTTCGGGGAAATCCTGTTTATTGATGAAGGTGGCACTGAGTCCTGTTCTAAAAATGGGGAATCCTTTGCTTTCTGCCAGGGTCCCTCCAGCTGCCAGATTCCCCCGGCAGGTCCCACTGTGGGGCCATGCCTCCCTTGCCTATACTGCTCAGCATCTGGCGTGGAGCCTGCCCCTGCGCCGCTCACAGGAAGGACATTAGGGGTGGTTTTGCAGCTCCCTTCGGAGAAATTGCCTAACCCAAAACGCTTTTTAGTGAAATTTCTGTGTGAGAGGTAGAAATCACATGTGCCTGTTTGGGATGTTTATGACCCAACTTGCTGGTCTTTTTCTCATTGCGGAGTTGTGGTGGGGTTGCCTCACTCATTTCAAATGAGTAGTGAATTAAATGGTAAAGCACGTATTGGAAAATGTCAGGAGAACTTAGAAGCTTTACTGTGTCAAAAAGTAAAAAGTGCACCTGGTTGAAATGTTAATCTACAACATTGCTTTGATTGGGCGATAATCTTGCTGAATTAGATAACCATTAGCTGCTGCCTATTTGTCTGGGGCAGAAAATGCTATGGCTGTCCAGACTTGAGGAATGGCACTTATCCCGCCTTACGGATCTGAATTAAAGTAAGGATTAGATCTTGATTATGTGTTAAGAAATAGTTTAACCTTGGCAATGTTTTCTGAGAATTTGTAGATACATTATTTAGGGGTTACATTTTTGAGGGATTGTGAAAGGAAATGGATCACTCCTTGGATCTTCTTGTAGGTGATTATTGCATGAACCGTTCACTGGAGGTTTTGTGCTGCTTAAACCCATCAGCATCAACAGGTTGTGTTTGAAGAATATGAACTCTTCATTGCAGCATAATCAAGGGGGAAACACCTGCATTTGATTATCAAAATCTAGATGCCATTAAATTTGTAGTGCAAACACAAAAATGTTTTAATTGGGTAGCTATCCTGTACTGCTGCAAGACAAAGAGCATGCTTGTGGCAATGTAGTATGTTAAATTTCTAAATCTGGTGTTATTTCCAGGCTTGTATTCATTTTAATTTTGATTTGGATACTCAGTCCCCTCCTGTGTAGAGTGCTCCCTTTGAGGGGGGATAGTATTTTATTTTATTCTCTATAATTAGTAGTGGTAACATAATGTAGGTTTTATCTGAAAGTATATAGAAGCATGTATTGACTCAGACTTTGGCTGGTCTTCAAAACACAGGACCATCTTGTGGCGTGGTGTGAATGCACAGGCAGTAGCTAATCTCAATATATATATACCATTAAAATCAGTATTGTGTAAAATGTGAAATTAGAAACACAGCCTATTAACTATGAATTTATTCTTCCAAGGCTTTTAAAATGTGATAGTTGGTTGTAATCTGATTTGAACAAATTGGGTTGGACAGGACTTCTGCTGAGCCGCAAGGAGAAGGAGCAGCGTGGCGCGGCACGCCAGCTCAGATTCCCCATCACTTGTACTGGAACACCTTAGTGATGTCAGACATATTCTGAACTGAAAACTTTAAAACTCCATTTCACAGATCCAGGCTGTGATTTAACTTCATACAGAAGATTTTTGTGCCACATTGTTGGTGGCTAATGTTAAAATGTGCATTAGTGCCACCAAGAAGGTCTGGAAGGTCTTTCAAGCTTTCAGGAGGACAAGGTTGACATTTGTTGTCAATCTTTGTGTCAGTGACCCCACTGCCCTTGCTGTCGCCGTGATGCAAGGCTCTTGTTTCCCTCCTTGTGACCCTGCTGCATGTGGGGTCTCCTCCGGCAACCTGGGAGGGTGGCCAGCCGCATGGCGATGGTGCACATCTGATGTCCTACCCTTCATCACCCTAAATTCCTACTCCTATCCCTGTGGAGCAACTACCCGGGTGAAGAGGTAGCAAAGCTGACTGGCAGAAGGGCTCTGGGTCACAACCAGCACCGTGGTGGTGGACAGAAGAGGTACTTGAAGCCTGGCCTTGCAAAGTGTGAGGCATGAGGTGCCGGTCCCCTCAACCTGCTCTCTGTGGGATGGGGGCCAGATACACCGCCCTGGCTCGCTGTCTGTCCTGGGAATTGGAAGGAAGTAGGTGCAGATTCTTTAAGAAACATGCACAAGTGACACATGTGTTGCTCCTGGAGAGACAAATGTTCAGTTAATGAATAGCATATGTCAGATTATCTGGTACCTCCAAGACAAGGTGCATGGATGAGTCTTTAACATACATCTTTTTAACATCAGAGAAAAAAAGAAACAGCTGCCACTTGGATTAAACTCAAATATCAAATTAAAATGTGTGACATCTAGCCTCCCTCCAAGGTTTGGTTATGAGACATCAAAAATTATCTGGCATCAGAATGTCATGGTGTGTTGGGAAAAGAAAAAACTTAGTGTGGCAGTAATTGACTGGTGACATTATCTGTACTAGAGTTTGAGGGAGAGGATGAGCTTTTGGACATCTGGTATTTGAAGATTTTTGACCTTTCCTAAGTTGCACATACTCAGTTCTATATGATGTGATGTCTGGGACAAGGACATCACTTCTTGTCAGCACCATTCATTCACACTTTATATATTGTGGGAAATTTCACTGCGTTACACATATCTGTCTTGTAAATATCTATTTCCGTCAGTTAGGAAGTCTGACAGAGAGAAGTGGAACAAGCTACATGATCAATCATGAGCAATTTTGAGCAAACAGAATTTCCTAAAAATGCAAAATGAAGGATCCTGGGACTGTCTTGGTCTTTCACCAAAATATGGCCTATTGGCAATTTGAGTGTTAGACCTGATGAAAATCTGATGATCTGTGATGTTACAGCATTTAATGTTTAGCTCAAAGCTACACCTAAACTGACACTCGTCAGACAAATAGCATCCGAGGTGGTGGAGTCTCGCCCCCCTGAGCTCTCTCTTTGCAGTCCTTGGAGGGAGCAATTCAGCTTTCCCTTGGAGATGCCAATATTTGTTTAATGAGATTTCTTGGTTTGGGTGCCTAGTTTTAGGTGGAACCAAGCCAAGTCTAGAGAGCCCAACCAAGTGCAATTCCCTATTCTTACGAGCATTGGTGTCTGTAGTAAGTGGTTATTCAAGCTGGAAGTTTTACAATTTATGTGAGAGATAAAAGAGGAACAGAGAGATTTGGTTAGCAGCTATGGGAAGCCCATGGCTGGTTCAACAAGATTGGTGTGCAGTGGTATCCAAAGTGGTGTGGATCCTTCACTTCCCTCCAGATGCAATTTAATTTTTCTCTTGTATAAGAGCATTCAAGACTGAAAGTTACAGATTTTATAAAAAAGAGCCAGAAGGAAAAAACTGATTCCTTTTACATCACAGGTCAACACATTCCATCCAGTTGCTCAGAATCAAGTGTGTAAGTTGCAGCATCTCTTTAAAATCTTGATACTAAATTCCCAAAGCAATATCGAATTAGTCTCATCTGGAAGTAGGAGGTTTTTTTTCATGAGTTGGCTCTTGGGTATATAAAGAGCAAAGAGAGAAATTTACAGTTCTCAGAGCCGTCTGAGAGTACACAGCCTCCAAGAGCAGGTTCCCATGCCCTTCAGGACTGATATATTTTGTTAAGCTACCAGCTGGGAACAGTTGTGATATTTTAATCTTAAGTGTATGGCCTGGGGTCAGTACACCAAACTCAAGCCCATGACATCACCTTATTCAAAATAAACTATTTCACCATTTTATCTCCAGACAGTCTCCCTAGCTGTCAATACCAAGAGCAAGGCTTGAGCAGTGAGGCAGATCACTGGGACTACAGGTGAAAGGTGTGTTTTGTTCTCATAAATCACAGTGTCAGTGTCCAGAGTACTCCAAAAGAGCAGAGTGCGTATACCAAAGCTACATTACAGACAACTTCCAGATAAAGCGTTAAAGACGATGGCTAAAAATATTATAGAGACATATTATTATTGTATCAAATGAAAATGTCATGTTTATTTAAGAATTTTAATTTGTCTTTACAGAAATACCTACGTTTATCGTGTACTGATGGCTGGAAACAGTGCAATATGTCCAGAAGCGCAGGTCACTGAAGGTTTATGTGAACAGCAACTAGTGACAGCAGTTGCAAGTCTTTAGGAATATTCTTGATGCTACAGCAGTCCAGGGTGATGTTGCTGCTCTGCAGCACCATCTATTGACACCGTATCTAATTATTTTAATTAGGAACAGCACTCTGATAGGCAAAAATGCGCCTTCTGCAGCACAACAACATAACTCACTAAACGCATGCCCAAGGGGGTGACGGGAGACGGTAAAGGCGACAGGAAAAGGACTGCACACGAGTCTGGCTGCTTGCCAGTAGTCCAGAAAAGACTGATTTTGCTTTAACTCATTATTATTATTTAATAAACCAGATAGCTCATCCATACACAGATCTTTGTTACAAAGTGGGGAATGTTTTAGGGTTAACCTTCAAACTATTGAGCCAATAAAACACCCCCTCCTTGAAAAATTAACTTAAAACCACTGACCGAGAAAGCTTGCTCAGGGTGGGAGGGTGCGACCAACATCAAACAAGCCACTGCGCCATGTTCTGATGATAGTATGTGCGTGTGCATAATGTTTGTGCCCTTGAAAAATCAGCGACCACTTAAAAACCTGTGCAAGTAGAGGATACTACTGGTGTTGTTGCTTTGCTGTATTGTTTGCAGCAGAGCTCCTTCAAATCAGTTGTGAGGAGACTGCGATGCTCCTTGAAGCTCAAAAGTCTTTGTAATTTGTCTCCCTCTGCCATTACTGTAAGTGCCTGTTGGACTTCCCTGAAGAATTTGCTTTCATTTAATGAAGTTTATACATTGCATGTGTTAAAAAAAGAATTCCTGCTGGGTAATCCTATCTCTTGTAACATCAGTAAATTAATTTGTTTCTTGAGAGCAAGAATGATTTATAACTCACAACAAAGCTAAAGTAGCATGACTAAATTAAGAGGGGCATTCAGGCAGCTGGAATGCAATTACAACATAAATGCACGCGCCATGTTAATGCAATATTAAGGTTATGAATTTAGCAAAACAGGAATCAGCATGCACAAAGATACAGTTCCTTCCTTCCTACTGTGTTTGGCTGGTTGTGCTAACATAAGAAACATCTGCACTAGCTAGATATAATCTGACGACTACCTATGGATTTTGTGCATGCAGACGGAAGATGCCATCTTATCTCTGTGTTGCACCAGCTCCTGGATGGTGACGCACGCTGTGCTGTCAGAGAGATTTTGCTCTTACTCTGATTGTTTTCCTTAGTCTAAGGGAGGCGTTTGGCAGGAATCATGTGGTTGCTGTTTGCACAGAAACATGGGGAGGCAGGGCAGGGTGCCTGGCACATCTCGCCCACCCCTAACGCTTGCAGGAGCTGCCATGGGGCTTCCCCTGTGGCAGTGGGTATGATCTGTGGGAGCCTGGCCTTTGGCTGGGATGCATTGCAGCTGGGGTGGTTTTCTCAGGATCTCAATTTCCAGTGGAGCATCATCTGCCAAAGGTAGGTGTCCCTTGGTCTCTGCAAAGAGCATCCACCATGGCAATAGAGCTGTCATGGGCCCTCCAGCAGCATCAGGAGGACAGAGTGATGGTACAGGGCCCCAGATCATCTTAACTGCAGTGAAACCTTGGTCCAGCCTCACTTTCTGGGTCCTGCTTTGAAATACATGGGTGATGAATTTTCCTGAAAGGGATTTGCAGCAGGGGGTGAGGAACGTGTGGCAGGATTTGGAGCCACCTAAGCCCTATATCCTGGTGAGGACCTCGTATAGATGCAAGGAGCAGGTTTGTTATGTAAATCTCAGAGGCATCGACTCAGATTGCAAAACACTTTACAAGACATTCTTGCAGATCCAGGACACTTAGCACAACCCTATGGCTGCTTCTGTATCTGTAAATAAAAGAGGCTGTTCCCTGGCTCCTAAGCCAAGGCTGCAGGGTCAGCCACAGCTAAATTCTTGCTTCTGCAAACGGGAAGGCATTCCCAGATTCACTGCAACTAAATATGTAGAGGGTTCTGAGAAACACCAGAGCACCACCAAATGTAACCTATTCCTTGTATTTGCTTTTTTTTTTTTTCTCTCTCTTCTGTTTTACTTGCTATGAATGTATTTCTCCTCTTTCCTTGCCCAGATAATGTAAAAATCAGCTTCTTTGGCAGTTTGGTCTCACAGAAAGGAACAAAAGGAACCCTCCACCCAGATGTGCTTCCTCACACACAGACTTGCAGTAACCGTTCTTCTGAGAAACTGTGAAACGAGGTAATTTGGCTGGTGCCCATGCTCTGGTCTTCTGGAACAGCGTGGAGGGGAGACTGCCCAAGGCAGGGTGCTGGTGGGGGTGGCACTACATCCGTGGGTGTTCAACAAAGCCTGAGAAAAGCAGCTCTCTAAACAGGAATGGCAGCAGTTGGAGTGTTGGGTGAGCCTTTTGGCCATTTCAGCATAGCGCATGGCATCCATAGCCTGCGGCTAACGGCTGTGTCCTCTTTGCATAACACTCAGGTCCCATTTTCCTTGGGCTCTGTGGAAATGACTGGTGGTTCTAATATGGTGGTTATTGTTTTGGGGGTTCCTTGAGTTGCAGAGTCTGAAAAGACTGGAAAGATGAGTCACAGTCCACCAGCAGAATGGTTTAACCTCCTAAAACTGAGGATGCATCTCGCAGGCCCTGGCAGGCAGCATGGGGCTCTGTCTGATGGTGAAGTCCCCCAGGAAGTTGCTGGAAGGCTGTGGACAGCAGTGGGAGCTCAGCCTGGAGCAGCCTTGTCCACACTGCCTGCCTGGTGTGGCCCTTGCCAGGAACCTCGCACCAGCTTAATTTCAACTGAGGTGGACGGGTTCACCGCCAAGAGACTCTCCGGGAGAGAAAGGACCTTTTAGCAACATGGGTGATCAGGACAGCAGGATCCAGGAGTCAGTGAGGAAACTAAAATGCTCAAGACCTGTCACAGCACTCTCCAAACTATCAAGCTGCAACAAGGTCTTTTACCATCTCGTACCAACACACGCTTCACACCAGTCCCTCTGCTGCCGTCTCCTCATCCCACCTCATCCCACCTCATCCCACCTCATCCCACCTCATCCCACCTCATCCCACCTCATCCCACCTCATCCCACCTCATCCCACCTCATCCCACCTCATCCAGGGTGTGTATTCTGTCTCTCTTGCTTCTTCCTGGGCTGCTCTCCCTTCATTGACTCTCAGCCCCTTAACAGAACCAGCCACAGCTGCACCCTATCTACATCGGCCAACCCGCCACCCCTGAGGCCAGCCCACAGCTGTATATTATCAATGATAATTAACCCAGCTTCATTCTGCTACAAAGACCCATCGAGTGGCCCTGCACACAGGTGGTGTGACATAGTGTGTGTCCCTACATCTATATTGCCTTCCTTTGTGCTGGGCCCTCATGGATCTGCCTTCCAGGATGAGCTGCAGGTCTGTGCTGCCCCAAATTTGTTTGGGGAAGTGCAGCCAGCACAAGGCATGATTTGCCAGCCTTTATCTTATTTTCTGTGGTTCATCCAGTGAAAGCTGTGACAGAGGTTTAGCTGTACCATGGAGACGGCTCAGACGGGATCTGGGGGGAGGACACAGCAATCCTGGGTCCTCAGGTCTGGACGTGCAACACGATCCTGTGTGACACTGGTTCAGAAGGCTGAGCAGGGGTAAATGGACCAGGCCCAACTCTCTCATGCTCCCAGTTCCTTTTATAATGTCCTTTGCTCCCCTCTGCTGTGTGCTTTCTGCAAATGACTTGTTTGGGTGCCAGGAACAACCAGTGACAAGCGTTAGTGCAAACTTCATTAATGCCAGTGTGATTACAGTCTCTTAAATGTCAAGCCCATGCACATGCCTGGGCCCTACTTTCTTCCAGCGAGATCTATTTTTGTTAGAGGACAGCCTGTGAAATTGCAGAGCACACACTCTTCATCCCTTAACGCGGCTCTGCAAAATCAGTAACTTTGTCCACCGTGATGGGCTGCAGTGTTTGGGATGAGGGAGAAACGAGTCACCCAGAGGAGTGAGGCAGATCAGAGGCTCCAGTGAGCTGCTATGACTGTTGTTAATAGAACATAAAATATTGCATCAAACATCCATCTGGGTTTTCCATAGGTGTTTTCAAAACTCCTTGCAATTTCGAGGTGTCTGTTGTCTCTCATCTGTAGTTCCTCCACAGATGTTTTGATCACTTTTGAATAACTGCTGGGGAAAAAAATATTGCATCGAGGGAAGAGAATGATTTATCCAAGCATGAAAGACATTTCAAAAGACAAATGTCTCAACCCAGGCTGTTAACCTTAGAACTCCAACACAAGGATTATGGTCTACTGAGAGCTAGAAAGTTTATTGTAAAGAAAAGGACCTTTCATCTCAGTATTGAACGAGGAGAACTGAAGAACTGCTACCCTTTCTTTCTGTGAAAGAGTACAACAGTCTTTTAGTAGCATTATCAGGCTTCTGGCAGAACTCAGAGTCATCTTTGTAACAAACTGGATTAAGATTGTTTTAAAGAAGACCTGCATTTTGCTTTTTAATTTGGTGGTAGTGTTAGGATGTTTTCCACAGGGACTGTCTCAGCTTGCCCCAGGTCATTTAACCGCCATTCAGTTAGCAGGAGTGATGGATCAGAGAAATTTCATTAAAGTGATCCAATATTCACTTTTTATTATAAGTTGCGGGTGCTGTGTGTTGTTACTCATTACTGGATCAGCCTTTAGCCTCAAGGAGGAGCTCCTCTGAGGGTCGTGCCCCGTGTCCTGATTGGATTCGTATCCCTAAGGTACTGACCACAGACAGAAACCAAGACTGATGGTGGCCTTAAAGGTCAGTGCAGGAGAGGTGCTGACCTATGACAAAATACTTCATGCTCTTCCCTTTAAAAAGGGAAGAGAGAGCAGACGATAGCTGCCAATCTAATTTATAAGGGTTTGTCCTATGGATGCTTTTGCTGGATAAATTTTGGTCACTTTCCTGGTTTGTTTGACTAATGTTGGCTAAAATTAACTTGTATGTGTTGGTCTCCACTTTCTGTGATCAACCAGCAAGGTTACTCCTGCCCGACTATGGACATGTCCCTCTGCAGGGGCTGCTGGCAGCATGGTCTAGCAGGTGGGACGCAGTCCTGAGTAGACCTGAGGACCCCAGGAATGAAGGTCTTGGGCATGGTGCCCACCCCTGGCCTCACTGCCTTCCCCCTCTGCTGCTGAAGGCCACTTGTTTGCAGGGACGCTGTGGTGTGATGGGGCAATTTGGAATCACCTGAGCAAGTGCTACTGCAGCCAGCCCCGAGGATGTGCCCTGCGTAGGCAGGCCTCAGGCTCGCTGACATCCCTGCACGGGCATGGTGCTCTTGAACATCTGACCACCCTGTTGCTGAGAGGGAATCTTGCCTGCTTTTGGGATGCAAAGCTGATTAAACCCCCTCTTTGTTATGAAGGATGCACACTCCTGTGCATGCTGTGAAGGTTGCAGCAAAGCCTTGCAACTGTGTTTGCACAAGCTCACGTGGTTCCAGCTCTGCCTGGCCCACAGCAGCTTTCGATCCGGCACAGCATCAAGATGCAGCGGAGTTGTGTCCTTCTGGGACTTCTTCCCATCCAGTTAAGCTTCTGTGTGCTGTGATCTCTGTCTCAGTAGTAAATTGATCCTCTGGCAGGGTATTCAGTCAGAAATTAATTAGTGGGAGCAAAATGTTGTGAATGCATAGAGTGTTGTTTTTATTCTAATAACCTAGTTAATAATTTTGCTTCTTCAAGCAAAGAGGGAAAGTAGTGTGAATTGCAGAGCTTTGATCAGGTGGTGACATTTTGATGCTAAGATAAGAATCTAGACCAATAGTGTTACACAAAAGCAATTTGAAAGTACTTTGGTGTTTTTGAAAGTGCCCTTTTTGAAAGATGGACCAGGCACTCAGAAGAAGGTCTGTGCCCCAACATGACACCACCGAAGGTTGGTGCTGTGTGAGGTAGGGAGGAAGTTGTGTATGTTTTTCTTTATAGGGGTAAATGGACTGAACTACAAAGCGCTTAAGACTTTGATTATTCTGCTTAGGCTCTGTTGTGAGTGGATACTCTTGGGAATCTCAGTGATGCAGGCAGGACTATGATTCAGGGCAGGCTGCAGGAGAACACCCCCTCTGACACTGCTGCTTGCTCTGGTATTCCTGCCCAGCCGAGGCAGAACATGCCTCAGAAAACTGCACCTCTGCTCCAAGGTCTGGCAACGTTTCAGTTGCCAGTATCTGCTTAAGTAAGTAGTATCTGCTTATTCTTTTCATTTATGTTCCCCGAAAATGTGTGTAGACTTTATCTACTTAGTACAGATCTTCACCATCTGCCCGTGACATTCAATATTCTCTCTTTATTTTGAAATGGCTTAATTGACTCGAGGTCGCATTGCAATGACAGGCCTGTGGGCAAACCTTGCTCGGGGTGTCTGGTGAAGCTGCGGGAGTGAGCAGAAGCACTTACTCCTCGTTTTGAAACAGAGAGAGCACATTTCTAGGGGGGAACAATGAGCTTGACCATTTACACTGGTACTTACCTGAACCCGTGTAACATAAACACCAGAGCAGGTGAGCTCCAGCATGCCAATGCCCTGCAGTTGTGTGCAGCACTGGAACCTGTACTCAGCACAAACACAATACAATAGTTACCTGCGTTCAATACAACAGGTAGCAATGCTCACCTGCAGATTTACTGCAGTAACAGGAGGTGATTTAACACTGGCCTTTTGAAAGTGGTTATTATACTATGGTGGCACAAAGGCAAGGATGTGGGGGATGCTTTTCCACATCTGGGCTTCTACTTATAAGCTGTGCTTCATTTTCTCTGTTTCCTTTAATATAAACCTTTTCTTGATGTGAAATCCTGAGTGTTCAATGCAAGCCACAGGGACACTTGCCCTTAGGGGGCTGCCATCATCAACAAACAGCACAGAAATATTAGCTATGGATCAGCTTGGAGCTGTTGGGAGCAGAAGGCATGTGGCTCACAACAGAAGTTACTCGTGGCCAAGTGGGATCATTCTTAGAACAGTGAGCCTAGCCAGGTATTTAACTCACAGAGCTGGCACCAGAACCGTAGCTTTTGTGCCTTCTGCTTGGCAGAGGCTCAAGACTGGAATACTCCAAGTTCCTCTCTGTACCCACCTCATCAGCTGATTGGAAACCTCAAATCTTTCCAAACACAAAAATAATTTGAAAAGCTTTGTCACATTTCTCCCAGTTTAAAAATGCAGTTCTAATTATCTGCAACGTCATGATTATCTCCAGAACCTGGGATAGTACTCATTTGTTTTAGCTAGCAGCTGCTTTGATGCCCATAAGCTCTTCCTAAATCAAGGGGAACTATAAGGAAAGTGATGTACTACAGTCTGTTATCTGATTTCTCAGCACCGAGGTGCCTTGAATAACCACTTCTGGTATTAGTTTGGAAACAATGTCAATTAGTGCTTCAGACTATCTCTAGACTAGCATATTTCTGGAAGTGGCCTTATGTAGTTAAACTTCTGTTTTTAAGTGGCTGACATTAGTTGGTCAAACACTGAATAGATTTGTTTGCAGTAACTTTACTGTGGTCTGTTTTGATCTTTAGATCTTTCTCTTCAGGAGTGCTGCCTTGCAGACAGCATGCTCCAGTTAAAAGTCCTTGTCTGGAGAAAGACTTTCAACTGCAAAGTTGTTAGACTATTTTCAAAGCTTTTTTTTCATCAGAGATAAGATCTATGCTTGCCTACAGTCAATGTCTTTGAAACACCATAAGAAAACAGAAGCCATCAACAAACTGCATTAATAGTTCAGAAAGATGTTTAATTATTTATGGTGAAGCTTCAGCATATTCTTGATATAAAACTTCAATGTAAAGGAGTTGCCTTGAGATACACCTCCCTGATCAGTACTGTACCACTGGGAACAGTTTATGGGGCTTTTATTTATCGGAGAATGTCAGCAACATTTAGTTAACTTAGAAGAAATGTATTAAAGACACTTTACATACTGAGGTTATGGTATTGTTTCGTTGCTGCTTGAGTATGCAAGAGTCAGCACAGGCTGATTGGGTTTCTGCCCGCAATACCACCACAATGGGAGGGCATGAAGTACAGGTTACTTAGAAAGCATGGAAATAAGCTATTTTATTACAGCTTCTCAGGTAACACAATGAAACTGCCATGGTCTGAGCAACTGTACTGACAGCCAGGACCCCAGGAGCTCAGCCAGGGAGACTCTGTCTGCCACAAGACTGTTAGGTGGCTGGGGAAAGTCATTTGATCTTCCAAACTCAAGTTTCCCAGGTATTAAAGGGGGGCAGGAGGACACCAGCTTCCCTTGCGAATGCTTCTGGAGTTAGAGATGAGAAGTAGCTTATGAGTGGTCTGGTCCTCAGCAATCTTAAAGGACTGTAAGTCAGAGATGTGCTAGGAATGTAGTTAATTTCTAAAAATTAATTTATCTGGCCAGACAAGAATGACATTTTGCTCCTGGTGTCCATTAAAGGACCCTTTTACGTGCAATATTGATTTTATGTTGCAGCACCAATGAATCCGGCATTATAACTTGCCCTGCCAGGTAGCTATGTGTCACTCTCCTTTGCATACCTGGTTTTCTAGGGGAAGCTGGAGGGTGCATTAGAGAGTCAGGGACACAGAACGGAGGTTGAGCTCCTCTACTTGGCTTGCCCCAGATTTAAATGAGAATGAGAACCAACATGGTTGGCATGAGGGCAGATGAGGAGTACGGGCTGAAATGGTAATGCAGAATTGCAGGAGATAAAAACAGGTTTCTCAGAAACACTCCTCTCACCACCAGCATCTCTCCTAGTACCCGCTCTGGATGCTTAACCTGCCTTTCCATGTTAATTTTCTCCCTTCTGCAAAAGGATCTTAGCACTTTCTGCATTGATAACATTGCATCCAAATCCCTAATTCCACAGAATATCAATGAACTTTCCCAAAATCTTGGATTTACCAAGGCAGAGGATGTTAAATGCTCACTGCTGTATCAGAAGGTCATCACACAACCTGGAAGTTGAAGATTACCTTCCTGAGGTCCAGGCAGGTGCCCGCTCCCACAGCCCTGGCGTGTGCTCTACCTGCTGCAGAGGCATACGTAGCATACATACATACGTACATACAAGTCACCTCTTGGTGGAACTTGGGTCACTGCATGAAATGCTTGGTGGCCTAAGTCCTGTCCTTAGGGAAAACATCATAAACAGCAGGATAATTAGGCTAGAAAGGCAGATTCACAGGCAGATTTGTTGCACATTTATTGATACAGCCAGTAGATAGGAAAAAAAAAATTAGAAAATGGTGTAGTCTTATACAGTAGCAGAACTAGAGGGAGTGAATTTCACAGCTTCTGCTGGGAGTTCATCTTTTCTTTGACTACTGCTAGCCTATACCTGCTGGGCATCACTTTTATCTTTGACTCAGAGGACACTTCTGAAGAAACTTCCTTCCCTGGCAATTTTTAAACTTGAAAATATCTCATAATCTAAGGCATTTCAAAGGGAAAAAGAGACTCTGGATCTACTTGCAAGGATATTACCACACTGCTGTCTGAAACAGCACTGCTTTTTCCCCTTGTATGTGAAACAAAAGAGCACTGAAGAAGAGAGAAGAAACCCAATGCTTACCCAGGTGCCAAGTCAACGCACTTGGAAACCAAAGCAGCATTTGGAGACAGTTCATTTAGCACTATGCCTATGATTTTTTTTGTCACCGTGTGAGCTTTTAGACCTGTGTGTCCTGGAGAACTGAGATGAGGTGAGGGTCTTGATTTTTACAAAAAGTCGGTTTCTTGCCCTTGTGCTTGCAGAGGAAATGTGGTCCAAAGGAATAATAATAGCTTAAGTCAAGAGAGCTCCTTAGTTGCTGCTATTTAAAGAAAATTGTTTGATTGGATTTGGGGGAATGTGACTCCTGATATTTAAATATTTGAAGCTGGCAATAGTAACCCAAATCTTTTTTTCTCCACTTAAAACTTCCACAGGCTTTTTGCAAAGTAATCATGGTGCTGACAACACATGACCTGAGCCTTTCCTGTTTGTGCAAGAATTCACAGTAATGGCACACATTTGACTTTTGTACTTTGAAACCAGAACAACAAGAAAAATAAAGCCAAGCTCCAAATCCAATTGTACGTTGATTTAACTGGCTTGGAACCCTTCTTCAAGTGAATTCCTGCAAAAGCAGAGTGCTGGACTTGATCTGACGATTTCATTCATGTTCGAAATTGAGATCTAGCTCTTCTACCCACAAATCTACTTTGTAGGTAGGAAATGGGAAGTTTCTCACAGGGTTTTCAGCCCAAGAAAGTAGAATGAGGGACAAAAATTTGTCATTTTGCAGATACCTTATTTTGGTGCTATCAGAAATGTGTACCACTGAAATTCTTACTGCATAAAAAGTCATTAAAGTATCATATTGACGCATGGCAAGATTCAAGCTTGTTGAGCAGTTTTTGTTTCTACTATGGAAAGCCCATATGGAGAATGGGGTTGTTACAGAAGTCTTTCCTTTAGGCAGAGCATGTGAGCTCTTGGTTGCTTTTGTATTACATTATAAATTGACTATCACTGTTCTAGGCAAATAAGCTATTCCAGAGCAGCACTCTGTGCCATCACTGTATTCCCAGATGAAAATCACCTTGCCTGTATGAACCAGTACAGGGAAGTTCAACTGCCTTTTTATTCACTGTGCACCTGCACAGCAATTCTTCTGCATGTGTGAATTTGCTCCAGAGTCCCATATCACTGTGGGGACATCCACCTCAGTTCCTGGGCCATTTACTTGTCATCTTGTTGTGAGAGAGAGCCTGGTTAAATTAAAAAGGGAGCAAGAGCATCAGCACAACCGCACTTCAGCACTCCTGCAAGAAAATGCCATCAGGCTTGGGCAGAGGCGTGGTGTGTGTGTGTCTGTGGTTCAGATGAGCTGCTGCAGAACACAGTGCAGATTTTGAGGTTGTAAATGAGTTTTAATCTACGCTGACAATTGTGCATCCCTGGCTTTCCTCTAAGCTGCAGAAGCAAGAGCAATTAGTCTGGTTAAGAACATGACTATAAAGCAGACAATATGGGCTCTAATAAAGCAAGCATGCTTTTCCATTAAAATAATTTGCATAATGTAATTCTTTGAAGCGTTTTCCTCATTTTTCAATGTTGTTTTCATTCACTGAGCTCTGTATTAATTGCTAATAAAAAACAGAGCAAGAATTTTCATTTTAAGGGCTTCCTCTGTCTTTTTGAAGTAAGAAGCTCAAAGCAAAGCACAGTTTGGCAGCTTACATTCAGGTACACCTCAGTGCAGGCCTACTTCCTATCAAAGATGTTTGATAGCTCAGAAGACACTGTCATTGCAGAGTGGACACAGGGGATATGCAGCCTGTGAGAGTCCTCTGGTTACCATGTTATTAGGCGCCTATCTAAAGCTTAATGGCCAGGCTACCCATTCCCTCGCCCTGAGCTGGCTCTGTTTTGTTCTAGGGCCAAAGTAGCTTCCAGCCAGGGGTCAAAACTGATGGGACAGAAGTAGTATAGATAATGTTTAATTTTTTTGGTCCCACACACATTCTGCTCTGAAGGGCCAATGCCTTACCTAAGGCCTGGACATGTGCTTGTTCTGTGTGTTTGACTTCATGCATTCAAAACACCACCAAACAGAAGCAGAATGAATGAATCCTTAGTGTGCTGGGGGCTGAGCAGTGATATCAAGATGCAGAAGTTTTTGTTTTGGCCATGGCAGCTGCCTTTGCTTTTGGGGAACAAGGGAAGATTGAATGCCCCCCTTGTTTAGGCATAGTGAAAAACTGTATGTGGGTAAGATGATGAGGGTGGGACACTGGAACAGGTTGCTGAGAGAAGTTGTGGATGCTCCATCACTGGAAGTGTTCAAAGTAAGTTTGGACAAGGCTTTGAGCAACTTGATGTAGAGAAAGATGTCCCTGTCCATGATTTGGGTCTTCGACTAGGTCTTTGAAGGTCCCTTCCAACTCAAACCATTCTATGATTCTATGATAAAGTCATGAGTTTGCATCCTGGGGTGTGAGATGTTTCCTAATGTTCTGATGGAAAATCCCCAGTAGGAAGGAAAGGTGTGGTAGCTGCTGTGTGTTTGTGATAAAAAGAGGAAAACCACCAAGGTTCAGCTCTGTAGACAACCAGAGAGGTGTTTTCTGTGAAACCATGAGAAAAAACCCAAACCCCAAGGCATGAAACTTTGGGTAGAAGGAATCATGGCCAAAGGCAATGTGTGTTGCTGGTGGTCTCTTACAATGCTTAGTGGGGAAAAAAATGCTTTACATACTTGGAAAATAATATACCCCTTAATTTTTCTCCCTTCTAGAAACAGTTTGCAGTTTTCTTCTGTTTCTTGAGTTAAAAGAAGCAACTATCTAGCCAATTTAGACCAGGCTATAGTCCACAGCCCTGGTTTCCTTGTGCATCACTGTGGCAGGATGGTGAGTGCGCTGGTGCTGGGGTGGGATGAAGCAGGTTGTCCTGAAGGTGAGGGCTGGGTAAATGGAGCAAAACAAAAACAACATGGAGAATATTATTATCAGTACGTGTCAAGTGAGTTACAATTTCTCAGGTGATTGAATGCAGAAGTTTTCTCTGCTGGTTAATTTGAATGAAGTATATTATATTTGATTGTATCAGTGGAAATATTTTTTTCTGTCAGTAGCATTGTTAGTTTTCTTGTCTTTCCACATGCATTTATTTGCATTACATGCAAATAAAACCTATACGTTTAGCTATCTCTTTTTATATTGTTGTGCATAGATGTAAGTTCTTTAAGGTAGGGATATTATTGTTATTTAACTGCTTAGTGCTTTCTGGTGGTGTTCTGCTCTTCAGACACTACCATTGTAGTAATAAAATATAATGATGATAATAATGCCTTTGGGAGGACACTTGCTGAAATTGCTTTTTGGGTGTTGTGAAGAACTTTTATTTACCAATTGTTAAATGACTATAAATTAGCAGTAGTCATTAAAAAGCTGAACTTACCTGCATGTACTTCTCAAGGAGATAAAGGGACTCCTGTTCATAAAATCTACAGTGCTCAGCCAGGAGGGCGACAATTGCGTGTGATTCAAGTGATCTATGACATCTAAAAGCAGCAAATTATGAAGCCATAGCAGTTAGTAACAGCAACCAGGTGACAAAGAACGATGGATTAGAACATGTTTCTGCAAAACATGTCCATTATGAGTGACATGTTTTGATAAATATCACCGGTTTTGTGCAAATAAATATCATATTAAAAAACATCATCTTCCACTGAGGAGTTCTTCATATTTTAAATACAGTTTGTCTTTCTTGCTATTGTCTGAAAGACTGAGAGCGTATAGATCTTAAATCATTTAAATTTCAGCCTCTCAGTCAGAGTCAGTTTTTGGCCATGGCCTACCAGGACATGTCCATGACCATCCATAGTCTCCACAAACATCAGCAGAAGCAAGAGGAAAGAGGCGGTGGAGCTCCATGCTCCAGTTCCTGCCTTCAGGAGATGTCTGCATAGGGGTGGATAAATTCTACCCTAGGTTTGGGGAATGGAGATGTTTGCTCTGATTTTTGATTAGATGCTTAGTGTAAACCATTGCACAGTGGGGTAGTGGTTTGGCTGGCCAGGAGGGAAAGGGCTTGGTGTGCATCTCAGGGGCTGCAGAGCAGGAGATGCCTCAGAGCCACGACCCATGATGAAAAGTGGCCAATGATGATCAAAACAAAATTTGAGTAGCTGGGGTCCCAGGCTTGCCCCAGTGAAAGTCCTACTCGGTCCCGTGCTTGAAAGGGGAAAATTAATATCTCACAGCAAACTGGAAAGCCAACTGGTGGGAAGCAGTGATCCTGGAGCCAGGGAGGGAGACAGCCCTGGGTGCAGGGCTGTGGGGGAAGAGGCTCTGCCTGGGCTGGGCAGGGAGGGTAGCTCTCCTTGCCCTCACAGGGCTGCCCTGTGGGAAGACAGTCTCTTTTCCCTTTGCTCAGCTTGGCCCTCACCAGCCACCATGGCACGAGCACGTGCGGGCTTTGGTCTAATGCACCACAAAGCATTTTTCTCATACTGGGAGCACAGTTGTCCATGCAGTGAAGACCCCCATGGGGACTCCTCTACGATTTCCTTTGTGCAACTCCCTAGCACTCCTTGGGTCTTCAACTGCACTGAAGTGTGAGTTTTCTCCCCAAGACCTGCCAGCGATTCTCGGTGGGGAGGAACCAGAAGGCTGCGCTGCCATTCAGCGAGACCTGGACAGGCTGGAGAGCTGGGCAGGGAGGGACCTCATGGAGTTCAACAAAAGCAAGTGTAGGGTCCTGCACCTCAGGAGGAACAACCCCGTGCAACAGGGCAGGTGAGGGGATGACCTGCTGGAGGGCAGCTCTGCAGAGAAGGACCTGGGAGTTCTGGTGGGCAGCAAGTTGCCCATGAGCCAGCAGTGTGCCCTGGTGGCCAAGGTGGCCAATGGGACCCTGGGGTGCATCAGGAGGAGTGTGGCCAGCAGGTGGAGGGAGGTGATCCTCCCCTCTGCTCTGCCCTGGTGAGGCCCCATCTGGAGTGCTGTGCCCAGTGCTGGGCTCCCCAGTTCAAGGGAGACAGGGAACTACTGGAGAGGGCCCAGCGGAAGGCTGCAAAGCTGATGAGGGGACTGGAGCATCTCCCTTATGGGGAAAGGCTGAGAGAACTGGGCCTGGTTAGCCTGGGGAAGAAAAAACTGAGAGGGGATCTTACCCATGTCTTCAAATATCTTAAGAGCAAGTGTCAAGAGGACGGGGCCAGGCTCTTCTCAGTGCTACCAGGACACAGGACAAGGGGCAACGGGCACAAACTGCAGCACAGGCAGTTCCACCTGAATATGAGGAAGAGCTGCTTTACCTTGGGGGTGATGGAGTCCTGGCACAGGCTGCCCGGGGAGGCTGTGCGGTCTCCTTTGCTGGAGACATCCAAAACCTGCCTGGACATGACTCTGTGCAACCAGCTCTAGGTGACCCTGCTTTAGCAGGGGGCTGGACTAGATGATCTGCAGAGGTCCCTTCCAACCCTGACCATTCTGTGATTCTGTGAATGTGCAACGTAATTAGCAGTCAGCATCCAAGAAGCACCCAAGGGCAACCCTAGGTGGTGGACCTGGCACTGGGTGGGATGCTGTGACTCACTGGAGGAGTCCTGCATGCAACTGGGGAGCTGCTGCCTGCTTATTGCTGCAGCCCTCATGCCCAGCCTTGCTCTCACTGGGGCTTGTAGCCCTGCCGCAAACAGCTGCAGCTTAACACTCACATGCGGGCTGTCTGCACCTTGCAAACCCTGGTGATAAATCCTCCAGGGGATTAGTCTCCAGCAGCCCTGGTTGCTGCTGTTCCTGCTCAGATCCTTGTGCAGAGCTGGCTCTGTAGCGGGCGGGGAGAACCAAGGTGCCTGTGGGGTCCACGGTGCTGTGGGGAGGGCATGGTGGGGCTGGGTGACTCGGTGAGAGCCCAACCAGCCCCACAGCTTGGAGGCTGCGGCCCAGGCACAAGCCAGGGCAGCACTGCAGCCCGCTCCGTGCAGCAGGGCACAGGACCAGGGACATGCCGCTGCTGTTTTTTGCCCCCCTTGCCCCTCCTGGGAAATGCACCGAGGGAGATGCATGGAATTCACCACCTGTCAATGGAAAAGGAGCTGAAATTTCTCCTTTGCTTTCTTTAAAATAAGAATCCAGGCCTTATTCTGTGCTCTCTCTGCCTCCCCCGCAACTCCCAATAGTTGCAATATGTTCTTTTTCAATCTCATTTTTTGTAAAACACAAGTGTTTCTCAGGGAGAGAAATCTGATGGCTCTTACCTAGAAGGTGCTGTATAGTCCCAAAGGTAGGAAAAAACTGAAGTCAGAAATAAAAGGAAAAAGAATCAAAAGATATTTAGTTGTCACCAGAAACCCCTGAGTGTACTTGATCTCTGGGAAAAATATGTTAGAATGAAGTGGAAAACCCAGAAAAGAATAACAGAGAGAGGTGTAAAATTAGGGCCTGATGCAGCCTGTGGTGAACCAGCAAGAGCTGAATCCTGAGCACCACGGAAAAGTGGGCTGAGAGCTGCCGAGTGGTGCTCCAGGGAGAGGGCGGGCGGCTTTTCACAAGGCTGTTTTTAGGTCACAATTACTTTGAAATTAGGTGGGGTTTTTTTCCCCCATCAATAAGTGAAACCTAAAAAAGGCAAAAGGCATCTTGTAGCTCTCCTTAAGTGGAAAACACCCTTTAAAGTATGTCTGATAGCAATCTCAGAAACAGCTGGCAGCCCTGGCAGGCAGTGGCAGCCCCAGCACCCTATTCTTAGACCAAGAAAACGTAAGTAGGTCGAGTTACAATTGGTTCTCGTAAACACCATCCCCACTGAAATCAGAAATCAATTAGAGGTCAGAAATTTGTAGTGTGCTGAATCAGAAAGATAAAACAGATGAGGCTGGTTTAGTCTCCAAATACCTGTTCTTTTGGTTCATCTCCATTTTTACCAGTTGTGTTTTGCTCCCTACGCTGTCAGTGATCGGAGACTTCTCTCCGGTGGGGGAGGCATCATGAGCCCTCCTGAAGGCCTGGCAGAAGTATGACAGCAGTACGGTTTAGGGATGCCTTTTTATTTACACATCCCGAGGTAAAGCTAAATAGTTAATGAGACTAAAAAGGAAGCTGCAACTTGATAAGTGCTTAGCACTTGCTAATAAAACACACTACCCATAAGCAGGGTGACTCCAGCCACAGTGCCAGGTCCTATTTGCCAGAGCTGGGATGGATGCGCAGGTTCTGCTAGTCCACCCAGGTGCCTGGCTCCTGGAAATGCAGTTCTTCAGCTCATGCCTGTCCCTGGCCAGCACTGGCTGCCTGTGGACCCTGGAAGCAAGTTGGAGTGACCACCTCCAGGTCACGTTGGCTGAACATGAATTTCAGATCACGTTCTTCACTGGCTGCACCAAAGGCTTCCCAGGGAGTGGGGCATCAACAGTGACCAGAGGTGCAGCGGGAGGCAGAGGTCCCTGGAGCAGGGCTTGCCCAAGGTACCCTAGAGGAATTACCATCGCTGCTCTCCTCTGAACTCCTGCTGAGCTTTGGAGCCACTCACGTCTGGTTGACACCACACCGGGTAGCAGGGGGCTGCTTTTGTTGTGCTGCTGGCTGGCAAGGAGGGATGAGGAGCAGCAGAAGCGGATGGGACTAGGCAGCTGAGGCAGCCCCACAGGACACCACCTCTCTGAGGGGGCTGTGCAAGGCTCCTGCCTTCTCCCGAGGGTGGCCGTGCCTTCACCAGTACCTACGGTGCTGCAGGACACCTCAGCGGGGTCCTGGCTTCCCCAAAGCCACTGCTCTGCCTGTGCTTTTGCCTCTCTCCCTTTCTGGGATGGAAACATTTAGATGTGGAGGCAGCTCATTTGTTTGGGATAAAATGTGGGTAGATAAAATCCAGTGCAGATTCTCATCCTGCAATTGTTTTTTTTTTAACTGCCCAATTTCAGTCCATATTTCACCTGCTTTTTTTGGCTGGTATTACAGAATTGTTGTTCCACACGTATTACATTACAGCTCAGGGACCTCCTCCACATCCAGTTGAGCACTGCCTAATTATAGCTCAAGCTGGCCTTTTAAATAGGCATAGCATCTTTTCCAAATAATGTTCTTCTCTGTCTTTTTTGTTACAAAGGCAGACATGCTACAGTTGCTTACAACCACCTGGATGGAGGAACCAAGACCAAAATGTCTTTAGCAGCATTGAGCTCATTCTGATCACAAGAAAAACTCCTGCGCTTGATTGCAGGGGTTGAAAAGGAAAGAGTACATTAAAAGGAGGTTTCCAAATAAGCCTGGTAGGCAGAGCAACATGAGGAGGCTGATCTGTGAGCTCTCGGCATAGAAGACTGAGGCTTAGCTGAACCTGAAATGAAAGAGGGTTGTCTTAATTGTGAGTCTGAGCCCCTTCCTTGAAACTGCGACTGAGTCAGTGGACTGATTTAATTCCTTGCCCTTGTCAAAACAGATGAAAAAATCCTGGCATAGTTGGGATCCCATTATTAGGAAAAGGCTGTGTTAACTCCTTAAAAACCTAGGTTTTTAATTGGGATAGGCTTGCCAAATGTTTTGATTTACAGTGATTTTCACAGTATCTTTGAATTCCTCCTTGCAGCTCCAACACCTGGAAACACCTTAGCAAAGAAAAATGCTCCACTTTAACTGAAAAGCGAATAAGCACCTACTGTAGTAAGAAGAGCTTGAAAGTAGGACTCCCGAGGTACAAAATCATCAGGCAAATGACCTCCTGCCCCAGCAATTTATGTTTCACCTTTCAAGTGAATATTCTGCTTTCCAGGTCCTACATCAAATGGCAGCAATAATATCACTGTTAAGTTCATAAGTAGCTATTGACTATGCTGCAGCTTTTAATGTAGGAATAATATTGCACTTACATAAAGCTGGCACAGGATACCATTGCAGCTTGGGTAGGTCCTGCCTATGTAACTGAATAGATCTTTCATTATATCATCTAGGCTACCAGAGAACACTGATGGAAGCATTTAGAAAACTGGCAAATCATACCAACTTTAAACTCTAAAACGGAATTGTCTGCTAAATTCATTCATTAGCAACATACTTGCTAGTGGGTAATTCTTACACAATATCAATCATTGTCACTACATAGAGAAAACTCTTAGTCCCTAACAGTCATACTCTAAATTAGCTGTGAGCACATGGTACCATGGAGCTAATAGTTTGCACTGCTGATTGTGGTCTTAGTTGCTCATAATCGGTAAGAGAACTTGGAGCCCAAGTGGTATTCTTTCATCTCTGATTTTCCTTGTTTATGCCTAATGTTTTTGTGTTACTGGCCCCCTCCAAAAAGGGGCAGAAGGTCTCCTTTGCTCCTGATACCACTTACGTCATTTTCTTTTGTCTTGCCATCAGTCCTTCTTGTGCTGTCTACTCCTGGGCCCTTGCACTTCTCTTGTCCCCTCTCTGGCAGCTTTTGTTATGTGGATGCCTCTGATGTGCAACTACAGCTGTCTTTGCCCCTTTGATGATCACTTTGCTTACACACTTTTGAAAAATTGTGCCTGGCTATGCCATCACAGTGTTACAAAATACTTGCATGCTATTGTTAAATACACTGTTTTAGCACCCAAGTTGAAGGCAAGTTAATATGGGTGATATCCTGATTAGCACACTTCTTTTCTATAGGTGTCAGGCCCCTGTACTGATATGGAAAACCACAACCAATACTCCATCTATAAGAATGTATAATTTTGTAACTGAGGTGTTAAAGAACATGACACTGAAGTAGACATCTGAGCAACTGGAAAAAAAAAAAAAATCACCCAGAATCCAAAGAACCAGATTAGCAAAAAACTTATCACGGGTTAAATCAATTAGAGACCACAATCAGACTTTTTGGGTAACAAGTTCAACCTCCTGCTTCTGGCAAGGCCAGCCTGCCTGCAGGACTTTTGAGGCTCAGTGAGGACACCTGGGAGCCTTTTCTCTATATGCCTTTCTGGAGCGCTTTGCCCTCAGAGAGAGCCCTTTGGTTGACTTCTGAGATCCTCCTGGAGGCTTCTGGCAGGTACCGATGCTATAACAGGCAAAGCAGTCGTCCAAACGGCAACGGCTTTCTTTCCTGACCCACCATCAGAACAAGACTCTGAACAAAGAAGGACATTGAAGGCCTGTGGGAGTATGGTCAGTGATCCTAAAATTAAACCTCACGGGCTATTTGTGGTAATGATCATTGGGATCTGAAGAAGGACCAAGACAGAGCTGAGTGAAGGTATCCCTCCAAATGATCCAAGCCGTGCAACAGTAAGTGCCTACATGTTGCCCACACTCACCGTGCACCTCCATGTTGGCTCCAGGGTCTGAACAGGGAGCATGGGTTGGCATCGCATCTCACTTGGAGGTCTCCAGAGGTCCCACCCGGCTCCCCTGGGGCTCATACACTGGTCTCTGTAGCTGTGTCCCACACCTCTGGGAGCAGGGTCCTCACTAAATCCAGGGATGGCACCAGTGGCTGCTGTGCAGCCATCTGCCTGGAGTGTAATGAGAAATGACTACAGCATTTCCCTGGGACACGAAAGACCTGGGTTCAGTTCCCTCAGCCTAGGGAAGACCATGCTTACATCTCCCAACACTGCTTGTGGGGGACATTTTTTTCACCCAGCACTGTAAAATGAGGCACTCAAGGTTCATGGATGAAAGGAACTGGGGGAGGTTAGGATGGTAACCAGGTAATGAAGTGCCCTTAACCTGGCTTGGCTAAATATCTGACAGAGTGTGGGACCAGACTGCTGGGACACAGGGTCACACTCCCTCCCTTCGGCTCTGTGGACCATGCTGCATGGTATCACTCCACTATACGTAGAGCAAGGGTGACGTACTCCTCATTACCATATCATGCAGTGCCTATATATGCAGCTTCTGGCTAATGAAATGGAAAGGCCTTTTAAAATGTTGAAACTCGTTACACTTTAGCTCTATTTGCATTTCCCTGATATTTCTTGGATGGCAGAGAGCCCCTCTATTGGTCAGTGCCAAAATCCCAAATGGCTCGAGTAACACTGGATCCATCTTTTCATTAAGAAGGTCATTGTTTGAATATAACATTCACCTGCGGCCTGATTCAGCAAAGCTCTTCAAGTGCATTCAACTCTAAGTGAGAAGAGCTATTCTGAAATCAGCAGCTGACTCATGTACAGCTAAATATGCACTTAAACATCTGATGGGATGCTGCAGCTACCTCTGGGTAGCTTGGCACCCAGCCACACTGTGGGTGCAGGGAACAGCCACCCCCAGAGTTGTACATTTATTTTATTATTAATTTTTTGCCTCTAGGCAGAAAAGAGATCTAAAAGCCACTGGCACTTCTGAGCTTTCCTTCTCTTGCACCAGCTCCTCCAATTTCAAATAGATGCGCACCTCCCAGAAGACACTCAAGTGGAAGTCTCCCTGTGTGGGACATTTAAATGCCATCCTTCATGTCTGCTTGGCTGCAAGCACCTGGCAAGTTGCACATCCACATTCCTTTCACTGAAGAATGAAGGCACTTTTAAAATGTTTTAAGACACTTTTGCTTCTATCTAAAGAGATATTTTTTCAGGCTCAGATCACCTACAGAATTATTTTTTGTTGTTTAGTCTGATTTCGTTCAGCTGTATCCATTTTGGAGTTGCCTCTTTGTAGCCAGACAAGGGCTTTCTTCATCTGAATGTGGCAGTGGATTATTTAAACTGTTCCTCAGTGAAGAGTCATCTAATCCTCCTAATCCTTCTCCACGTGTTCTGTTGCTCTCCATGCTGGGAAGAGTAAGGACACCAAACTTTAGCTGAAACATTAGACTGCAGGATCCTCGCTGCAGAAAAAAATCAATCCAAACAAGTCATTCTGGGATCAGGTAATCCCCAGCCAGTCCTTAATGAGATTTTGGAGCAAGAGCTGACAGGTGTCCTAGGGCAGGGATGGATGCATGTGCCGGGGATGGCTATGGGGGGAAATTCAGAGCCCTGCACCCCACAGCAGCAGCAGCATGATGCTGCCCTGGCCATGCTGCCGACAGTGGGCTCCGGCTGTATGTCACACCTCGTTTGAGACCACACAGCTACGATCTGGGAATCCTGCCAAGCCTCGAGTCTATATTGGAATGGGGCTGGTGTGAGTATATATAACTGCAAGCTGTAAAGAATACTTTAGATGCTGTTCTAGCAAGGACTAACGATTAAAAAGCCAAACTCCCTTTGGAATTCTGCTTCTATGAAGATTAGCTTTCACCCCTTTATAAATTATTGGAATCTGTCCTTTACCTCTCTGAAAACACCAAAAGCTTCAAATCGTCTACCAACAGCCTATGACAAGCTCCAAAGCTCTGGTAAAAGAGCCATATTCACAATCATAAAAGATGTACAAAGTACCAATAGGGAAATCAAAGCTGCTACCTAGGCAAGGGCAAGGAATTTGTGGATGGTATATTTCTTTTAAAGAAATTAAGTTTTTGAAATAGACTTTTTAAAAAAGCTTTATTAGATTGTTGCAGAAGGTATTTACAGTATATAAAGTATATGCACAATACAAATATTTTGTAACATATAACTTTGACAAGTAGGACTGATCCCCAGTGGCTTTGTATTGCAATTTTTAAGCAAATTTATTTCAGTCACAACAAAGGGGTTAGTGGTGAATCCCGCATGAACTCACAGGCTTTGTACCTAGACCTCCTTTCCTTCTTGCTGAGAGCATCTTACTCCATGGCTGTGGTTTTCCTGTGCTCAGGGAGTAAGTTTGTATTGGAGTAAAATGCTTATAACAGGCAGCTGAGGGCTAGTTTGGTGTCCTTAACAGTGTCCAGTTATGAAAATATTCCTTCTGGTTCTTCTTCATCTCCAAGTGCAGCAAGAGAAGCTACTTGTCTGTTTCTTTGGACTACGGCAGCCAGAAATGTGAATGTCTTGGGCTCATACATACCCACACAGCTGCCCTTTTTCTATTCATCTCCACCTCAGATCGTCTGTGAAACTTGGAAAATTCAAGCTGTATTACGGAAAATCTGCCCCAGCCCTTCAGCACTCTCAGGAATTTCTTCTGGGATTTTCTGACCTCTGCAGACTTCTCCAAAGCTTTCCCAGCCTGCACAGAGCTGGACTGTAGCAAGACTCTTCTTTCCTTGAAAGTGCTGGGCATGCTGGGAGCCTTGTGCCCCTGCGAAGGGCTTAGGCAGGTACCAGATCTGAGGAGCACTTGAGAAACCCCATCCCTATTCCTGAGAGGCCACAGGTTAGACCCTCCCAACGAGGGATGCTTGGGACCAAGGCAGCCATCTGCCCTAGCACAACACTGCGCCTCTGCCCACTTCCCTGTCCGCAGTGGCCCGCACCAGCTGAGACCCTGTGGGGGGGTCCCCAAAGAGGCTGAGTGAGACCTATGTCTCCACTGGCTGCTGGGGGACCTCAGAAAGATTGGCCTTGTTAGGCTGAAGTTTTGCTTTGGCTGTATACCCCTAAGTCTTAATCACACAGGTGTCAGACAGGTGAGCAAAGAAAATATCATGCTGGTTTTCTGTATACATCTTCCTCATCTTCCCCACCCCCCCCCCCCCCCTCACCCCCCGGAGCTATCTAGGAATAAAGAAGAGCTAATGCAACAGTTTCATTGTCCACGAACTATTTATAGCAAACAGGTTTCCAGTATGCCATTTATCAAATGGAAAAAATATAGCTTGGTCTTTAGTGATATTCAGAAGATTTGAAATTTAAAGAAAAGGACTTACTGTATAAAAGGTAAACAAATAGCAGGCTTCTGAATGGAAAAATAAATCCTTTTTTTGGTAGGACTAGTTGTTCCAAGCTTTCCTTTTTCTGTCTCTTTGCAATAAAGCAACCGACACCCTATTTCAAAGGCATTTTTTTTTCCAAATGGAATAAGTAGACTTGAAAATATTTTCCATTTTTTGTGATGTCTCAGCCTGCAGGTCCATCCAAGAATGTAAGACTTGTAAGAGATGGACAGAATAAGTATTGCTTGAACTAAAAACCATGGGAGAGTCTCTCTGGCTTTCCTGGGGTTTAAATCAAGCCCTAGAGGGAGGTTATTTTGCCAGCTGTGCTGTTTCTCCCTCGAACACACTGCAGCTACAATTTGCAGTAAACATTAACTGCTTCTCTACTGAAATTTTCACGTTTGCCCATGAATATATTATAGGAAAAGTAAGAAGTGGTACAGTACTTACAGATCAGATGAATTTATGTAAGCGTTCATCACCTCAGTGAACAGTTCTCATGAAAGGCAGTGAGAAATAAACTGTGAATAATTCCTCCCCAGTCCTACCAAGGAGGAGATGGAAGAAGAGTAATTTTAAAATCTCACTTAAGCTGTCAGTGATTTTCTCCAGGGCTTTCTTCACTCAAACGTTTTTTAGCAAAATCAGACAGTGCTTAGAAAAAATAGTCTTTACCGAAAGTTTGGAGAGAATGTTCCTAATGGAAAATGGTGCATCCAAACCCCAGTGCAGCCGATTTAATACTTTTGACATTTTCTAGTAGCTGGGATTATGCAGAATGAGGAAATCTGGGATGTACCACGGCCAGGTGAAAGCCATGCAAGCACATGAACCTGCCGTCTTCCTGCAAGTCTTCCTGCCACCAAGCTGATTTTAGGTTGTAATATACTAGCTAGGCTGAATGGCTGGTGAGAATTGGCTTTTTGGTTCACAAAGTAGGGGTCATCGCTCTGCTTGCCTTAGCTTTCTGTGGCAGAAGCCAGGATATTCCCATGGTGCAGCATCTGTGGGCCTCCTAGCATGAATTTCCATCTGTATAACACACTACCCTTCACAAATGTTTGAAATTAGGAGAGGAACTATTAATGGTTTGCCTCCTTGGATATGCATTGATTAATGCATCTACATTGCAAGTAGGAAAATGCCATAAGATTCCCATAGTCTGGTTGCCTGAACTTGCAAACTAACTAGGTTTTGACTTTTACATCACCATGAAATCATAGCACAGGCTCCTTGGATACTGCGCAATTCCCCAGGGTCCCGTTTGCATGCTGCTTCCAAAGGGCACTGCAATGACATTTGAATTACTGAACACTTTCCTCTGTTGGGCTGTTGTTTTGACAGCATGAATGCTGTCATTGGTGTGATGTTCGTCTGCCTGTGTCCACCCCAGTGGTGCTGTTTGCCTACCGTGCATCGCAGCCGTGCGGGCTGTGAGGATGCTGGAGCTGTAACATGCTCCATCTTGTGCTGCTCCAGCTGCCCCAGCTGTGAGTCTCTTCTCCTGCCCTGGGAAGCGGATATTAAACATCAACATGGGAGGCTGGACAAATCCACAATCCAGCTTAGGAAAAGGGATCGCTCTTGTAGACTGCACAAATGTTCAAAAGCCAAGAACAAGCCCCTAATGGTTTCCCCAGTGAGGACAAGCCTCTGTATGTCCTTCTGAATAGTGAGACCTGGCTGGGTTCAGCACCTATTTCCCCAGGTCTGCACATGTGGTCATTGCTAATCCTCTGTCTGAATGATGCTTGGCACAAAGGGCTTGTTGACTGTGTGCCTACGTACCACAAATTAAAGCAGCAGAAGAGAGCGGTGGCTTTCCTTCAGAGCCCCTCTTTGCTGCAGGACTGTGACCTTACAGTTCTTCTAGTGCTTCATTAATCCCAGGAGGTGACATCCTATTAAACGTCCTTATCACATTCCAGAAGTTTATTTCATAAATATTTCATGGACCGTAAGTGGAACAGCTGTTCCCTTGAGGCCCCGTTAATAGCACAGGTCCCCTCTTCTGGGAGTCCCCTCTGCTCTGCCACCGTGGCTGCCTCAAACCTGCCCCTCTCCTGCATCCCCCGCGCCCGGAGCTGCTGCTGCTGCTCTCCCAGGCACAATTTAAGACTTTGCTTTGTATCCTAGCCTGAAAGCACCCAAATAAAGGTCCAATGAGGTCTACCGGGGGAGGAGGGCCGGGGAGCTGGGCAGGGAGCAGGAGCAAGGGCAGGTCAGGCTATTCTGAGGCTGAGTAGCCCAGCACGGTGTTAGCCCTGTGTGGCTGTGGCTGTGCTTCTAAATAAAAAGGGCCAGGAGCAATCCTGTGCCCCGAGAGCAGGAGACATGGCCCAGCTGCCATGCACACGGCTACGCTCTCTTCACTCTTAAAAAAATGGGACGATCATATGCAGACTGCCGCCCGTGGAGGTTCCCGGTGTCATGCTGCCTGAGCTGTGCACTGGCCCATGTATCCATGGGGCTCAGCCAAATGCACGTCCTGCGAGCTCTTTGTTTGCTAGTACTGATGGATGGGACCTTTGGGGCGAGTGGGAGCACAGAGGCAGGGGCTGTCCTTATGGCAGGGGGGGAAATCTGCAAGGTTTTGGCAGGGAGCAGAACCCTTCACTCCTCCCTGTGTGCCTGGAAGCTTTGTTGAAAAGCGAAGGAGCAGCAGAAACACAGTCCTGACAAATTTATGGGTAGGTGAATCTTGTCCCACTTTTTTTTTTTTTCCCCCCCGGTGTGTAACTGTAGCTTAGCTACGGTTTCAGCAAGCCAGTAACGAGGATTTGCACTTAGCCATGTGGGAAAATAAAGGTCAGGTGTGGGAAGAGAAAGGTCAGGTGTGGCAAGCCATGCTTTGTTCTAAAAATGCTGCTAAAACCAAGCTGATGTTGCCAACCTATGCTGTGGGATTAGGACCTCCTGTCAAAGAAATCAGGGCAACAGCTGGGCTGTCACATCAGTCCAAAATGCTTGTATCATGACACAGTCAAATAGCTTGCCTCCTACAGGAGATAACTTTTGTTTTTATGGTAAGCCTGGTGGGACTGAGGTTGAATAATACAACATGTCTCTTTCCTTGCTTGCTGTGTTGTGTGCAACCCAATAACCAAGGATGGGAATCTGAAATTTCTAAATCAAACACAACAGAAAGGGAATAAAAAATATAGAGCAGTGAATCTGGCAGAAGTGCAGAGCTGGTGGGCACCAAGTCTTGGAAGAAGACTTCTTGATTTCGAAGGAAAATTTCCTTCCTCCATGGGGACAGGACTTGATGAGTACCAGGCACTCTGTGGAGACACTCAGGCCCTGGAGATGCTGCAGACAGATGGCTGCAATTTTCATCTCTGTTGTTCACTCAGAAAGCCAGTCAGAAAACTCATCACCTCCTGCATGGCTTCTGTGATGTGTTTTGGGCAAGACATGCAGTACTGATACTGCAGCCCAAATCCAAGGTTAGATTTGTAGGTGGGATCAGCAATATTTCCTACTGACATTACAGTTATTTTACAGGCATGTGTTACTAAAGTGCCAAAGGCATTTATGAAATTCATAGCCCGAACAACTAAGATAACCTGGATCTGGGCTGAGTGTTTATGGACTGAAGAACAGAGGAGTGTTTTGAGGGAAGGAAAGCAGCCCCAGTAACCCTGATTTTAGAAACAGTCTCTGCAGGCTGAAACTGGGGTGGGCTTTTTGCGCTCTCGCCTACTGCATTTTTAAATCTGTAATAGTCTGAATTTCTGCTGAAGAAGGGATTTTGAGATTAGTTGGTAAAACCCAACAAATTATACAATTATGTTTTTATTTGCGATTTTCTGCCCAAAATTGTGTGTATTTCCCTGGTGTTTCCAAACTGGCTCTGCTTCGCTTGGCTAGTGCAGTACAACCAGAAGCACTAGCCCTGACCAGACAGAATGGTAAATCCCAGTTTCGGTACCACTGCTGACCAAGTGAAAACTGATGGTGTGGTCAATCTTGTTCAAAAATATTTGTGGCTGGATGCAGAAAGGTCTGTCCCCTGCATCTGTCTCCAGGTATGTTCACCCCTGTTCTCACTGCATGTGGTCCCTGAGTCCTACTGACCTCTTCACAACTATTTTGAGCCCAACGGTGTTTTCTAAGATATTGTGACTTCTCTGTCACCATTTCCCCTGAATCTGAATAGGGCTAATAGGCCTCTCCTTGGCCACTTTTCCTTGCAACCAAGTTTAATGCACTTGCTTTCTCAGGGCACTGCCAGCACAAGACTTTCTTTTTCTTCCAAGTCAAATGCCTTGGGAGAGAGTAGGCAGGCAAGGGCATGCAGAGTCATGCCTCCGGTGGGGAGAGAAGCAAGCAAGCTCCTTGGCTCAGAGTATCCCTTGCATCCTGCCCCCGCTTGTACACACACACACACACACACACACACAGATTTGTCCATTGCTCCTTGGCTGACATTTCCCCAGCACCTCCCCTTCTCTCAGGCTGGTCATACCCAAGCCATATGCTGGCAAACCTCAGAAAATAATTGGCACAGAACCAACCATTTCTTATTACAAGGAGGGCTGCACACAGAAAACAACATGAGCTAGCAAGGTTCGCATGCCCTTATTGCCCAGGTAATCATCAACACCACCAACCCTGGGCAGTGTGCTGGGGTGGAAAACCTGAACTTTAGCTCAAGATAATGAAGCAACATCCCTGTAATGTTTCATGGGATAATGGGTTTGTTGTCTGACCTGGCACACATTGCCACTTCTCCCCAAGAGCGTAGCGAGCCCACAGCAGCTCTGCAGAGGATCAGAGCATGGTTCCCTGGCTGTTCCTGCTGGATTAAGAGATACTTTTGTTAGTCAGGGTTGACACAGGTCAATGTCATGTCATCCAGCCTGAGTGGTCTATTAGGTGTCAGATGGTAGCTAGGTCCTACGGGCAAAGTACTGATTTTGTTAATATCATGAAACCAAGCCAAACAGCGTACTGATCTGTGTCCCTGACCCTCTCTTGCAGAGAAGAGTACAACAAGGAATTCACACTTGCCTCTAGTTTAGCCAGACCTCCTACCTGGAAAGCACCTCCTGTGATCCACAAAGGTCTGGCAGATGGCAGATAACACCTCTTCCAGTCAAGAAGAGCTGGAAGAGACTTCAGAGGGGCAGATGCCAGAGGTGCATTCAGCCAATGCTTTCAACACAGCACTTTCAAGCAGAGCACCTCATAACCACCTGTGCAAGCATTTGTACCATGCAAGGTGGCTAGCACCAAGCAGTGCACCCAAGGATGGAGGGAAGGTGGGGTGCGTGGCTCCAGCTGCCATAAACACTAGCTGCATACTGGCAGGTCAGCTGTTCACAGCTGCAGGGTTATGTTCATGGCCTGATCCAGAGAGGGTCATGCTGACGGCTGGTTTGGTAGTGCCCAGGTTTGGTGTTAGTGGTTGCCTAACCAAGCCTTGGGAGGGTAAAACACAGTTTCCTGTTTCAGAGCAGGGAATGAATGATAAAGCGTTAGTGGAAGGTATGATCCTCCCATGGAAAGGTATGATAACTGAGCAGGGAGTTCATGTCCTTTTCTTTTCCCTTAGCCATATCACACTCAAGTCTGTAGGCACAAATGTAGGCGTCTATACACTGCTCACTTGCTGCTGTCTGCAGTTGTATACCCTCAGGTAACGAAGCCTCCATCTGCTCATGCTGAGATGTGTTAATTGTTTTTGTAGAAAGCAAAAAGTGGATCTAACTGTTCATCAGTGACGCACAAAGTGTGATTACCAAGACAAGGGCAAGGAATGTTTATCACAAACAAATGAGGAAGCTTACTTAGTGTTGTAGCTATCTAATGTCAAAAGACTTTGCTCCCAATATGTTACTGGCCAGTGGTCCTGTTAAAAGTTGTCGTTTGCTCTTAACACTTGTCTTGCAAAGAGCCCAGACAAACATATGTCTAGCAAAACAGATTGGGAGAGCAACCTCCAAATGGCTAATTATAATGGATGTGGATTTTGACCAAGCAACAGAAAACTGGGGAAACCCAGACCAAGGGTGCTGGTTTGGGCTGTTCCACAATTTGGCTGTTCAGACTTTTTTTTTTTCTAGGTTAGAACCTGACAGTCCCTAAAGCTCAGCTGCATTTGGTAGCCTGGAGCAAACCTCTGGGTCGTGGAGATGGAGAGGGTTGCTGGATTGTTGAGAGTATCTATGTCTGACTTCTCAATTGTTCCATAATAGTATAGTGTATTGAGAAAGATTAATGATTTCTTTTCACTAGTTAGATACAAAACTCTGGTCTGCATTGTCTTGAGCCCTGGTTCTTTTCCGATTTCATTCCACTCGCCCAGGGTCAATGCCTGATGTGATTAGAAAGTCATTAGAGACCTCTTGACTCTCTTTGGCTGCATATAAACACCTCAAAGATGAAGAGTGAATCAGTGCTGAGTGGGGATCTGCTCCTGCCTCCCCTTCCCATCCTGTCACTGCAGCCCTTATTAGCTCTGTCTGTCCTAAAGAACACAAGGCAATGTCACCATGTGCTTAGGGCTCAGTCCAGCCCTGGCTAAAACCAATAGCAAGATTCCTCTTGAATTCAGTGAGAGACGGATGAGACCTTTCACGGGCTGACTAGTACTGTGCTAACCTGGGTAGGAGGGAAAACAGATTAGAACATGGCTACTTAAATTAAGATAATGTTTGCTATTGCAGTTCATACTTTTCTCAGGAATCAATGATTTATTTGGGTTGCTGCAGTTACTTGGTACTGTTATGCAAACCCAACTCAGCTGCTCATTGGAATGCTGGATGTGGGCAATTTGAAAAACAAATGCTACAAATGCAGCATTAATCATGCCAGAGCTCCTCCAATGGCCTCAAACCCACAAAAACAATGCTGCTTGTCCTGAGGAGTGTCTCTCACTTGGTTTTGGTTCATGGAAAAAAAATGTTTTAATATGAGGATTGTGGCTTTTCTCATTGGTGTCAGGCTAATTAATACTAGCCTTGTATTTGGCTCAATAAAACAGAAATGTGAGTGTTGGCATCTCTCTACAGAGGATCCTTGTGGGTGTGGTGGGCCATCAGAGACAAATTTTAGATACTGTTTAGTAGCAGTTTATCTGTTCATTACACCCCTTTACATTTTTAAAGCACACCTAAATCTTGCAAAAGCATGAGGACTTCCAACCCTGTCAGCTTCCCCCTGTCCCAGGCATCGTCTGAGTAACTGAGGGTTCTTGTCTACAGTATCCAGAATCTAACTGATGACTGCTAAACAAAACTCACACCAGGGCTCATGCTATGAAGCATTTATAGAGATAAGTGTCTTTTTTTGTTTAAATTAAACTATATTCCTGGTTCTGATACAGATACCCAGCTTAGTGTGGTTTCCTACCAGTCATGGGCTGGACCCAGAGCTCTCCTCCACACATTCTGTTTGCGGGCCCCCAGGCTTCCTTTTGGTGGTTCCTGGCTGGAAGTATGCTGCTTCCCTTGTGCCTCTGAGCTTCATAATTCCAGAAGAAGGGCAGGTGATTTCTATCTGTTTTTATTCCCCCGCCCCCCTAGGCAGGTTCCAGGCTATGGCTTCAGCTTGCTGGTTCTGTTCAAATGCTGCTCTGGGTGTCCCTAGGGAAGGACACCAATTCCTTTCCATGTTGCCAGGGATGGGCTCTCTTGTCTTCTCAAGGCAGATGCTGGACTATGTAAACTGCCCACTGCTGGTAGTTACTTCCTGATGATCTTTTAGCTGAGGGGGTGATGTCCCACCATGGTGTTTTGTGGTTTGGGTTTTCTTGTTTGTTTTGGGTTTTGGTTTGTTTGTTTGTTTGTTTTTAAATTGAATCAAGCTGCATCATTTTCTCACAGTTTGCTGTTGGCATTTGTAAAGTGGTGAGAATGGGAGGGAATGAAAGCTCATATTAACAGGTAGAGCATCACACAGAAGTTTTGTTGCTTATTTGGCTTCCCAATGGTATCTGTGGGCGCAGTTTGGCCAAGGTTTAGCCAGAATTTCAGAGTTTTCCCTTGGCTGGACTCAGGTGGGGCTGTCAAAAGATCTGTTTACACACACACACACACAGACACACACAGACACACACAGACACACACAGACACACACAGACACACACAGACACACAGACACACACACACACACACACAGACACACACAGACACACAGACACAGACACACACACACACACAGACACACACAGACACACAGACACACACAGACACAGACACAGACACAGACACAGACACACACACACAGACACAGACACACACACACACACACCCCCACACCCACACCCACACCCACCCACACACCCACCCCCACACCCACACCCACACATACACCCACACCCACACCCACACCCACACCCACACATACACCCACACCCACACACACCCACACACACCCACACACACCCACACACACCCACACCCACCCACCCACACCCACACCCCCACACACCCACACCCACACCCACCCACACACACCCCCCCACACACACCCCCACACACACCCCCGTTCCTAGTACACAGATAGTGTGTGCACAGGCTGGTCCACTGCAGCACTCTCTTCAATAGTCCCTATCCATCAGGGCAGCCCCCAGCACCCCATGGGGGCATACCCCTCTCTGGGTCTTTACAGCCAACCAGAAATGTTTAACATTTCTCTGTGGCTGCCACAGCTTTGTCATGAGCATTTGGGCAGGATATTATCTGTCTGAGGAGATTTTTCTCCTGAGTCTGAGTGCTGCTTTCTTGAAATGCAGCACTTGCTCCATGGCATGTCTGTTTGTTGTTCTGTGGTAAACATGGAGCGTCTTCTCCCACAGAGAAGGAGGGACCACGCACTGCACCGCCATGCAGCTTGCATGTTGCAGCAGAGCTGGGCTGTCAGCTTCCAGAAACAGGCTAATGAGCCCATAGCACTGTAAAACCACACAAATGTGGTCAGCTGAAGTACCAGGGTGTGTTGGCACAACAGCTGGTGGCTACCTAGTAACTAAGGCAAACCTTCCTTGCAGGGAGTATTTACAGGCTGCCTTATAAATGACTCCAGAGATTTAAGAACTCGCACAACACCGGTATGATTTAGAGCTGAAAGTTTCTCACATAGCAGTAGTGCTGATATGGTTGTTCACAGAGATAAAAATTGTGTTTCTACATGGTGCCAGGACATAGTTTATTAAAGACTCACTTCTTTTCATGTAGGAGAACTAAGCCAGGCTGTGAGCACACAGACACCTCACTCTGGGGCAGAGTAAGGGGAGAACTTGCGTGGCATCAGCGGCAGCTCATGGTGAAACTCCTACTCAGAAATAACTTTACAGTAACTCGCCCCTTTTTTGCAGAGACAAGCACCCTGTCTTTGCTTATACAACCAGTTACCAGGCTGTAAGTTCACAGCCACCCTTGTTGCTTTGTGTCCATTCCTGTTTCAGGATGGCTGGACCTTTTGCTGCAGACTTCCAGAACATTGATAGCTACAAGGGGATCAAATAGCCTTGATGCAAGAGCATTGGACATTAAAGCCTGAGTATAGAAAACTGCACTTCTCTGCCTATGCCTCTGACGCAGATGCATCAAAGTCTTTCCTCTACCACCTGTAGAAATTTCCTCCATGACTCAGAACTGAGTCCAAAAAAAAATTGATTGCATTTCTGATTTGAATGTGTTCTCCTGCTGCAGCTTCTACCATCAATCTCTCTCATGTATTTCTTTACTAGTTTGCAGATTGTTTTTAATTTGAACAAATGCTGACTAGATTTTTCCTCTGTTCCCTTAACACCTTGTACCTGTGAGCAGAAGTCTGCTGCTTCAAGCATAAACGGCAGAAATGGCATCCATCGCAATAAGGAACTTTTATGGATGTGGCCAAGGTGGTGACTGCTCTGCTCCTGAAGCTCTTGGCAATGCAGGGGTCCGTAGCTGCAGGGATTTACCATGCATCTGTCTGCTCTGTCTGCCCATACTGCAGCTCCATACAGCAGCATGTTTTAAGCTCTAACAGTGTGGAAGAGTGTGGCCACAGTAATCTGCATCGCTGTGACCTCGACTCTGATTGCTGAAATTAGCTTTACAGATGGTTAAGCTCAAAAGCCTCTCCACCAGTACTGACCAGACAAGTGAGTGCGGTGAGAGCATATCCCAGTGCATGGCCATGAATCCCCTGCTGGCTTTTAGTTATCTTCCAGGAAAACTCATTAACTGCAAGGTCTAATCAGGGGAGAAGTTGCCTTTTAATACTTTTCCTTAAAATCCAGTGAACGATGAAGGCAGTGTCCCAGAATTCAGCTCCATGCAGAACATGTGGGAGCACATACAAGCTAAGATGTAAAATATATCCATTTTGTCTAACTTTCTACAGCATTTTTGCATTGTTTCACCTCTGATGTTTAATCTCCTAAATGATATTTACTCTCTTGATTGTTCCTGGGGTGCCTGGGTCACTGCTGTTGCAGGTGAATTGATGTTTTCTTCACTCTTGACCTGACATTTAAAGTAGTTTGGAGACAGCCAGCTATAAAAGACTAAAATTGAGGTCTCCCCTCTCTTTATCCTTCTTGTCTTACCTCTCATTTGTGGTGCCTTAGAAGTAATTTCAAGTTGTCTTCTTTCTCTGTTGTGTTCAGGGCTGCACATGATCTTTCATTAGTCTAAATGCATTACCACATGGATTTGTAGTTTGGCTCACAGTACTGCAGCTTTTGCCCAGTTGGAAATTTTGTATAGAAATAAGAGGAGTATCTTCTGTTTGAGGCTTATTATGAAGTCTAAAATTAATAAAGCTAAACCCGAAAACACTAAAGTAAGCCTGATAAAAATACTATAAGAAGAAGTCTAAAAATAAATGAACTATGACAGAGAACAAGGGACTATGACCTGGCAACAATCGTAAACGTTCATGTGACTTGTGGCCCATACTTTGGTTACTGTAAACTTCTCTGAAACATTTTTCATTGGTATGCTGGACTTTTATGGTCATATTCATGTTGCACAACTGTGGAGATAAAAAGGTAAATATCTTCCAGAGAACTGTAAATGTCTATTTTATGACATTGCTAGTTGGAAGACTCTTTCTCCCCACTGACTGTAGTGTGATATTGATATTTGAAGAGATTAATCCCACCCATCAAACACTGGAAAATACTGATTATTCCCTGCCTGCCACCCATTCCCTATTGTGTTCCTTTTGAGGATCAGGCTTGCTAACAAGTCAGTGTGAAACAAACCTTAACATGAATGAAAGATTTTAGGAGAGAGTGCTGTGATCGTTAAAATTTGGAAATCTTATTCACCAATATTACCAGTGATTGCTAGGGCAAGATTGATGAGCAGCAAACACCAACAATATGGGGCAAGATGTTCTGCTTCTGCCTTCCACACCCAGAATATAAGTCCTCAAGATCCTTGCTGTGGCACAGTCTCATCCTGGAGACACTATCCGTAGGTGCTTACATTTTTTTCTCACTAAGCTCCCTAAGACCTGGAAGACCAGCAGTGGCAGGCAGTTTACTCTCTACCTTGTACCTCTGCTGCTGTGCAGTCATTTTCCCAGCTGCCTTGAGGGAGAACAGCACTCAATCCAGATCTTCACATCCCATGTGTGTCTGTCCCAGCAGTCCTGCTTGGGAAATGGAGGTATGGTTTGCTGGGGTTTGAAGTAATTATGCCAGTGGCATCTGAGGATTTGTTCAAAGCATCTAGTTTGCTGTAGATGGTGAGATGAATGCAAATGCAGTTAATAACTACTTTTGTGATTGGGTGCTCTGAGTATCTAACGATTTCTCCTTTGCTTCTGCTGATCCGATGTCCCTGCCCATTTTGGGACCTTCAGTTTTGTTTTACACTTCAGAAAGTCCCAAAGAGCATACTGATTCTAATGTAAATGTCATAGAACTGTCTGTCAGACCCTCCTGATCTGCTGCACAGGCAAGTCTACATAGGAATAATACATGGCATCTCTGGGCAGGAACACCACGCACTGCTGGTTTTGGAGATGAAGAGTCCTATTCCTTGCATTGAGGAAGGACCTCAGCAGTGCCAACCTGTTTAGCTTTCAAAATAAAATGCTAAAAAGCTTAGCTCAGAGGGAAAGCTAAACCCACCAAGCGGACTGTGGTGTCTCTCTGCAGCCCCAAGACACGTACCTGGCTCTCAAATGATGACAGTGTTTAAGACTTGCTTTGACCCACAGTATCTTCTATCAGCTAACTCAAGAAACTGCCTACTCACCCCATGGCTGGTGTGAATCCTCTTCTTCGGAACTCAGGTAGGCCCCCTAAAACTCCCTTTGGATGTAGTCAGTGTGATCTGTGGAGTTTAGGGAGGCTGGCCCTACAGCAGACATCTACAATAGGCAGATGACTTGCATGTAGTAAGTGCCTGGTTTTCCTTCACTAACCCTCTTCAGGGAGCCTGTGCTGACTGGTTCTGTGGGAGGCTCACATAGCCATGCAGCCATCATGCCGAGAGCCGTGGGTCTTATGCCTTCCTGGCAGGTGGGATCCTGCTACAGAATCCTAAAACCAAGATGTGGCAATAATCAGGCTCCTTTGTACAACTTCAGCTTTTCATGGAGTGATGGTGCCTGTTTAGTAGTCCTATAACTCATCATATTTGAGATCTGATGAGGAGTCTTAAGCATTGTTTATCTTCAGTTCCCATAGAAAGAAGTTATAGTTATCTGTGAAATACATACTGTGATTACAAGTACAGTACATTGCTGCAAACTTGGGTCCATACAGATAACACATCAGTGCTTCGAGGGGGTTTTCTAAGAAGATACTTGTGATTGCACTGGAGAGTAGGTGCCAATTATGAAATTAAACAATTATTAGCAGATTAAAAAAAATGCATACTGCACTTAATGAGAAAGGTAATGATGAGTGCAGAAATGAACACAATCTGCTCTAATTATGTAAGAAAGGTTTTAAAAGATTATGTGCTACTTGATTAGTAGGCTGGGAAGAACTTGAGACAGTCACAGCAACTTTAAATATAGACTAGAGCCTTAAGTTTGAGCATGCAAGGCATGAAGAGGGAGCTTTGGCACGGGCCACGTGAAAGCTGAGAACATCCAGATCCATCAGAAAAAGAAGAAAAAATAAAAGTGCCAATGAGAAAAATATTTGGCACAGTATTTAAACCTCTGGGTTAGCATTTAAAGTAAAACCATTTAGTTCATTCTCTTTCTCTTCTTTCTGCTATCCCAATCAGTACTAAATCACTTGGTTGAATAATTCATCCTTTTAAAGATCTGGCCTTTAAGGTCTTTGGGCAATTCGTTCGTAAACAGTAAGAGTATGGGTTTTTTGGGGGTGGGGCACAAATTTCAGCCTCTGGCAGCTGCAAACTAATCTACGATGTATTGAAATCAGATGTCCGGAGACTGGTTGGATTTACAGTTAACATCCAGGCACATTCCTCAGCGCAGGGGTGTTTATTGGACCCCCTGTTCAGTGCTAAGTCCTTTTTTTCCTCACAAGTGTTTATATGTGTATGTAAAAATATATAGGAACATTCTGTCAGATGACATCAAAAGTAAATGTAACATAATTTGGCTCTTCTAAAGTTACTGGGGACTAGCTCTGTCAATCAAAACCTTTTTCTTAGCTAGCTGGCCTCAGTTTTAGCAACTGAGCTGCCTTCATATTGCTGATAGATTGAGGAAAGTTACTTTCTCTGCTATATGGAATATTTGAATTTGCTATTCCATTTTTGTAATGCTGGAAGTATGTAGGGTGCTGTGTAGAGAAGCTCAACTATGAACAAGTTGCCTGGTCTAGAACTATTCACAGAACGAGCCATCACAGCTGCAGGAGCAGACCCTTGTGTTGAAGGGATGCCCTGACAATACGAGCAAGAGCCATTAACCCAACCCTGTTTGAAGTCCCAGTCTAGCAATCCCAATAGGCTGAATCCCAGAACTTTGAGGATATCCAGGCAAAGATCATGTTACATTCATTGTATTCCTATATGCTTTCCCCAGATTTCCCTACCAGTCAGTATGTTCATTACATGAACCTTTGTTCTGATCCATTAATGAATTTTCACGATCCTGTGTGCTCTTCCATGGTCTCTTATAAGATCCTCAGCACAAAAAATGATGGAAGCATCTGTGCCTGTAGGGAGGAGTTAGGGCATTTATAGTGTGCGTTATTAAACGACATTTATAGCACTGTTTCCCTGTTTTGAAGAAGGGAAGCTTTCTAGCTGTCATGGATGAAGTCCAAGAAGAAGGAGGTGAGCTGGGACAAAGCAGAAAGTGCAGATACAGGCCTGGGGACCAGAGCCGAGGAATACCAGTTAGAGAAAGAGACTTTTTGTGTTTTCTGTTGGCAAAGGGTAAAATAAACCCCAAGATCGCCAAGATGCATAGCCCAAGGGGAATATTTGAGTGCAGATATGCAATATTTAACAATGAGAATCAATGCACTCAAATGCTTCACCCTTTTCCTGGTGGATATTTGTGTGATTCAAGGTGAAGTGGATTAGCCACTCAATCAAAGAGATTTCTGCTTCAGAATATGCCAGGGAAGGGGATAGCCTAGGGCAGGTTCATGGCAGACATTCACTCTGCTTCCCTCATGCTGGGGGAAACATTTTGAATCTGGATTTCCCAAATTCCCTGTAAGTGTGGGACAGGTTTGCCCAAGTTTTTCTTGAGAGGATGGGCTTTGGAGGCACAGCCCAGCAGAACATGCATTGCTATGGGACCCCACAAATATATTTAGGCATCTAACTCCTGGATGAGGTATGGGTTAAGCCTTTCATCTATGCATTTTAGCACTAGACTCCCACACAGCATGTTGGTTTTTCTGAATGTGCTGCCTGAGTGTCTAGGAGGGCAGTGGCAAAGCAGTCAAGCCAACAAAAGGGAAGACTTTTGTGGTTCTGTAGGTCACCCTCCTACCTCCAGTGATTGCCTGCAAAGACTATTCAGGGAGGTCACCCAGCAAAACCCAAGCAACCCCCCCCTCCACTCCCCTTGGTTACCTACAGCTATTTGTTTTGTTGTGTTTTTTATCAGGTCGGTTGCCAGCCAGCTGGCCTCCCACACCGGGGGCATCGCACTGTGACGTGCTCACACCGGTGCAAAGGGAGAAACCTGGGAGCTGGTGAAGGGGGACTATTACAGCAAGCCTGAATACTCTGAGCTACAGTACCTCCCAGAGTGCCCAAATACAAATATACAAAAAGGCATCAGAATCAGTAAATAATCTGCATGCTACATGCCACGCGGTGTTTGGCAGTGAGAATAAGGCCAGCGTGGTGGATAGCCTTACACACTTAAACCTGATCAGGATCCTCATGCTCATCTGGCAGCACCGTGTTGCAGAAGTCACCCCTCTGACTTCAGTGGAAATACTCGTATCATTCATCTGAGCAAAGGCTCCCAGTGGGAGGAAACCCATGGCAGCGCAGGGCTGGCGGGCTCTGCTCCGGGTCCAGTCCAGCCTGCTCTGCTGAGGCTCTTTCTGTCGATTTAAAGGAAACAAATAGCCATCTGTTTTTGTTCATGTATATAGCGAGTTCTAGCAGTGCCTTGGGCAAAGATAAGGTGATGGGGGGATTACAGCTATCCAGGTCACAGAGCAGCAGTGCCCTTTCTGGGAAGAAGTGCTGCAGGGTGGCAGAAATGCTTCTCGGTGTGCTCAGGCAGCTGGAGCATTAACATCAGCATTGGAAATCAATGAGGGAAGAGATGAGGGAAGAGCATGGAGGTGAGTCAGTGACTTTAACGCAGTGGATGGTGCTTTTCAGACCTCCTAGTCCCAAACTTTTCTATCCAGCAAATGATCCTGGATTTCAGAGGACTGTAATCAAATGTAAAGAATATTTTGCTCCTATTCACTTTCTTTTAAATGCATATGGACTTGAGAAACTGTGGGAACCGTAGGTATATAGGGCAGCAACAGCTGCACTGTACTTAAGAAGGTAAGTATGTAGACAGTGTCCATACCCTGAAAATGATCTTGAGAGATGCTGAATTCTGCACACAGACTTCTGCAAGTGGCTCTTTCTTTCCTTTTCTTTTCCCTGCTTCGTGGAAGACACCAATGGGCCAAAACAAATTCTCTATCTGATCCCATTGACTCCCAAGGGATGCACACAGCTCTGCTCTTAGCACAGCACCACGTCAGAAGAACTAAAAGAGGCAAATCAGCCTACAGAGTCCACTGCATAAACAGCCTCAACCAAATCCTGCAGCCCAGCTTAGCCCTTTTAAAATATTTTGGGGGTGATGTCAGCACCCGGGTTGCCAATGCACTTGTTGCTCTCCTCCCTCAGCCTACTTTAGTTCCCACACAGGGACGAGGCATCCAGACCCAGTGGGAGACAGGCAGAAGTTTGGAGGGAAATAACTGCAGTGACTCGAAGTCTGGAGGCAGAACCACTGGGGTCCATTTACCTGCTCAAGGTAGAAAAACTTGGGTTATTTATTAGGTCAGATTTTCTCTTGTCCAAGGACATAGGAGGCTGGCAAAACAACTTGGGAATGTAGGAATTTGTTAACTGCATGCACTGTGCTTTTAATGTTTAATCTGCAAACTAAAGCAGTTTCTGTTTAAACTCTCTGCCTTCATGCTGGTATGGTCCCAGGGCTTCTCTTGTTTGCACCATAGATGTTACAGCCTAGTCTGGCTTTTCTGCTGGGATTTTGGTTGTGTGGCTGTAATTCTTTGTTTAGAGTTTATATCTTATTTGTTTCAAGGTTTTTATTTTATTTACATGGCATGCATGGGATTAGTGCATGATAGTCATGCTAAAGAATTCTCATTTCTCTATGTGAACTCCAAAAACATACAAAATTCAAAACTTGCTGTGATAAAGTAAATAAAAACAACCAACAGAAAAGTTTCAGAATACAACTTGAGCGGGATTTCTGAAGTAAGAGATCTATAGCAGCTTGAAAGTGCAGGGAAGTGAGAAGGTTCTTGAGAAAGTACTACTTCATCTCTTACATGAGTTCATTAACTCACAAGATTTATTAAATTCTTCAGAAAATAAAATGTCTAACAAGTTCTCCTTGTACTTTTAGTGGTAACATAAATAATTCAGGTCTATTAGTATTTATAAAATAGTAGCTTGCACCTAGTTTCTTTTAAAAAATGAGAGTATGCAAACAAATATAGGAATTTAAGGAAATCTAAACAGTTGTATATTTACAATCTACATCTGTTGAAAGTAATAAATGGGGCTTGTGCCTTGTGTATTTGAAAGTGCTTGTACAAAGCAACACTGATTTCCACAGACTGCTCGCCCCTGCGCAGTGTATTTTGGGGTGACACTGGAAATGCTGCTTGTCAAATGCTGGAAATCAAAGAAGGTGATAAGCTGCCAGAGATAGCTTTTACTTTTTAGCGTCCCAGTGCTCACTAGCTTCTAGCCACTGAAACAACATTTATTTACACCAATATAAATAGTTCTGCTGAACCTGCCACCTTCATGCCTTTGTTCTTCACATATTTTTCTTTTTCCTTGAAAGAGCCTGTACCCTGAAGGTTGAGCTCAAGGACGCTCCCAGGCAAATCCCTGCAGTTTTCCCTTCGCTCTACCTGCTGACCTCTGCTTTCCCCTGATTACTCCTGAAAAATGCAGCGATCCACGCAAGAACTCTTCCTCAATTTCATGATTGTCCTGATCACTGTACTGCTTATGTGGCTCCTTGTGAAGTCTTACCAGCAGTAAAAGACAACCAGAAGCTCTGGGAGGTGATTCCAGCATGCGTCTCTGCAGACATCAGTAACACCCGCAGCGCACCGCTGTGATCAGCTTTCAGTCAATTCAGGATGTTGTGAATCTTTTTTACTCTCTCATATCTGTTGCCTGTGCTAATGTTTGTGACAGGTCTGTGACGGTGTAATTATTTTGTTCTGAAGTGATGCAGCTGTAAAATGTAAAATGCAAGATCCTTAGGAACTGTTTGACATGGCTGTCTCCTCCGGTAGCTACTGTGAATGCCGTGGCCCCCTGCCTGCCGTGCCGGCTTGTTTGGCGTCGGGGTTGGGTTCTCGAGGGTATGAAACTGCAGTGTGCAATGTAACCGTCTGCCTTAACCAGCCTAAAGACGCACAAACTTGCTTAGCCGAAAGGAATGTGAAACCTCTACTTCTGCTTGCTCATTTCACTGAAATAAAGAACATGTAAAATCATTTTTTGTAGCATTCCTTATCCATCTCCTGGCCTGACCGCTATTCACTGAGAGAGCTGCTGATAACTGCGGTATGGTGTGCTGTGTGAGCTTGGTCGTTTGCTTGTTCCTCCCACCTGTATTTTTATTTGTACTTTTTAAAAAACTGCTGTAGAGTGGAAATCCTGCAGCTTAACAGGTGCATAGCTACGTGAATGAGCTGTTCACATCACTTTTCTGTCCAGGGTGGCATACACACGGGTGCCTGTGGACACAGGCTTCAAAGAGAACTTCTGTCCTACTGAGGCATTGTCAAGAATTTTATTTTCTGAAGCTGGATTTTGGGCAGGGATTCCCAGGATGCTACTTTTGGCCAAGCCATGCTTGGAGCAGTGCCTTGAGGGACAAATCCGGGCCAATTGCAGTTGTAGGTGCCCGCTGGCACCCCACGCCTGCTGCGAGCCTTGCCCGGGGCAGCACTCCCTCGGGGTCTGCTGCCACATGCCAGCGCCGCAGCACGGCTGCGCTCAGCCGCCGTAGGATGAGGTGTGAGTGTGTCTGGGTTGCTGTGATGGTGTCATCGCCTGCTAAAAAATCTTGAGCCAGCTTGAAAAAGCCCACAGTCCCTGGGTTTGTGAAATCGCTAATCAGAGTCCTCCTAGGCATTCCCCATCTGTTATTTTAATGGCTTCAGGGAACCGGTATCTTCTACAAAATCCAGCTTTCTGTAGGAAGGCAGTTAGATGTGTGCCATGTTGCCCATACAGGTCTTCTTCCTCTCCAGAAGCCTGCAGGGAGCGGGCAACGCTGCAGGGTTGTGCCAGGTTACCGACGGCCGGTCTCTGGCATGGTTGGGTGGAGCGGTGCTGACAGTGACAGCTGGGACACAGGCCTGGGATTTAAGGAAAGACAGCATACATTGTGGTAGCGCCACTCGTTACGTGTGTGTGTTGCTTAAAGGCTGCTAATAACGACCCATTGCCCTGTGTCATTTGTACTGTCCATCTGGGTTGGCAGTCACCTCCACTGCAAGCTGGTGCCACTCGTCCTCCCAGTCCAGAAATCCCCACAGTGCAAATGATCAAAATCACCTCTTGTTTGCTTTTGGCTGTAACTGAGCAAACCTTCCAGCATTTCTAGGGATGGCAACTGTTCTGCATGAAAACAGAGACATTGAAATGAAGTTCTGCCAGTGGTGGACACAGCCTTTCTCTGCAGCCCACCTTGCACCAGATACTGTTGTATTTTCACTGAATTACACAGTTGATTTTTGTCCATAAGCTTGGCTGAGACACTCAGCAGTGGCTGGAGAAAGACAAGGACAAAACCCCATTTTTAAATACAGTGAATACTTGATAATTTTGCATGAAAGATTCTCATCTTTCACTGGCTGTGACTCCCAGGAGAGAGCAATGTCATGAGAAAACTGATGTGTTTGGGCACATCTCAGGCTAGCAATAGGAAAAATAGAGGTGTAGGCTTCATTCTCGGAACCCAAAGTGGTTCAGCAACAGCTCAAGGTGATCCTAGGAATTTTCAGGTAGGAATAATCATAGAATCATAGAATGGTTTGGGTTGGAAGGGACCTTCAAGATCACCTAGTCCCAAACCCCCTGCCATGGGCAGGGACACCTCCCACTAGACCAGGTTGCTCACAGCCCCATCCAGCCTGGCCTTGAGCACTGCCAGGGATGGGGCAGCCACAGCTGCTCTGGGCAGCCTGTGCCGGTGCCTCACCGCCCTCACAGGGAAGAACTTCTGCCTAATATCTCATCTAAATGTACCCTCTTTCAGTTTAAAGCCATTCCCCCTTGTCCCATCCCTACATGTCCTTGTAAAAAGTCCCTCTCCAGCTCTTGTGTAGGCCCCCTTTAGCTGCTGGTAGGCTGATCTAAGAAGGTCTCCCTGGAGCCTCCTCTTCTCCAGGCTGAACAACCCCAACTCTCTCAGCCTGGCTTCATAGGAGAGGTGCTCCAGCCCTCTGATCATCTTCATGGTCCTCCTCTGGACTCATTCCAGCAGGACCATGTCCTTCTTATGCTGGGGTCCCCAGAGCTGAACACAGTACTCCAGGAGGGGTCTCAGGAGAGCAGAGTAGAGGGGCAGAATCCTCTCCCTTGACCTGCTGGCCATGCTTCTTTTGATACAGCCCAGGACACGGTTGGTTTTCTGGTCTGCAGGTGCACATTGCTGGCTCATCCACCAAGACCCCCAAGTTCTTCTCTTCAGGGCTGCTTTCAATCCATTCTCTCCCTAGCCTGTATTTGTGCTTGGGAAAAATGCTGAGAAAATATTCTGTAGAATTTGAGCCATCCATAACTTTTAGCCATCAGTCTTTTTGAGAGTAGTGGTGCATCTAACTTTGACAACATGATTAAGGTAAAGCATCCCAAACATGTTGCTAGAAGTGAGAATACCAGACTAAGTTCTTTTCTCAGGCTTTTCTAATTTTTAAGCAGATTTTGAATGAGAGAAATTATTTGCCTAGGTCATTTGCCTAAAGCTGAAGAAAAGGCAATTCAGTTGTTAGTGCCAGATGGCGTGAAGAGCCAGCACTGTGCAGGTGCACAGGCACATTAGTGTCAAAGAACATCAGCCAAATACACATACGTAATTTCCCAGTTTGAAGGATCTTAATGTAGATGTTCGGTGTGACCCTTGAGTCTCAAACTCTCTCCATTATCTTCCTGCTTGCCAAAGGGGCCCTGGAGGAGAAGTGGCTCTCCAGTAATGTATGTTACCAGTGTTTTCCAGCCCTTTGCAGTGTGAGGGAGATCAAGAACAGCAGAGGACTTCTGGACTAACAGTGATTTGTCTTTAGTTTATCAGTAAAATTATTTGAGGCAAAAATTGTATTGAAACTATACCTTAGAGTAAATAGCGGCTCTAACTCCTCCAGCCTCCTTCCAGTGCTTGACCACCCTCACAGTGAAAAAGCTTTTTCTTATGTTTCAATGTAATTCCTGCATTTCAGTTTGTGCCTGTTGCCTCTCGTCTCGTTGCTGGGCACCACTGGAAGAGTCTGGCTGTGTTTTCATTCCCTCCCACATACATAGGTACATACATAGATTGATAAGATCCTCCTGAGCTTTCTCTCCTCCAGGCTGAACAGTCCCAGGTCCCTTAGCCTTTTCTCATATGTCACATGCTTATGTCCCTTTATCATCTTCATGGTCCTTTGCTGGAGCCTCTCCAGTATGTCCACATCTCTCTTGTACTGGGGACACCAGCACTGGACACACCACTCCAGGTGTGTCTCACCAGTGCCAAGCAGAGGGGAAGGATCTCCTCTGTTGATCTACTTGTAATGCTCTGCCTGATGAATCCCAGAAGGTTGTTTGGCTTGCTGCAAGGGGCCCATCGATGGCTCATGGTCAGTTTGGTGTCCACACTGAGCCCCACGTCCTCTGCAGAGCTGCTTTCTGGCTGGTTGGCCCCGGCCTGTCCTGGTGTCTCTCCCCAAGGGCAGAACTTGGCATTTCCTTCTGTTGAACTTCATGAGGTTCCTGTCGGTTCATTTCTCCAGCCTGTTGAGCAGGACAACATTGGTGTATCAGCCACTCCTTTCAGTTCTGTATCTTTACTTCACATCCTTCCTTACATGCATTTACGTACTTTACATTATTTTAATGAACACATAAATGTTTAAAGTTGCAGATGTCTATCCCTTCTTTGTGTCCCCTAACACATTATGAATGATGTACCATGAAAAGCATGTATTATGTAAGCTCTCTTTTTATATCTGCAAGCTTTTTTGGATTTATGTATTTATATGGTTTTTTTTAATAGGTATATATGTATGTTTATCAACATTTGACCTGCTATAAGCTTTATGCATAGTGTGCACAGGACACGAACACAGCACAGTACCTGCTCAGGGAGAGGATCACCCAGGTGACATTATGCTTGCCCTGTTTCCCATCCCACCTACTTTGTTAAAGGCTCTCTGTGTAGCACATCAGGAACTGCCAATGACAAATAAAGCAATGGTTGCTCATCCCTTTGACCTGACCTGAACAAGGTAATTTTCACTTTGGCATTGAAGTATAGATGAATCAGTCTCACCCAGAACCAGATGTTCAGCGGTGGACTTTCCATTCACTTTACTGGGCTTTGGATAAGACCATAGCTACCTAATTTTAGATGTTCAGGTTTCAAAAGTTTGACTCGAGTCCTGGTAATTTGCAATTGCTAAGCACTCAGCACTTCACTCAACAGAAACTAGGGTATTCAACATGCTTTTGGGAAAAATCAGACCACGAGTTTGTGTGTCTGGATACCAACATAGAAACTGAACATTAGGCACAGAGACTTGAAACTGGCTAAACATCAGACATTTTTTCAGTGGGGTTTACCCAAATGATTTTATGAATCAAAAGTGTTTTCAGTTAAAGCCAGTTTCTATATTTTTTTCAAGAAAATTCTTTTTATCAAGGAAAACTAAAACTTGTAAAAGGTGAATGCCATGCTTGAAAACCTGCTGTATCCATTTTGCTTTTGAATGATGTTGTGGCTGCTGTAGCCTGTGTGACTTGTGCCCTCTTTCTCCTTTACTGCCCAGGCTCCAGGCCAGGCAGATTCCCTATGCTGCATGACATAACAAACCTCTCTTGTGATGTGTTACCTCCAAGTCACAGGGTAGGAAACTGCCATGCAATGAGAGAGATGAGAATGGAGAAAAAGTGATTGACACCGAGGAACCGTATGTGCTGTATTTCTGAGTGGGTTGATTATGAACCATTTCTTGCTGACTTTTTTAGTTTGCAAAGATTCACTCAAAATTCAGTTTTCTGTGGAAAAATCTGCATACTGTGTAAGCTGTCTCTCCGTGAGTGCTCAGTAGATTACATAGAAGAAGCAGCCAAGGCAGAAAACAAGGTTCTCAGCCTTATCCAGACAGCATTCCTGTGTATGCATAGAAGTTGTCTCTGGATCAAACCAAGAAAATGTGAAGCATAAATAACTTCCTTGCTACGTAGCAAGTCCAGCACAGTTCTATTTATACAACTGCATTTGGAAGTGTCCCAAAGGCGATAGATGCCCTTGCAATTCAAGAAGAACTTTGCACAGTAATTATCTATATTTTGCTGGTGCAGTGAGCTAGAAGGGATCAAGAAGACTGACATCTGCTGACACCTGGGGTTGCCATCGCGAGGGCTCCTAAATCATTCTTCACCTACACAGCTGAGCTGGTTTGCCCCTTGTGCTCAGGGTCTACCCGCGGATTAGCGTCTTGCAGGTCTGAGCTGGAAAAGCCTTTGGCACCTTTCCCAGGGCCGTATACAGCTGGTGCTCAAGCCAGTCATCTCTGACCTCTTAGCTTAACAGTTCAGCTGTCAGCTTCTAAAGAGGGATGACAGCATTTTCAAGCAGGCTCCGTTATGCTTACAAGCTAATGCTAATCTCTCACACTGGGCTGATATGCGAGGGAGTGTAAAGAAGCATAAATTCGTGCAAAACGAATGGAGATGGTCAGTTTGTGCCGGGGTGTGTGCTGTACTGCACTTGTACTTGCCAGTTCTTCACTGTGGTGGGTGAATGAGGGAGATGTGTTATGATTTGGTTTTGGCAGCAGTTGTTAGCTAAATGTAGACCTGTGCTTCCTTACACGACAGCCTGTACAGCAGGCTCCAGAAGGGCATTTGTATGGTGCATGGATGTGCCTTGATCTATTTGCTTTGTGTACATGCTTCTTTGTGTACCCAGAAGAGCAGCCAGAGCTGTGGCTCTCTTCCAAATGGCCATTTAATTCACGTTTCATCTCTCTTCTCCTGGGGGGCAGGTGGTGGCTTTTATCTCTCAGCCTCATGGCCATTGGTACACGGCCCACCACAACATTGTGCCCTGTTCATGTCTGCTCTGTGCTACTGCCCCTGCCTGTGTGTGTGAAACCCCGGAATGAGTGTGGCTCAGGTGGCCTGAAGATCAAATTGATGGGGTCAGGGTATTCACACTGTATCTAACAGTTTCTTACGTGGGACTTCATCCCTTGTAGAGATGTGCCTTGGGAGAAAGGCTCCTGGAGAAGATCCTACCTTGTGCTCATAGAAACCTGCACATTTCTACATGCACTTGGCGTAACTTTGCCCTTGCCACGTTACTGCGACAGCCTGGCCTAGATGCATCCTCCAAAACATATAGCGGCAGTGACCCAATTCCTCAATCAAAACTATGGAACACAGTAAGCAATAGATAACCCAGAATGGATTTTGCATGTACCTCTTTTTCCTGCAGTATTCAACCATTTTGCTGTTCAGCTTCTTGTCCACAGACATCTGTTGGCATATCTGAAAGCAGGGACATAATTTTGTGAACACCTGCAGTGCGGTTTTACTGATGACTGCTAGTTTCAGTAGGATTAACCTAAGCCTTGTAACTAGGTTAGGAAAGATCTGCTTCTGCGTGCTGCAAACCATTTCCCCAGTGGAATTCAGAGGAGCTGGGCCTGGTTGTATGAGACAGGCATCAGCCCCTTTGTTTCCCTGTCTCTGTTCTGCTGTCTTCAAAAGTCTATTTCAGCATCACCTGGAAAAGATGTGCCCAAAGTAGGTTTAGATCTTTCACTTAAATCCAGTTTTGAATAGAAATATCTCACTATAAGAAATCTTACATCCTGTATTTATTAAGCTTTATTAACTAACACTTTAATGAACATATGATTTGAAACACTAAGTCTCACACTTCAAATCCCTAGCTATATTTTAACCTATACCTTTGAATTGCTAGGGTCTAAAACTTACTGGGTTATGACCAAAATAAGTAATAACAATTAATGGAGTTTAATAGGGTTTTTTGCAACAAATTTATTTTTACAGTCCCAGTAGAACTTTATATCTAGTCCACTTTTTTTGAATGGTTTTGCTGTTTGTTTCTTTTTAATGATTTAAAACTAAGTGAACTCAGAAGCTAATAAACATCGAAAACACTAAGCCTTAGTTGTTTTTTTTCAGCCTATGGTACTTCCCTAGTTAACTATACCTCTGGGTACTTCAGCTGCATTTTTATTTGTGTATCAGCAAAACAAACTGAAACTATTAAATAAGATGCAATCAATTCCATGATGTAATGAGGCTAAATAAAGTGTCCTGTGAGAATAATGTGTGGGAACTCCTACCTGTCACATCAGAGTCACACTCCCTTTGCAGTCTTGGTTTTGAATTTTGGCTCTTTCTCTGCTGAGGCTGTACTTACCTGAGCCCAGAAAGTACTGAAAACTCCTTTACAGGCTTGTGGAAACATGAACATAAACAGCCAGCCCCAAAGCTATAGTGCCCATCTTCTAGATGTCAAATCATATCATACTGCGTCCTCTGAAAAAGAATGAGGTGGAAGTCAATGTAATTCAGATGGGAAACACAACAAACAACAATTTCAACAAATAAAGGCTTATTAAGCCAGAATCAGGCCAAGCCCAAAGTTAAACATAGTTTTACTTTTTTTGTAATACTACTAATTACAAAATGAACTGGGGTAGACTGGAACATCTAGTTGTTAATCAGAATTGGCATATAAGAGAGGTGGTGACTGGGAGACAACCAGTAGGACATGGTGATAATGAAAGTATCAGAGAGACAAAGACAATGATATCAGTAAGGAAGGTACAGCATAAATTACAGAAAGCTTTAAAAAAATAAACTAACTGTTCAAAAAAATAATATAGTACCCCTCTAGTTTTTCATTTTGAAAATAGGAAAAGTGCAATTAGGACTAAACTGTTAATCAAAATATGACATGCTACAGGACACCAGCAAGGTTGTCAGGCAGAAAGCACAGCGGTCATGGAAAATTTCAGTTACACACCATTTCCGTAAAGTGGGGAAGTGTCAGAGTGGGCTCTAATTCATGCTACATTTTTTAACAACATAAATTATTGTTTACTGGGGAGACAAACGCCACAGAAGTAGAAGCCATGCAGCCATTAACAGCTCACAAGATCAGGATTAAATGTTACCCTTGAAAAATGATGGTATGATAGTGACCACGATATGCATGAATATTATCCTTATGGGAATGGAAAGGCCAGAAGAAGAACCAGCAAAGCACAGGAGGTAATTATAAATAAAATACTACTGTTCAAAACCCAGAACATGCATTGAAACTAGAAAAACTGAAAAGAACTCAGAAAACTTAAAAAATCATATAGAGGGCAAGAAAAAAAATGTTGAGTAACACCAGGCCAGATGCATTAAAAGCTAATAATAAGCCACATCAGAAACAGGAAACCTGCCACAGAGATTGCAGGGTCTGCAGATGATAGATGCAGAACAGGAGTGCTCAGAGAATACAAGTTTGGTACAGGAAAGATATATTAATTACCTGCAGCAGTGCTCACAGTAGAAGGGCTTAGGAGGGTTTCCACACTAGAACTTTTATCTGCAGGTGATGAGTTGGAGGAATGGTCCCAGCTAAAGGGCCAGAAGCCAATAGAATGAACAATGATATATCAGCAGGACCAGATGATGTTCACCCAGTGATTTTAAAGGAGCTCAGATATGAAATGCCTACCTAGTTACTGTGGAGTGTAATTTACTGCTCATGTCAGACTGCTACCAGAGGAACAGAAGTGGCAGATGCAGTATCAGTTTTTAAGGGGGCTGCAGAGGACTTCTGGGCAGTTACCGACCAGGAAGTTTCATTTCCATATCAGAAAAAAACACCCAAACTGCAGAAAACCAAGCAGATAGAATTCAAAATCACAGACGTAGAAAACAATCAGCAAAGCTTCTGCAAAGGGTAATCCTGCTTTTGATATCTACTACAACTCTGAAAGAGTCACTGAACATGTCGGTAAAAGTAAGCTGCTCGATACATTTAGAAAACCCTAAACTGTTATGGGATATAAAGAGAAGTTCTCCCTTTAAGTGGTGGAAAGACAGAAAGAAGGTGGTAGTGAAATTGCGTAATAAAAGGATGTCCATGAGAGACTGCATTGTTTAACATATTTACAAGAAAAGCAAGAGGATTTCTAAATTTTCTGGTGGTACAAATGTCACAGATGAAGAATTGCAGAATATCACCTCAATGCCAAATAGTAGGTAATAACATGGTAGATGACATTAAAGGTTGACAGATGTGAACCAAGAGAGAAAAATCACTCCAATACACAAAATAATGAGCACACCAGACACTGGCACACAGGAGAGATGCAGGAATCATTGCAGGGAGTTCGCTGAACACATCAGCTCCATGGTCAGTGTTGGAAAAATTGCAGAGAGAGGCAATAAAATGATAAAAATAATTGTGACAGCTTCAGCTTGAGAAGAAATTATGCAGACTAGATCTCTTTAACTTGAAAAAAAGGTGTCTGAAGAAAGGACATGAGTAGTAGCAAATTAGGGCACACGGACTGGCTATTTATGCTTTCTCACTCCGTCAAATAAATAGCAAACATAATAGGGACATATAGAATGAAGAAAGGCATTTCGCAGAGAAAAACTGAACTGTAAACTCAGAAATACAAGGTGTTCTGAAAGAAAACAGGACAGGTATGTTTGAAAATGTTTAGACAAATATGTGGAAGGAAAAAAATAGACAGCAAGACCTGTTAAATATGAGGATAGACTGCTGGCTTCATAGGAAGCTTAACACACAGATTGCTAAAACTCAGAAGATATTCTGAAGAGTTATTGCTCCTTGTTTTAGCTATTGTCAGGGGCCAGGGGCTGCCCAGGGCCTGTCCCACCACCCCAGTCATGGGGCAGAGCAGGCAGCCGGTGGCAGCCCCAGCAGCAGCCACCAGGCACCTCACTGGGAATGAGGGTGGGCCAAATGAGAGAAAGGAGATTGTTAACAGCCTTCAAATACATACAACATAGCAGCAACGAAGAAAGCACTAAACTATTTTCCTTGCACACAAAGTAACGGGCTTGAATGTTAGCAAAAGATATTTCGGAGCAGTTTTCTTAGTCTAACTAATAGAGGGTACAGTCGGGTACTATGCTACATGGTTGAGAGATGTGGGGCTACCAATACCTAGAGATACTGTCAGTGGTTTTTAAGAATGGGTTCACACATCCATTTGAAATAGTTTATAACAGCTGTCCTAGACTGGAGATGGATACTATCTCCTGGGGAGCTTCCAGAAAGCAATTATCAAAGGCCACCCCTCTTTCAGTGCTTGAGAGGTCTCAGCTTCCCCAGCCCAGCTCAATGAAAAGGAAGATATTTTACAACGGAGAAAAATGCTAACAGAAAGGGGCTGCAATTTGCTTACAGAAACTGACAACGAGTATGTGACTAGGCCAATCTGCACTTCTGGTAGAATTTAGAAAGCATTTAGGTGACCTACAGCAGTGTTTTCCAGCATGGAAAATGCTTGCTTTGGGGAAGACAAATTGTACAGAAATTTTATTCCCTCCAGGCTGCTGCAGCCTCTTTGGGATCTCTCAGGCCTTGGAGCACAAGATCCCTGGCAGTCTTTCTCCAAAGTGAGGACATTCACCACAGCTGACTTCTATCTAGGCAACACATCATAGAATAGAATCGCAGAACATCTCAAGTTGGAAGGGGACCCATAAGGATCAATGAGTCCAACTCCCTGCTCCTTGCAGGACTATTGCCTAAATCCAAGGCATATGACTAAGAGCATCCTCCAGACACTCCTTGAACTTTGACAGGCAAACTGCGTGAAAACTTCCCAGTGCAATTCTGACCCCCTGAAGCGGCACATCCTCAAAGTGACCACCAAACTCTGAATTCCACCAGAAGCTCAAGTCAACTGATTTGATTAACAGAGTTTTCTTGGAGGTGGTGAAGAAGCATCCCCTCTACCACTGTTCCAGCAGTCACCTAGCAGCAAGGGGCTGAAGCACGGGGGCAGATGCGGCCATGCCGAGGAGCCAGCAGTGCTGGGGTTTGCCCGACGGACCCGCTGCCCCCCCGCCCGGCCCCCGCCCCGGCCGCCCCCCCCGCTGCCGGCGCTCTCCAGGGTGCTGAACGGCGGCGCCTGGCGTGGCGGGGACCCTGGCACGGGGGGAGTGGGGTCCTCCAAAAGCCCTGGTTTTGGTGTGTGTTTTTTTGATTTGTTTTGTTTTGTTGTTTTTTTGTGTTTTTTTTTTTTTTTTTAACACAAGATCAGAAAGCTCTTCCTTTTACCCCAGAACTTCCCTTATTTATAACTCAGGTGGGTTAATCGGAAGGCAATTAATGTGAGGCTGTTCTTAAATATATTGGAGCTTATGGCTTTGAAGTTGTCTTTTCGTGGTTTGTTTTTGTTTTTGTTTTTGTTTTTCTCTTATAACCTCAGCATCATTGTATAGTCAGACACCAATGCTGAAGACTAGGTTATGGGGGCCTTGCAAGAAGAAAAGTTTTGAAGGGGGACTGAGACTTCGGTTTGAGCAGGTAATGAAACAGAGTAAGGTCTTAAAAAGATTAGTCAGGATGAGTTTGGTACAGTGCTCTGGGTGATGCTCTGTTTGTGTTGAGACAGGAATGTACTCAATTAGAAAAGGTTCCACTGACGATGTTAAAGGAATGTACTCTGAAAAGTACTCTGAATAAGAAAAGGTTCCAGTGACGATGTTAAAGTAAAGGAACGTACTCTGAATAATTAGAAAAGATAAGGTGGGCACCTGAAGGAGATAAGGAAACCATGAGTCAGGAAATCGTTGAACAAAGAAAGTTGAAAGGTTTACTCCACCTAGATCCCACCTGTTATGAATAAAATGATTAGGTGTCAAAATCAAATGAATATGTATGTAAAGATGTTGTAACCTCTCACGAAAAATGTATAAATTACCTGACTTTTCACTTAAAACTTCAGAGCTAGTTTGTCCGGTGCGAACCGGCTAGTTCTCCACCAAAATAAGAAATAAACACCTTTGCTGCTTAAAGACAAAATTGGTCTCTGAGCAGTTACTCTGTGCCATTTTGGCATCAGTAAGAATGCAGGTGAAAGAAATAGGTGAGGATACAAAATCCAGAGACAATGGCCCAAAGATTAACTCATTAGTGCTAGAAACCAGAAAATGTACTAGGCATTAAATAAAGGAAGATGCTTCCTCAGCCTGGGGAATGTGACTTTCTACTGTTAGATGTAGTCATGGTTTAACCCCAGCTGGCAACTAAGCCCCACACAGCAGCTCTCTCACTCCCCACCGGTGGGATGGAGGAGAGAATCAGAAGGGTAGAAGTGAGAAAACTCGTGGATTGAGACAAAGACAGTTCAATAGGTAAAGCAAAAGTTGTGCATGTGGAGCAAAGCAAAACAAGGAATTCATTCACCACTTCCCATTAGCAAGCAAGTGTTCAGCCATCCCCAGGAAAACAGGGCTCCATCATGCAAAACGGTTACTTGGGAAGACAAACACTGTACCTCCAAACTCCCTTTCCCCTTCCTTCTTCTTCCCCTTGCTTTATATATTGAGCATGACATCATATGGAATATCCCTTTGGTCAGCTGGGGTCAGCTGTTCCAGCTGTGTCCCCTCTCAATGCCTTGTGTGCCTGCAGCCAACTTGCTGGTGGTATGGTGTGAGAAGCAGGAAAGGCCTTGGTTCTGTGCAAGCCCTGCTCAGCAGTATCTAAAACATCCCTGTATTAACATTGTTTTCAGCACAAATCCAAAACATAGCCCCATGCTAGCTACTATGAAAAAAAAATTAACTCTACCCATGCCAAAACCAGCACAGATGTCACTTAAGGGTCAGATGTCAAGTGTTGCAGAATGATGATGGGATAGCTTTAAACAACACAAGATAATGTCTTCTATGCTGAGTATATGTATCAAGTAATACAAACTTCAGACATGACAGAGAAGTGGCTGCTACAGTAGCTAAGTTAAGAGAGTGAGATCCTGCACAAAAGTTTTACTCACCAATTATAAACCAAGATATTTCATTCTCAAAGGGTATCCCACTTGTTTTTTTGGAGAAAGCTTCTTCGTGGCTGAAGCAAGAAAGGAGGGCTTGGCAATTTGGGCCTCTCCCATGCACTAGCATAATGAAAACCTAGATTATTCTCCATTGCACCTCATTTTCCTGAAATGTGAAAAGTAGGTGCTATTTCTCCATGTATAGGGATTTTGTGAAGCTGAATTCATACTGATGTGCAAAGCATTACTTGTCCTGGTTGGACCATGGCTATTGGGAATCGGTCATATAACAGCAGCTTGCTGAGATTCATTGCTATTATGTGGGTTTGTTAACAAAAATTTGCTTTCTGTAAAACACAGTATTTTTTTCCATTGCAGTGTTTGTTACAGACTATTTAATATGAAGAAAATCAATTTATTACAACTGCTTTGATCCTAAGAGCAGTGAGCTGAGGTATCCTGCAATTAACTCCTGGGAGAACACAAGACAGATTTAGAAGTCCCACTGCTCATGCAGGTAATGCATGACTCTGCAGTTCCCAGCTGCCTGGGTATTTCAGGCTCATCTTTTTTTCAGATAAGTACATAGAATCATAGAATGGTTTGGGTTGGAATGGATCCTCAAGATCATCTAGTTCCAAGCCCCCTGCCATGGGCAGGGACACCTCCCACTAGACCAGGTTGCTCACAGCCCCATCCAGCCTGGCCTTGAGCACTGCCAGGGATGGGGCAGCCACAGCTGCTCTGGGCAGCCTGTGCCAGTGCCTCACCGCCCTCACAGGGAAGAACTTCTGCCTAATATCTAATCTAAATGTACCCTCTTTCAGTTTAAAGCCATTCCCCCTTGTCCCATCCCTACATGTCCTTGTAAAAAGTCCCTCTCCAGCTCTTGTGTAGGCCCCCTTTAGCTGCTGGTAGGCTGATCTAAGAAGGTCTCCCTGGAGCCTCCTCTTCTCCAGGCTGAACAACCCCAACTCTCTCAGCCCGGCTTCATAGGAGAGGTGCTCCAGCCCTCTGATCATCTTCATGGTCCTCCTCTGGACTCATTCCGACAGGTCCGTGTCCTTCTTATGCTGGGGTCCCCAGAGCTGAACACAGTACTCCAGGTGGGGTCTCAGGAGAGCAGAGTAGAGGGGCAGAATCCTCTCCCTTGACCTGCTGGCCATGCTTCTTTTGATACAGCCCAGGACACGGTTGGTTTTCTGGTCTGCAGGTGCAGACTGCTGGGTCATGTGTAGTTTCTCATCCACCAAGACCCCCAAGTTCTTCTCTTCAGGGCTGCTTTCAATCCATTCTCTCCCTAGCCTGTATTTGTGCTTGGGATTGCCCCGACCCATGTGCAGGACATTGCACTTGGCCTTATTAAACTCCTTGAGGCCTGCATGGGCCCACTGTGCATGGATTGCATCCCTTCCCTCCAGTATGTCGACTGCACCACAGAGCTTGGTGTTATCGTCAAACTTGCTGAGGGTGCACTCAATCCCACTGTCCATGTCCCCAACAAAGATGTTAAACAGCACCTGTACCAACACTGACCCCTGAGGAATGCCGCTCATCACCAGTTTCCTCTTGGACATTGAGCCATTGACCACAGCTCTTTGAGTTTGACCATCCAGCCAATTCCTTACCCACCAAGTGATCCATCCATCCAATCCATGTGTTTCCAGTTTTGAGACAAGGATGTCATGTGGGACAGTGCCAAATACTTTGCACAAGTCTAAGTAGATGGCATCAGTTGCTCTTTCCTTATCCACCAAAGCTGTAACCCTGTCACAGAAAGCCACCAACTTTGTCAGGCACGATTTGCCCTTAGTGAAGCCATGTTGGCTGTCACTGATCAATCCTTATGTTCCATGTCCCTTAGCACATAGTCTCCGGGAGGATCTGCTCCATGATCTGTCAGGCAAAGAGGTGAGACTGACTGGCCTGTAATTCCACAGGTTTTCCTTCTTTCCCTTTTTAAAAATTTGGGTTATGTTTTTCCTCTTTTCTAGGCAGTGGGAACTTCACCAGACTGGCACGACTTCTCAAATATGATGGACAGTGGCTTAGAAACTTCATCTGCCAACTACCCCAGGACTCATGGATGCATCTTGTCAGGTCCCATGGACTTGTGCACCTTCAGATTCCATAGATGGTCTCAAACCTGATCTTCTACACTGGGTGGTTCTTCATTCTCCCAGTCGCTGCCTTTGCCTTCTGCAGCTTAGGTTGTTGGCTGGAGCACTTGCCAGTGAAGACTGAGGCAAAAAAGTCATTGAGTACCTCAGCCTTCTCCATATCCCAGGTAACCAGGTCTCCCATTTCCTTCCAGTGAGGCCCCACATTTTCCCTAGTCTTTCTTTTATCACTGACATACCTACAGAAGCTTTTCTTCTTGCCATTGATGTCCCTGGCCAGATTTAACTTTACCAGGGCTTTAGCTTTCCTTACCTGATCCCTGGATGCTCAGACAATTTCTCTGTATTCCTCCCAGGCTACCTGTCCTTGCTTCCACCCTCTGTAGGTTTTCTTTTTGTGTGAGTTTCTCCAGGAGCAACTTGTTCATCCATGCAGGCCTCCTGGTGCTTCTGCCTAACTTGCTCTTTGTTGGGACACATCATTCCTGAGGTGTCCTTGAATACTAGCCTCTCTTCCCTCCAGGGCTTTATCCCATGGTACTGTACCAAGCAGGTCCCTGAAGAGGCCAAAGTGTGCTCTCCTGAAGCCAAGGGTAGTGAGCTTGCTGTACATCCTTCTTGCTGCCCTAAGGATCTTGAACTGCACCGTTTCATGGTCACTGCAGCCAAGGCTGCCCTTGAGCTTCACATTCCCCACAAGCCTTGCCTTGGTGATGAGAACAAGGTCCAGCACAGCACCTCTCCTTGTTGGTTCCTTTATCATATGGAGAAGGAAGTTATCATCCACACATTCCAGGAACCTCCTGGATTGCTTGTGCCCTGCTGTGTGGTCCCTCCCACAGATACTGGGGTGGTTGAAGTCCCCCATGAGGACTAGGGCTTGTGAGCATGAGGCTGCTCCTATCTGTCTATAGAGGGCCTCATCTGCTCAGTCTTCCTGGTCACGTGGTATGTAGCAGACCCCCACTATAATGTCACCTGCCCCTGCCCTCCCTTTAATCCTGACCCATCAGCTCCTCATCCATCCCCAGGCAGGGCTCCCCAAACTCCAGCTGGTCACTGACATAGAGAGCGACACCCTCTCATCATCTCCCCTGCCTGTCTTTCCTAAAGAACCCGTACCCTTCCATTCCAACACCCTGTCACAGGAGCCATCCCATCACAACTCTGTGATGCCAATAAGATCACAGCCCTGCAGGCATGCACGTGTCTCTTAACTCCTCTTGTTTATTCCCCATGCTACACACATTTGCATAGCGGCATTTAAGTCACCTGCCCGATGAAGTTGACTTACTGGCTGGAGTGGCTGGAATTCCTTTGTGCTGCTCTTCAGGTGCTCTGTTGCTGATCTGTGATCCCTCTCCAGGCTCCAGACATGTTTTGCTGGCACTGGCATCAAACTGGCAGGAGTGGGATGGATTGAGGCTTCCCTCCCTCCCTTGGCAACTTTAGTTTTAAAGCCCTCTTCACCAGCCTGGCAAACCTATGACTGAAGATGCTCTTCCCCTTCTCCGACAGGTGGACACAGCCTTATAAACATTTTTGCTTGTGCTTATTTTCCTGTCTGAAGTTCAGGCATTTGATATTTGGCTCATATTACTGATTAAATTTTCAGTAGCATCACAGATGACCTAACCCAAATGGCATAGGCTGCACTGGCTCCCACAATGCTCTACCCCAAAGGCATTTCTCTCTCTGGGAGGAAGAGAGTCTCCAACTCCCATCAATCAAATGTTTAGGAGCTGTCATTGCCGTGCCTGAAAAATAACAAAAGAGAGCTCTGGCATAGAAGTTAATTGCCATTATGTATGAGATTCATAGGCAGTGATTATAGACATCCATAATAAATTTAAGAGGATCACAAAAGATACTGATGCTAGACAGCGATGTTTAATTTGCATTTATAGGTCCAAATTAAGAATATAGAATAAAGCATTGAAGTGCCAGCATCTCTCTCTCTGAATTGCAGTTCAGACAGCTCCAGAATTACATGAACTGCTGCAGGTTCCCAAATGCACCACACAACCTCTCTATAGCTTTTGGATCTCTATTGGAATTAGAAATTAGCGTAGTGCTCCAAAAGCACTCATATTTCTACATAACAAGAAAGTCACTGTCTGGCTTTTCAAAGAGTCTCAGAGGACATGATTGCTTAGTCTAGCTTTTAATATCAGGGCACTCGTACCACTGATCAAGGAAGACTTTTTGAACCTCAGTAGACAGTTGATGTTCACATCTCACTCATACCTGCCTTTTTATCCAGAAAATGAAGGAGAGCACTGTGCTGGGATTAGAGCTCCTTCCTGGGGCTTAGGGTCCCCCAGCCTTTGCTGCTGCTGGAGTCATCTCTTCTGGCCAGATTTGAAGCCAGTGTAAATTTGCACAGCTTCCCAGCAGACAGGCATGACTTACACTAACTAAAGCCCATCTCAGGCATGGAAAAAACCCCCAAACTATTCTGTGAGACAGGGAGAAAGCCTGGTGGGAGTTAGGGGGTGCTTTAGGGACAGAACAACCCCATGCTCTAAATTAGCTAGAGAAGCTCTGCGTTCCCCACACAGCCACAATCTCATGTCCCTTTCCCACTGCCCTCAGAAAAGGCACAAAGCACCTGCAGGCAGCAGCCTTGAGATGGCCAAGCTTAGAGCAACCCTCCTACCCCTGGAGTCACAGCGGTCCCCTGCAAGCTGGGCCAGGACAGGGTGGGAGGAGGGGGCTCACCACATCGGCTGGCACCTGCTCTGACCTCTGCTCCCACTGTTATTTTTCTGCTCTTTTTTGGCTGCAGAGCTACGGAGAGGTGACACCCACAATCTCTGCAAAACAGTCCTCTGCCAGCTGTGTGCAACAAAAGCTGAAGAGGCAGTGGTGACAGAGACATGGAAACTCAAGGCAAAGTGTGTGTCAGTTGGCTTAAATTCAAACCAACGTGAATGGAAAACTGGGAGAAAGTGAAGAGGCAGATGACAGCTTAGTCACAACAGCTTAAAGGAACATGTGAGACCATCCGGAGCCAAATCAGCATCACAAATGCCCCTACCAAAGAGAGGTGGTAAGCTGCATCCTCATGTCTTCTGCATCCCGCCCTCTGGCATTCCTCAAACCCCGCACATCAAGCAGGGGCGGCTTCAGCAGGGTGAGCAGGCAGGTTTCCCAGGCTGGATCAGCCTGAGAGCTCTGCGTCTGTGCTCAGTGAGTCTTGCCAGAAGGGTGCCTTGGTTGAACAAGGGCAGATGACAAAAGCTAAGGGGCCGAGCTGACTTACTGCTTTTGAGGGTTTTGGTACTGGTTTTCCTGGGTGTGCACACTGCTGGTTGGCCTGCGGTGAGATGGGCACTGCGCAAGGGCTTTGCTGGGTGGATTAAAAGGAATCTGCTCAGAACAGAGCACATCACCAGGGAAAAGACAGAGCACTCAGCTGTCAAATGCCTTTGACACAGGTGACCATGGCTGTTTTCTCAAATTTGGTCTCCTTTACTTTCTGTGACTTTCCTCTCCTGCCTCCCACCTTTCTGGTCATTACTGCCACAAGTCCTGTGGAGGGTTCTTTCTATCCATGAGCCTGTCCATGGGGTTCTGCCATTGGTCTGTTTTTTATTCCTGTGTCAACATTTTCTCCTTGGTTAATCTGGTTTGCAAGCACAGTCTTGGCTGTTCTCGCCCCACTGACTAGTCACAGGGCTCTCTCTGCTCTAGACTTTTATCCTAATGTCTGCATTACAGTCCCAAGTTGTTCACTAATTCCTAATGACCCTTCCCAGCTTAAGCCTGATGTGCCTACAAAGCTCTTTCCACCTGTGGAGAACACTCCCATCTTGTCTCTGGACCATGACAAAGGGCTCCACTTTTGCCCCTAACCTGTCTTCAGGGCTGTATATCTAGGCTATGTCTGTATCTTGTTGATATTTCCTGACTGGCCTCTCCTGAGGAGCACAGCCTTCCTTATCTGTCCCCAGAAGTAAAATTCGCCCCCAAAGTTGTCCTTATCTTCTCAGGTCCTGAACCATGCCATGTTGCCATCCTCAGACCCATTCAGGGCCCTGGCACGCAGACCCTGCTGAGCTCTCTGTGCCAGCAGCACCAGCCCCACGTTAATCACACCAAGATCTCTGTGAATTCCCCCTTCAGCACGCACTCTTTCGCTTCAAACTATGTTTTGCTTTCAAGGACCTTCTCAGCCACATTGTATCCACCAGGGATTTGTCTGTCCTCATTTCCAGTATGTCACAGTGACATGCCCTGTTGTCGATTGGTTAGGACATCTCCATGTGCCTTCCTTGGTTGCCTTTGTCATTGGGAAAAACTGCCCATGAACTTACAACAAGCTTCTCATGTCCCTTTCTCCAGCTCCTCTAGTGCTGCTCTGCTTTGTTGAGCTGCCGGCTGTGCTGACAGGTGTTGACCTCGTGCTCCCCTGTCTTGCTTACCTCCCCTGTGTCAGGCTGTAAGCTCTTTGGGGAATCCACCACCTCTAGTTCCATGTTTTCACAGTCCTTCAGTACAGTGGAGCCCAGGTGTCGGAGCACGGTAACACAAAGCAACAAACCCTCTGCCCTTCCCCACAGTTCACTTTGATCTAAGTTGCTGTACCCAGTTCTTGCTTGGAGGTTTTAGAGCCACGTCTCCTTTTCTAATTATAGTTCTATATAAAGAAGAACAGTTTGCTTTACGAGAATAAGTAATGACCTCATTTCTGTGTGCTGCTCACAGGGGAAAGCACAAAGCCAGTCCTGCTATATTCCTACATGATCTTGTAGGAAGACTCTTGTCTAATTTTTGGCAAGTCTTACAGAAAACCTGCAGTGCCGCAAACCAAGGAAAACAATGAATAATTAATTTTCTTATCTGTTTCAGGATTGTTTTCTGCAAAACATCTATTTTAATAATTCATGTGATTTTTAGCTGCACCACGCTGCAAGTACAAGAGTACAGAGGAGAGCCATACTGTTCTTCCCAGTGCAGCCTGGAGGATTCATTAGTGCAAAATTCCAGGTCACATTGGACCAAATTGAAGTGAGGAGTGAAAGGTGAAAATCAGGGGGGTTAGCAAGATTTGAAGCAGAACAGTTCTCCAAGTATCAGAGATTATGAGAGCCACCCACAGAGGAGTCTTCCTATGATGCCAGAATGTTCATATGTTGATGATGTCAAGCTTGTCAAAAGCCAGCGGGGGGACAGAGGGAAGCGTATACAGAGTTCCCATATTTCTCAACAGTATATACAAAGTTTCCTTATTTCCCAACAGTACTTGCCAAACACATAAATGTAGCATTTGTAGAATTGCATACAGTTACCATTTCAGGCTGTAACCAATTCCTACCTTGGTCAGTCCCTCCAAGTGGCAGAGCTGCAGGTCCAGGTTTCCTCTAGAGCTCGTGCAAGAATGACTCCAACCTGAAAAATCCCACTAGTGGACAACCCTGCAAAGCTGGTCACCCCTGTGGAAGGGTCAAAAACTTCACGTCACATTATGACAAAAATAGACAGGTCAGCAAATGAAATGTTAAAAGCTCACCACAGCCCATGAAGGGCAGGATTAAGAAGGAAATGGTGATACCAACTGCATAAAGGAAACCAATGTGTGTATGATGCTACCAGTGATTCTCTGATTCAGTAGCAGCATATCTGGGTGCATTAACCTGAGCATCAGCACCGTGTTCACATACATCCTGCTCCACCTAACGGCACTTACTCAGCTGGGAACATGCTGAAAATCTGCTGTTTGCAGTGACGTGCTTCAGCCAGCACCTCTAAGCCATTGTCACCCATCTGTGCCCCACAGGACACACAGCACAGGGCACACAGCGGGTACAGTGCTTTTAAAAATTGCTTTTCCATTAACAATGACAATGGATTAATTCCCTTTACCCTCTACACGACAGGAAATTTTCCAGTCCAGCTTCAGTGCTGCTCCAGGAAACAGCCAGGAGATGCAATTCTCCAAGACAAACCGCATAGATAACATGGACTTTGCTTCTAAAAATAGTGCATAGAAATACCACCAGCACCAGCATTTGAAAAAGTAGCTTCCAAAAGAGCCAGTAAGAACCTCGACAAAAATAATTCTCTCTTCCCCAAAGGAAGAAAAAAGCTTCAAGCCCAAAAGCGATGGGAAGCTGGAGCAGCACTTGCTCTCCTCCCAGCTGTAAGCAACACCCCAGGCGCAGATCCTGCGGATGCTCACAGCGGGTGCGGATGCTGGCGGAGCACCAGGGTTGCTGAAGACAAATCAGTGCCCACTTATGCTGTTGAAGGAGCCATGGCAACAATTTAAATGCACGCTGGCTGAGATAAGGAAGTGCTGTGCTATGGGAAGTGGCTGAATCCGTAACAGAGAGAAATACCTGCCAATATTATACTTTCATCAATTATATTTTCATCTGTCTGCCCAAAGCAAGACATATTCTGTACAACATCAGTATGTTATCTTGTATTTTATGAAGTAAATTAGCAGCTTAGATTTACAACGTGGCTGTGCCTTTTTAAAACACCTGCATTGCATGGCACGCCCATGTAAGTTCATTGCCTGAGAAAAATACCTGTTAAAAAACTAAGGTGCCTAAGAGCTTTACAAGCCGGGCAGGCAGCACTTGCTGCCAGAGCCACACAGGGCCAGGGATGATGTTTTCCCAGCAGCGGGAGTCCAGTGGGCTTCATGGGAGCCTCTGGGAGAGATGTCAGCTAAAGTGCAGCAACCGTAAGGCTGTGGAAAGTTTTTTTGAAAAGATCCAACCTAAATTTTCTCTGCCCTTAAATAAACCAAAATCTGTACCTTGCAGTGAGTGCAAATATTTATTCTACTTTCTTGAAACAACTTTTTATACTTTTTTTTCCTGTTTCTTTCATTTTCTCCTCCCTAGGGAAAGCAGCATCCAGTTCCTCACAGGTCAGTTTGGAGATTTATCAGTAACAGTGTAAATTTTAATTTTTCAAAGAGAAATTTAGGTTTGCATCATGGTAAGAGGCCATTCCTGAAGGGAAGGCAGTGTCAGACACACTGCCTCCCTAAGCAGCACACAGCCACTTTGGCAGTCACCAGGGACATCCTCTGCCCCAGGTTTGACAAGGATTTTGAGGGCAAGGATGTAACAGACCAAAGCTGAAGCACAAGCGGGCAGGATGGTAAGATCCGTAGGCATCGGCATGCAAGGGCTCCACAGGAGGAGGAATTTCACACTTAGCTTCATTAAATCCATCTCCCTGCAAGACAGGAAAAACAATCACCCAAACCAGCTAGATTATAATGACACAATCTGACACGGAGCCAGATGACTTTTTCCAACTTTATTTGAAGTTGACACCTTGAGACAAGGCATAACAACTGAGAGGATCACACCAGTAAGAAGGTAGCAGGGACCCTCATGCCTCCTTCCCCTGCAACTGCAGTGCAGAGTATTAAAAATAAACCAGCGTAGCCTAACAAATTGCAAAAGGTATTTAAGTCAGAATGGGGCAGGGAAAGGAAGCAATAGTCTAAGGTTTGAAACAATGAAAACTGTTGCTAGAAATTTATTTAAAGTGTCGTGATGCAAAGAAGTCCTCAATATCTAATGATTATAAATAACCACCTTCCAAAAATTAATGGTAGGAAGTTAAACAGGCAGTTTTTATTCCTTCCATTTCCATGCAAAATATGCAAGAGTTAATATTTCCAGTTCCATACTTCCAAGTTCATTGGAGAAAACTAATTGTCACAACACCCACAGAGCTTTCCTGATTAACTCCACGAGTGTGAATTTTCAGTACTGCAGAGAAGTCCTGATCCCCATATTAGATTTCTGTCCTCTCATTCTTTTTCTTAAATCCAAGGAGGAGTTTCTCCAAGAACTTCAACCACTCCCATTGCTTTATTTTTTAACTTATAAAGCAATAGTCCAAACTGCAACTAGAAAAGATATAAAGAACCTGACCCAAGGAAGTTCAGATCACTCCTCAGACTAGGGAAGTACCACAAAACTGTTACATCCCCTTTTACCTGACCCATTAGAGTAAAATAGCTTTCATCTGTATTCCTGCATATCTCAAAAATAAAACCCACAGTGCTTCAATTTAGAATGACATATAATTTATTCATATAATTCACAAGTAGTTGGACACTACTCAATTTAATCTCCATATGCAAGTGATTTACACAAACATATAATACTAAAATTGATTGCTTAGAAGGTAAAAAATACCATGGGTATGAAATGCCATGGTAGATGCTGTTCAATATACCACACAATCTCAGTGTCAGACACTTATACTCATTTATGTTTTTAGAAAAAAGCCAGTCTGCCATTTTAAATTTTTTTTTATAAGTAGTCTGGGAAACTCACATGGTTTTGCTTTAAACCTTCTAATTAATTATTCCTCCCAGTTCTTAGGAGCTGAATTGACAACCAAAGCAACATTTTCAGTAGTTCAAAAAAATATACAGATTTTTTCCCCCCTGAATTCACTAAGCAGAATGTGACCAAATCATGTTGCCTTCCAACATGCAACAAAATAGTAAACCCTGTATATTCAAAGGAATGTGCAGGAATTTAGACCATGCTTCAGCGTGGTGGTGACAACAGTCTCATGATACAATTTTTGGCCGCTGCCAGGATGCAGTAGTTGTGACTCTGTCTGTAGTTCACTGTGAATGTATTAGCATCACCAGACCATTTGGTATTCATGCAGCTGTGGAGTCTGATTGTAATTCTGCATAAACTCTTCTCACTGAAACTTGTATCTCATAAGCCTCATTAATTCTGCATTAAGCATATAATGGCTGCATGGAGAAAATTGGACTTTAATGTGTTCGCCTGCATCAGATTAAATTACACACATTATCTTCTAGATGAGGTCCAAACATGTATTTCACTTGAAATGCCAGTAGTTATCTTAAAACATACCAAGAAGTTAAAAAGCTTTCACAATACAAGATCCAGCTACTTTTTCCACATATACAAAAACACAGCTAGAGAAATACAATTCAACTGTCAATGCTGAATTATGAGGAAAGTCTAAAAAAAAATAGAAAAACCTCCGATAGCTGGACATCGATTCAGAATGTAACACTGCAATAATGAGGCAATATGAGCACCCATTTAAAATGACAAATCCCCAACAAGAGAAGCAGAAGGGGACCTAGTACGTGTGACAAAGATAGATGAATACCGCACCGGAAACATGCATACAATCATCATGGTCATTCAGTATGCTAGCAATGGTCTAAACAGTGATCTAACACAAGAGTGAGACAGTGTTTCCAAATAAAATCCAGTGAGTAACTACATATTGATTAAACTTTCTGATGCAGCAAAATGAGGGCACAGAGCCATCTCTGGGTTCTGGAGCTGTTTCAAGATTCGCTTGTGAAATTTCTCTCTGACACGATTGAACTCCATTATATCCAGCGGATCCTCTTCAATCCAGAATTTGTGGAATTCATGCATTAGGTAGCCTACAAAATAATAAAGGAGAAGTAGAAGAGATAAATACAGCAGATAATGACCACATACAAAAATTGGAGAGAAAACTGCAATTAACAATTATGATTTCCACAAAGAATCCTGGTCACTGAGGTCTGACACCTTACAACACTATACAGGGACAAGACTAAACCCATTTTGGCAGCCTCCAAATCTGACTGTTATACATCGGCAGAATTTTTCACAATAAATACAAGGAGTCACCAGTCTTGGCATATAGGTACATATACTAAAACATTAAACTAATGCGTATAAAAGCAGGGGAAGATGCTGCTGACACTGCTCCACCAGCCTTTTAGTTATATTCAAGTTCTGCCTCACAGGTATTTCCTCATGGGAACATTGCTTACTCTCCATTAAAAAAAAAAAAAAAGAAGGTATTCATTGGTAAAGTTATCACCATGTCTGCCTTTATTAACACTTCCTCCTCATGCACAATTTTACCTTACGTGTGAGTGACCTTGCTGGAAACGTTGTTTAATAGTTATGCCTATGATCCTGAAAAGATGAATGATATGGTGATATACAGAACCACTAGCTTTGGTAAGACATCCCTGTTATAGGAACAAACTTGATTCCAAAGTGATTTTAATATACAGGCTCTGATTCAGTCCTCTACCCTCTCAGTTCTGTGCTGTCCTTGGACTCAAAGACTTTGACGGCGAAAACATTACATTCAGAACTAAGACTTCAGTGAACTGAACCCAATTGCTTAATCCCAACTTCCACAGCAGATGAAGCACTGAAGCAGTATAATTTTTCATCCCAACACAGCAAAATGTGCAAGTACCCCCAAAAGTGAGGGCATTTATTGTAGAAAAGGCTTGATTGCTTTTACACATTTATTTCTATTGTATAACAATTACAACACACATATCTAACTTAAATTTCAAGGTATATTTGCATAGTCTTATTTTTCCTCCATCATCAATTTGATAGATGTCACTTAAGAGGTACTTTAAGTACCTCTTCAAATCTCTTCCATACATTCCAACAGCCACAGGCTGTTTCAATTCAAGAGATTTTACTTTCAAAGAAAAGCACAATAAAACCCCTTTACAAAATAATGTATCACTATATAAAATACGAAATATTTTAGATCTTCACCACCAAAAATCTAGATTTCCAAGATGTATCTTCTGTACTTCAGGAATGACTGTGTTGAGCATGCCATTGAGCAATACAGTTTCACACACTGCTCGTACAATAAGAGAAGGCAACAGAGCCTAAGAGCAGTGAGCCAGCTGCAGTTCTCAGCTTCATGTTATGTCCTCATGGCCGAGAGGGCAGAAGGGTGTAGATGAGGTGACGTGGTGGATCAGTATTTAGGAGGTCCATGTAGTACAACCATTGTGTTCCTCTACCAGTTGGCTAGGCAACATAATTTTGACTTTCCAGTTCAGTCTGGCAGCCTGTAGGCATTTAATGTCACCTAATGATGTCTGGGTTTGAAGGAAATTTGAAGGAAACCTAGGATGTCTGCAGTAGGGAGAGGACAGAAACTGGAAGAGCATAAGAACAGGGATTTGTCAGACTCAAATAAATAATCTCTGGATGAATCATCCTTGTTCCAGGAAAGTTTGTATGTTAATATTTTCTCCACAATAAAGTCCATTTGATTACCAAGTTTTTCCCAGGATAACCTCAATTTTTTCCTAGGATGGCAGGCAGGGTGCGTAGGAACATCCACCACCTTCACTGGCCCATTACTACACCAGAGACCCAGGCAAGTTTTATCCCATTTCATGAAACTCATACATGCATAGGCTGTAGAGGGAAGAGCTGTCAAAATCAGCTGTCCCTCCAGTCATTACGAAGGACTGGCCATACTGGTACACAGACACACAGGTCCTAGGGCACAGTTCAGGCTCAGCCAGCAGAAGAGTCCCTCCTGCAGCCAAGACTTTGGCAGTAGCAACAAGACACAGTCAAGATACTAAAACATGTCTCTTACTCCCCCAAATTTAGTGGTGGGGGATATGAGATATGTCAAGAAACCAGAAACAAGAGGAAGATACAGAATCACAGAATTGTTTAAGCTGGAAAAGACACTTAAGATCTTTGAGTTCAATTGTTAACCCAGCACTGCCAATTTCACCACTAAAGCATGTCCTTAAACACCACCTCTACACATCTTTTAAATATCTCCAGGGATGGTGACTCAACCACTTCCCTGGACCACCTGTTCAAATCCTTTCGTTGAAGAGATTCTTTCCTAATAGCCAACCTAAACCTCCCCTGGCACAACTGGAGGCCATCTCCTCTTGTCCTCTCACTTTTTACTTGGGAAAAGAGACCAACCCCCACCTTGCTAAAACTTCCCCTCAGGTAGTTGTAGACAGCGATAAGGTCTCCCCTCAGCCTCCTGTTCTCCAGGCTAAGCAACCCCAGTTTCCTTAGAAGACTTGTGCCCCAGCCCCTTCCCCAGCCCCGCTGCCCTTCCCTGGACACGCTCCAGCCCCTCGACGTCCCTCCTGCAGCGAGGGGCCCAACACTGAACCCAGGGTTCGAGGTGCGGCCTCACCAGTGCCCAGTACAGGGGACGGTCACTGCCCTGGCCCTGCTGGCCACACTGTTTCTGACACCAGCCAGGACGCTGCTGGCCCCTTGGCCACCTGGGCACACTGGGGGCTCATGCCCAGCCGGCTGTCAGCCAGCACCCCCAGGCCCTTTCCCACCGGGCAGTTCCCAGCCCCCTGCCCCAGCCTGTAGCGCTGCCTGGGGCTGGTGTGACCCACGGGCAGGGCCCGGCACTGAGCCTGGTTGAACCTCACACCACTGGCCTCGGCCCATCATCCATCCAGCCTGTCCAGATTCTTCTGCAGAGCCTTTCTACCCTCAAGGAGATCAACACTCCCGCCCAACTTGGGGTCCTCTGCAGACTCAGGGAGGGTGCACTCAAGCCCCTTGTCCAGATCATGGATAAGGATATTAAACAGAACTGGCCCCGGTACTGAGCCCTGGGGAACACCACGTGTGACCAGCCGCCAGCTGCATTGAACCCCGTTCACCACCGCTCTCCGGGCCTGGCCGTCCAACCAGCTGGTTACCCAGAACAGACTGCTCCCACCCAAGCCACAGGCAGCCAGGTTCTCCAGGAGACTGCGTGGGGAAACCTGTCAAAGGCTTTACTAAGGCCCAGGCAGACAACATCCACGGCCCTTCCCTCATCCACAAAGCCCGTTACCTTGCCGTAGAAGGAGATCAGGTCTGTCAAGCAGGACCTGCCTTTCATAACCCCCTGCTGGCTGGGCCTGATCCCCCGGTGGTCCTGTACATGCTGCATAAAGGCACTTGAGATGACCTGCTCCACACCCTTCCTCTGCACCGAGGTCAGGCTGGCAGCCTCTAGCTCCCCAGATCCTCCTTCTGGCCTTTCTTGCAGGTGGATGTCACGTTTGCTGACTTCCAGTCACCTGGTTAGCCAGGACTAATGATAACTGATGGGAAGTGGCGGGTCAGCACTTCTGCCAGCTCTGCCAGCGCCCTTGGGTGGATCCCATCTGGCCCCATAGACTTGTGTGTACCAAAGTGTTGTAGCGGGTGCCTGACCCTTTCCCCTTGGATTCTGGGGGCTTCATTCTGCCCCCTGCCCCTGTCCTTCAGCTCAGGGGGCTGGGTACCCTGAGCACAACTGGTCTTGCTATTAAAGACTGAGACAAAGGTGGCATCGAGTACCTCAGCCTCTTCCTCGCCCTTTGTCACTGTGGTTTCCCCCACATGCCATAGAAGACAGAGATTCTCCTTAGCCCTTCTCAAGTATTTACAGAAACATTTTCTGTTGTCTATTATGGCAGTAGCCAGATTAAGTTCTCACTGGCCTTGGTCCTTCTCATTTTCTCCCTGCATAACCTCACAGCTTCCTTGCAGTCCTCCTGAGTTGCCTGCCCCTCCTTCCCAGGGTCATCAACTCTCCTTTTTTTTCCCCCCTGAGTTCCAGCCAAAGCTCTCTGTTCAGCCCGGCTGGTCTTCTACCCCACGGGCTTGTCTTCCAGCATATGGGGACAGCCAGCTCCGGCGCCTTTAAGATTTCTTTCCTGAAGAAGGACTGGCCTTCCTGGACTCCTTTGCCCTTCAGGGGTGCCTCCCAAGGGACTCTGCCAACCAGGCTCCTAATCAGACCAACATCTGCCCTCCGGAAGTCCAAGGTGGCAGCTCTGCTGATCCCCCTCCTTACTTCTCCGAGAATGAAAAACCCTGTCATTTTGTGATCGCTATGCCCAAGACAGGCTCCAGTCATCACATTCCCCGCCAGTCCTCCTCTGTTCGCAATCAACAGATCCAGCGAGGTGTCTTCCCTAGTTGGCTGGCTCACCAGCTGTGCCCGGAGGTTATCTTCCACACACTCCAGGAACCTCCTAGACTGTTTTTCTCTCTACTGTACTGTATTTCCAGGTAAGGTGAAGTTTCCTGCAGAACAAAGGCTAGGAACTAGGAGATATGGGAGCCAAACCAATCATACTATATACATCAATTCATAAGGCCACAGGCATGTCAGGTACATGGTGAAAAGACAATAAACTTTCCTATCAAAAGATGACCTGAAGACGTGTAAGTGCAGATTTAGGTAGGTACTTACCTGTCTTTTCTTATTTTTCAAGCCAAGCACCACCAATGACAAAAGATTAGCAGCTGAACTGCCCAGAGTTCATACCACCAGCCTACCTAGGGAAGCAACCCAGAAACAACTGCAAAAGTGTGAGCTCTGCTACAGTATGGTATCTGCCCACATAAGATTTTGGGTGAATGAGTCTTATTAATAGCATCCTTATTCTGAAAATTCAGTACTGTTTTAATGGAAGAGATGCACAAGACACTAACATTTGCTATTTATCCAGTTAAGCAATAAGAAAATATTATAGCTGCAAACAAAAATCTGTTATCCAAGTAGCCAGACTTAAAAAAAGAACACCCACACCAAACAAAACCCCAAAAACAACAAAACCTCTGCAGTTGTCGTGTGGAAGAAAGCATGTCTTGACATCTTATTATCAGTTTCTTGCCTATACATTGAAAAATATTAGAAGTTTTGCTCTCAGTTTGCAAGGATACACAGCTAGCCTGTGCTGTAGAAGGGGTACTTAATACAGGGGAAAGGACTAAGAAAGCATTATTTTGAGGAGGGGGCAACTCTACTGAAGGGTGGAGGCTAACTCTTGAATGTAGATACAAATACCTTAAAGACAGTTGAATTCATGGGGAAGCAATGTCCAGAAGCTCTTTAAAGTACATTTAGTTTATTATTATTATTTAAAACCACTCTATGAAGACAGGAAGGTCATTTGTTCAGGCACTTGGTGGGTTTTTTTTTGTTTGCGGGGTTTTTTTGGGTGGTGGCAGTGGTGTTTGGTTGTTTTGTTTCACCCCTTCATTTAGTAGTGGCATCCATCACAACTAAGAACTGAATCCAATTATCATAAATACATGAGAGCAAGACTAGCATGACAGTCTGTGCTGTGTCAGCAGATTATTATTATTTTGTAAAAAGCATGGGTAGTAAAAAAAGTGTTAGCAGGAATAAAAATTACCTATTTTCCACCCCCTGCCCCCCTGCCACTTACAGAATGTCTGCTGAAAGTGAGTTAGTGTTGGTGCTTCTGGAGCAACATTGTAGAAATGGGTCTTCAGAGCTCCACTCACAAGCAGGTTGTATGCCAGGTCTGTTATGTTAATGCCCACAATAGCAAAGGAATAGCTGTAAGAAAAAGAAGCAGCAACATATAAGAAAGAAGTGAACTACAAAATACACTGTTGACACTGACATTGCAGTTTTTGCCTGCTACTAAGGTGTATTAATTCTCTCCTTTGTAGGTTTCCAAGGTGGAGGGTGTGAAAAACAAGAAAAACATCCTGCTAGCTTTGTATGCTCTAATGGCAGTGTTTCCCTTGTGAAACATATGGTTGCAGCGAAAACGGGAGTTTTATCACTATGCCAGGATAGGATTTTCAGTGGAGCCGCACAGATTAATTCCTATGGAATAAGAACAAGCCCAGACATCCCTGTACTCCTGCACTTGCCTCTGACACAGGGCAAGCACTCCACACGGTGGCTGTGTCTGCAGGGTGACCCATCATTTGCTATTTTAATCCACCTGCCCCACTGGAATTCATTACCTACAGTTAGGAGCATCAGGTTTCAACGAGTCCTATACAGGCATTCATACAGCTAAAAAGCCTGTGAAAAAGATCCAGCTGAGTCACCTCCAATTTCTTCCTAACAGAGAACTAGACACTCAGGCCAGAAAACAGGCAAAAACCTAAATCAGAGCACACTGGAAACAGAAATAAGAAAACGAGACTCATGAAGCAAACTCCTGCTAAGAGATATCAACAAGAAACGTATATTAAGGCAAATCAGAACTCAGAAATCTGAAGTTATTTCTTAATTTGTGAGCCTGTTGCATAAAGAACTTGACATTTCTGGCAGTGACTATTTCCCAAGAAAACATATAATATCCCACACTGACATTTAGAGATAGAAGCAAACTTGTTTAGTTGTTCAGCATTTTTTCCCCCCTCCTCTAGACACAGCTGTCTAGTTCTATAGATTGTCCTGGATATTTTTTCAACTGTATCTATCACGCAAACCCAAATACTTTCATTTTCTTTAATCTTTCATATATTATAGGAGGAAAAAATAATAAAAGGTCCAGAAGTTAACTGCATCATGAGGCCCACTGGCAAGTTTCACAGAAAAGTGAAAGCTGGGCATTAAAATGTTGTATTACAGATTTTCTGATACACCGAGAAGGAACATGCAGTTCTATACTCATGAATACTGCAACTGTACCAAACCTACTAAAGAATAAAAAAACCCTCACTACAATTTCTTCTGTATTATACCTTCCTGAAAGCAGATCAGAACCTGGCTGTGACAGTAAAAAGTAAGACTCTATCACATTATGTGTTAAGAAGATTAAACAGTTATTCATCACTGCACTATTCATAGCATAGAGAGAAAGCTTCTCCTTGCTACGACTTTTTTGGGTTACTTTTCTCTAATACATACTTCAAACTCTTTTTTCCAGTAATCTTTGATCAAAATCAAGGTGTGGTTAAGACAATACATGTTAGTACATACACTGAAATTTCCTTTAAAAAGTAACCAGGAAATATCTTTCTCCCCCCTCAAATATACAGCATCATTGTTAACTGTTGTGGTTTTGGCAACTTTAAGAAGATTTTTCAACTTACCCAATTGCCTTATCAAACTTTTTCTTCTCCCATTCAGCTTTGCTGTATTGGCTGAGTAGGGAAAAAAAAGAAAAATTAAATCCAGATATTGCCATGCATTACTAAGTGACAAATATTTTCTTTCCATTTCTTTGATATTATGATATTGACTGAACATGGTATTTTAACTCAATTGAGACTGCTAATCAGATTTAACTCTGCTTCTGACTGAATGCATTTTAGTATAAAAAGACTTGAAATTGTTAACTGGCTTTACAATATTGCTGATAAACTTGTCCCATCATCGCAAAGTATGTGCCTACAACAATGCTCTCAGTAGAAGCCAGTTATTTTCTATATTGATCGCAAAGATGATCCACTTCAATTAAGTCTGAGCTATTCAAAAAATTGAAAATACTACATTTCTTTTCACTAACCAAAGATAGGTTCAGTTTGTCTTTTCAAAGATATACATGACACTCATCACTGGAGGCATGATTCACCTGAGGCATCAAAAATTAACAGTGCTCCCTTGTTATGTCCAGCCAAATTAGAAACCATTCAACAGCCAAAAAAATAAGGAACAGTATTTCCTGTTTGGCACAATAATGCAGAATGTTTCAAGGACACAGAAGGTCCCTCCCTTAAAATAAAATTAGTTGGGAACAGATTGATTTCAGACTAAATTTCTGCTGTTCAACAACATTTTTATTTAAAAGAGTTGCTGCAACCAGCCGACATCCCACTAAACAGATTTTAACATGCTCAAATGGAGCAAGTTTAGCAGAAACCACTGCCTGCATTTACCATCAGCTAAAAGCAGGCACAGAACTGACCCTAACCAGTGGGCTACAACTTAAACATTCCTGTGGGAGTTTTGCCTTGGTAAGGCAGATCAGAGTTTGCAAGCTCGAGATCCCAAATTATAGTTATGCGTGAAAGCGCTGTTCTTGGACTATACTGAAACTACAATAAGTATATATTACACTAAAAACAATCCCCTGAGCTTCATCTAAGTATTGTATTTAGAAACAGCTGCCATTAAGTATTTAAAGTGCCAATAGGTTCACACCCATCCTGAGCTGAGTGTTACCAGGTGGCATACGCGAGGACAAAGCTTAGCATACAGGAATACATCAGTCTTCACTCATTCTCTAAAATCTTAACCATCTTTGAAGGCTGTGGCATAACATCAGTTACAAAACCCCAAGCAAACGCTGAATAATAAAGGTGGCACATGTACACATGTAGGATGTGTACAAGTTCAACAAAACAGAAATTACATTGATCATGAACACATCAGAAACCAGCACGGCTGCTAAGCAACCATACCAGGAGGAACACCATGGGCACCACCAGCAACATCTACCTTCTACTGAATGCTCCTTCAAGAGATAGAAATTGCACATGCTCACACTCCAAGACAGTCTGGTAATCAAACATGTTAATGAAGAACACTAACGTGTTCCAAGTGCTTTTTGCCACAGAATTACCATTGTAAACTGAACCACAAAATACTGAGGAGATCAAAAGCTTCACAGGATTCAGATGTGCACCTGCTATATAGATATCCAACATTACTGGCAGAAAAAATGTGTCTTTTAAAGCAACTGATCACTATGTAACTGGCTAAGAGTTATTTCCTCCCCACTCCCCCAACAATTATGGAATAAATCTTCTACCCACAGATCATTCACAACACAAAATTCCTGCTTCTTGAAGGTACCTGATCTCTCAACAGTTAGGACAACGGACTAGCCAGATTAGACCCATCATTAGTCAAGGCATACAGAGTATGTGACTAGAAATAAAGGGGCTCTTCAGCTGTGCTAAGTCCTTGGCCTCAACTACTTTTGATTATCAAATTAGTCACAGCTGTTGTGATCATAGTGGCACTGCTTAGTTTTTTCCTACATGTAAAAGTCACACAAATTTTGTTCGTTAAGCCTGGTACTAAATAGGTCTAAAATACAGTGCTTTAGCTACGTCAAGCAAGCTTGTATACAAGCGTCCTCACAGGCAGCCAGTGCTGCACCATCAGCTACGTTTGAGTTAACTTTAGAGAAAGGAATGTGGATCTCTGTGTTGCGACAGAGACTTTTCAGTTTAACATGCCAAATTGCAGTATGGTTTGAACTTTATTTACATGTATGGTATCATAAAACTAAGAAAAAAGAAAAAAAATACCTTAGTTCCTTCTTAGTGACTTCCCTTCATTATGAAAAGACAAAAGAATTAAAAGAAAGGTAAATAAAAACACAAAATCACTTGAAATTAGAAGACTAAGTGAAAACATTTAACACTTTATTTCTAAGATTTGATATACAAGTTTGCTTCTTGAACTTGATCAGTTTTCTGGATCAGTACTTGAAAACAGAGATCATGTGGCAATACCCAAACATAACCCAACTAGAAGATAAAAACCCCAGCCCCCTTCCCCAAACACCAGCCAGCACACTGCACTCAAGTTATTTTTTCTTGTTGCCAGCATTACCTGTATTTAGGCTGAAGAGAATCACAGAGAACTTCCTGAGCTACCTCAGTGTCCCATTCTGCAAAATACCTGTAGATATATATGGTTAGAATAAATTGTTAAAGAAACAATTTTTAAAAAAATCATTTTAAGTCATACCAAGCTGTCTATGCACACCCTTCTAAATAGTCACTACCTGCGTTATGCAGTATGAGGAGCATTTAACCAGTTAAATTCACTGAGCTACCACTCTGACCCCAAGATGAAAGTTAGAAGCAGCCTCAAATTGCAAGTGCAATCCTGTAAGTGCTTAGTGAATGCGCATTACTGAAGTTCCCTTTCTACCCACCCTACAGAAAATCAGTTGCTTATTACCAGAACATGTTCGCTGCTTATGAGAAAGAGAAAGCTCTTTCTCATCTTGCTCATGAGCTCAAGAGAAAGCAGTTGAGGCTTCTTGACCTGGCAGATTTATTAAGCAAGATAAGAGTTATCACAGGAGACTGAGAATGAAATACATGATAGGGATTCATCTCCAATAGAAGTTCAAAGCCAGAGTCAAGAGTTCAGACCTTCAGCTGAGCTTTACTAGAGAACAACATACGGACAGTAGATGATTTATATCCTTAAAGTCTGTAAAAGCAGAAAAGTATTCTTTTTCCCCCTCATTGGGAGATGTTATTTTACCAAATGATTCTAAGTTATGTAACTACCAGCAGCAGATACAAGGGCTGGAGGAAGTAACAAACATTGACAGATTCCCAAATTACCAACCACAGATACCAACACAGGTACCAACACCTGGCATGCATCAGGCTGAAAAGTGACGTAAACTCAGTGCTTCATTCTGAATGTCAACAGAAACTGAAGTAGTAGTCCAACTACAGAAACCTGCCATCAGTGGCTGATTTTCAAGTGTCTTTCTGTCCTGGTTTCAGCTGGGACAGAGTTAATTTCATTCCCAGTAACTGGTACAGTGCTGTGTTTTGGACTTAGTATGAGAATAGTGTTGGTAAGACACTGATGCTTTGGTTGCTGCTAGGCAGCGCTCACTCCGAATCCAGGACTTTCAGTTCCCCGTGCTCTGCCATGGAGCAGGTGCACAAGAAGCCGGGAGGGAGCACAGTCAGGGCAGCTGACCTGAACTAGCCAAAGGGATATTCCATACCACAGAACGTCATGCTCAGTATATAAACTGGGGGGAGTTGGCCGGGAGGGGCTGATTGCTGCCTGGGGACTGGCTGGGTATTAGTCAGTGGGTGGTGAACACTTGTACTGTGCATCGCTTGGTTTTCTTGGGTACTATTCCTCTTTTCCTCTCTCATGACAATTACTAATATTTTATTTTAATTATTAAACTGTTCTTACCTCTACCCACAGGTTTCACCTTTTTCTGATTCTCCTCCCCATCCCACTGGGGGCATGTGTGTGCGTGTGTGTATGAGTGAGCAGCTGCGTGGTACTTGTTTGCCAGCTGGGGTCAAACCACAACATTTGCTTAAGAATTCAGCATGAAATTCCCAACTGAGCAGTAACATAATCCTCCCACCTACCCAATTCCAGGACATTTTGTTTAATGAGATCTAGATATTGGTGAAAATATACTTTACAGTTTCTTTCTTGTGGGAAAAGTGCCAATTTAACTGTGTCACAGAGAAACTAAAAAAAAAAAGTGCAGTATTTTCAAGTTGAATTAGGAATACTGAAAGAAAAGAGACCCCTTCAAGAAGAGAAACCCTCCAAAAACTGGGCTAGCAAATAATTTTTTTCTATGAAGACCCTAACATTTTTTAAGTTATTCCCACAGACTTGCTAAAAATCTGCAAGTAATGCTGCTTTTCACGACTTCAGACACACATAAACCCATTCACAGAGGAACATACTTACACCAAGTTATATAATCCCAGGAGACCCATCCCTCTAAAGTCTGTTTTAGGATCATCACCTTGGAAACCAATTTCACACCACTGCTTTGAAATCCGAGCTTTCAGTGGGGAATTGGGCTTCAAGCATTTCCACAACTAGGAAGATTACAGGTAAAAACATAATTAAACATCCACATGTTAGTACATCTTTTTCTTCTTTTTAAACCAAGCTAAGATGTTACATCACTGCACTGCTATGCCAGCAACCCAAACAAAATCAAATTAAATTCTTGGGGGTGAGAGGGTGGGGGGAATCCCAGACCACTCTGAAGTATTGCAGATGTTTCAGCCATACAAGGCTCTTCCAACCTTATCAGCAGCTGCTGGAACATCTCACACAAGGACTTGTTTTGCTCATGCTTTGTGCATCAAACTAGCCTCTGCCTCCATAAGCAGAGACAGGAATGGACTGGAATTTGGTTATAAATCACTGACAGAAGCAGGCAATCATCTCTCAGTCCCTGAGGCTCTGCAGCAATCTTTTCTCCAGCATCTTTTGCAAGTCTCTGGAAAGGTTATAAATCGAGAGTGCTGACTTGGCTACCACAGTGCTGAAAAGCAAATCTGAGCATGTAAAAAAAAAAATAAATATCCATACAAGAATAGTATGTGCCACCTTCATATTTAACTAAGGGGTAAATCATTCATTGATCTTGCATTAAAAAAAAGGACAAAAAAAAAAAGGACAAAGTGATTTAATAAGCCAGATGCTCAGCTGGAATAAATCCACTTAGTTGCACCGGTCCAGCAACTTTAGCGCCTAAATATCATGTTGCTAGGCACCTAGAAGCAGCCTAAATTGACACATCTGACAAATCAATACCTTTCTGTACATCTCATGTGCCATATCACACACTCATCCTTTCCAAAGTGTGTTAAGAAATCAGGTGTTCTCTGTAAAACATGAGTTGGTGAGTCTCAAGAAATGCACTTCGACAAAACCTACCCAAGGGAAAGAGCTGTATGCCTATTTTCCAAATAAAACCCCCATAAATTTTATTAATTTTAGCAATTCTAACTGCATTTAAAATGAAGTGCCTTAGGAAGGCTAAAATTTTAATGGTTCTCTTTGTAATGACTGCATAAAGCATCGTTGTTTAAATCCTGTTTGCATCTTGTTCATCCATCAATAGTAAATACAGTATTATTCATTAGTTGAAACACATTAAATTAATCTTTCTCTCATTCATAAAGTGCCCTCCTGATAAACATGAATAAATGATAGACACTAGGAACTTGAATTACCCATTGCAGGAATCACTTAGCAGAATGCCTAGAAGGAATGAAAACCAACTGACCTATTCTTCCCCAGCCTGGGTTGAAAACCAAATGAAACCTTTGGACATATTTCTATTTGACATGAGAATTCACAAAAGCAAAATGCCTGCTGTAAAGAAGTGCTAATACACAGGTTACACTGGAGGCAGATGGTGAACTGATACTTTCTTCAACATTATGAATTTTACAGCATAAGCTGCACTGTTTAATCTTCCCTCTTGAGAAATGCTCAGTTTCCATTCTGCTTTTATTCTCACACAGTTATGTTTTTAAAGCACTCACATGACCACACAATTTCTGACATGACTCTCAGGAGCATCTAAGAACCAGGACCTGGCCCTCAGGCTGAGTGGCCAGGAAGGAGACCACAGCCAGCTCCTTGCTTCTCACCTGTGATCCCATCCTCAGGCCCAACTTTTGTTCTCTGGGCAGTCCAGATGCCCAGTGTATTTAGGAATGTTTTCCTGGAGCCAAAGGCGATCATTAAACCTGCAGCCAGGTACCTGGTATTTTCAGGAACCAATATTGTATCCTGGAACCTTGGAGGTCCCACCTCCAAGATACAGGCTTACTGAGTAAATCTGTGTGTCCTTTTAGTTAAAGCCCACTCCACGCCCGGAGGAGTCCATCTGCTCCATCCTACCTGGTGACTAGAGCAGTCCTTCAGGGATAGCTCTGGATTTTGACTCCTCAGCAAGACCCCCACCTCCCAGCAAGGAGTCAACTTTAAAGACAGCTTTCCAGACACCTACAGGAACTCTTTGACCATTTGAAGCATTTTTCAGATATAGTCATTTGCATCCATAAGTGCTTATGTATGATGCCTACTGGGATTTTTTTTAAAGTACCCAAAAGCCCAAGGAACTAAGGTAAATTTCTAGAATCTCCCACTGTAACTTGTGCAAAGAACTACACTGCAAGCCAGAGCGTGGAAGACAGCTTCATCATCATGTGCTCTAAAAATCCCAGCCAAGGTCAGATGGGGACAAAAGATAAGAAGTGTTTGAGTTTTCAATACTTTTTTTGAAAATATTTTAGAAAACCCAAAAAGGTGTTATGTTTTTATTAAAACCTCTGAAAATTCTGCAAGATGAAATTTTACTTGTAGCTAAGCTCATTATCACTATTTTATGTTTCTTGCCATTTCTCTGAAGCATCTTGCACTAGCTATGGTCAGAAACAGGATAAGAAGAAATACTGGGACTTGCTATTAAGACTATTTTCCACCCCCTTTATTCTTTTCTCAGTTCCTTTCCCATATAAGAGCTCTCTAGCTCTCACTCTGCTTATGACTTCAAGATCATCTTCCTGAAAAAAATAATTTTATCATCTGCTCCAGTGCAAGGCTTTCCTGAAAGCATGAGGTAAGTAAAAGCATTAAGTCACCCTTCCATCCCACACAATGAAAGCTAGAGGTTTGCCATTGGGATACATAGACGGTATCTTCAAAAAATAAAAGAGATTGAAAGGGGGGGAGGGAAAAAAAAAAAAAAAGAAAAAAGACAAGTTTATTCCAGTTAAGAAAGAAAAATACTGTCCTCACACTGAAGAAAGGTGTACTGAAGTAGAACATAGGGCTATTTTTCCAGAGCTTACAGTACAGAGCTATTATCTGCAGTAAGAGCTTGGTATCCAGTGCCTAGATACAGTCAAGACAAGGGACACACATTCATCAACCAGGGAGTAAGCTGCTTGCTTGTCAGGTGTTACACCCAGACCAGATTAATATGCTGTATAGCCTTATCTTAAAACAGGTACGCGATGGAGGAAGGTGACAATACCTCTTGATGTTTTACAGACCTTTATAAACCAGGCTGTTTGGAGCCAACATGAATAAAGGATGCCCTTAAGTGCCTACCTTCACAAGCATTTCCTCATGTTGCGGATTCTCTGAATCATATGGCTCTCTGCGCAGCTTTTCAACCTCTGCAATCAGATTTCTGTACCCCACAATCTGCAGCAGGCATGCCTGAAGAGATACTGCCAACCTCAGGGGGAAAAGCAGCAACACAATCTAACTCAATCACATGTAGCCATGAAACAGCACAACCATGTACATACCTATTTAATATATGTTACATACATTATACATATACATATAATATATGTTACATCAATGAGTTGGTACTCTAACAATTTCATTACAATGGGAGAATCCCCAAAAGATCAATATTAAATTAAACAAGGCCTTGTGAAATGCACAGTGTTATTTAGTGCCTTCCTCAGATGATAAAATGTAGATTTTTTTTTAAACTTTGAACAGTGAATTTTCACATTGAAGTCTCATTATAACTACACACAGCAGCACTGAATGCCTGCGTCAAGCAAATCACCGAATCCTTTCCCCTATTCAAACGGCAGGTTCTCAAACAATGCCCCAAGACCAGAGACACAAACTTAAAAGCGGGGGAGGAGTGAGGAAACTCTGCAGAAAGCTAAAAAAATTCATTTTCCTAGCATGCCACAAAAGCTAGCATAAAAAAGCCAAAACCCCAAAGTAACATAGTTGAAAGATCTGCCTCTAGGCAGCATTTTTTTCTGGTCTCCTGTTAAGAATCACTATAATGGCTCTCTTTCCATTGTAATGCAGATTTTATGTTTCCTTTTTACGTTTCCTGATGCATCATTAAAAAAATCCACCAAACACACCAAAAAAAACAACTCTGAAAAAACAACACAAAACCCTCATATTTGATGTAGCTCCCAAGGCTCTAAATTACAACAGCTTACTCAGTTTTAGGTTAAGCTTTTATAATATTCAATAGAAGTCATGCAGTACACAGTTGCCACGCTCATAAGAATATTTAATTGTATATGGGAATAAATCCTTTCATTTTTACTAATTTCTGAAATTATATGAATGCCTAATATTAATTTGTAGGGCACAGCTAAATCTATACCCTTGTTGCTCTGTGGAACACAAAGCACTGCACTGATACTAAGCTGCACAAGTTCCTCATCTGTCCTGTTTCATATACAGAAACATTTTGTTTATTCTGTAATACTGTTAGATTTTCTAAGCAGAAGGATTTTCACTACTTATCTTTTTATATTAATCTACAGAATCAGAGATGTCATCATTAGGCCATTTCTCTTGTGGCAATTTTATGCTATTTAGGGTTATAATCCTTTAAGAATAACCTATGCAGTGTCTTCCCTCCCTTTGGTTGTTGGTTCCCCCCCCACGCATCACTCGCTGTACCCTACAGTTTTACAGAAAGGCTGCATTTCAAAGAAGGCTGAAAAGCCTGACAAGACTGCATGTCAATTACTGTAGTGCATCACTAAACCACAGCTTGTAATGTTTTTAACTATTCCATGACCTCAGAGTAGTTTAGAGCACAACACCACAGGCAGTAGCAAAACAGATCAGATTAATATTTAAAAAGTAAGTATAACTAAGTTCCAAGTTGCACAACATATACAAAGCAGGCCATATTTGCACTTTATCTAAAGCCAGTGAAATGCTCCATGCAATGTTATTCATGGGTGGTGGGTGGGTGGTGGGTGTGGAATTAGCTTCCCCACTCTCCTATCAGTTAAGCTTTTACTCTCCTTCCTGCCAAACAGAGGATATGCGTGAGCTGCTGATGCCCCACACCTCCTCATTGACATCCCTGTGCTGGTGGCAGCAGTTCTCGAAGCACAGGAGCAACCTGCTTGGACTTGCACAGCCATCACACTCTGCTCCAGGTGCTCCACCAGATGGAGGAGAGTCCAAAACTGGGAGTATTTCACAGACTGCTTCCATAGTTAGTGCACGTGTCACCACCTGGTTACTCAGCCTACTTGTTCCCACCACTAAATATACACATTTATCTCAGAGGCATTGATAAAGGGAAATAACTGCGGGCTGCCTCCTCTTCAGGTCACAGCAATCCCCAGCCTTTAGGAACAGCTCAGTGCAAACACCCCTGGGATGCTAGTTCAGCGCTGCAAAGATGCTACATTAACAAAAATGACTGCATACAGATTTGCAGAAACACATACAGCATGACATATGTCCCCTTGTCCTTACCCCAGGAGATTTCAGTTCTCTACTATGCAAGGGAAGGCCAGAGCTTCAGAACAAGACAGTGTGGATGCAGGGTTTTTTTATGTTCAAGAGTAGGAAAGCCAATGAATTTCCCTTAATCCTGGCTAAAGAAATAGCTGACCGGCTGAAACTTCTCCAAAAAACTTTAGTAAAAGATAAATGGCTTTTACATGTAAACTTTAAGCATCTGCACTGAAGTTTTAACAGAACTGTAATAAATTTAATACAAGGAGCAATTTAGTGACAGGGTGTGCTTCTCTGTATGCTGCACTACTTTTCACAGGCCCCCATTCCTCACTGTTTTGAGAAAATATTTCACCAGACTGCATGGAGTGTATGAGGGGGAATGGGGATGAAAGCTTCAGTCCTGCAAAATGTTGAATGCAAGGGTTCTAGCCCCAGAGCAATTAGGCATTTGTTCTGAGCTAAGCACATGAACACCACTAGCATTAAACAAAAAAGATAGTTCAGTCGTGGGGGTTTTTTTGTTGTTGTTTTCTAATATTAGGACCAGATCACTCAAAACATAACTTCAGGTTTAAGGGACTGATTCAAGCAAGCATAAATCATTTGCACCCTTGCACTGTCTCTTCTGGAAGACAGCATTTCTTCAGACACCAAAGGCAATGCCATGAGAAGAATCAGGTGGTGATCTCCAGTGTCATACAAAATACCATTTTAATGAATTCCTTGTTTTTCCTTGAATTATTCCACCCAGTTACCCAGGGGTCCAACACTGAGAAGTGAGTACTTGAATCAGCCTGATTGCTAATGCTGCAGTTACTGATATCCACAGGCCAGGCTCTGAACTGTGCACGTTTACATCCTATAGTTTTTCCTTGTATGTCATCTTTGCTAATTTTGCCGTCACTGATTTTTTTTTCTGAATTTCAGCTATCTGCATCCTGTGCAATACAAGAGTACCAGAACTGCGATACCCTCCTCAGATGGCCAGCCTTGCAGCAGGGCCTTGCACCTACTTGAAGCAGTTGCTTTTTCATTGCCCTCCCTTTGAAAGTTGTGTGGGCAAGGTCCTGTGAGGAGACACCCCTGGAAAAGCTCTGCGCCCACTCCCAGGAAAACCTCACAGGGCTTCTCATCTATGAAAATGAGGTGCTCTCTTTGTTTTGTTTCTCTTACTTTCTTCCCTTCTTTAATGGTTGGGCTGCTATTTTTTCCATCCAGGTAGACAGTGGTGATGTCCACAACAGTTGTCTCTCAAGTCAGAGAGACACTCAGTGTACTCTGTTTCCTTTATGATCAGTAAAGCCTCATTTTAGGAATACAGAGTTACTGTCTTTTTCACTGGGGGGCAGTGCTGGGGGGTCATTTCTGTAATGAAACAACAAAAAACTATTATATTTTTCCAACTGAGATTTTGGGTTTTGTTGTTGCCTTAGGACCACCTTAACTGTTGATGCTGCTGACCACTTAAAGAAAAGCAGCTATCAATTTATGGATGCCTATGCTGGATTATGTATATCTATTTCAGGTTTGGGAAGAGGAGTGAACTTCAGACTGATCAGCTGAATAACACAACCCTCAACATTTCTCACACAGATTCCTGACCTAGAAAGTTTTGTGCCTTAAGCTAGGGGCTGAGAGGTAAGGCCACCACAAAAGTGGTATCACCTACTTTTGAAATATATGCTTGTAATTACAAAGGTTTGTGTCAGTTTCTTCTTACCACTAACATCTTGTGCCATTAAAAAAATACCAGCTGTATTGTATTATTAAAACTTGTGTTTGGATAATTAAAGGCAGTTTTCAAACATAAAACAGTATACAGTTTATATCAGTTACAACCAGATGACTTCTTCCCTACTCAAAAAGCCACATACAGCCTTGCCAAGAAGCCACCGTTGCCGCTGCCAGGACCCACCTGCCTTGGAGGTATGGGTGCCCTGGGGAAGTGGCCCCCATAAAAATCAATGCATCAACAATATACTAAGAATGATTCAGGAAACAGCAAAATATAAGAGACTCAGGACTTGCCTATTACAGTCACCATACAAGAGCATTCATTTTTCCATCGGCTTTTCGACAGCAAAGCTTAAGTTGGAGTTTTATGCTGAAAGACAGAGTTCATCTTCAAATTTTGTGCCACAGTAAGTATAGAGCATCAGTACTCCATAGACCTAGGCACTAAGAAAATTAATAATTCCTGTTTGTTATGTAGGGAAACCATGAACTTACTGTGGATTTATATCTGGATTAATCCTTTTCAGTTCCATGATGTCATCTATCGTTTTCTCAATAGCATCAGGGTGAACACTTACTGAAGTTTGCAGCCGCTAAAAAGAGGTTTTAAACACATATTAATTCTTATGGAAGCTATTAACCAATGCAAGTTAAACAACAGTAAATTTGATACCCCAAAGCTTCTAAGATTAAGAGCCCAGAAGACCCAACTCTCTCTCTATATCCCCCCCCTTTCCAGTCTATTCAACCCTACTGACTAGTTTCAGAGTACTAGCCCCATAAGAACTTCAATTGCTTTACCATGCCCTTGTAGTCTGTCTATCACAGTTCTGTAGCAGCTGCCAGTAAAGATGATCTGCACTAAGGTGTTTGATCACCAAGCAGCTTCAGACCATTCACCCAATTACCCTGGAATTGATAGCCTTCATTTGATGTTTCCTCTCGCAGCACAATATCTTTCCTTTCTCTTGTATATCATTGCACTTTGTAGATGTGCCCCGGAAGTTCAGTATTCAAAAATCGACATGTCTTCCAAAAATTAAGAGTTTGAACTTTCTGGTGCTTAATCTCAGAACTACACAATTGCTTAAAGGCAAGCTTTTAAGTAACATTCTGCCTTTCTGTTTGTGCTAGAAGTACTATACTGAGCTAGAGGACATTGTTTTTGCTAATGCCAGGGTAAGCTTTTCAACATCACTGATTCTCATGCCAAAGAGAAATGGATGACTAAATGATGCTATTTAACATATACACAAATGCTTTGTGAGAAGAATTTAGGTTAGCAGAACCAGTGCCACAGTGAAAGGATGAAACTACAGAGGCTCTTCTCCATTAATATATTTAAAAGGAAAGCAGAGAACAAAGTTGTCTTGGCTATCTAGGTACTGTTGCCTTCAGCCTCTTTTATCCCTGCTTTCCAGACAAAAAAACCCACTGATGTGTAAAATGGGTAAAGCGACTGACTGCAGATTACAGAAAATTTAAGACAGGATGAGGAATCAAGCCAAGAAACCCCTAATTACAACACATCACCCTCATCTCCACCGTGTCCTGTTGCCCCCTTGACTCTATCAGTGCCATGGCATGCCTGTCCCTGGAGCACAGGACACTCTCTGACATTGCTAGATCACCTGCTATTGTGAAAACACTTCTCTTCAGTAGAAGATAATTTTAATGTAAAATCATATCAAATCTTGAAGTGATTTTGGGGGGTGAGAAAATAGCAAACTGAACAAACCAACTGCACAGGACAACAGAAAAGGTAAACGATTAAATCTTTCACTCACCTTACTTTTTGAACCTTTCAGTGACGCCTCTGAAAGAGAACAGTGTTTGAAAGCACCGTATCAGACAAGCTAAATTTATATTGGATTCATTGAACAATTTATTTATAAGAATGAAGTCATACTATTTTTAGCACATGCAGAAAGGTACAAAGGCATGCAGAACTAACTATTTTGCGGTTACCTATTTTCATAGTTCGGGCAGCTCCAGGTTTGGTATTGTAACAGATCCTTTGCAATTCACATTGACCTGTTAGTTTCCTGACCACAAATTTCAGGCAGCGCCACAAGCATTTGCAGTAGAAGTACAGGCATACCTGGAGAAACATCCTGGCAAAAGAAGAAGCCTGAAAATAAGCATCTTGAGCGGAGTTCACTTCAACAAGGTCAGTACCCAAATAGAAGGCACTTCCTCACCGGAAATTCCCATTGCCTAAGGGCACCTTTAAAGCAAAGCAGCATTCACACTGCAACTCTTACTCTGGTAAGTGTTAAATCATGCTTTTTAGTCTTAGCCAACATGAAAAACCACACACAAAGCACCAGAACTGAAAGCACAGAGTAAGTCAACTCCCGAGTTCTTATAAGATTATTTCTAAAAAAATTTTGTTCCCTTGAAATAAAAGGCCATATAGTTTCCACTAATGCTTTGGGGAAACAGGACCACATGAAAAGGGAGCATAGTCCACCCTGTTACCTTGGCTGCTGAGGATCCAGGGAGCCACTACACCAGGGGTCCTCAAACTTTTTAAACAGGGGGCCAGCACGCGGATGAAGTGGCAGGCAGTCATCTGCGGCTGCTTGGTTCCCCCCCCCAACCCCGGGGGGTGGCAGGGGCGGGTGGCAGGCGGGTTCTGTAAATACCAGGGGCCGGATCGAGGACCCTGGGGGGCCGTATCCAGCCCGCAGGCCGTAGTTTGAGGACCCCTGCACTACACCCTGGCTTAGCTTGGCCTCTGCATCCAGCTGCTGCAAGCAGAGTGGCTGGTTATCCCAACAAACATGAATCGGCAATCATGCCAGGTCCCCCGAGTGAAGAGTGACAACTAAGGAAACCAGAGCTTCCCCTCTTTCAAGAAGGAAGGTGTTTGAGAACTGTCCTGAGGACTGCCAGTTCTCCCAAGATCAGCTGTTATACAGCACTGATGCTGCGCAATTTCTCAGAGTACAGAGCTGACAGTAAGCCAAGCCAGCCCTTATTTAGATACTGTATCTAGTTCTGAGCCCCAGCAATACAAGACAGACTTTGACAAACTGGATGGATTTCAGTGGAAGGTCCCCAAGACTGTGGAGCACAGACCCTGTGAGGACAGGCTGGGAAAGCTGGGCTGTTAAGCCTAGAGCAGAGATAACTTCAGGGGGACCTAACGGCAGCCCCCAGTGCCTGTGTTAAGACCGTGCAGGACACAGAGCTGGGCTCTTCACAGTGGTGCAGGGCAGGAAGGCAAGGGGCAACAGTCATAAACTGAAACATAAGAAGTTCAGCCTAGACATAAGGTGAAACCCTTATGTTCAGAAGCCCTGAACAGCCCAGTCTGACCTCAGAGTTGACCTGCTGTGAGCAGAAGTTTGGATCAGAGACCTGCTGAGATCCCTCCCAGTCTGAACTATCCTGTGGTCCTATGAAAGCCTGAAAAAGGCTGCATACATTAGAAATGCTCTATTTTAAAGTCTGTTAGCATTGCAGCTGCTACCAAAGCCCACATACTGCTACCACAATTACATAACACACCCCAAAAACAGATTTCACGGGCTATAATTTATTTGGACACAATTTAGCTTTCTTGTTTTTACAGCTATAAAGGCACAAATCCTGCCATGTTACTCAATTGCCAACCTCCACAGGGTGCACCAGGTCTTCAGGTGGGGAAGAGGATCCACCAAGGGTCCTTGGATTCAGAAGCACATCTCAGAAAAGGCAAATTGCAAAGACCTGACAATGGGAACATTGACACCTGGGTATGATCCTAGGCAACTGGCTTTAGGTGGCCATGCTAGAGCAGGGAGAGGGGACTAGACGACCTCCAGAGCTCCCTTTCAACTTCAGCCTCTCTAGGATTATATTATGGGAGAACATCAACACAGCTTCGATATGTTAGCTTGCCATCAAATGGTCAAAAATAATTTGGTCCATTATGTTCTAAGCCTCTGTGTATGCATATATCATTAGCTCGTTACTTCCTCCACGTGCTGTTGTTGCTTTCAAAAGCAAGTCATTTGTTAGGAGGCTCTGTATTATCTTTTTCAATGGAGTGCAGTGGTTATTCTGAAATACTGAATTCCAGATACTCAGTTCAGTTACAGCTTTAATAAAGCTTGAAGAGCTCCTTCACTTCCTAAGAACATTCTGAAGGGCATGGTGTAGAAGGACATTCAAGGAAGGGAAGATAAGTTAACTCATGTTAATATGTCCACACGGGAGTTTAATCTGCTTTATGTTCACTTTAGTCTAATCGCCTTTGAAGGGAGATTAAGCTAAGGGAACTAAAGCCATTTTATGTTTAAGTGGAGAGCATCCACACAACTATTTAACGTGCTTTAAAAGCATCCACTTTATCTTCACACTTTCAGTTAATTCACTTAACACTCTAAAACGCCTGCATGCAGGCAACCCCCCTTGTCTTTATGCAACAGGAAGCCTCTATTTTAGACAAAGTGAAACCTAAAGAATGAGGAATCACTCCCACGCTGGAACCAAGTTTTAGACAAGCAAAAGTTTCAGCTACTGACACTAAAATATTTGGGCATTATTGTCATCATCTGTCTGTCCTGTGTTCCCACCCCCATCCCAAGGTGGGCCAGAACACACTACTGTGAGGAGTTCTTATGTGCTTCAAAGCAGGTTATCATCTTCAGCACTAAGAACAAGACCAGTTACCAAGAGGCAAGTCCGTCCTCAACCAAGCTGCTATTCTTTTAAGTTCTTAACAGTCAGAAGTGTAAGTCAGTCTCATATAAAGTCAACTAATGCCTGCAACTGCAACCTTTAGTAGCAGCTTGAAAAACCCACAGGCTAACATCAGGCATCTTGGCTTTCCAGTAAACATTTGATATCAGCCTTCACAGATTTTACTAGTCCATCATCCCTGAAGAATCCAAACACAGCCTATTCCTCAGCCTCCTCAGAACATCCCAACTCTGTAGTCAGGCTGAAGGCCCAGAGAAATTAATACAAGAGGTTAATGACAAACAGGCAGGTAGAGTGCAGTAAAACAAAATTCTGGGTTTTCACCATACATTTATAGTAGAAATGTATGGTGCTTTCTTTTGGCTTCCTTTGTTTTCCAAAGGTTAGGTCTCTATTAGAGCAACTCACTACCCAAAGAGCTCATTTATATGAAAGAAGGGAGGAAATACTCAACTTCGTGTTAACAGCCTATGTAAGAAGATTTTCTTCTTATGAGCAAGATAGCTCCCATAAAAACCACAAGCCCTTTGAGAAAGTTCATGCCTACACTAAATTGCCTCCAGGGCTGAAGCATCACAACCCATTTCATTACTTAAAGCCTTGTTTCTTACTGCATTGTGTGATGTGGGTAAAGTTGCAGAGTGGGGCGAAGAAGCTGGGTACCTTTGAATTATATGTTGCCTTTAGGCTCAATGGCAGATTTGCAAATGAAAGGAAAAACTCTAAATGGAATAGAGCTGTGACCACATGGTTGCAACCACCTTCCCCACTAAAGTTTTGCTTTGGCTGCGGTTTCACAAAGATTAATAAAAATGCATCTACTAATAACGCATCACTACAGCACACAAACACTACATCTGTGATACACTAAAATATACTTAGCAGCTATTACTAATAAAGCAAACACACACTAGTTTTGACTAAGTAACTGATAGAAGAAAATTAGCCTTAGTGGATACCTTCAGTTTTCTACTACTCATCCATCTCAAGCTTACAGTTGAAATCTTCCATTAGTAACATGAATGACAAAAAGTAACACAAGTTTGGTTTTCAAAGGGTTGTTCTTTATAAAAAGGAATACTTGCTTGCAGAAGTCCTGTAATAAAAGCATACTAGTGATTATGTAAGTCAAGTTCTATGTTAGCCACTACACACTTCAGTTCATGTAAGCAAAGTAGAGACAGTGGCAGCTATAAAATAAAACATAGCTTATTGTCAACAAGAGCCCACATGAAGCATAGCTTGAGCCATGTGTCTGACCACAACACTGTGGCATTCATTTCTGGTTTGGTTTAGGAGACAGTTCCAAACCTTCTCTCTGCTCAACCTCTTCTGTGTTTTTGGGTTGTTTTTTTTCTGCTTGCCTTCACAGGTTTTCTCAGTACAGAAAATAGTGTGCTTCACCAGCAGTTTGTGTAATCACGTACAGTGATACTTAAGATCCCAAGGTGACCTTTAAGAACTGAAGTATTACAGAAATGAAGGTGTTCCTCAGAGACTTGCACTTTCCTCTTCCTCGTCCTGATACAAGCTCCTTCTCCTCCTGTATTACATGCTGCTGTACAGACCTATAGATTTCTGCCTATACAGGCAAAGTGCATTACAAGAATTCATACAAACACCTATTCAGGTAAACCAAAGAAAAAACCTGTATAATAAGATGTTCAGAATAGGTGCACCCCTATGAGTAAAAAAAAAAAAATAAAATCTATGAAAGGGGGCAGGAGGCCTGCATGGACGAACAAGGAGCTTCTGGTAAAACTCAAACAGAATGAAGTTTACGGGATGTGGAAAAAAGGACAGGCCACTTGGGAGGAACATAGGGATGTTGTCAGAGCACACAGGAAGGCAACAAGGAAGGCTACGGTCCATTTGGAATTAAATCTGGTGGGGGAGGTCAAGGACAACAAGAGCAGCATCTTCAAGTACATCATCAGGAAAAGGATGACTAGGGAAAATGTGGGCCCATTGCTGAATGAGGGGGGTGCCCTGGTGACGAAGGACACAGAGAAGGCAGAGCTACTGCACGTCTTCTTTGCTTCAGTCTTCACTGAATGTAGCCAGCCCCAGGGGTCAGTGCTGGGTCCAGCCCTGTTCAACTTACTCATCAATGACCTGGATGAGGGGACAGAGTGTGCCCCCAGCAAAGTTGCTGCTGATGAAACACTGGGAAGAGTGGCTGATGCACCAGAAGGCTGTGCTGCCATTCAGCGAGACCTGGACAGGCTGGAGAGCTGGGCAGGGAGGGACCTCATGGAGTTCAACAAAGGCAAGTGTAGGGTCCTGCACCTCAGGAGGAACAACTCCGTGCAACAGGGCAGGTGAGGGCACCTCTGCAGAGAAGGACCTGGGAGTTCTGGTGGGCAGCAAGTTGCCCATGAGCCAGCAGTGTGCCCTGGTGGCCAAGGTGGCCAATGGGACCCTGGGGTGCATCAGGAGAAGAGTGGCCAGCAGGTGGAGGGAGGTGATCCTCCCCTCTGCTCTGCCCTGGTGAGGCCACATCTGGAGTGCTGTGCCCAGCGCTGGGCTCCCCAGTTCAAGAGAGACAGGGAACTACTGGAGAGGGCCCAGCAGAGGGCTGCAAAGCTGATGAGGGGACCGGAGCATCTCCCTTATGGGGAAAGGCTGAGAGAGCTGGGCCTGGTTAGCCTGGGGAAGAGAAGAATGAGAGGGATCTTATCCATGTCTACAAATATCTTAAGAGCAAGTGTCAAGAAAATGGGTCCAGGCTCTTCTCAGTAGTGCCCAGCAACAGGTCAAGGGGCAACAGGCACAAACTGCAACACAGGCAGTTCCACCTGAATATGAGGAAGAGCTGCTTCACCTTGAAGGTTACAGAGCACTGGGACAGGCTGCCCAGAGAGGTTGTGGAGTCTCCTTCTCTGGAGGCATTCAAAATCTGCCTGGATGTGATTCTGTGAAACCTGATCCAGATGAACCTGCTTTAGCAGGGGGGTGGACTAGATGATCTCTAGACATCCCCTCCAACCCTGAACATTCTGTGATGCACACAGGCCCAATCAACAAGCAGTTCAATTGCCAAGGATGCTGTATGAGTAGAAACACATGCAGCCATCCTCCCATAAGTCAGGGTTACACATTCCCAGTCATTGATGCCAGCAGTCACTTAGACATCAGAAGCTGCCTATTAGCTCCTGAGCAGTAACCAATGCAACTCAGTATAGTTCTCCCAACTGTGGCTCACAGAAAGTCACTGAGCTCTGAGAAAAATATACTTGTTACTTGGGTTCCAAGAAGAAAAAAGCAGAAAAAATGATCAGAAATGCAAAATATTCTGTAGAATTCACTTGCATGTCTTGAAGAGACTTATAGAATACCACCCAGCACTTAAAGCTACCACAACAATAGCCTGAAGTGCCAGGAAATGTAAAGGTTTCTTCTGTGTAATTAGAAAACATCACTTTAGGGCTGGGATATGCACTTATTTCACCTCTCCTTCTTCCCTGCTCTTCTACCTTTAACTCCTTCATATCTTCCCTGCTGTGTGTCACACTGTTTCTGAGCTCTAATTTTTTGCTAAGAACAGCTTTAACAAATAAAAAGAAATGAAACAAAAAAAAACCCAACAACAACAGAAAAATTAGGTAGTCAGTACCCTGGCAAGGACTGTCAGGAATGCTGCAAAACCAAAGAAGCAATTGATCTTTATCAGCAATAACGGGGCACAGCAGAGGTTCTGGAGTGTTGGTTTCCATGAGGGAGCGGATGAACAAAGGTGGTTCTACAATTGCTGGGATCCTTGCAAGACACAGAGAAATTTAGAGCCAAATAGAAAACAAATTAAGAGTATCACTGCTGCAGTCACACCACTTCTATTCTCCACAGCACGTGTTGCTTTGCCTGGGGTAAAAAGCACACTGCAACAAGAAGCAGAGAGAACTGAGCATGTTGTTTCACACCCTGACATTGCAAATGGAAGGACAGAAGTGGTTCTCAGCATGGAGTCTCATGGTTTGCCCTTGTCTAACCCAACTGATGTTGGGCCAGTGTGATGGGAATGGCATACATGATGGTTATTAGAATTTACAACTCTTCCCAGTGACAGTATGACATCACATTTTCATGAAAGCTGGCTTTTTATTTAAAGGTCACTGGCTCTAGACAGCCTTTTCCATGATAAACAGGCAGAAGCAAAACTGAGCAAAAGGTTTCCAAAGTTGTGAAGCTCATTCCTGATGTGAAAAAAATTAAAGATTGATTACTGTGCAACATTTTTGAAACTAATAAAAAGTGTTTCATCCCCTCACTAATTTCAGAACCTTAGTATTTTCAAAGCTAGTAAAAAACAGAACAAATACTTTGGGTAAAATGAAAACTTCAACTAAATACTCAGTGCTAGTGACTACACCTACAATTGGGGTGGGGTGGGGCGTGAAAGAAGCAAAGCCCAACAAAAAATTTTAAATACTTTAAAATAATGAAATAAAAGTCACAATCTACTTACACATTGTTTTCTTTCCTGTATGTACTCTTTTAGGTCCTATGGATAGGAAAGATTCTTACACAACTATCTTTCCTGATGGACAGACTCAGCTCAGAGAAGGAAGTATTGTACACAAATATTTCCCTCCTTAGAATTCTGATTATAGCTTGAGAAATCAAGGATGCATCAGTTATGGATGACAAGCTATCAACATAGGTGAGTGAGCAAGTGGCACTACCCTGCTAGGAGCTAATTAACCTAGCTATCTTTAGTTTATTTGTATAACTTACAGTGTATATACAAGGTCAAACAAGAAGTAACATACAAACACACCAATCTGCCACAGGCAAATCTGCTATTAGCTCCTTTACAAAACAAGAATTTTTTTTCATTCTTTGCCTTTGCAGACTTGACAACTGAAATCCATCTTATCTCTTCATTTAGACATGAAAGCAAGTCACCGTGGCAACGAAGGAAGACATAAGAGTAGTTTTTAACAGCAGCTTTCCACACATTCCCTACTCTCGCTTTTTGCTTGCTTGATTTTCATTTCATCTGATGTGACTCCAGTAAGACAAATCTTATGCTTAAAATCTGCTAGTGCTTACAGACTGTTTTGCAGTCGATCAAGAGAAGGTGTCAGGTTTCTAGAATGAATGGAAAAAACCTAGGTGTCTGCTACAGTTGGTTCTCCAAGTTGTTATTATTTCAGATGTTTAAGATAAGTTATAGTCAAAATGAAAGTGTCACTAACAGACTCCTCAAAACCCCCATACAAAGATGAAAGCACTGAAAGATTAAATATTTTACTGAGAAACAGTTTTTATGAAATAAGATTTATTTCAGACTTTAGTTATAATTCATATCAGAGCAAGCTGAGAAAGAAAAGAAACCTAGAACAGCTGATTTTATTTAGACATTGCCTTGGAACAAAGAGTCCTGCAGTTCACTGGCCAACAGCACTCCCCTGAATTTAGCAGTTTAGAGTTATTCCAAGTACTGGACTGTTTTTTAAAAAAAAAAAAAGCTTCTCATTCCCCTGGAAAGCAGCAGCTGTTTAAAACAAGTAGATGAAAACCCGTAGATGAACTTCTGTTAATTAAGGATCCTCCAGTCTAAAATTATATTCTTATAAAAGATCTAGATATCAAAGTAGCTGCTGTTTGTGGAAGCACAGCCCCTTTCTTCACTATTCAGATGTGTAGTACAATCCTGGGAAAGGCAGGAATAAAGAAAGCAATTGAGACTGAGAAATGAGACTGCACAAGCAACTGATTCAATTTAGGACTTATTCTGAAGTTTTGAAATGGTTCAGATACTGTAGGACTTCAGTTTATTAAAAGCAGTCTTACTGCATGGCACCGCAACATGTACCTTCTCTTATCTTTTTAATTGTCTCATTCAATGGCTGAACTTTGTGTTAGAAATGTATTGAGACACATTTTAAATTACTTTTACAACAACAATTTCACTTCCCAGTTAAAGTAGAGACGGTGACTGTCAGCAAAGGTAGGTAACTTCAGAGCTGAGCCATTTTGCAAGAGATAAAGGGTGCCTTTCAGAGTAAGCCTTAAAGAGAAAACACACATACAAACACATCCCCAGCGCCAAAACTAAGCCACCTGCCCCATGGGTCAAGTAAATACACATCAAAAGCAATAAAACACTACGTCATAAGTTTTAAAAGGGATATTAAATACTTGTCTATTGTCCTAAATATCAGTAGGAACAAATTTATCACCTTCATGTAAAACATAGTTTAGCCAGTATTGTCAATAGCATGAAGCAAATATTTTTACTTCCTTTAAATATGAGGATGTACAAGTGTTACTTTGATAAAACTAAGCAATTGCTTCAATTGCAGAAGACTAGTCAATGCTCAAAGTTTTACCTTTCCCATTGCTTTTTATGTAAGGCCCTTAAAGCTCCATATGTTTGTGGATGATAATACAGATTGTAGTCTATACTCAGCCTCAGTGAGACACATCTGGAGTACTGTGTTCAGAGCTCCCCAGTACTAGAGACATAGGCATACAGAAGAGGTCCAACAAAGGGCCACAAAGGTGATAAAGGGACTGGGAGCATTTGTTGGAGGACATACTGAGAGCTAGGGGCTCAGGGGGATCTTACCTATGTGCATAAATACCTGTTGGGAGTAGCAAAGACAACAAACTCCTCCCTGTGGTGCCCACTGACAGGACAAGCAGCCATGGGCACAGACAAATGCAGGAATTACATCTAAACATAAAGGTGTTCTTTTAATTTTTCTTGTTACTGGTTTTAAATTGTAAGAGTCACTACCTAAACTCCAGGTTTGATGTTTTGATTGTCTAGAGCTTAAGAGTGGTGACAACAAGGTTGAGTGTTTATCGGTAAGAATCAGGGGGATGGCGAACAGGGCAGATATGGTGGGAGTCTGTTACAGACTGCCCAACCATGATGAAGAGGTAGAAGAAATATTCTTTAGAGCAGCTGGTAGATCTCACAATCGTTAGCCCTTATTCCTGTGGGGAACTTCACCTTACCAGGTGTCTACTGGAAACACAGTCTAGGAGGTTCCTGGAGTGTGTGGAAGATAACCTCCGGGCACAGCTGGTGAGCCAGCCAACTAGGGAAGACACCTCGCTGGATCTGTTGATTGTGAACAGAGGAGGACTGGCAGGGAATGTGATGACTGGAGCCTGTCTTGGGCATAGCGATCACAAAATGACAGGGTTTTTCATTCTCGGAGAAGTAAGGAGGGGGATCAGCAGAGCTGCCACCTTGGACTTCCGGAGGGCAGATGTTGGTCTGATTAGGAGCCTGGTTGGCAGAGTCCCTTGGGAGGCACCCCTGAAGGGCAAAGGGGTCCAGGAAGGCCAGTCCTTCTTCAGGAAAGAAATCTTAAAGGCGCCGGAGCTGGCTGTCCCCATATGCTGGAAGACAAGCCCGTGGGGTAGAAGACCAGCCGGGCTGAACAGAGAGCTTTGGCTGGAACTCAGGGGGGAAAAAAAAGGAGAGTTGATGACCCTGGGAAGGAGGGGCAGGCAACTCAGGAGGACTGCAAGGAAGCTGTGAGGTTATGCAGGGAGAAAATGAGAAGGACCAAGGCCAGTGAGAACTTAATCTGGCTACTGCCATAATAGACAACAGAAAATGTTTCTGTAAATACTTGAGAAGGGCTAAGGAGAATCTCTGTCTTCTATGGCATGTGGGGGAAACCACAGTGACAAAGGGCGAGGAAGAGGCTGAGGTACTCGATGCCACCTTTGTCTCAGTCTTTAATAGCAAGACCAGTTGTGCTCAGGGTACCCAGCCCCCTGAGCGGAAGGACAGGGGCAGGGGGCAGAATGAAGCCCCCAGAATCCAAGGGGAAAGGGTCAGGCACCCGCTACAACACTTTGGTACACACAAGTCTATGGGGCCAGATGGGATCCACCCAAGGGCGCTGGCAGAGCTGGCAGAAGTGCTGACCCGCCACTTCCCATCAGTTATCATTAGTCCTGGCTAACCAGGTGACTGGAAGTCAGCAAACGTGACATCCACCTGCAAGAAAGGCCAGAAGGAGGATCTGGGGAGCTAGAGGCTGCCAGCCTGACCTCGGTGCAGAGGAAGGGTGTGGAGCAGGTCATCTCAAGTGCCTTTATGCAGCATGTACAGGACCACCGGGGGATCAGGCCCAGCCAGCAGGGGGTTATGAAAGGCAGGTCCTGCTTGACAGACCTGATCTCCTTCTACGGCAAGGTAACGGGCTTTGTGGATGAGGGAAGGGCCGTGGATGTTGTCTGCCTGGGCCTTAGTAAAGCCTTTGACAGGTTTCCCCACGCAGTCTCCTGGAGAACCTGGCTGCCTGTGGCTTGGGTGGGAGCAGTCTGTTCTGGGTAACCAGCTGGTTGGACGGCCAGGCCCGGAGAGCGGTGGTGAACGGGGTTCAATGCAGCTGGCGGCTGGTCACACGTGGTGTTCCCCAGGGCTCAGTACCGGGGCCAGTTCTGTTTAATATCCTTATCCATGATCTGGACAAGGGGCTTGAGTGCACCCTCCCTGAGTCTGCAGAGGACCCCAAGTTGGGCGGGAGTGTTGATCTCCTTGAGGGTAGAAAGGCTCTGCAGAAGAATCTGGACAGGCTGGATGGATGATGGGCCGAGGCCAGTGGTGTGAGGTTCAACCAGGCTCAGTGCCGGGCCCTGCCCGTGGGTCACACCAGCCCCAGGCAGCGCTACAGGCTGGGGCAGGGGGCTGGGAACTGCCCCGTGGGAAAGGGCCTGGGGGTGCTGGCTGACAGCCAGCTGGGCATGAGCCCCCAGTGTGCCCAGGTGGCCAGGGGGCCAGCAGCGTCCTGGCTGGTGTCAGAAACAGTGTGGCCAGCAGGGCCAGGGCAGTGACCGCCCCCTGTACCGGGCACTGGTGAGGCCGCACCTCGAACCCTGGGTTCGGTGTTGGGCCCCTCGCTGCAGGAGGGACGTCAAGGGGCTGGAGCGTGTCCAGGGAAGGGCAACGGGGCTGGGGAAGGGGCTGGGGCACAAGTCTTCTAAGGAAACTGGGGTTGCTTAGCCTGGAGAACAGGAGGCTGAGGGGAGACCTTATCGCTGTCTACAACTACCTGAGGGGAAGTTTTAGCAAGGTGGGGGTTGGTCTCTTTTCCCAAGTAAAAAGTGATAGGACAAGAGGAGATGGCCTCCAGTTGTGCCAGGGGAGGTTTAGGTTGGCTATTAGGAAAGAATCTCTTCAACGAAAGGATTTGAACAGGTGGTCCAGGGAAGTGGTTGAGTCACCATCCCTGGAGATATTTAAAAGATGTGTAGAGGTGGTGTTTAAGGACATGCTTTAGTGGTGAAATTGGCAGTGCTAGGCTCATGGTTGGATTCGATGATCTTAAAGCTCTTTCCCAACCTAAATGATTCTATGATTCTAAACAATCATAAGAGGTTATTCAGAGAAGCTGCAGAGTCTCAATCCCTGGCAATTCTTAAAACATGACTGGACACAGCCCTGAGCAATCTGTTGTGGCTGATCCTGTTTTGAGCAAGGGGATTGGACTTGATGATTTCCATAGCTGCCTTTCAGCCTCACTAACCACAGGATCACAGAATGGTTGAAGGATAAACATACTCTCAAATGGAAAGGTCTGGATGAAAAAAGAGAATTCAGCGATATTAAATACAAAACAGACTTTTTAAAAAGTTGGACAGGAGATATCAAGCTGGTAAAAAGTCATGTTAATGGTCCAACAGATAAATAGTAAGCACAGCAGAAGTAGCACACAAGTTACACCAATTCCTCATTACCTGCACTCACATCTGCAGTATTTTGTTTAGAAGACAAATTGTAGTAGCAGAGCTCCCTAATGCAGCATGCACTTTGATAGTAGCAGCAGAGACTGCAGCATGCCTCCAATGCACAAACCTGACTCACAGCTGAGTGGCAAGTCTGCCTACATGTGAGAGTCTTCCCTTACAACCTGGATTTTAAAGCTGTTGAAAGTCCTTCTTGAGTCTCCAAGTGAATACCTGTTGTGTGAAGTTACTGCAGGTAAACTACCATCATAACTCAGAGAGCAGTTAAGGTTATCTTAACTTTACAGATGAAAACCCTGCTCCTCTCTATATACATTTTATGGCATTTTCTATGACACAGTCAACAAGATGACTTGCAGTTTGTGTAGACTTAACTCATTGGTTTTAAACACAGAGAGATCTATGCCATTAGCATCTGCTGCTCCAGCGTCTCCTCCATGTTGTGCAACAGCAAAAACACTGTGCCACTGACCAGTCCTTGCCATCAGTACAGCATGTTCAGCCCTGCATCTGATCTTCACAAACAGTTAATCATGCTTTTAGTAAGCTCTGGGGCGGCTGCTGCTACTAGTAATGGACAAATGCTAGCGGACACAGCATACATTAACTTGTTTCCAGCTATTTCCAAGTTGGAAGGCTTAATATCTTTGTCTCACATGTATTATCTCCACGCAGCTCCAAACTTCACTGCCTTATTTCCTATCATATAAACCTGCAACCACAACACATACAACAGAACTCAGTATCCCCAGTGAAGTGCTTTTCTTGGAGGATGACCCCAGTTTATTTCATATCCCCACGTCTTCTATACTCACAAAATATGAGCAGTACAGTACTCATATTAATTCATGTCAAAGGACTGACGTAAAATAAAATGCCTCTAAGTAACACAACAGCTTTACTGTTTCAACAGTGCTTTCCCATTTGAGGTGCTCTGTATTCCCCACCTCCCAGCCATCTGACTTTCTGTTCAGCATTTAGAATACTGGATTTACCATGACAAAGTTTTAGATTGTACTATTTAGATAAGCAATTGCTTATTGATAAATTGATCTACCTTGGCTACTTAAAAGAAGCTACTACCATCAAGATCTCTCAAATCTTTTAGGATTCACTGACTTTAGAAATACTATGGCAAAAAAAGTAGGAGATAGTTCCTTCAAGACAGCCTCAGGAATCCAACTATTCAGAACAGCACTCTTTCTCCAACATGGAAAAACACCAAGGACAGCTAAAGGAGGGCAGAAACAAGCAGTTTCAAGGTAAAAGCAAAATGTTTACTGTAGTCTGGAAAAGCTGGCAGCTTAGAATTGTCAGCAGCTCAGTTTCTCCATCATGAGGAAACAAAATTTCATTAGGCTCAAAAGATACCAGGTCATTATGGGAGCAAGCTGTAACACACTCCGTGACCCCACCTGGAGGCTCTCACCCCACCCACAGTATGCTAAAGTCCCATTTGTGCAGGATTCATGACCCACATCCCTTATGGCACCAATCTGTGACCTTGGGTCAGGCTGCTGAGCAAGTCTGCACAAAGAAACGAAGGTAAAAATTGTAGGAGGCAAGACTGTTGAGATGGCAATTACTAGCAGGATCCAAGAAGGAAGGCTCCAAAATGGGAATGTTATAAAATTGTGAAAGGAAAAAGCACTGCAGGGATTAGCCTGGCTAGTTGCAAACCATAAGGTCACCAGACCAGTATCGATAGAGTTTGTGGAAGACTGGGGCCCATCCAGGATCTACAGAGCTGCAGGGGCCAATCCTTTCCCTCCTGACTGGTGCCTATCATGGTGGTGAGCATACTAATGCTTTGCCTAATGGCTCATTAAATCTCAGCTGTCTTTTGTGGGTGTTAGCAAATAAGTAATTGCTTTATGCTTTTAACCTGCATATGTTCTGCTTACAGTGTCCTTTTGCAGCTGGCTCAAGATACCTGAGGAAACTGACCCAAACACTCCACAGAAATGCTTAAGCCAAGGCTAGCTTGGCAGCAAAATCATTACAGATGATCAGCCTAGAGATAATGATCCTGATAACCATAATGTATAAGATTTTTTGCTATAAACAGTCTAAAAAGAAAAATATAGTGACAGATGCTCTATACAGAAACATATGTTTCATCCCTCTTGAAAGGTTTTTCCCATCCAGACAGAATATGATTTCTTTGGTTTATAGACAAATTAAGCTCTTGATCTGTATTGTTATTCTAGGAGTGCTCAACTCTCTCCACTGACTATAGAACCAAGACAACATGAGCTCTCTGCACCTACAGCTGTTGTCTGCAAATCCCTCATTCTATCCCTAGTTTATACAGAAAGAGCTGCAAGTCATACATAGGAGCAAGGAATAGGCTTTTCTCCCCAAATTGAGTACGATCAGCTTCAAAAACATTTTCACATTTTCACCAAGCATGTCCCCTTTTGCACTTTCACAAATAACACTCCAAAAATCCAGACAGCAGACAAGAATGGGGAAAAAAACCACCCAACATTTTTCAAGTGCTATTGTATGTTACTATTTCTGCTATTTTTCCCCTGATTTATCAGGCACAAGTGATTTGATACATCACTACTCCAATCCCACAAGACAATTCCCACATTCTCTACTTCTATAAAGAACTGGAAAGGAAATGTTAAAATAAAAGTTTTAATTAAATAGCAAAATCTAGGTGAACAGAAAGCAAACTAGTTTACACCACGTTCTGTACTACCGGTAACCACTGAATCACTTAACTGACTGCCGCACAGAAGTAATTAGAATAATGTAACACTTTTGAAAAAAATACAGAACAGTTACCTCAGGAAGTGTTTCATGGTGATGGTTTGGTTTATGTTGCTGGAGTCGTACCCTGTTGATCACCGATGACGTCTTCTTTCCAGGTGATATCAGTGCTGTAAAAATAGAATTGAGATGTATTTACTAACAGGGGAAAAAAGAAAAGTTACTTCAGTTTTCTAAATTATTTTTGAAACAAACATCTATGGAAATTCATAGCAAAGATGTTAAGGAATCTTATGTCAATAAAAACAGACTGAAAAAAACCAACATAATTTGTCCGCACTCCTCAGCCTGAGCATATACTTTGACCAGACTGTACTACCCTTGTCTCTTTTCTGAGAAGTAAAAATTTGAATAAGAGTACAGAAATAAGTGAGAAAACTTGAAGAAAAATCTAGACAGTTTCAAATACTTCTTGTGTTCTTCAAACACATGTCTGGTTCACAGCAGCTTCCAAGCAGCAGTTTGAAGAGACACTAGGCTCACTACTGTTAGAAGCCCTCTGTCCCCCAGAATTTGCAACAGTGCTTAGAGACCTTGGGTAAAAGTAGTACCTAAGCAAAGAGCTACTAGTGGGTTCTGATTTAATTCACTACAGTAGATGTCAGGTAATCAATTTTCCTGGTGACCAGCTTTATTAAATGACACATGAGGTCCTAAAATAGATACAGTTGACCAGGTTGCCCATCTGTCCTGACATCTGGTGTCCTACAGTTAATATTCATTATGATTACCATCTAGCTCCAGTAGAGGAGAGGAACAGGAAGAAACATCATAAATATAACCCTGCCCAGGCACTGCAGACTCTCCCCAGTCACCACCCCCTTACTTCAGGTTTCTAAGATGGAGTATTCACAAACAAGTGATATTTGACTAAGAGATGTAGACTTCTCAGATTACTGTACTTCATTTGCTGCAAAAGGCAACAAAACATCTTTACTTGCTGCCAGAAAACAGGATACCACTACACACCTGCTAGTGGGACAGCTTAATCCAAGACAAAGGCAACAAGATCACACTTTCAAGCTCTATACTAGTACAAACACACACAGGCCTGAGTGAAAGCTATGCTGTTAAGAGACCATTTAAGAGCCCGGGTTGTTTTTTTTTTTTATTATTAGCATTGCATGCAGCATGCTGAAAAGCACCTGAAGGCCTTAAATAACTAGCCTCTTTGGTCACAAAGTTATAGATCTAGAGAACCTCAAATCTATTTTCTTTCACAGGGCCTATCAACACTGAAGAGATAAAAACCTTCTCACCCTACCGTGTTCTCATATTCTTTCCCTTTTGTAACTTGTGAGTTTTATATCATGCTGTTGCCTGCTGACAGGAACAGAACAAGTTTAGAAAAATGCAGCTATCTTGTTGGATTACATCACATACATCTTGCTAAAAATACATAATCCCCGAACAGTGGAAGCTTCATTCATTTATATTGTTTTTGACTGGCTGAATCATGTTACTGTCCCCTGAATACAGCTGTAATTGGTGCTGACTGCAGTGACGCCTGCTTGCAAGGGCAGAGAGATGCTAATATCCAACTCCGGTTCATTAATGAACTGGAGTAGGCAGGCTCCTAACGCTTCCTGCTGCAGCCTTTGATAGGTCTTCAGTGACAGCAAACATAGGAGATAGGCAAAAACTGGAGGGGATGTAACCTGCTCCCATTTCTCCAGTCTAATAATTTGCTGTTCTAAAGATACAGTTTGTGAAAGATTCTCACAGCCGAGTCTCAGCTTTTTAGCATCAATGTGAGCAAAGGAAGCTTCACCACAGTATTTGACCTGTAAGGGCAACAGTGTAAAGAATACACCAGAAGTGCCAGGAGCTGTCAAATCAACCTCCTCTGAAAGTATGTGCCAGCCCCAGCCTCTGAGGTCAGCTCCTTGATTCTGATCAAGGCTTTTGCTGAAAATGATGCTGCTTTTTTACTACTGCTTTAAAGAGAAGAGAAATTCCACTTGCCTGAACTCCAGAACCGGCTTACCCAAATGTGGCATGGTAGGAGCTTCAAGATACTTGCCCTTCAAGAACAGCTACCAGCTATAGCCAATTATAAATATGTTTTGAATACTCATTAAAAATTAGACTGTTTAAACCCCTGTATTTTAAGAAGTCAACATTGCTGTTCATAAACCCTTGCCTTCTACCCAGAAAGATAAACTCAAAGGAACGTCATTGGTTACACAGAAAAAAACATAACTAAGTGACACCACAAGCTTGACAAGTGGTTAAAAGTGCCAATTTTGAATCTCTTTATGAGCACACCCTTGGAATTACAAGAATAATTCTCCTTGCTTTCTCCCTTTTAATTGAAAGGGGGCAGGGTGGGGAAGTCACCAAAGAAACTTTACAGCTGAAGTCCTGATGCCACAGAAGGCAACATCAAAGTTCTCCAGCTTAGAGAGGAACAGTTCACCCTGCAGGCTTCAACAGCGAGTCCCGAAGCACAGGCCCAGACAATAACCAGGTCCACAGAAAGTCTATGGCCTCAAAAGCAGTTTCCTCCACTGGAACACAAAACAATCAAATTCCACCTGACTCTACCAAGAAGATTTCAAGGCCTAGAGGCAAGACTTCCAGCACAAACAAAAGCACAGAAAGCCTATGCTGCTGTCTTCGTTCGTAAGGTAAAAAGTTTAATGTCTGGCAGACAGGCTTTGTAAACGCTGTCATCTGCTAAGTACAGGGATAGAAACTGATGCCATGCTCTGCAATTCTTGCAATAATTCACTTACGAGGACACACACACGACAAAGTTATTGACATCTAGGCTAGATTGGGAAGCCAAATCAGAAGGTGAGAGTTTACGGTCATCTTCAAACAAGTAGGACTGGCAGGCAGCATTCCCCCATTTCCATATACCTCTACTGAATTCCTCCAGGGGAAATCAGTAAAGATTTTCTGTGAAGAAAACAGCCTTTAAACTCTTCAAAAAGACTGTTACCACAATTCACAGCTAAATTCAACTATGCATAAACCTGTAGAGCCACAAGACCTAATTTCTGCCAATCTCTTTTGCTCTCAAAATAGATTTAAATGAAAAAAAGAAATAAAATTCCATACAAAATAAATGAGTACTCTATCTTCCAGTAAAGTTGTTACAGCATCTCAGTGAACAAGAGCAGCTATATAGCTTTGGATTGCATGAACACCACTTCAGAGTTTGCCCAAAACGTTTCAGTCAATTGCCATTACATGTGCTGAGAAAAAGAAAAAAAAAAAGCATTTGTGGCTAGGGAGAGGGACTTGACCGCTTGTCTTCTTAAGGAAAGAGTTTCCTTAGCAAGTTGGACATCTGCAGATCAGGAAGGCTTTAAGGTCCACTTGCAGGAAAAGAACACACATATGTGAGTTTTCTACAAGTGATAGATAATCAGGGTAACGAATGTTTGTAAGCTTTTTGAAAGAGCGAGCACAACAAGTACACAATTTAGCTGAGAAGCTGACAGCAGTTATGGACTTGGGGAGACTGAAATACAAGTTTCTGAAGACTCAACTTCCTGCGCTTCTGTCGGAAAATACTAGACTCTTAGCAGGACACTCAGAGCCAGCAGGTATCCAGTGGGGACCAGCCTGTTGGCCACAGCACCCACCCACCACTGAGGAGCCCGAGTTTGTGCTTTTACATAGTTTCACTAATGTGAACTTGCAGCTGTGTTTTTCTGCAGACTAAGAAAATGCTTCAGCTTTAAGCTATACACATTCACGTTTTCTCAACAAGAAACCTGCAAGAAAACTTCCCCTCTTCTCCTTTTGTCAGCAGCTTTTCAGCCCTTTCTGATTTTAAGTCATGCAGTTGGAGCAAGCCTAAAGACAAGTAGGTTTGACCTTGTTAGCCATCCTTCATTAATTCCCTAGAAGTAGCTTAAGCCAACAACACAGTTCCACTACTGAAAACCCCTTGGCCTTATGTAAAAAGTTTGCTCTTTGGCATGAAACAACTCATGTTCTAAGGCTCCAAGACTGAGGGTGACAGAGCAAGGATGAGATTTGGATCTCCCATACACTCAAGTTTCTCAGCTTGCAGGATTTTATCCTACACCACACCACTTCCACAAATCAACCTCCTCCTCCCTCCAACACCACACCCACATACCCATTCACTGCCAATTGTTTCATCCAGTTTATCTTCAACTAGACAGGAGTTTCCCTTCCTAAAACTAGCTCCAGCTTTTCTTGGAAGAGAAGCAGTACTACTATTATCACATAGAACAGCAAAACCATGCAAGATCTGTCTCAAAACAGAAATGAAGCTTTCCCTAAATAAACAAATGTTAACTATTTCAATTCCTGTGACTCTATGATCCTTTACATAGTATAGCAAAACATGCATCAATGTGAAAGGTGAACAATTGCTGGAGGCTAAAAGAAGTCAAGAGTAAGCCTTAAAAGTCGCCTCTATCTGAAACAGAGGGTTTGCTTTGTTTGTCTTCAAGAGACCTGCAGATACACCTGAGTGAAAAAGTTGTGTTATTTAATAGAAATCACGATATTTGCAGAGTAAAATATAAAACCAAACTAGTTTTCTTCCCAATGTTTGTCTTGTAAGCTAATGGCTCACCTGGCATGTTGTAAACATTTTAGAAGGTTTGTATTCTAATTATAAAGAAAAAGTAGCTATGCTGAAGAGGCAAATTCAGAACCATTAAGATGAGCAGGCTGAATATAAGACTTTGTTTAGGTGGATCATTAGATGACAGTTCATCCAAACTTTCCTCCTCACAAAAAAATAAAAAAAGGACGTATGTTTGAAATAGCAGGCAGTAATTGCAACAGTCATCATGAGTGCGGGGGGGGATAATTCATTTATTTTTACGTTTAGTTGTTTTACTTTCAGAGTAGGTGCTTTTGAGCTGAATGCCACTACCACGATAAAATTGATTTCAGATTGCAACTTTTCAGTAGCATCCTGGGTTGCCACTTCTTATCCCTCATTCACCTCAAAAGCCTACGTGTACTTATTTGTGAGGGACAAAAATCTGAGCCTTATATCATCAGAAGTGTTTTGCTACCCTGCGTTCTTTTATTTTATTTTTTTTTTTTTGCTGATGGGAATATTGATGCTTCTCTATCCTGAACACTAATCTGCAATAACTAGAATTAGAAGGGGGAAGAATAGCTGATACACATTATGAAATGTCCCTTGAGGTCCTGGTGGATAGCAAGCTGGCTGCAAGCTGGTGGTATGCAAAGACAGACAACAGCACCCCAGGCTGTGTGAACACAAGCAGAGCCAATAAGTAGATTGAAGGAAGGGATTATCTTCCTCTGCCCAGCACTCTTTGGACCACATTTACACACTCTTTAGTTTGGGCCCAAGCAATACACAAAAGACACCAATAAACCGTAGAGAGTTAATCAAAGGCCACAGGTGATGAGGGAGAGGCTAGGGGAGACAGGCTTGTTCAGCTCAGGGCAGAGACAGCTTTGGGAGACCTAGCAGCACTTCCAGAGCCTAGAGGGAGGACATTGAGAAGTCTTTGATGGACTCTTCATAGCGGTACAGGGCAGGAAGGTGAAAAACAACATGCATAAACTTAAACAGAAGAGGTTCAGCCTAGATGGGGAAAAATTTTTCCCCCCCAAGAGGAAAGTCAGGCAGTGGCACAGGTTGTCCAGACAGATTATGCAGACTCCATCCTTTGAGGTTTCAAGCCCCAAATGAATGAAGCCCTGAGAAACCTGACCTCAGATCTGACCCTGCTGTGAGGTTGGGGTGAAGACCTTCTGAGGTCCCTTCCAGCCTTTGATTCTCTTCCCCATAAGAGTGACTGTGGGGGAAGCAATCTCAGATACCCCGAGTAATACTCAGAGTACTCTATATAACATACAGGGAGCTCAAGTCCTTGCTATTTTATTAGTTTAAGAGCTACCAACCTCTCACTATGATCCTCTCTAATTTGTAATATTTTCCATGAAACAAGCTTAGCCTGAGGATGGAACAAGATTACTCCCTCTACCTCATCTCTCCTGACCACTCCATTTGACCATAAACAAGTAATTTTAAGCGACCTAAAAATCAAGAATAAGAGTGCACAAGAGTCCTGCCAGTATCAATATAACACACAAAACCCCCAAATACACATAAAACCCCAACAACTCCAGGACCTCAGTTTGGTGAAGCCACACATTCTCAGCAAGTCTTGTTTATCAAGCTATCCCACAGAACAGACATATACTTACTTGCACCTTCCAACTTGCATTCATGCTCAAAGCTGGAATAAAAGTAACTTCAAAACATATTGAAAAACACAGTAAAAACAGAGAATCTTTGACCATCTCAATTACAACATAGTTGCTTAAGTTCTTTGAATGTTATAGGAAGAACAGTGCATAGACCTCTCCAACTCAGAACACATCCTTGGGAAAAGGCTCTCAGGAACAGATTGCTTCAAACCTCAGTTCCATGGAGTTCAAAAGCACTCTGCATGGCTCAGAAGCAGTTGTGCCTGACACCAACAGGTACAGCCCCTGGAAGGACCCACCTCAAAGATCAACAGCGGGTGCTTGTTTTTGTGAGCTCAGTTTCCTGTCTCAGTACAGAAAGGTATTTTCGTTTCCATGTGCCCAAGACAAGGCTATATTAAATTTTAAGCATTCTTTAGAAGAAAGTCTTGGAACAAAATGTCACACTTGATTGATGAAGCTAATAAGCAAGACCTGACTTCAGTCACACTGTCACAGGTAATAAGATTTTTCTCCCCTCTCCTAATCTCCATCACATTGACATTTTAGGTTTCTCTGTCTCACTAGGGGAGTGAGGGAATGGCTAGGTATGAAGTCAAAAATCATCGAATTTTAGTCCTGTCTAAAAAAGCCTGTGAGCATGAGCACATACAACACAATTAAGCAATACAGAGAAAGAGCCCTGAATAAAAGTTTAAAATCACAACAGAGCTGGGGGAGTGGGAAAGCACAAAAAACCCCTTTCTTCCAAGCCACAGAACAGTGCTTTGAAAGTGTCTAATTCTGTAGTCCTAACTTAGCGCTTCACTTCAGTCCATTACTGCCCCTTTAAAGTGGTAAACAGCATCACAGACAAGACAGAAACAAGCAAGCATCAAGAGGATCTTACAAAACCTGTAAGACAGTCACATAGGACTGCATTTGGGTTTAAGAGAACTTAACTCATTAAGTCTCACATGCCAAATTACCTCTAACACCATCCAGTTCAGCCTACACGCTGCAACTCCTCAGTAGATTTTTGTTGAGCCGTAACCCAGTTTGATGAAGAAAACATCAAACCAAAACTCAGCATTGTAGAAACATTTCCACGGTTTATTCCTGATCTCTGCCCTTTAAAAGAAAAAGGCTATGGTTATGTACCTGTGTTTGAAGCAAGATAAATCCCAGAAATTCAACAAAGGAAATGTATACGTACGTAACACATACAGGCATATTTTGCATGTAGAACTGTAGCTATAATCTACTTTTACCAATTTCTATCAGCTCTGCTCTACTACAATGTTGAAAGATGTTGAGGACAAAATTATATGAAGTCACGTCAGGTCACTGGTGAAGACTTCACTGGGTACATTCTATTTCTAATACTAAATACAAAGTTAAAAAGAAGAGGAAGCTCTCCACACCCCAGAGTACTGTGAACTTCTAGAAATGTAATCAGATGCTTAACTTGAACAGGAATTAAACTATTCAAGTACTGTCTCTGTCTATGTTTCCATCCTTAATAAGCTTACTTTTCTTATTGAGGAAAGTGTATTTTATCCAGAAAAGACCCAAGTAGATGATACCTCAGCTGAAACTGAAGTCTCATTTTTGAAAAAAGCCTTCAACCCACAGCAGCTTCCCTCCAACCACTTGATGCATTATAAAAAAGCGTAATTTTTAGCCACTTCTCATGAACTTTCGCTTGACCACTGATGAATACACCCAAGAGAACAGCATCACCATCTGGGCAGCTCATGTGTTCTACATGGTTTGTGGTGCAATGTTTCTGGCCTACTTGACCTGTTTCCAGATACACTACACAACAGCTTGTAGCGCAAGGAAGTCTGTTCTAAATGAAACATCACACTTGGTAGCAACATTCCTTCAGGTTTAGAATAAATCCTATAAGACTGGATGCATAAAATCCAAAGATACTGCCTGGTTAGCTCCCAGACTTAATGCTCCACAGAAGCTCCATAGAAAAAACCCCAAAATTACTCTTTCCAAAAGTGAACGACTGAAACTGTTTGTTTTGTCTTCCCTTCTTAGTTTCCATCTCATCACCTAGATGATAGGAGGTTATAAGAGAAAAGGCAAAGATGAAGTATTAACTTGTCACCAAAATTAACTGAAGTCTAGATTTGCTTTAGAGCCCTACCAATTCCTGACATGCAGCAGTTTGCAAGGGAGGAACATCATCCTAACAATGGGTCACAGAGACCTGCAGTCTCAATAGAATTACAACAGAGATGCTTGCTCTTTCTTTTCCACTGCCTTTCCAACATCTTTTATATTTGCTTGGACCACACAGAGTTAATTCAGCTGTCAGATCAATACAACCTCACGCTGAGCAACAGCCTGAAAGCATGTAGAACTAAAGACTTTCATATTTTTTTTGTTAACTGACAAAAAAAAAATAATTAAGGACACTAGAGGTGTCAAGACAAAGGCCAAACAAAGCTTTCAAGCTAGAGGAGCATAAAACAATTTATTTACCCAGGAACTTGGTGAAGATTAGACACCATTCATACTGATCTAACAGAAAATTGCTCCATGTGTTGCCTAGTTTTCCTGTCACTGCATCCAGATTACTTTGGCATGCAATCAACAACTTTTCCACAGAGCTCTCTGAGCTAGACAAGCAAGAGTGGGATACATGAGAGCTTCTGTATGTCCTTCTGTAATTTTACAGACATGCTCTTCCCCTAAGACAGGACTCAAGGACAAGGGCCTCCCATGCAGTAAGCCAGTCAGATAGTGTCGTGAAGTTCCACATTTGAGAAACTGTAAGCATCCTATAGAAAGCGTTATGCACCAGCTGTTAGCTGCCTGCAGTCCTGCAGTCTGCTGAGGGACCACAATAAATGAGCAACATACTTAATCTGCAGAGAAGAGGACTAAAAATCCCACTGCAGATTTTTTGCAAACCTCATGGCCTACTATTTTATCTCCTGCTTGCTGCTCAGCGAGATGCTCTGCATCCCAAGAGGCAGGAAACCAGGACAGCTCCAAGTACATGACCTTGCTGGAAGCTCTGGTTATGCACTTGCTTCCCAGAAGAATCTGCACAGGGTAGGTTGCTCTGATTTTACCAATGTCTGGGGTGAGGAGAAGTGGAAGAAATAATCTATTTGCTCATGGAAGCAAAAGTTTCCTTAAGTTTCTGCAATAAATATTGCAAACTCCATGCTTTGGTTGAAACAGGTTTAAGCCCTTCTTTAGGGAAATGTTTTGAACAGCAAGATGGTTAAAAAAATAAATATCACTTTAGGGGTATCTTCCCAAAGCTGTTGTTCAGACAGGCCTATACACCAGCAGCTACCAGTAGACTCTTCAACTTGGAAGTCACAGGCATCTTATCAAATTTTAGCTTCCATTAAGAAGAGTTGTGAACAACTGTAAAAGTGACTGTATTAAGATTCACTTCACACTTTTGTAGCTTAAGCTAACTCCAAGCAGCACCAAAATCTAGCACTGCTTCTGTAAGTAGTCGAGAAAGCAAGCTAGGATAGAGCTTGGTGACAGGGACATCCATAGCAAGGAGGGATGCAGCAACACAAACACCCCTCTAACAGGATGAAGCGAAAGGAGAAGGTGATGAAGATCTACAAAAGGTAAAAAAGGAAAGAATGTTTTGAAGGGCAATCAAGTTATACCAGCTAGTAAGCAAGACTTATGAAATACACTTTCAGGCATGGTCCAGGAACCATCCTTATGGGGTGATTGCACAAGATGCCCTTTCTCAACCAAGTAGGAGAAGTCAGTGGCAAGGGAAATGTGAGGTGCCATGGTGCTCTCCTTCCCTCTGCCACTTCCTGCTCAGTCCTACCAGGTGTTTGCTTTCTTTTAGGTGCCCAGTTTCAGACAAAAAAAGCATGCTGGCAAAGATTTGATAGCAGAAAACTGGAAAGAGGGGAAAAGACAATATGGGAAGAGATGAGAAAGAAGAGACATGAAGACCATTAGAAACTGTTCCTGACACACCATTACCAAGCAGGGAGAAGAACAAAGCAAAGCAAGAAAGAATACAAACTAGGACAGGATGATTGACAGCATTGCCGTAACACACTTATTCCTAATGTAATGCAACACTGAAAGTCTTCCTTCAGCTTCTCTTTCTGCTTAGAATAGTGGGGCATACATTTTTTATGGTCCTACCCTTTACCTCATAAGTGTAAAGTGATAGTTAAAAAAAATATTTATAAAAGAAGATAAATAAAACAAGTTTCCAGAACACTTGCATCAGATACACCCATAATAAATCACTAATATGAACTGTTCTCATCCTTGAGATAGTAACCTGATGTGCAGACCAAAACTTTCTCCAGGTTCAGTGGGCTGGCTGTTTTCAGTGGTGGATTTTTGGCTTTGGTTTTTTTTGGCGATTTTTTTTTTTATTTGGTTGGTTGGTTGTTTCTTGAACTGAATGGTGACCACAATCTTTCTCCCATCTTTCACACTTTAGATCTAGTCCTGAATTGCTTGGTTTGTGTATGATGTTAGCTGATGCTCAAGATGCACAAGAGCACTCCCTTGCTCATGCTGCACCACTCAATTTCCACCGCTGGAAGAAAAAGTACCCCCCAGAATTTCAAATAATCCCTACAACAGAATAAATAAAGGAGAGTTAGGAATAAAAGCCACTCCAGCTAAAACAGTCTATAGTATTAAAAAAACAAACAACACTGCTGAAACACTTTTCCCTTCCAAAAGGAAACCTCAATCCAGCAGTTCTAGGGCATCTTGTTCACATAGGTGCCTAAAGACTCCAAAGATTATGTATAAAACCAACAAGCCCTGACCCAAAACACCATAGGTTGTCAGGTCAGACAAGACTCAAGGAAGAACAAGACTATCTCAGATCCTTGGAGATATTGTTGTGGTCCCCCACCAAATAGTTGTGGTAGATTGCATGGCCTTTTCTTAATTTGTGCATAGGGTATGTCCTGTTTTCCGTATCTTCTTCTGGGAGCTTCCTTTCTCTGCTCCCTTCCTCAAATGGTTCAGCAAGAACTCCTCTTTTCCTCCTTCAATCCATCTGTTCTCCTCACGCTGCCTTAACACTGACAGCATGAAGGCCTAGCAAGCCCAAATTTAACAAACCCCACATTGATCTTAGTGTTTCAGAGGTACAACCTGTTTGCTGGCACACAACCAAGCCAATGTTGATATGGATGTGGCTTTGTGAAAGCAGAGTGGGAGAGGGAGTATGAGACTTGCTCTTATAACTGCCTACCAGAGTTATGGAAGAGAACTACATTTTCCAGGACCACAGGACTGCTTTATAGTAAGGTGCCCAATTCCTACCACCTGCACGCCACCTGATCATGCAAATCTTATGAGTGCAGTAACAAATTGTTGCTACACCATAGACAAGTCTCAATACCTGAAGCATCCTGGAGGACAATGAAAGGTAGGGGTTTATTTTTGGTTTTAAATATACAAATAAGACTACTGAAAAAAGGAAAAAAAAAAAAAGTCAGTGACAAAAACTCTGTTTGTCTTCAGTACAAACCCGAACTGGCCACAGGAGCTCTTGCTGATCCCAGCAGCATCAAAATTTTGGGGTTCTAGGAAACTTCTCAGTTCACTTTTGGCAGACTCAGACGCAAGTACACAATATGGGCTTATGTGACAGATGGTGTATACACTAAGGAATAACGCCTATGTTTGTGAAATTGATAGCCAGTTGTACACAGTCCTAAATAACCATTTGTTACAGAAACAGCCTTTCTTCCTTATGCACCTTCTGAAGACATCAGTTAACTGTGAGTGGGTTAGCAACGTGATATAGGGAGCTGGGAGACAGTACCTTGTATAACTGCTTTTCTTGGTTTTGGTCCTGTCCGTTAATCTCTCTGCCTGAGCATTCTTCCATGGAGAAGCAAAATACATCCCTACCATAGGAGCCACAGCTACATCAATGCATAGCACAGACCACTAGAAGTGGTTTTGCCGAGGAAAAAAACCCCAACAAAATAGTGCCAAGCATCTGAAATTGAAACTACATAGATGGGAGAAAGGTTTTTTTAAACAAAACACCCAATAAGGATGCTGGAGTGGCTCCAACGTGATCCCTGGGACTGAATGTCAGGCCACAGTTGGTATGCTCCCAAAACAGTTCCTCCTTTTTATTGTCAGGTACTCCAAGACTAGCCCACAAGTGAGGCAAAAAACAAAAAGGCAGGGACAACTGGGGGATTTACTTTGAAAACACACGATCTCAGTTAAAACATTAGCGCAGGCATGTATATTAAGACTATGAATGCCTGCGAAGTCATTCTAGGTACAATACCACCAGAGAGGGGAGAGCTCCCAAGTACACACAGTTTCCTACAGACACAGTCATGAGGACCACAGCAACCTGTGCCTCCTAACTCTGCTCTAACAAGTCACAATTTTACCTGCTTGATCTGCCAATTGTTTTCAATTCCAGTCTTAGTACCTCCTGTATTTCTCCTGATCTCCAGGCTCCTTTGTACATCTGTGACTGTAAGCTGGCTGAACCAGAAAGCAGTGCTCAGCCTGAGGATGCGCAGACAGATTAGGACACGTTAAAAACACCACAGCCAACCACTTGGTTCTGCTCAGGTACTACACCTACTATAGGTGCTGGAAACTATCTTCTTGAAGAGCCTCTCAGCTGTAGCAGAAAGCTAAGACGTGTTTGCTCACATTTTGCAGCAGAGTAGGACCTGGCACTCCAGAGCAAACTGCCAGAAATGTTTGAAGCTAACAAACTTTATATAGGGCTCTTCATTGGTTTGATGCTAAAGCGGATGAGAACTGCTCACTCAATTACACCTCAGAGGTACTTCTAAGAAACCCGTATCTTTCATACAAGACTTAGCAATTGACTGGGAGTGCTCCCAGAGCACTCCTGGTTTAATTTCATCAAGAGAGTTCAGGTCTGTTGTAGCAAGACTGGTCTGAGACCTGACCACTGCAAAGCAGCTAGAGAAGGTCTCCAGAGGATGTGTCAGATACTTAAGCTGGATGTGAGCCAAATCGCTTGTGTAAACATATCCATAATTTGTTTCAAGGCAAAGTCAAACAGGTCAGTTTAGCACTAAAATGCTTTCTTTGCCTTGAAAAGGGGAGCTCATGCAGTCCCATATACCACTGACACTTGACTCAGGAAGCTATTCCCGCAGTCTCTGCTGTCAGGCAACTCTTCCCACTACCTGGCAGGTACAAGCAGCATTTCCACCTCTGGCTCAGGCTTGGCAAATTCTGTGGTGCCACACAGCTCAGCACTCAAACTCAGTTATGTGGCTGAGCTCACATCATGTTACATGGATGCTGAGCATGCTAAGCCCGAACCATAGCCTCAGTCCTGCACTACCACAACCACTCTTCACTTTCTTTAGATCAGTCTAAGTTTTAATTTTATTTTTCCTTACTTTGTGCTTCTTTCTTGATTGGCATCTCACCACCTGGCTTCCTTTGCAGTATTCCAGCAAACCACACCCTGGAGGTTACTCTTCTTGCCTCCTTCCCAAAGCTTGCATTCAAGAAGGGTAACACATTTCATGTTGTCTTTTGGCCTACATCACTGAGCAAAAGATTTCAAAGGAACGTCAAATAAAACAAGCTTTCCAATCAAGAAGGCTGAGCAGATGTTCACAAAAAAAAAAAAAAAAGTAGTCTTATGAGCCATAGGGCATTAAGCCCAACAAGATTTGATCTCCAGGCAGCCCAGGCTCGCTCTTCATGCAATTTTCTACTAACACTTCAAATGACCCCTTGGGAAAAATAAAGCTTGCCTGGCTCTGTATATCACTTATGCCCTGTCTGTACAACTAAACAGAATTTTTGTTAACATTGGTTACAGCTGATCACAGCTTAAAAGCCCAAGTTCTCTGGACAGTTTTAAATATAAGATGATTTAAATACTATCGTCAGTCTGGAGCCATACACACGCTAGCATTTTTGCAACAGCATTTTCTCTGCTTCCATCACAGCAAACAGCAGCAAAGCTCAGTTTGTGCATGGGAGATGATGGATAACAAAATAACCACCTAATGCAACATAGCCCCGAAGTTTCTCTGCTTAAGTATAACTTGGCTCAAGGAGCTGTAATTCCCCAGAAAGAGTAACAGAAAGATGTTTGACCAGAGGAAGTTCTTGGGTTCAAGTGTCACTGCAGCTAATGTGATCCTGTCCCACGGCTAATAAAGCCCTGTCTCAAGAGCCGAGCAGGCAAAAGATTCGTAGACACTGGTTACACACTTAGTCCTACCAGGTTTTTACAGTAGCAGAACATTTTTTACTGTATATCAGCGAACCAGCAGGAAAGTTCACAAATGTATTCTGTTACATTATTTTTCTATTGTTTAGGGCTTTCCTGGAAGTATTTTCTGCCAGTTTTCTCTCTAGAGTGATCCATACAGCATCTGATAATGTCACATGATTTCACTCCTGAATTCATAGATGCTCAGAGACAGGAAGCCTATTAGGCTTGGCAATAGATCAATTGCTACAGCAATGTGGGTTTGCATTAGTTTTAGTTGAAATACTGCTTAAAATGATATACATATTATAGGAACTTAACAAGTCAAAAGGTATTTCTAACTCCACCTGTTCAGTTTGGAAAATGCAATGGTCCACTTTAAGAAAGTCAGAGAAAAGCAGGCTCTCTTAAGAATCAGTAAGTCTCCTCTGTGCTTCCACTTTGCTAAATAGGTTAAATAGACTTAAGTACGAAACACCTACCAAATTACTGCACATAAGTCTTTTGCTGTTCTCATCTTAGGGAGATGAGCTGTTCTTAAAAACAGGCACACTCAACTGCTTCAACTATTCATGGATCTACCAGTAAAAAATAATGTTCTTTAAAAATGCATAATGAAATGTTTAAAACAGAAGACAACCAGTAAGCTTGCTGTAGTGCATAGAGATGATGCAGGGTTTAAGAGATGCTATTTCTTCTATTCTACCTCATTTCAGGATAAAATAGGATGGGGGTGTGTGCAGCGGGTAGGAGAGAGAAAAATGAGAATTTACCGGATTTACTAAAGCATGCAAGCCACAAAATACATTTATTTCAGTTTCTAAAATGGCTCCTTTGTTTCAAACGCCTTTGTCACAAAAACCAGCTTCTTGTGATCTGACTGGTGAGTTGACTGAATTGGGACAAAGGTGTTGTTCTCCCCACCCACCCACACACTCTGACATACACTTTAGCTACTCTCTTTTGGCCATTTTCATGGGAATGGTAAGAAAAGCAGAAACAGTGAGGACAGGGAGAAACATAAAAGACTACACACACCAGTCCTAGAGTTAACTGAGGAATAAGTGCAACTTCAATACACAATGACCATGCGGGGTATGAAGGGGAGGTAGGGAAGAGAGTACCATAGAAGAAAAAAAAAAAACCACCAACCCCCCCAGAAACCATCATTATCACGTCCATACGCCGGTGTACGCGAGGTGCAGACCTGCGGGCAGCTGCGCGCCGCGGCGGCGGGGCAGGCGGCGGCCCCCAGCGCAGGGCGGGCTGCCGGGGCAGGGCGCGGAGCCCACTGCGGAGCCGCAGAACCGTGCCCCTGGCTGCCGCCCAGCGCCAGCCTCCTCCAGCCACCCCCTCGAGAATTACAAAAGGTGGGGGCGTTAAAAAAAAAAAACCAACACAAACCCACAAACATTAAAGACCAGCAAAAAAACCCAACCCAAATGCGCAAACCACCCACCGACCCCGCAGTTTCCTTACGCCGCAAGGTCTTCCCAGGGAGAGCCCCTCATTCAAGGGGGCAAAACTTCGCACCCGCGGCCGGGCGGGGGGGGCTGCGGCGGGCAGCGCAGGGGGCTGCGGTGCGACTCCCGGAGCCGCCTCCCGTCGCTAGGCGACCCGCGGGGCCACCGGCAGGGCCCGCCGCCGCGCACTCACCGCTCCGCGCCGCTACATCCCCGTGGCGCGGCGCAGCCGCCGTCCCGGGCCGTCCTTCCTCGGGGGCGGGTGCGGCGCTGCCGCCGCGATGTGGGTCACCCGGCGCGGCACCCGGCGAAGGTGAGGAGGCGGCGGAGGCAGGCGGGCGGCGGTGCCGCCTACCGGCGAGCGCGGGGGGAGGCTGCGGCGGGGCCCGAGCCCGCCCCGCGGGGAGGGGAAGGGGCCGGGGAGCGCTGGCTCCCTGCGCGCCGGCTGCCAGCGGTCCCCGCCGCAGCAGCACCTCTCCCCGCTCTCCGACCTTCCCCCGTCCCAGAGCGAAGCCGGGCGGGCTCCGGAGGCATAACGGCCCGTCCTCCCCACCTGCCGCGGAAAGGCGATACCCGCCTGCGCCAAGCGGAGCCCGGCCACAGCGGTACGGTTCAGGTCCTACAGGAGAGCGGGGCACGTCTCCGAGGTGTTAAGGTCCCGCTTAGCTAGGGTAGCGTTCTGCCTCTGTATCCATCCCACCAACCCGTCAAGGAGATCAGCGTCCTTCCTACCCCAGCGGTATATCCCGAAGGCTTTTGATCTCCAAAGTTTAAAATTTGCTGATCAGGATCGCAGGCACGCCAGTCTATTTATATGGCTCTCCCCTCCAGGAGGATAATAACCTGTCTGAAGCAGCTACAGAATCATTTACAGTTGCCCAGTGCTAGTACTGCCTGTAGGCAGTCTGCACTTCTGCTCTTCCTTACTGCTGCACGCATCTGTCCAGATGTTCCTCTGAAGCTGTAAGCCAGCTGTCAGGCTGCACTGGCATCCTCACATTGTCCCCTAGTCTTGGGGTTTCAGACATCCTTTGAAAAAGCCAATTAACCTCTTTTCCAAAGTGAATTCTACGTCTAACCTGAAAATAGCTTTCTGCATGCCCGTTACAGGGACATGGTTTAATTTCTCCTAAATCTCCTTTTGCTGTCATTTTGATCGCATAACTAAGTGTCACATTCAAGAAGTATGGTGAAAACACTAGGGTCACCAAGTTAAACATTTAATGACTAGGAAATGCTATTCCTGTTTTACACCCAAGGCAAAGCAGACCAGTACTTGACCCTCCCCCTAGCTAGAGCTATGTAGCTCCTCATCCACTTTTTGACATCACTATGCCCAACACACCTGGCTGGCAGATGCTGTGATCTGCAGAGCTGACTGAGCGGCAGGGACGGGTCTCAGCAGCCTCCACTACGGCTGTGCTGTCCATCAGCAAACAAGGTCCAATGCTCAAAAGAACCCACTAAATGATGGGTATCAGACTACAGCTTTACTACTTCATGTCTTACTATTTGTGCCATGTTTTGCACATTGCAGTAAGCTTTCAAGCTTAATTCCTTGCATCAATGCAACTAGAAAAGCAGTTTTCTCCTGCATTACAGCAGTGTTTCTTAATACTATATCCCAATGATTTATACTCCAAAACACTGATCTATGCTCAATTCCTGAGCCTGTCAGGAACTGCTCTAGCACAAGGCTGGAGGAGCCACCACAAGTCGCTACAACTCTGAACAGAGTAAATCCAGTATTGGGGAACTTTTCAGGGGCTTTGGGAGCATAGTTCAGTTATGCTTCCCAAAATAAGTTTGGGAACAGAACTTTATGAAACAGTTCATTTATAATTATATAACATGCATCACGAGCAAGAAAAGCCAAATCCATGCTACAGAAGCAGCCTTACCTTCCCAGATGCCATACTCTCGTCCATGAATGTGGAGGAATTTAAAACATAAGCTGGAAAGACTCTGTGACTCTAGTCCCTTACTGTTACAGCAAATTCAGACCAATGGGGTAGGAGTTTCCAGATGGCCTCCTGCCCGTTCTTTAGCATCATGTAGCAGTATACAGCTATACTGTAGTCATGCAGTGCCATTTCAGACTCGACTGATTTTCACAAGACGTTTGTTATCAGATTGCAGTTTGATGTACCCATTCACTCAATATCTTGGGATGGAAGTTATCTGGATTACTATGCCTCCAATGTTCAGCATCATTGTTCTCATGGAAAGTTGAGGCAAAACAGCATTTTAAAACTAACAGGAGCCTGGTTTAAAAAGCCCCCAGCACTTTTGATTATAAGCAGTTGCTAAACATTTTACTATGCTGTACTTTCCTTCTAACAGCATAATTATTTTTAATTTATGGCAAATGAAAGAAACTGTGTATGACAGCAGAAATATAGCCTGTACTTAGAAGTGGCAGTGAAAAACACATTAGAAAAAATAGGTACAAGACCCCACTAGTTGAGCAATGTCACACTTTTCCAGCAATAGCTCATAAAGCCTGCTGTGCGTAATAAAAACCAGCAAGGTCACCTGCATGATTAATTTAGCATTGGAAAGAAGGTGACAGAAGCAGCCAAAAAACAGATAGCAACATACCTAGCTCAGATAATGGTGAAAAAATCAAAAGCTCAAGCCCCTCATTATTTTGGATAGAAGCTCTTGTTGTTGCATAATTTACTGATGAAGACAAGACCGATGAAGAGTACACATGCTATGTCCTTGTAAAGAACCTAATGTGCTTTGACACCACCCAGTACTTTCCTCAGAAGACATGCCACCCAAGCATTATTAATTGAATCACAAGGAGTTACATTTTAGTTAATGCTTTTATAGTGGGTTTTTTGTTTTATTTTTAACAAACAACATCTTTCATTTTGTGACAATACAGATGGTAGCAGAAATACTTTACCTATGCTTGTATTCCTTTACTTAAAACAAACATCAGAAAGAATATATTTTACCTAACAATCCTAGGACTCCTAGAACAATCTTAAAAGCTGTAATAAGGAATGATAAGGAAGGAATAAAAACAATCCCCCCTATTTACATACAGAACTTTCTTACCTGAGTTTTCAAAATCTATGTTCTACATTATCAACCTGCTTAGGTTTTACTCAAGATGAGGCAGGCTACTCTCAGCATAAATTAAAACCTTCTCAGGCTGCTATCAATCTTCTTCACCTGCCCTGGGTATCCGGGGACCCTTTTGTCAGCTGGACATTATCAGGGTGTGACAAACCACACCCTTGCCTTAATTCAACTAGCAGTTTTCCTGAAACCTGTGGATTGGCTAAGATTTTTTATTTTTTATTTCTTAGTGTTTGATCTTCTGGCTCTATTAGTCCAAGTGTGATTGAAGAGACCATAATACATTAAGCAATGAGTGACAGTGCCATGCATTTAAAAGAAAATTGCTGTAATGGAAGCATACTACTAAGTATAATGATACTTGTGATATCAAAGGAACAATAGTGGATTAAGTACTGCAAGACCAGCTGCTATGTTTCTTTATTACTTTGACCGAGCTGATCAAACATCTTTGCTTGTGGGGACAAGTTTTGCATAAAAAATGCTATACCTTTCTCCTGGTACTCTCTCCTACTGGAACACATGAAGTCTGATTTCATTTTAAACAGCTATTTGCACTCACTCCACAGGAAATGGCATCTCACCTCCTGTCATTTGGAAACCCATATGTTTATATGAAACTGTATGGGATCTTGGTGTTAGACCTCTGTAAGAAATGACCAAACACTGGTATGTGGTGAAATAGAGCCTTTCCAAAGCCAGTAGCAAGCAGATGACAAAAGAATGCTGTGATTAGTGAGTCTGATGGTAACTACAGCTTTTGTTCACAGAAGAATCAAGCTCAGATTACCATAGGTGTAGGATGTCACCAAGCAAACATCCAGCTATGTCTTTTGGGAGGTGTTACACAGTCCAGGTGAATGGGATGCTCAGGTAAAGGTGCAGATGTGAGGACCGTGTTTGTCAGAGCACAGCTTGTCACCATTCTGCACACATGGAGCACCTCCCATATGAGGGAGGCTGAAAGAGTTGGGGTTGTTCAGCCTGGAGAAGAGACGGTCTCTGGGGAGACCTTGTAGGAACCTCCCAGTACCTAAAGGGGGCCTACAAAAAAGCTGGAGAGGGACTTTTTACAAGGGCAAGTAGTTGATCGGACAAGGGGGAATGACTTTGAACTAAAAGAGGGTACATTTTGATGAGATATTAGGAAGCAATTCTTTACTGTGAGGGCGGTGAGGCACTGGCACAGGCTGCCCAGAGCAGCTGTGGCTGCCCCATCCCTGGCAGTGCTCAAGGCCAGGCTGGATGGGGCTGTGAGCAACCTGGTCTAGTGGGAGGTGTCCCTGCCCATGGCAGGGGGGTTGGAACTAGATGATCTTGAAGGTCCCTTCCAACCCAAATTATTCTATGATTCTGTGCATTTAGGGTGTAAGTTACTTGCTGAAAAAAAAAAAAATCAGTAAGGATCATTGCAGGGGAGGAATCCAGTCTTAGAGGCTGCCAGTGGGAGCAGGAATCACATGAGAGGTATACTAACAATAGCAAGCTCTGTAGTGAAAGGTGTATATAGTAAACTGATTCACAGTTCTTGGACAGTACTATGTATGCAGCTAGACAGGTGCTCCCAATATAGTTCTTAGTTCTATGTCAGCACAGCCACAAACTTTTATGTATATGCCTGGAGCTTTATAGTTTACTTCTAATAGATAAAAAAAGACATAAAAGATTCAGAAACAGGCCCTTTTGGGGATCCACGATAATCCAGAAAAAGAGTAATAAACATCTACAGATTTGCTTATATGTAAGAATTATTGCACTTTTGGAGTCATTCGTCTGAGGATACTCATGCACTAGCATGAGTTAATACCTCTGTTTCATGTTTGATACTGCACAACACATGTAGGAGCCATTTGTTTTTACTCTATACCATCATGCACATCCACACTGGAATTCAATGCGTGGGATCTAGGGTTTATAGTTCATTCCTCCCCATTCCAAGCAGAGCTCAGGAAGTGAGCATGATCCTCAATTATGTGATTCAGTCATGGATTCCTCTATTTGGTCTCCATACTTATTCAAGTAGGTGCTGATTCCATTCCTAGGACAGAGTCCTGACTAACTGACAGGTGTATGGGGACTTCCCTGCAGCTATCCTTCCCCCAAAATGCATTCATTCCTACAATTGAGCTGCTGAACACTATAGAAGTGTGGTGGAGAGAAGGATCAGGCCTTCCATTTCCAGCCTCTAACTTCTATAATTTGTTTGCTTAAGAAATCTGGTTCCCCAAATTAAAACCTACTTTCTTGCTATGTCTGAGTATCCCTTTCAAGCAGCACAATGATTTCATAACCATTGTGATGCTTCAAATCTGTGTCAACAGTCTACTTCAAAACATTGAACAGCTGGCAGTTCCTTATGCCTAGCTCAGGACAAGCATCGAATACAGAATTGTCCTGAGATGATGTATTACATGGCTCTCATGCACTGATATTAGAACAACTAAAGCAGTCTGCACACAAGCTGTATGATCATTTCTTAAACCTCTCTCCTGGTTATTTTGTTCATTTACAGTGCCACACTTCATTACACTCGTATTCCTTTGACTGAAGATGCTGTAAAGTTTAACATGGGAGACCATAACAAAAGCATGTAGATGATGGCAACGCAAGAGATGAAGGATGTCAGGCTTACTCATATAGCCTTGGAGAAATGACAGCTAAGTGAAGCAGCCAGTATGCTCACTTAGTTTACCTGTCTCTTGAAGCAAAGAATTTTGCCAGAAAGGACTTTGTCTGGGTATGAATTAAGAGCATTTTATGTTACAATGTTTTAATTTACAATGTTCTGTTTGATATTTCTATATAAAAAGTAAAATAAAGTGATGTAGACATGAATTTCAAATATTGTATGTTAACAATGCCTGCTTTTTAATCTTAATAAGTGAAAAAAATTGAATATGCTGATTAACATCAGGCTGTGTCCTAATCTTCTTCACTAAGATGTGTACCAACCATATCATGTCTGCATGAAAAAAAAAAAGATTTGCATTTTTAATAATTTCTTTGAAACTGATTTTGAACAAGGGGAAAAAAAAGTGATGCGATCACTTTTTATCTAGTCTTCATTTATCCTCTGCCATTAATCAGATCCATACTCTGAATGCATATGCTACATGTCATTCAAAGATTACAAAAGTGTTACACAAACAATGATTCACAAAGATTCACAACCCTTGGTGAGTTGGGTAAATATTTATGTAAATGTCATACAGATTGGCAAACTGAGTCACAGAGAAATGGTGTTTGTATAAAAAAATCCACTAAGTTTGGATGCTTTTTTTTTTTTTTTTTTTTTTTTGCCTATTCAGTTGAAAAACTTACCACTTCCATTTTTCAGATGTATTGAGGGTACATACAGGTCTAAAGAAGTCAATGAAAACTGAATTGCAAGAGAAGCAAGTGAGGTGACCCATGCTTTTGTGTGGAAAATTTTAACTTACGGTTACACAGCTATTCTTCTTTCAAAGAAGGTGAACCTATTGCATGAGCAACAACTAATGAGACATCCTGAAGATGATGCCTGAAAGGGGTAAAAGGATAGAGTCCCAGTCTAAGGAATACATAGCAATATTCTCTCCAGCCTCACTGGAGGCATGGAGGATCTCATTTACAATGGAAATGTAATCTTTAGTTCTCTGTATGTAAAGAATACTGTGCCTTTAAAAATTAACTTCGCAGATTGTGTCTGGACTGCAAGGCCTGTATTCTTAAAAATGTATTGATCGATGAAGTAGACAAATTCACGGTCTGATATTCCATGATTGTCCTTATATTTATGCCCTGAAATTGTAACTGTGAGAAATTATGGTTTCTGAGAATTTGCAGGAAAGCAGACTGCCTGCCTGGTGTAGATATCAGGGAGGATCCCTGTGTAGGTGTGCATTGCTTTCTGAATGCCTACCAAACTCTTAATTGCTTGTGACAGAACTCAAGTTTTTCCAAGTTAAAGATTTTGACTTGTAGGGCCAGAATAAAATAAGTCCATCAGTAATTAAAAAAAAAAATAATATTGAAGAAGAGATGATAATTTTCCACCTTTGTGCCAGAGAAAACAGAAATATTTTGTCTGAATCTTTCTAACAATGTTGCTTTCAAGGCTAAACTAAACCATGTGTTGATGGGTTCAGTGATTTGGAGGGAAATCAACAATTTGCACGGTTCTTTCAGCACTTCATACTACTTTCTGACACCCTGGAAAGTGTACTAGACTGGGACAAGAAGATCTTCCCTACACTCTGCCTGAATTGCACAGAAAGAGTCACTTGGGCAGTGAAAGCAGCAGTTCCTCTTCAGCAGAGAATTATCTCCTTTTTAAAGCCTGCATGGTTTTGGAAAGATTTAAAGTCCTACGTCTCAAAGATTGCTTACGGCCAGAGAAAACTTAGAAAATTAAAACTGAGGGCAAAACAACCGCCGGCAGCGTATGGTTTGTTTAGTATTGGTGCATGTGGGACATTGAAGGCTGGGGACCATTCACTGACAGGTTTTATGCGAGCAGAAAACACTGTCAGAAACTGCACTGGGAGCTTTTAGTTGATCTTCATGGAGATTATACATTCCAGTAATTGCTCCTAGGGAATTTACATCCCTTCTTCCTTCATCAAAGTAGGAAATTCTCTGTTGACATCTGTGTGCACATGTTGCAGGAACCTCACAAGAGCTGGAGATTTGGACTGGCAGTACTGATAATGAAAGGTCTTCAGAGTCGCAGCATGCACATCATAATTACAGTAATTTCTGTCTTGTGCCTGAAAGCTCACAGGAATTTTCTGAGGACTCTCCAGGAAGGGATCAAAGATTTTCTGTTTATTGAAGCCTACAGAACTGTGCTCCTAGTTCTAGTGTGATATTAATGGTGAACCAGCAATGTAGGCACACTTTTGCAGCATCTCTGACAACAGAAGTTAAAGCTGTTCCTCGCTGCGCTGACAACACAGGCTTGTACTTCATCAATACAATCTCACAGCATAGCAGAAGTGCTCAATTTAGCTAACCTCTGCCCAGTCCTAAACATTCACGGACTGGGTTGTACTCTGGATGACAAGATCTGTAGCTGCCCCTATAGAGAACTGAAATCTCCCTGCTCAGAAAAAGTTGTGTCATCATGCTAAAGAAACTTGCTCCGCAAGAGGATCGTACCTTGTAATGATGGAAGTGAACCTGCCAATAATTGTGCCTTTGTGCCACAAACCACTGCTGCCAAATCTTACAATTTTATCATAAGATTTACGCTACTTAATGTATTTCTTAAAGTTCCAGTACCCTGAGTCTAGAATTTTCAGGAATTTCAGCTTTTATTAAAGGAAAGTGGATAAATATGTACTCCAAAGTCCTGTGTTTGTGGGAAAGAGCTCGGTGGTATGAATGGAGTGTAGCCTAAAGCTCAGGAACCAGAAAGCATACCAATATTACTTGATGTTTTAAGACTCTTGAGAATAAAAGATTTTTGTTTGCTAGTGTTTGAAAATCCCACTGATTTTACCAGGGCCTAGATTTCTCATATCCCTTTTTGATCTAATGCTGTTGCTAAAAATTTCTTAAGTGGTTTTTTTTTTTTTTTTTTGGCTGGTTTTCTTTTTTAGGCAGAAATATGAAATCTTGCATTGAACAGCACAAATGCAGAATCAAAATGACATGCAGCACAGAGCCATCCTTGCTATCTTCCTGAAAAATATAAGCCTTTGGCATTGCAGAGGTTTGTTATGGAGAATTTTTCTATCGCTAGCAACAGCAGCAGCACAGTTTTGAATTTAGGTCATCAGATATTTGTCAAAGTCCTTAACTATTACACAAATGCTATCCTAAAACAATTCATCTTGTGTCTCATCATTTACTACGGTACTCCTCTACAGTACTAGTCATGGGTGATTTTGAGGTGGATTTTGTGCTATGAGCTTTCTTATTTCTGTAACAAATTGCCATCCTGAAACATATCCAATTTGTCATGATTCTTAAACTGCAGTTTCTTAAGTCAAGAGATTTGATACAGCAAATCCTACTGTCTTCCTGCAATTTTCTTTTAATTGGGTTTGAAAGTGGTGGAAAACCAGAGTATCACATTAGGCTAAAGCATAGCTTGGCTTGCTTTGGTATAAAAGGAAGTAAAAGGACCAGTAACCTCTAGTTTGTTGAAGGAAATGCAAGTGTTTACTTACTATCATATGAAGTTGATTCCCAGGGATTGACGAATGCCTTGACTCCCCCTGAAAATGTGGCAGACAGAAAGGTAGCAGCATAGTGATTATTGTAAATTGCTCCTGGGAGAAGTCAGCAGCATTTTATTTCTCACCCATGAGTAAATGGGAGCATGACAGTCTGCTTTAGAAGGCGTTTCCTGGTTATCAATTAAAAAAAAAAATAGAGCCAGAACCAAGATTTTCTTATATAAACATTTTTTTTTGCTTAAGAAAACTATGAAAACTTAATTTCAGAGTAGAATATTTTCTGACTTTCAAACCCAAAATATTATCATTACAAAAATGGGATTTTTTAAAAAAGAAATATTGAGATTTCTGCCAAAGCACTTTTAATCAGGGAATATACTAGCATCAAATGCAAATGTATTTGAATCCCTACTTCTGTGAAATATTTTGTGGGTTAGTCAGTGATATTGTTGTTAACCATATGGAGATTTATTTTCACTTGTGGTTGATAATCACTGTGGTATCTGTAGGAGCCTCTACCTGTGTTATCTAGCATGAGAATGGATTGTGCAGTGCTTCAGGGCTTAAATTATAATGGGAATAACTGTTCTAGTTTGACCAAAATAAATTTGTATTAACCCCCCTATAACCAGCCTTTAAATGTTTTCCTTTTAATTGGTGGAATTTTCCCAGGTGAGGATGCTGTTTATTGAAGTAAAATCTTGATGCATTTACAGAGGAAATGATATTACAATATGCATCACAAATTCTTTACCAATGCCAATCATACAGAGATATTTCAAGGAGCAAATGCATGGTGAGTCTCTTCTCCCCCAGAAAGCAATTTTCAAAATAATAAACCAGAATAAACCCAAAAGATGACTGGTGAACACAGGGTCAGACAGCTGCCAGAACCTTGTGGTTTGTGCTCCGAGAAGTAATGTTCCAGTAGGCCTATGTTTTACTTGTTACCTACCAACAATTGCATCCCAGTGAAATAAATCAACCATGGACAGCCAAGTCAAAGAATGGAGAGTCCAAGGAATCAGGGCTTTGAACTGCAACACGTGCAGAACACAGACACCTTTGGGCAAGTATTTTCCAGTTGTCAGAAAAAAAATGGTAATGAATTACAAACTGGTTTCATTAGGATCATCCTTTCAGTAGCTTTCAGGTTTTGTGGTTTCCAGGGTTGCAGACCTCAGATAACATTTTAATAGAGACAGCAGCTGTTGATATTGCCTGTTTGTTCTTTTCCTCCATTCATTCTGGCTTACAGAAAGACCAGATGATATTAAAGCTTTGCATTGCAGAGGTTAACAAGCTCCGTGCTATACTCCTACTAAGTAGGCAGTTAATATTCACACTTTACATATAAGAAAACTTAAGCAAAAGATCTGTGCTATCACAGTACCTTGCTACCCATTGCATGGATCAAAGATGAAGAGTGATAAAATGCCACAGCCTGTGGTGGAAGGACAGAAGTAGGATCACCCTTCTGACCAAACACTGCCTTCACAGGCTGGTAGATGTGCCCCATCAGCTGTTGTAATGAGTTGTGTGCCCAGAGCTCACGATTCTTAGTGTGTTTGTACCTCCTGCACATGAGGCAGCTACGTCCCTGGCACAGGGTATTGTATATGCTTCAAGGGAAAGATTTCTTTTTTTTTTTTCTCTCCTCTGGGTAAGCACAGCCCTACCTAACAGCATCAGTAGATGGGTAGACTCCTCCGGAGTGTGGATCTGGGACAAAGTTGAGGAGCTGACTTCAGACTATAGGTTTACAGGCTCATCAGTCACCTTACATATCTACCAACTGGGAGTCCCACACCTAACTGATCTTAAGAAATGTTAACTACCCACAAGAGTCTGAAGGAGAAGAGGGAAAAAAATCAGCTCAGTATTTAAATAGGGGGGGAAGTCTTTATGTAATAAGCTACAGTGAGAAGTAAAATATTTGTCAGGTTAAAGCCAGTAAAAGGTAGATAATAATGAACTTCAGTATTTTGGATAAAAAAGGGGGAAAGGACTATTTTAGGGGCATAATATGAAGCTTGGTTAGTCTATGATGACAGAGAAAAACAAAGGGAAGACTTACATGCTCCATCTCTGATTTAAGGGATCCCTTTCTTGCACAGGGAACCAGTGAACTGTAGAGATGTTTCAGTGAGGCAGGTCGCTCAGTAGCCTGGGTTTACTAGGCAGCCTTAGTGGGGTTGCTAGCGTGCTGAAGAGTGGCATAGGGAAATATGCACCTACAACCAGGGACTCGGTCTTCACACGGCCTTGGCTGAATTGGCATGGTTTGTCCTCCTCTGCCCCTAGTGTGGGGCATGCCAAAGGTGGCCTGGTCAGCGATGGCTGCGATGGCAGCCTGTCTAGGCGATAGCCTTGTCAGGTGAGGCCTGGACAGTGCTGTCCTTAATCCACGGTGTGGACATGGCTCCCACCGGCTGGTTTTGGATTCCCCGTGCTGGAGGAGGCTCTGCTGCAAATCGCTCTCAGTGAAGCAGCAGAGCCCGGTGTGGGTCCGAGGGATGGCGCCCCACGTTCCAGCATTGCTTTTTTTCCTGTTGCTGACTCGGAGGAAGGCGGCATTGATGGGCTGGAGGATGGCAGGGAGCTGGCTCTACTTGGAGAGAAAAGGCGGCAAGTGGAGGAGCCCAGAGGAAGCTGGGCAGCATAGGGTGAGCAGAAACAGAGATGGCACCGTTACAGTAAGCGTGTGCCGAGGCAGAAGAGGGCCGGGGGCACCCACCGCCTTCCTCTCGTCGCACCGGCGGTTTCCCTCGGCGCCGGGAGCAGAGGCCCCGCACCCACCCGGGCACGGCCGTCCCTCCTCCGTGCAGCTCCGGGAAAACCCCGCCCTGGTCATCAGGAAAACTTGGCCCAGAGCACAAGCTGGTGCCGGGCTTCCTTCGCCGTGTGATAACGGCGCAGGGGCTCTGTCCCGGCAGGGCCCCTCCGGGCCATGCCGCCCACTCCGCAGCGCGGCCCCCCCCGCGGAGGCGGGGCGCCGCCATGACGGCGCGGCAGAGGCGGGCGGGCTGCGCGCCTGCCCCAACATGGCTGCCCCCAGCCAGGTAACGTGCCGCGCCGCCCGGAGCGGGGCTGCAGCGCCCGCGGCTCCCGGCTGGGCCAGGGGGAGCGGGCGGGGGCGGCGGGAGCGCGGGCTGCCCTGCCCGCGGGGCCGGGGCCTGTCGGGGCAGGGTGCTGTGAGGGGGGGACAAGGCCGGGTCGGCCCCCGCCCCACTGCCTTTATTGTACCCCGCGGCTGCTCGGGGCAGGAAGGTGAGCGCACGGTCCTGTTGTTACTCCCGTTGTCCGTGTTTGTAACGAGTGCCCGAAGCTCATGAATTTGAGGTGTCAAGAGCTGGAAGGCACTGGCAGAGATGGGCTGGGGGTAGCCGCAGGACGTGTTTGGCCAGTTCCGGATCTCTTAAATCGCCCCATCAGGGCTCCTGAATTTTGGGGTTTTTGCTACGAGTTTCGGTGTCTGTGTATACGGCGTCAGCACGTTTATGTTTACGTGCCTGCGGCACACAGCCAAGGCAAAACTGAGGAGCAGGCTGCGAGCCTCCATCGCTGAGCGTGGTGCTCCCTCTGCTGGCAGCTGCCGGTTAGCGCTGCTCCGGGAACCACGCGCTTCCATTTTCTCAAGTGGCTTCTACTGCAAATAAGGTTCAACCGTGACATCAAAGCTTTACGTTAACCTTTGCAGTAATTTCAGCGCAGGCAGTGCTGTTCGAGAGGCCTTCAGGGGCTGGAGCTGGGAGGCACAGCACGTGGGGAGGGGCTGCAGCTTCTTGAGCAGCCAGCGAAAGGCCAGACAGGCGTCTCTGCCGGTTTTAAATGTCGTTGTTTAGGCAGTAGTCTCGCACCTCATCTGTCCTGTGTTCTGTTGTTTAGTTCAGGGGTTTTAAAAGGATGGAAGTAGTCTTTGGTCTTCAGTTTCTGTGCTAGCTGGCCAAATACTGGGCCACAACTTCTTGGCTTTTGCATGGAGGGTGTGGGAGTTTGTGAGGACCTGCCTAAAGGCCTAACTAAACTTGGAGCTGCTTTCCCCTGAGATCAGATGGAGTCTTTGAGGGTGCAGAGGTGTAGATGTTATGGGATGCCTGAGCCTTTCAGTTTGATATCCTTTTTTTATGGCTGGGTTTGTTCTGCAGAGGTTGTGTGCCAGTGGTCTGACTGGTATGGGTGATGTCTACATAGTCTCCGTGCTTCTCCATCTGAACCAGATTTTTATGTTTTCAAACACCCCAGCGTGTGTTTTTACTCTTTCTGTAACCCCATCTCATTAAATCAAGGGTGGGTCTTTCTGGTACTTTCCTGTGAAGTAGTTTGAGACTGTTTGTGCCCCTCCCCAGAAGATAAGAACCTGCGTGTGGGCCATCGGTAAAGCTATTGGTCTCTCTTCACCTGTATATGGTAAATAAAGTTGGGCATGCCAAGCTTTTTAGATCACATTTGTTAATTGGACAGCTTGGTCGTGGTAAGCTTGCTGAGCAAGTCTGCAAACAGGATGAATCCTAGTAAGGGTAACCTATTAGATGCACTTGGGGGAATGTACTTAATGTACCTTTTTGTGCCTCTTGTGAGGCTTCCTCCTCCGCTGCCCTGGTACCTTTTGCTTCCATTTATCTTGTGTTGTTGTTTTGTGTCTCGCTGTATGTTTTTTTGTCTAGGCAAGTTTGAGATTTCTTGATCATTATTTAACTAATGAAGGTTAAGAGGACTGTTGCTCACTGTGTGTTTAACCATATTTGGAGATTAAATGAAGAATCCTCAATAAGAAAACTATTTTGAACTATTTGTCTTTAGATGCAAATGAGATTTTGTCAGAGAATGAACCATGGCCTGTATGCAAGTCTGCCATCAAGAAGTGAGAACGGGAAAATGATTTTTTAAGAAAGTGCCAAGAGATTCAGGGAGGGAAGGGAGAAAATTAGAATATAAGATATGCAAAAAGACCTTAGTGAGCACTGTTGCTTTGAAGGAAAATGGGAGACAGTTGCTAACAAATCTGTAATAAAAATAATTTTACAGAAATGAAGATTGGCTGTATAACTCATTGACCTTTTCAGCCTCTACACTTTGTTTCTAAAGTCATGTGAAATAATTATTTCAGTAGTCTCCTTTTTCCGAAACTGTGCCCTGTCAGGGTTTTGCCACTTGCAAGATTTCCTTCTCATACATTTTGCCTCCATTGCATGTTATCATGGTTATGATTGAATTAGCTCAGAGTAAGAGATGCTAGGAACTTGCAAGAGTCTGATGGCAGTAAACTGGATCTTAGTGCTTAGTCGTTTATTACTTTTTTTTTGGTCAGGCTCAGATGTAAATGTGATCTTTTATATGGCCAGGATATGTATAAAAACCTGAATAAGGCTGTTTGGCTGGGGGTCAGGGTTCAAACTTACAGCTATGCGTGTGCCATCTCCAACTTGATAGCAGGCATCTGAAACTGTTTCAGGATAGAATTGTTGGAGTCTGCCATGCTAATAACTTGGTGGGATTGCTTGAAATTGTTGTTGCCAATTCATTTTCTTTGACAAGTGCTCTAATTCGAGACTGCTTTGAAATTGGGTTTGGGAGTGGAAGAGTAAGGGTAGGATGAAGAACCAACACATGGTAAGTAGTGGCAAAAGACTGAGTTGTCTTTGGCAGTATTTATTCTGCTCCTTTTTTGAGGGTTAGAATCTGTTATTTCCACAGAGTGCTTTTGCCATTCTGATTTCCTTAAAAGATTTTTCTCTTTTGGTGCAGTTCGTAGTTTTTCATGTTGATGATAGTAATGCTGCAGCTGTCACAGGGAATACATATTTATAGCTCCTATGCAACTCTCTTAATACTACTTAAACAATTTTACTAGCATATTTACATTTGTTTAAAAGAAAATATTTGCTAAGTCATTCAGTACAAAGTTGCATCAAATACTAATATTAACTTTTTTTTTTACTTTTACAATTTTCCTGTTGTTCATTGTCATCTTACTGTTATTGTGTCTGCAGTAGGTATTGGGAAGCAGCTATGCAGTCTTTGCAAGCCAGAAGGAATGAAAGTGGATGGCTGACTATTAGAGCAGTTGACACTTTTAAATAAGTACATATAGTGGTGATTGTCATTGGTTTTGTTGTGTGTTTTGTTTTGTTTTTTTTTTAAACAAAAACATTTTTTGAGGTGAAGAGAACATGAGGTGGGAGGATTGTTATCAGACCAATAATAAAAGAATGGAAAAGGACAGACAGCTGCAGTTGGATTGTCCAGCTGTACTGTTAGGAGGATTTTTGGAAAAGAAGAGAAGAAGCCCCCAAAATATGGGTAAGGGCTTATGTTATAGAGAGAGAAAAAGAGAAGAGCAAAGCTAGCCATATCAATATCTGCTTTGTTATAGTCCTACATGAGGTCTGAACTCTTCCCTTGGGTTTGAAGGGAGGAAAATAAAGTAGGCTCAGAGGCATGTAGGAAGGTACTGGATGGTTGCAATGTAGCAGTAGACCAGAAGTGGCAAAAGATGAAAAGAAAACCTGGAGGAAGCCAGTGACTCAATTAACTCACTGGTAGGTAAATGCTGTGTTGCCGCTAAATTCAATAGTTAATGTACGTACACAGTTTTCTGTTTGTTGCATGACAGGAATGTGATTTTTCTGAAGTTGGCCTTGGGAGATGTGCTAAGTGAGATGTGGAGCATCCTGATTACTAGTGCTTGGATATCCAAATGTTCAACACATTTTTCTACTCTCAAAAAAGCAATTTTTGCCAAATGTCATATTCAATTGGAAGTGGCAATTAGGAAAAAGGAGCGAAATAAGCACGGTTGATCTCCAACTCAAGTATTTGGTGAGGCATGAATAACTTAGAAGCTAAGATGATACAAATCTCATGGCAGTTTCACATACGTTTTTTTGTTGTTCTGCTCTAGAGAGACTGCAGAGAGAAGGAAATTAATTGCAACTGCTATGTGAAAATCGGAGGGGCAGGCAGGTTAAAAACTGGAAGCTAGTGTAATGATATTGTGGATAAGAGTGAAGAACAAGAAAAAAACCCTGGAAAATTAAATCTTTATAAAGCTCTATTTTTGGGAGGATAAAAGAGAGTTGAATAACAACTTCAGAGATGGGGAAAGCCATGCTACCGAGTGAGGAAGAATGTACTTTGCAGGCTCTGTTTTGTCATCCTCAGATAATTCATAAAATCTGGTATTATCTGATGGCCTATCACTATCATAGAGATGATGTAGGAGATGGGGAGGCTATCTCTAGGGCAGACTGAAGTATCTAATTTTTCAAGGAGGATAGTTACTATGTGTTATTACTTCTGCTTCCCAGATCACCGGCATGGAAGTTAAAACCAGTGAAGATCATTTGAAAGTCCGTAAAATGAAGAAGAAGGTATTGAGGAAGCAGATCAGAGCTCAGCATACATTGATGAGACATGAAGGCATTGAGTGCATCTCCCATGCCACACAGGTGACTGGTAGTTCTGATTTTGATGGTAGTGTGAAAATCTTTCTTATCTGTGTTCTATTCTCACTTCTGTTTTGTCTAAAATGCAGTTCTCCAAAATACACTTCCTGAGATGGAGTGTTTTCTGTGCCCGTTTGGTTTTGAAGAACTGTACTTCAACAGTTTAATGTCTGTGGAGAGACTTCTATGGCCTTTGGATAAGGTTGTTTGGTTTTTGTTTTTTTAATATCTGAAACAGTAGTTCTTTGGGTTGGGGAGGTGGAGGTAGTAAGGAAGCATGGGAAATGTTACCTTGTTTAAGTAGATAAACTTTTCTTCTCTTTTTCTATGTGATTTCCTTTCTTCTCTGGCTTTTAGCTTTTGTATCTTTCTTTCCTCTGTACTGCTTTATCAAATTAATTTGTCTCATCTAAACTCCCAGTTAAAAACATGTTTATCTTAGAAGTCTTTTCCACATTGTTTTCTTCACCTAAATTGATTTAAGCTGTGTTTCTTGGGGAGTTGAACTGATTGACTGACTTGCAGCTGTTGAAAAGGTGGCTACTTTCCTGTCCCTTGCACAAAAGGGGACAAGATAGGAGGGAGTTCTGCTTTCTTGTGATGCTCAATGAACTTTACCATAAACCACTTTATTCGTAACCTAACAGAAAACTACTCGGCTTTTTAATTTGCATTTTTTTGCTGTCCTAGAGTTACAGCAGATCAGAGAATGACCTCGCAGATACTGGTATAGCAAAAAGTGAGTGACAGGAACTTGCAGACAGGGAAGAACTAGTTTATCATTTCCCCCCATCAGTTGTGGGGAGATGCTAATGCCTTGAAACACTGTAGAGCAGTATCATTTACTCTAGCCTTATTCATTTTGATCCTGCAAATTCTTCCTGCTCGGATATGGAAGCATCAGTTAGACCTTTCTGCCTTTTTGTAACAAAATTGGGCTTAGTCTTCACTCACATCTCACTCCACGTGGACATACACTAAAATGACCCAGGAGTCTTGTATATCTTGTAAGCTTCCTGGAGCAGGCACTGTGTCTATCTAGTGTTGCTTGAAAATGGGTCCATAATCTGGGACTTGTTCCTCTCGATACTGCCCCAGATACCAAATTGTCCATCTGATCCACCCAGAGAGTAGTTTTGGCGTCCAGCCAGATCCTCATCAATGACAGAACATTTGAATAAGTGATGCATGAAACAAAATCATAGTACTGGTGAGAAACTTGTGTCAAGAATACAGAAAATGCTTTCAGGCTTTCTGTGAGAGTCTGGTTATATTGAAATTGCTCAGGAGAACGTGGTCAATTGCTGTACCTGCTGCTGTTATGTAGTGATTGTCTTTGTTGATGAAGTGCGTATAACCAGTGAAAGTGCTGGTTTGAGTCTCTGCATTTCCTCCACACATATGGGCCTCTCCATTAATAACATTCTAGAAAATAACAGTAATTAATAATACGGTCACCTTTGAAAAATGGGATCAGTAATAAGACAGCCTGATGCAGTGCTAAGAACAAGCGTTAAGAGCTGTCGCAATAGGCGTAGTCACAGCAGTACTCACTATATAATTTATTTTCTTTTCATAATCTTTCCCTTCAGCTTTAAACCTAACTTTCTGTTTTTTTGAGGAGTGACATGCTGTCATTTGAAACAATTGAACGCTTTCCCAACTGCCTTCAGAAAAGGTCATAGAACAGTTACAGACTTCTAAGAGAAAGACTGTCTGAAAGCTTTCTGGAAAGGTATTACATGGAGTCAGTCTGAGTAAATTGTTGCTAGCTTTTTGGATTCACTGGAGCTCAATCAAAATTTCAAGATTGCATGCTCATTTGGCCTTAAAAAGGGACTTAAACTTCTTTTGACCACCATGATTAGATTTAACATCTTGTTAAGGCATATAGCTATTTAGATGTCAAAAGAACTTATTTTGAAAAGGCCTGTGTTTTTCAAAGGATATTTCTTGAATAATAGTAATTTGAAAAGTTCTATTTTGTTGGTTTTTTCTAATATTTGGCAAACCAGCAACAGTCCTCACAAACTGCATACTTAATAATTTTGGACATAAATCAGTATGAAAGTATAGAGTTAAGCAATTAGGCATTGTGCATGAAGTAGTCTGTGTTAACTAAGGATGGGACATAAATCCCTTTTGTTTATAAAAGCAAGAGGGAGACTTTTCAGATAAGAGTGCTGGAGCAGAACTAGATGTTCTTGTTTCTAGATTATGCTACTTTTTTTTTGGTGAATCTGATATGTAGGGGACATGAGGTGGAACTGGGAATATTAATCTCTCTGCTTGGAGAGACTTCTTGGCAAAGATGAGAAAACCTTTCTTGGAAAAAAATCACTGTCTTGAAAGGTTTTTCTCTTTTTTTTTTTGTTAGTCTGCAGAAAAAATCCATTTTAGAAGCCTTCAAAATTATGTGTGTCAGTGTCACTGTTTGCTTGCAGTACACTTGATGCACACATGCTGGTTTGAAGATTAAGTGCTCTTGTAATAGTAACTACATGCATTAATTGAGGAGGTACCTCTGACAGAGGATGCAGGCCCTTCTGCCAGAATAGGTGCTGGGCAAACAAAGGTTGCCTTAGCCTCATATATATACCAAGCTCATTGAAATGTAAATATCTTGTGTGGAATACACAAAAGTGTACTCATGGGCTTACTTTTTTTCTTTATAGAGCTGCTCTCTTAGTAGAGTGTTGGTTTTAAAGTAACCAGCGGTAATCACTAATTCTCAATTTTTGTAATTCCTCTTTGATTAGAGCCTGGTTATTGCCAATGCTGGTCTTGGTAATGGGATGAGTAGACACCAACTGCTCAGGATAGTAGAAGAATATGGATTGGTGGAAACGCTCTTAATGCCACCAAATAAACCATATTCATTTGTGAAATATGGGACAACAGAAGAAGCCAAGAAAGCTTTTGATGCCCTTAATGGAAAAGAAGTAACACTGGAAGACTTTGACCAAAATATCATTCTATACGTTAATTTTGTGGAAAAAGGTATGATTTTTCTGCTCTCCTAGATATCAAACTTCCTGCATCCTGTTTTGCTTTGCTTTCACTTCCTAGTTTGTAAATATAGCTAAAAGCACACTAGTCTTTGTAAGTAGATACAGAGAATGAAAGCCAGAATCTGAGATTCAGGACATAAACCAATCTTTGCTCCTTCTATTACATGATAGGATACTCTAATTTTAACTCCTTTACTTGGAGGCAAAAGGGAAAAGGGTTTGGGTAGTTTCCAGACCTTTCTGTACTTCTCATGAAGGTTTTGTGATTAAGGAGCTAAACTGGGACCCAGGAGATCTCTGGACAGGTCATTGGATTACTTGCGTGACCTTAGTCTTGCAGTCTTTATCTCAATTCCAAGAAGGAAAACAGTCACAATAAGATTTCTGGCTTTTCCTCCTCTTCTCTCCAGGCTTTTTTATGGCTGACTATAAGCTGTTTAGCACAGTAACTGTTGCTCTTTCTATGAGCTTTTATATTGTCTGCTGAAAAGTGTTCCTGGTGTTGGTCTGTACATTCTGCAAGTGAATAGTTTTTTATAAACTGTTAGGATAGCAAACTGAATGTCTCTACATCACCAACATTTTGTGTTCACCTAGCTATTGCATTATATTCCTTCATATTTGATTACAGGTTGCTTCTCTGGACAGAGAGTAGTCTGGTGATTTACCAAATCACCAAAATTCTAGAAAACTAAAATGATATGCAGGTAGAATCCTGACATGATTGGGAAATTCTCTTTACCATTGTTTTGACAGGAAAATGAAAAGTAGTTTTGCCTTTGAATAGTGTGTAATCTTGCTGGTCTTATGCAGTAGAATGTTTAAAGAGTGCTTTGCATCATGAAAAACTTGGGCCTTGCCTTGTTTTGTCATGCCAAAACCAAATAAGATCACAATGAGGGTTCTGTTGTATCATTAAATATCTGCAGCTATATTATATTCTCATATATAGTTGGTATTCCTGTAGGGAACACATGGTTTTATTTTCTCTAAACAGTGATAATATTCTCTTTTTCCATACACCCTAGTTTTGTGGCAGAATGTTGTTCCTACAAGCTTGCCTCCAGGCCTAATGATCATTGAAAAGATTATTTCTCCAGAGGAAGAAAGGAGGATGTTGGAAAGTATTGACTGGACAGGAGATGAAGATACTCGAAATGGTGGGCAAAATGATAGAAATCCAGACCTTCCATACTTCTGTGCTGTTTTTTCCTACGGTTTCAGTTTACAAGATGTCTACATCTTGGTAAATGTATTGTTTGAAATCATTGTGTATTCGGTTTTAGTATTTTAGGAATTGGTCTTATATTGCAAGTGGTGGCAAGTGGTCTGAATTGATATTCTGGTATGGGTTTGCTTGAATAATATTCCTGCATCCAAAACCAACTAAAGTCTTCTTTAGGTGTCTTACGCCAAGCATAAAAATGTTCAGTGAAGGTTACCCTTCCCATCTGATGTACAGCTGAGGAGCTGTGTCTTCTTTTAAATCAAAAAGAAGTCACTGAGACATTCTGGATGCTTTTGTGCTTTCACTTGAGCTCTGTGGATTTAGATCTTTTAATAAATGAATTGTTCTTGTGTGGTGGGTTGACCTTGGTTGGGTGTCAGGTGCTCACCTAGCTGCTCTATCATTCCCCTTCTCAGCAGAATGAGGTTGGGCGGGAGAAGATAAGATGCAAAAAATATATAATTGTGGGTTAAGGTAAAGGCAGTTTAATGAAGCAATAGCAGAAGTTGTGTGTGTGGAAGCATAGTAAAACAAAAGATGTTATCACCTGCTGATGGGAAGTAGAGAATGTTTGGCTGCTTCAGAGGAATAAGGGCTTCAGTACATGTAGTGGTTGCTCTGGAAGACAAACATAAATAATGAATGCCCTCCCTTCCTTCTCTTTTCTCTTAGCTTTTATATCTCAACAGACATCATATGATAAGGAATATCCTGTTGGTCAGTGTGGGTCAGCTGTCCTGGCTATGTCCCCTCCCAGAATGTTGCTCACCCCCAGCCTACTGGTGAGAGGAGGGAATGTTCGAGAGGCAGCCGTGATGCTGTGCGAGCTCTGCTCAGCAGCAGTCAAAAAAAAGCCAATACAAAGCACAGCACTGTGAGGGCTGCTATGGGGCTCAGCCAGACCCAGTACATCTTGGAATTAATTTCAAAGTTTCTGTGTAAATTTTATTCCTTGGAACAGCATAAAGGGTTATTGACCTTAGCTAATGTGAACTTGGTGATTGGTGAAAGTGAAGGATCCTGCTGTATCAATTGCAATTTCAGAGATTGATCAAGAATAAAGATGCATTAAGTATAGCGAAAGAAAATTGGTACTCTCTACTTTTTGCATATACAAAACCACCATCAGTTTGACTTCAGACAGCAGTGAATGTGATGCTTGATGAAATACAAAAGGTGATAAGGCAGAAGTGTGAGCCATGAAGGACAAGGGTCACATAAATTGTTTTAACTGTTAATTAAAAAATGTTTTAGGTTTAATAGGTCAGATGAAAAGGGAAGCATAGCAAATTGTTTGGGTTGTTTTATGTAGTCTAATCTTACTTTAAAATTGTGTGGTTTTACAGCCCAGAAGACTTTAAAGTATAGAAGAGTGAAACATTTTGGATATGAGTTTTGCTATGATAACAACAATGTTGATAAAGACAGACCTTTACCTGGAGGTGAGAACTTCCCTATTAAATCATACTTATTTTGTACTGATGTTTGAATCATTATATAAAGCCTTTAAGTCTTACTGAGATATGGATGTGAGATTCTAATAAAAGAAGATCCTTAACTGTATCTTAAACACATACATTTGTAATCTGTAATTTGAATGAAATTGTTCTTTTGAATGAGATCCATTCCAAATTACTGTGAGTGCTCAAAGCTTGTTTTCCAGTCACTTGCAGGCAGGCATTGATGCCCATTGAGGTGCAGTCAAATAAGGTTTTTGGGATTGTAGTTACCATTCTTTTTTAGTTTTTGTTTCATAAAGCAATTATGTGTTACAAATTACATATTCATTTGTTTGGGGGTTGTGATGTCTATTGCTGGGTATATTTATCTTGACTAGCTTGAAACTTGTTGGATGCACACCAAAATAAAAATTCCTTTGGACTGAAAGCAATTTTGAAAAGGTTTGTGTAACTCTTATTTGGAGTTGAGACCTGTGACTCAGAGGAAAGCAAGTGAGTCATCTTATAGTCTTAGGTTTAAAAATAGTAAAATAGGGGAGCTAAATTCCTGTAAAACTTGAAGGTGTTTAAGGTGACGCATGTGTCACGGGGTAGATGTAGCTTGCAATGGAAGGATTCTGGTTACATTGAGGTTTTAACAGTGAAGCTATGTAATCATAAAAGCATTGACATTTCAGCTGTTTTCTAGTCTCACAGATAGACTATTTTTTGTGAGAAAAGCATAAACACTTCATTGGGGGAGAACAACTGAAAAATAAAAATCAATATTATCATGGAAGAGCTATTACTACCATGTTTCTGGGTGTTACCTCCAACAGAATTTTACCTGAGAAGTCCTCTGGTAAAATAACAAACCAAAAATTCAGTGAAGCACTGAAACTTTCAGTCCTGTTTCAAGAACAATTTAACTTCCGCAGATATTTTTGGTGATACTTAACCTCTGCACAACTTCTGAATTTCTGCATAATAATTTTGCTTCTTAACTGCAGCATTTTTAATGTAGTTGGTGGAAGCATTGCCTGTGATTTGATATGCTTTTATTTATGTGTAGAGATGATGCAGTTTGCATTTGTAAAGAGTGATCTGCTTCTGAATGTCGAGGTCTTGGGGAAATGGCCTTTTGAATGGCAGGATGTTGTAAATATATTGGACTTGCAGATCAGGCCGCCAGTTCTGATGTATGTGTTACAGAAAATGCAGTGTGTTCATTATTGAAGATGGGCTTATGTTTCTGTGAAGTTGTTTCTATGTATTTTGACCGGTTACTATATTTGTTGTAAAAAGAAAGGATAAAAATGCAAAAATCTATCCCGTTTTGCTTACTCTTTTGTTTCTGTAACTAGGTCTTCCTGAAATTTGCAACCTATTGTTGGATAAATGGTTGAAGCAGGGATATATCAAACATAAACCTGATCAACTGACTGTAAATCAGTATGAACCTGGACAAGGTAAGTTTATTTGTCCTTCAACAATGTTGAGCTCTTTACACCTTACATTGTGGTTTAACACTGGTAGACAGCTAAGCACCACACAGCCGCTCGATCACTCTACCTCAATGAGATAGGGGAGAGAATTGGAGAGAGAGAAGTGAGAATACCCATGGGTTAAGATAAAGACAGTTTAATAAGTTTTTTTTAAAAAAAACACCAAAGGAAAAACCAAAGCAACTCCCACCATCAAAATAAAAAATGAAAAAAAAAGTGAGGCAAAAAAAGTCCCCAAGCAATTGCTCACTACCAGCCAACCAATGCCCAGATAGTCTGAGTAATGGCATCCCTTGTAAACTTCACCCCTAGTTTTGTTTCTGAGCACAATGTGATATGGTATGGAATATCGCTTTAGTCAGGTGTCCTAGCTGTGTCCCCTCCCAACTCCGTGTGCATCCCCAGCTGACTTGCTGGCAGGGAAACATGAGAAACCAGAAAGGACCTTGATGCAGTGTAAGCACTGCTCAGCAATACCCAAAACATCCTTGTATTACCAATACTGTTTTCATCACAAATGCAAAACCTAGCACTATATGAGCTACTAGGAAAAAAAATTAATTCTATCCCAGCCAAACCAGTACAACATTACTGAAAATCAGAAGAGTAGCATCTTAAGTGTGACGTGTAGGGACAGGATTTCAGCGCCTGCTTAGTGTATTTCCTCTGTGACCAGAGATGCTTTGAATCAGAACTAAAGTCTTGATACTGGTTTCTGAGTCCAGGAAGCTTGTGTTTACAAGTACAGTTTTTGATACTACCGTTATGGAAATTGATTGTGTTTCAGAGTCTGAGGATGTAAGATGGAAACTAACCATAAAAAGATATAGGAATGAATAGTCATATTTGGTTTTGTAGTAGAGTGCATTTTTTCACTCCAGATTCTTCTTTCTTCCTGTACTATGCATACAGTCTCCAGGAAATGGCGCTTGCTGTTAGTCCATAGGATATAACATTAGTATATGTGACTCTTAAGTATGATGCAAGTAGTGTTCCCTTATCTGAGGAATAAGAAATTACTCTGTTACTGTAATCTTTCCCAAACTGGAGACATTTGAAGAAAAAATTGTTTCTAATCACACTTCTAGGGAATAAATCATGTGCTGCGCTTTCATCAAGGCTAAGAATCTGGCTTGCTTTCTAGAGTGGGTATCTCATGCGTCCTTGGGAAGAGAAGGACAACAGCTTTTCTTTCAGAATTAATGTCTGACAGTGTCTGCCAAACAAAGGTCTGAAAAGCTGATCCTATTAGTTTATGTATCTGACAATCTGTTAAATTGGTACAGTTTTGTACTTCTGGCTGGATCATCAGAGGATATTAGTTAGAATTCTAGATTTCTATCAAGAATAGAAGCAGTTTGTTTTAAAAAAAAAACCACCAACCCAAATATAAACAAAATACCCTTTCTTAAGAGCAAATTGTTAGGATATTAACAAGCACAGAGTGCAGTCCAATTAATACCTTTAGTATCTGTGTTCCAAGCCAGATTGTCATTGGAAATTACACTTGAGATTTTAGAAAGTGACTGATGACTTGGGGTATCTAAGCTGTAGAAGCCACATTTAAGACACATTAAATAAATTCCTTTTTGAGGGTGCTTTTTTCATTCAGGGTCCTAATAATGTTTAAAGTTGTATATTTATACTTGAAAGTTAGCATCCACTTTTGAATGCTTAGATGACTCTTACTATGTGCTGCATATATGGAGTATAAACAGCAGGTAAGCAGGTCATTGTGGTCTTGACTGAAATGTCTGAGTGATGCTGAAGGGAGTAGTTGATGTTACCCTGTTATACAGGGAATTGAATTGCACTGATTTCAGTGCATATCTGAAGGCGGAGCTTCAGTGCTTTATACGGAGGCAAAAAGTTACAAGCGAGCACAAACAGATGCATGTCCTTGGTTTTCAAGTCTAATGGATTTTTCTATCTGGTTAAATGCTGACCTCATAAAACACTTGTAATGCTTTCACTGAAACTAATGGTATTCAGAATACTTGCATCTGAAAGTAAAATCTGGCATATAATAAGGATGCTTTATAGGGCTGACTGACTGTTAAGAAAAAATGTTTTTGGCTTAGGAATTTGATAGTGTCCAAAATGAACTTGGGTAGAGTTTTGTAAATGGTTTGGTTTGGTTCACATAGGATTTACTGTATCTGTCTGGGCCTGTTGTGGTGTCAAAGGAAGGCATGGTTGCATTCTCCAAAGTGGTCTGCTGGCTTTGCTTCACTGTTGACTGCAGTTCCCCACATGAAGTGAGATCTTGCTGGGATATGCACACTGCTGTTTCAGCACTTGATGATAAAATATGTGGCACGAGCTGTGGGGAATGGCAGTTTCTTTCCAATTAGCAGATCTAAAAGAAAAAATAAATTTGCTGTCCCTTTGGCAATTCTCAACTCCTTGTGTTTACTCATACATGCACCAACAGATGTACTACCCAGGGGTTAGCCTAGCAATGGTGTGTGGAGTTCTGCTGGGAACATTTGTGCTAGTAGGTCCTAATTCTGAAGCAGAGACCTTTAGCAGTCATCTGCTTAGCAGTAGAGGGAGTATTTGGGATGACTACTCTCTGAAGAGTGAGTGATAAATACGTGATCATGGATGAACTAAGGCTCAAATCGCCTAATGCAGCACAACTGTTTGCATGAAGTGCTAAACTGCCTAGGAGGAGAACATAGTGATTTCTACTGCTCTCTGCGGCAAAGAGGCATTTGGAGTTTTCATAGGGTGAGGCCTTTGGGTGCCCTGAACTATCTTCTAGATATTTCCACTCATTATAAAGGACGCTTGTGTTACATGCCCAGATTAGAGGCATAGTTAAATCAGACAACTGTCCTGAATTCTTTTGGACAGCAACTCCCTTGTTTATGATGTTTTGTTTGTTCAACCGTACATCCCAGTTTTCTATATGGACATCCATGGAAACAGGGCTTGCTAACAGAGATAGCACTCTATTATTACTATACTGATCTCTTTTGTTGTTTTTTTTTTTTTTTTATGCAGGAATTCCTCCTCATATTGATACACATTCCGCTTTTGAGGATGAAATAATCTCTCTCAGTTTAGGAGCCAAGGTAAACTTGTTTGTATGTGTTTTGATGTGCTTTACTGAGAAGTTTCAGTTTTGTATTGTTTAATACAAGTTAATTTGATTTTCCATGGTGTCTGTTCATACTTACCTGAGTTTAGTATCAAGCAAGTCAGGTAATGTGATATGCTGATTAAATAAGTAACTGCATTGAGATGTTGTCGCTGGAAGATTTCAGTGACAGTGATATCCTATTTTTAAATCTTAGCATCCAGTTCTCCCATCGACCTTCCTTCATTTTCTATTAGTCTTAGAAAGTGTATCACTCCTGTTTGTGTTTCTACTTCCATTTTTCACTGTCATTCCCTGTTCCCTCTGGTCTGCATAAGCCTCCCGTTATTTTTATATTCAGTACTTTTACAGTAGACTAATGTGTATATATTACCTGCAGAAGGTTCAATCAGTGTTTGAACCTTACTGAGCTAGTCAGGCAAGCAGAGGTAGACGTTGATCTCATGAGCTTCCAACATACGCAGATGATGTAGACAAAGAGTGGGAAGAGAAATGGAAGAACAGTGGACTAGCACAAAGTCATGCAACATATCAAGAAAACAGTCCATATTATCTAGTCTCGGTGCTCTGATTAGTGTGTTTACTTTTACTCTATTTGGATTCATCTGGTCCATCTGTGCTCATCCATGTTCTACAAATTTAGTGTTATCTTCTCTGCCTGAAGCACTACTGTGGCAAGTCTTTGCGATTTGACCTTATGTATTGGATTTGCGTGGCAAGGTTTTGGTAGAGGGAAGGCAACAGGGGTCCTTCTGTGAGAAGCTCCTAGAAGCTTCTCCTATGTCTGACAGAGCCAATGCTCTGGGCTTTGGCATCAGCTTCCTCTTTTGCAAGTTGTGTAGTGGAAGTGGAGCTCCTGGGACTAGGAGTGAGTCTAAGGAAGGTTAGATTTTTCCATCAACATGTGTGGCAGCGGCGCATCTGTGTTCTTGGTCACTTGAAAATGGGGTGCTGGTATTGCCAGTCCTCTCAGCCTTACCATGGATATATTTGTTCACCATTTGCAAAGGCATCCACTCTAGGGTAGGAACATCTGGCATTAGTTGTTTGTGTGGTATGCACAGTGGCAGTTGGATTCCTACTATTCTTTTGGAATCTCCCAGTCTAGGGGCTACTTTCTCATGTGGCTTTTATGCTTAGCCTTGTCTCAGAGATAGCATGTTCTCCCCTGTTCAACTGTGGTGTTGTCTTTAAAAGTGCCAACACCTCCATGCTAAGTAGCACATGGGAACGTCTGTTTCTTCCATGTCTTTTCTCTAGCAAAAGGGCTGTAATTGATCTGTGCAGTTTACCTGTCCTAAGTTTTAATTTTTCTGATAGATGCTAGGCATTCAGAGCAGTACAGCATCAGTAGATAGCCCCACTTATAGCTCTTCCTATTTTGATCTTGTAAAAAAAAGAAGGTTATTTTAGTTTACTTTGTAAAAACTGTATTGGTGATATAATTTTACATATTCTGCCTCAGTCTGCAGCCCCAGGCTTTCTTACCCTTTCCATTTCAATTAAAAGTCTGACTCTAGCACAGATGCTCTGTTACTTCGTTGATGAGGCACCATAGGCAGTGCATTTCTAGAAGATTATATTACAGCACACCTCTGTGATGGTCTCAGAGATGGCCAAAAGCAGAGTGATTTTAATCACCTGAGAAATACAAACCTTTCTGGGAAGTGGACTGCCTGGAGCATTATGATGCTGTTAAAAATTGGAATGTGTACATTTCAATCAGGGAAACAGCCAAATTTGGGCCATTTCTAGATATTTCAGGCATAGGCATTGGATGCAGTCTGTTAGGATGGCTCCCAGGTTTCAGTGCATTTTCCTAGTGGGCCATTAATGCGCTTTCCAGGTGCAGACAATCAAAGCACATGTAGTAAAACAAGCCATTGGCCCATGAAATGCTGCATTATATAATGGCTTTTCTTTCTGGTACTTCTACAACTTTTGACGATTTCTTTAATGTGTTTTTGTGCGCTTAGCTCTTCATCTGATTTTAAAATACAAGTATCAGTTGCAGTAATATGCAAGTTAGCTATTTTAGGAGTGAAGCCCCCCACTCTATTTCCAGTAAAGCTTACCATGTACAAAATTTACACACTCTGATAATAAATAATTGGAGTTGCATATACAGTGGCAAACTTTGGTATCTGTCTCTTTTCTCTGTAGTGTGACTTTTTTTCCCCCACCTAAATAAATTAGGCTGCAACATAATGGAAGTACATAAACCTAGTCGTATGTCTTGTCCTTTCTTTATTCTCTCAGCATTAAATGCATATGTTTAAATAACAAGTGCCATAAAGAGATGTTGCAACCCAACTGTTTCTGTTATCTAGGTAGCCAACTTCCAAAATAGGATGCTTCAGAGGAGGAAAAGAAGCAGGATGCCTCATGTAGTTTATTCTTATACTAACTCATGCAAACAGCTTTTCTTTCAGTTGTTTGTATGCTTGTCTTTCCAGAACCTGTTAGGCATATTCTAGTAACTAAAATGCTTTGCCATATGAAAGAGAAGCCTGTGGCAGAGCAGGGGACTTAAACATAAATGCCATCCTAGTGTGTAGTGCCTTAGCTATCAGTGCAGGTTCTCAAAGTTACTGCATTCACAGAATTGTTTAGATTGGAAGGGATCTCGAGGTCATCTAGTTCAATGCCCCTGCTTAAGCAGGGTCAGCTGAAGCAGGTTGTCCAAGACTGTCCAGTTGTGTTTTGATTACCTCTGCAGATAGAGACTGTAGAACCTCTCTGGGCAACCTGTTCCAGCATTTGACCTCTGTCACAGTACAAATATCTGTTTTCTTGTGTTCAGGTGGAATCACATGGGTTTTAAATTGTGCCTGTTGTCTCTTGTCCTGTTGGTGGACACTACTAGGAAGGGTCTGGCTCCTTCTTCTTCAGTCCCTCCCATCAGGTATTTATACACATTGGTAAGAGCCATCTTATCTGAGCCTGAGCTATTTTTTCTCCAAGCTGATCTGTCCCAGCTCTCTCAGCATCTCTTCATATGAAGATACTCCTTAATCATCTTCACAGCCCTGTGCTGGACTTGCTCCAGTAAGTACATACATTTTTTGTAGTGGGAAGCCCAGTCTCAGTACTGGACACAGTACTCTAGATGCATCCTCACCAATGCTGAGTAGAGAGGAAGGATCACCTCCCTTGACCTGCTGGCAGTGCTCTTCTTAATGTAACCTAAGAGGCTGTTGGCATTTTTTTCTGCAAGAGTGCCTTGGTGGCTCACATTCCACTTCTTGTCTACCAGGACCCCAAGGTCCTTTTGGGCAAAGCTGCTTTCTAGCTGATTAGCCCCTAGTGTATAGTGATGCATGTGGTTATTCCTGACCAGGTGCAGGACTTTGCACTTCCCTTTGAATTTCATGAGGTTCCTGTTGCACCAGTTCTCCAGTCTGTCCAGGAGGTCCCTCTGAATGTTGGCACAACCATCTGGTATGTCACCTGCTCCTCCTGGTTTTGTATTGTCTCTAAACTTGCTGAGGATGCACTCTGCCCCATTGTCCGGATCATTAACGAGATGGTAAACAGTGTTGGCCTCAGTATCTTCAGTACCCTGGGGTACTCCACTAATAACACATCTGCAACGGCACTGTGTGTCACTGCCATCTTCAGTGATACCTTGCAACTTAGATCGCATTTTTGAGAATCAGTCTTTTCCTCAGCAGTGAATGAATTTATCCAGTAACAAAACACTTTGTACTGTTTTGTTAAGAGGAATCATTATGAGTCTAATTTGTTTTTGTAAACTTGATTTCTGTTGAAAAGGGAATACTTACTGGCATGTGTCATTTAAATATCAATAAACTTGAGAAGAAAATAAGGGCATGATTCTTCACAACGCTGCATTTATCTTGCATCAGATAATCTACAGCAATCCAAGTTCTTGCACCTCTGTGAAATGAGGCAGAAATGTAGGTGTGAGATTCTCTTTCCTATTTCAGTCACATGAAACAGCTTTGTCAAGAAGCACAGGGAAGCCAAGTGGCTCAATTTTGTTCTAGTTGGTGCAATATGTTGTGTTTTGGGGAGTTTACAAGACAGGTTAAACTTCATTTGAAGGAGAAAAATCTCACTATTACTCTGTACTACCTATTTTGTAAAAACCACTGAACAGTATGTAGGCAGAGCAGTGAGACATTTGATGTATTTTGTCCCATGATACTCCAGGAAAAGCGAGGGTCTCGGACTAATCACTTTTGGTTTTGACCCATTTCTTTGACATCTCTTGGGAAACGGCAGAATAAAGTGAGACTTTTAGAATGTCCTGTAGGCTTGTAATGGCATTTTATAAATCACCATGTTCACCCTTTCTTTATAGGAGCTGATACACTGAAAATATTAATAAATATGAGTTCCAGTGTTGTGTTATTGAATACAACTTTATTTAATTCAGAAGTTGTCATAGCAGGAGAAGAAAGGCAATGGAGTAAATTTAGTTCAGAGTGATTTTTATTAAGCTTAATGGCAAACCATATTTCCTGTGTCCATGAATTTGAACAAAGTACTGCAAAACAGGGAACAGTCCTTTCCATTGAGAATTTTCTGTTTTGAGTTAGGTGTTATTTTCAGTGCCTCCATTTGGTGTCTCTAAAGATATGTAATTTTACAGTATTTCATCTTAGGAGCCTGGACAAGTTTGCAGCTGTCTCAGAAATCTTAGTTAAAGCCTGCGTCAAATTTCCTTTTGCAGGTTTGCAGTGGGAGCTTGATCAATATTGAGATTGCTGGTTTTCTGCTTTTCCTAATTTGCCGTTTTAGATGCCGTCATGTAAGCCTTGATTAATTAGAATTTTAGAAATATAGAGGTATCGTTTCTATAATGAGCTAAGTAGTGCTATGAGTATATCCAGCCTATAGCTCAAAATGGCCTGACAATGTGCACTTACAGCCCAGAAAGCCAACTGTATCCTGGGCCACATCAAAAAGAAGTGTGACCAGCAGGTCAAGGGAGGTGATTCTCCTCCTCTACTCTGCTCTAATGAGACCCAGCTGGAGAGCTGCATCCAGCTCAGCACAGGAAGGACATGGACCTTTTGGAGCGAGTCCAGAGGAGGGCCTCAAAAACGATCAAGAGGGCTGAATCACCTCTGATCCACTTGTCCTGTGAAGCCAGGCTGAGAGACTTGGGGTTGTTCAGCCTAAAGAAAAGGCTCCAGGGAGACTTAATAGCAGCCTCCCATTATCTAAAGGGGACTTACAAGAAAGGTAGGGACAGACTCTTTAGTAGGGCCTGTAGCGATAGGACAAGGGGGAATGGCTTTAAACTGAAAGAGGGTACGTTTAGATGAGATATTAGGAAGAAATTCTTTACCGTGAGGGCGGTGAGGCACTGGCACAGGCTGCCCAGAGCAGCTGTGGCTGCCCCATCCCTGGCAGTGCTCAAGGCCAGGCTGGATGGGGCTGTGAGCAACCTGGTCTAGTGGGAGGTGTCCCTGCCCATGGCAGGGGGCTTGGAACTAGATGATCTTGAAGGTCCCTTCCAACCCAAACCATTCTCTCATAAAAGAATTTCTCCTTCCTTGCTGCAGATCTTGCCCCAGTAAACAGTTAGTGACACCCTGTCATCCTCATCACCAGTGGTCTCCTCATCAGCTCTGCCCTGTTCTGTCCAAGACTGCTGTGGGATACCCATTGCCCCATGCCAGAGGGCATAATTTTCCTAAAGGGTGTGTTGTGTTGGCACCGTGCTATGATTTATATTGTTCTGTCCCGTTTTCTTAAAATGCAGCCCTGTTGTGGAAGCCCCAGGCTTGTCACTCTCTTCTCCTTAGCTTCTGCTTTTCTTGGAATTCCTTACTCTGCCTCCTGTCCCCGTGCCTTGGCCTGGCAGAAGGCTGGTATAAACACTGAACTGCTGTGATGCTTTGGCTAGGCCCCTGACCTAATGTCTGCGAAAGGGAAGCTTTGAGGTTTTGAGTCAGATTTGTGGCTCAGGGTTTAACAGCAGGACCCTGTGTGGGTCATCCTTGACCTCTGCCTAACTTCTGTTCGTCTGAACACGTATTCATCATCTCTTAGCCTGCAGATATTGAGTGCCTTCATCTATAAAGAAAAACGTGACTCACTGAAGCCTTGAAAGCAGAGCAATGTTACAAAGAAAAACTCTACCAGTCCTTTTGATATATATATGACTGATGGTTGTCCTAGAACTGATAGAATGAGGTATACTGCTAGTACTCATTTTTTAGGCTGATAATTGACCATTTTCCTGGCACTTTTGCTTCTTATTTGTTGATCTATTTCTAATCTGTCTTGGTTAACAAACAGAGATCTGTAGCTGCTATAGGCAGCAGCTTTTTCTGTAATAGCTGCTTGGGAGATTTTATCAGAAGCCTTTAGGAAGTCTAGATTGTACCTAGCCTTTGACAGCTAGCGCCTATTTCATGTTTTGTATGAGCTCTAACAAGGTAGGCAGGCACTTGATACTGTTGTGTCAGCTTTATGGAGCTTTGTGGTCCTGCTCTTATTTTTATTATATTGGTTAGGTGCTGTTTCAGTTTAATTTACTGTTTACACTTATATTGCTTTTTCTTTTAAGGAAAGGCAGCAAGTGTCTTTATCTATTTAAGGAATTACTCTGGTAGTGGCTATACCAAAGTGTGGGTTTTTCTTTCTCTGTCCATACTAGTAGCATGGTTGTGGTAGGTGAAATAGTAGTAATAGTGGTCAATATTTAAAAAGAGATTGGATAGTAGAACCAAAATGTCTCTTAAACCAAGTGGAAGGCATTAAAATTTTAATCACTACAACCTAATGCTGAGTTCAGATTTTTGTTCAAGTGAGCCTTCTGGGTTTGCTGAAGCTCCACAGTGTGCTTTTCAGGTACGTAAGACATGTTTCTTGAGCTGTACCCTTTATATAGTTGTGGTTTAACCCCGGCTGGCAACCAAGCGCTACGCAGCTGCTTGCTCACTCCTCGCCACCCAGAGGGGTGGGGAGGAGGATTGGAAAGGAATGTAAAACTCGAGGGTTGAGATAAGAACAATTTCATAGGTAAAGCAAAAGCCGCGCACGCAAGCAAAGCAAAGCAAGGAATTCATTCCCCACTTCCCTGGGCGGGCAGGTGCTCAGCCATCCCCAGGAGAGCAGGGCTCCGTCATGGGTAACGGTTACTCGGGAAGACAAACACCATAATGCCACATGTCCCCCCCTTCCTTCTTCTTCCCCCAGTTTATACACTCAGCATGACGTCATATGGTATGGAATACCTCTTTGGCCAGCTTGGGTCAGCTGTCCTGGCTGTGTCCCCTCCCAATGTCCCGTGCCCCTCCAGCCCTCTGGCTGGCAGGGCCCAAGGAACTGAAAAGTCCTTGATTTAGTATAAACATCACTCAGCAACAACTAAAAACATCAGTGTGCTATCAACATGTACTCACATCACAGCCAAAACACAGCACTGTGCTAACTACTAAGAAGAAAATTAACTCTGTCCCAGCTGAAACCAGGACAATAGTCATGGATTTTATCAATTCTTGAAGAATAATGATTTGCAGTGGTTTCTGTATCATTTAAATGGAACCCTAAGGGACTATATTTATAGCTGTATACCAGATTTAGTTGGTTTGTGCCATTTGAAGTGGTATTTCATTTTTGAAAACTACTGAAGAGCTTCTCCATGTAAAAGGCATCCTGAGCACTGCAAGTTAAATGCATGAGTTGTCATAAATCTGTCTCTCCTCTTTGAATTTACTCTGTATAAATGTCCTAAGTGTTTCTGTCTTTGTCATACCATAATGTACTGTCATTGAGCTTGGATCAGATACAAGACCCATCTGAATCAAGGGAGAACTTTCTGTTGGTGTGATTGAACATTGAATTGCGCCCTCTGAGATAAACATCAAAGCCTGCAGCCCTTCATGGGAATATTTATAATAGTCTTACTGTCTTTTCTGGGAAAGGTAAACATACTGTTCTGAGCTTTTATTTCTGTGCTGTGTGTCTCTTCTCCATTTGCATACAGGATTCTGTTCACAATTTCAGTGTGTCCTGCTGATGATTCCACCTGATCAGTTTTTTTAACCTTTGTAAGGATCTTGAAAGCTCAGATTTCATGTAAATTGTTCAGAGAGAGCCTGTCCTGCAATACCTAATTGCCTCCTTTCACAGCCTTGGTTGTTTATAGGCTAACTCCTATTTTAGCCAAAGGTAATAACAGCAAGTCACTCAGTGTGTGCAACTAATGCAGGCAAGCATTTGTTTCTCAAGTGCTGTAGGAATTTGCTAATGAATCTTGATTTGCAGTGAGATGCTAGAACAAGAGCTTTGGACAGAATTGCCCTCAGAACAAAGATACTTTATTTCTCTAGAAGCTGTGTGGCAGTAATTTGTTGAGAAACAAGACAGCAGCGTGGAGAACTTACCTTCTTCCCTACCTCCTCAGCTACTTGGGAGGAACAAAATCAAAGCTAAGCTATGACAGAGTCTACATTTTAAAGTTCTGTATGTAAAAATACTTCTTTTTTTTTCCCTTCTCCCCCTTTGTGTTGGTGAGACGTTATAGTTTCCAGGTGCCTCTTTGCATAAGTTGTCCCTGTGGTGAGTCTCAGAGGTCTGGCATTTATTACCAGTGGGCCAGTACTGGGAAAATAGCTCTGGAAATCTTTTATCTCCTGTCTCCTTTTTGTTGGATTCATACCAGCCTGCCTTCTTTTCCACAGAGGAAAGAAACTTGCTATCTTCTGTGCCTTTCCATAAAGCTGTTCCCCACTATGCAAGGGCTAATAAGTCTTAAATTGGCTAGAATCCTACTTCAGTGCAGAGGAAGGAAGGGCAGCCTGTAGTTTAATTGCTGTGGGATCTCTGATCTGCAGAATATGCTGTGACTTGTTGAGACGTTTCTCCTGGGTCTGCTACGGTGGGAAGTTGCCTTACTCCATTCTGTGTAGCACTTTTATGTTTCTGGCATGTGGTCCACTATTTTGGCTGCTGAGGGGGAAGCAGAGCTGCAGCTCGTCCTGGTTTGTACCACTTTGCTTTCTGCTTTCTTCCTAGTCAGTTGGTTGCTCTTTTTAGCATCCTGTGTTTTCTTTGAGTTGTTGGTGTTGAGAAAGGGACGTGGGAAGAATGTTCTTATCTCCTGAACTCCGCTGGGCAGTTGCATCACCAGTGCGTCTGAGGTGAATGTGGAAAGGGGGAGAAAAGAAATAGCAATTAGGAAGAATTTGAAAATTAAATCTACTCAATATCACATGGAGAAATGCTATGAAAAATGTCATATAGTTCCAATTAGTTTTCTCACAAACACACCAAAATCCTACGGTGAGTGAAGCACTTTCTGAAGTGTTTTTAGTTTAGAAGTTTAATTTTAGAATTTAGAAGTTTAGTTTCGTTTAGAAGTCTGCAGCAGGCGATTACAATTTTCTGACTCTGGTCATGGCTGTTAAATAATGAAGGAAAACTTCTGCATAATTCCTTTACCAAATTGATTTAGTTTTAACAGGACCTGTTGTCTCCAGGCTATTTGCTGTTTCTGTAATGTGCTTATTTTGTATGCTGAGGCAGCATCGTTCCATTTCCAATTCTCAGATGTCTGGCTGTTACAGCTTTACTGTGACAGACAAATACAGATATTAAATTTTTCAGTGGAAGCAAACGTACGCTCTAAAAAGTGTCTTGCTATTGCTAGAGATTTCTAACGGGTTTTCATGTGGTAGAAAATATGTAGATAGATACAAATCTTGGGAAAAAGTTAGATTATGATTTATGATAATTGCTCTTTTTAAAACTAAATTTTTTTTTCCTCTTGTTCCACTTCACTTCCCCCTGCCCAGTTGTACCCTTCACTGTGATATATTTTTCAGTGGTGGTGAGATGAATGAACTGGTAAATATGAAGTTGTTGCTGTTTATTCCTGTGAAAAATGTGATCATTGTAATAGAATAAAACTGACAAGAGTGTTTAAATTTACTTTTCAATTAATACTTTTACAGCTGAAATGATTTTTAGGTCATATTTTAGATTGTGGCTTTTGAAACACAGTTCAGCTGGTTTTTCAAGTTGTATTGTTTGCGTAGTTACTTTCATTATTTTTTTTTAAAGAATTGTTAATTTCTTCAAGATGCTTATCAGTGGAAGTTATTTCTGTTCCCCATATTATTTTTAGAAGATCAATACTTGATACATGAAATAGAATCCTGGTGTCTGTCACAAATTAACAGCAAACAGACTGAACTCTGGTGCATTAAAAAATAGTTATCTTTAGCTGTTGTATTTCAGCTGTACTTTGGTTCTGGAATTCAATAAAGAAATCTAATTTCATTAGCCAGTGATGTCATCTCTATTGTTGTAGGGGCCTATTTTAAGACTGTGGAAAATTTCATGTAGAACTGAGTAGTTGTCAGTCAATAATAATAACCACAAGTAGCCTATAAGCAAAGAAACAAACTTAACTTGTTTAGTTCCTGCTGTGATGTGTTGTCTCTCTCAGCTTTGAAACGGGGCTTTTATATTACCACTAAGTGTAGCAGATGGGGTTTGAAGTCTGTCTGCTTTTATAATACCTTTACGAATGTGAGCATTTTGCATGCTGCAATGTTCTGTTTCTGTTTTTCTTTCCAGTTATGTTGAGTGTTTCAGGAGGAGTTTCTCCACAGAGCTCTTCCAGTAGAGTTGACTCTGGAAATTTTCACTGAGGAACTGGCAATTTAGAGTGGTTAAAAGCATGCTGGAGCCAGAGCTGTCAAACTTGTGATGCTGATACACTTGACAGGAAGATTCTGATTCAGGGCTAGGGGGAGAGGTGTGGTGCTTCTTAGTGGAGAAGCAAGTAGGCAGGCAGCCTCTTGGTACAGTGCAGGGGCACTGCAGGTGAAGCTCTGGTCTGTTTGCTGGGGCAACAGAAGAGTGGTTGGAACAAACCAGGGTTGATGGTGCAGCTGAAAGCAGTGGAAACTGGACACTTAATTCCTTGTAAGGTGTTCTTGTTCGTTTTCCTCTTATCGCGTACGTCTCTGCACTGCACGTTCATGTAAGGCATTGTAAATTCAGGGCCAGATGCTGAGGCCCTGGTAGAGCCCTTTCATATAAATTTTGGCTGCATTATGTGAAGACACTTACTGGGCTAATGAAGCAGATTGAGGGAGTGAGAGAAGAAAAAGATGAGGTTGCTTGTGGTGAAGATAAGCATTGTTGGAGTACCACCTATTTAAACTTCAAAATGTGTTTTTCCTATTTGATTGTTTTACCTTCTTTAAAATAATACATATACATCAGATGTGTGATGCTCCTGTGGGGTGAAGCATAGCAATTGCATGGGTTGATAAAGTGGTTTTCTTCAAATGATTACAAAGGGATCTTTGTGTCATGCTGTATTTTGAATTACACTTCATGGCTCTAGGAGATGTCATTAACCAAGAAGATGGCTTTTGTTCCTTCTTTGTTTGGTTGGTTTTTTTGTGTTTGTTTTCCTTTTTTTTTTCCTTCTTTTTTTTTTTTTTTTGAGAGCGAGATATATGCTTTTATCTGCTAAGGAATGACTTTTTCTTATGTATTTAAGGCATTTCTGTGAATTCATGCACAGATCTTTGTTCCTCAGTAGATTTTCCTTTTACAGTGAAGATGTAGAGAACTAAGAAACAGGCCATGTGGTAGTTTCTGTAGTAATAGATTTATGAACTGTGTCTTGTCAGCTCTTGTGAGGTATGATGCAAGAATGTTTGGGCAGGCACAATTTGCATGTCTTACAGTCTGGCAATTCTCTGGTACTGTAATGGTCTCTGAGATGGTTGTTACAGGGAGTTGTGAGAAGGGCTGGTTGAGGTTTGTTTCAAACTCAAACTGAGTAAAATCAACATTTCATCCTTTTGAATTACAGATACTTGGCACTGGACTGTTTCCGTACTCCTCTCTCAGTACATAGAGGGCAAGATTATAGTGATGATAATGCAGGAAGAGGTTTTAATTAAGGCAGGACTGTTTTAAACAGAGTTGATGCATCTGCTGAATCCATACTTGGGGTGCCTTATTAAATAACTTGGTGTCAGTGGCATTCAGTTCAGGATTAAGATACTGAAATTTTAGTGTTTACAAGTCTGTGTGCCCTGCATGCCTGAGCTTTTTTATAATCAATGGGGGTTGAGTCAGTCCAGCCTAGGGGGTGATTCAGCTCACACTGAACTAGTCATCTAGTGTCTGGTTTCACAGGTTTCAGTTCCCTAATAGGAGTCTTAAAAATCCATGCCCAAATGTAGATGTCTTAATCTTGAACTGAATTGACTATTCCCACCCTATGACTTAGAGTTAGCTTGGATTTCTGTACAGCGTTATAAGCATTATAAGCAGAAAGCTGAGACTCGCAGAGGAGATTAAGGTCTGACGAACAACCCCAGTGTTTGTAGAGGGTGAGGGCAGACAGTTTTCCACCATACAGGATAATGAACGTGCAGCATATTTTACCTATGTCTTGAAATACCCAGAACGTGTAAGGACTTGGGCTGTTATACAACAGCTGGTGGGTCTGTGCCCCACTAGTACATGGTGTGAGTATATACCCTGAGTGTCAGCGTTCCAGGTTGTCTTTCCTGTAAACGAATGTGGTGACCATAGGTGTTTTATTCCATGTTTGGCGGTGTTACTCAACGAAGGCCTGGTTTGTCCTGTATCAATTATTGTTTGTGTTATGTGGAGGCCTTATTCACAGTCCCTTACACCACTTCTGTTGTAGAAAACTTGCAATTAAAGCTTACAGTCGTCAATGACAGGATGATAAATATACAGGTAGGATGGCACGGAAATAAAATTATGGCTGAAGAGAGTCCTGGTGCAGGTGTCTGCAATCTTGGTAACATGGAAATAACTGATAAACATGTGTGTTTCCACAGATATTTGTAAATGATAAATGATTTAAAGAGGTGATACACTTTTTTTGAACCCTGAAGTGTTTCCTTTTCTACTTAAATATTGCAAATTTCTTGAACTTGCAAGTTGTTAATGTGTGAAAGAATTACAGATACGCCACAACACCATGTACGTAGATGTGCGTGCCAGATTCCTGTAAATGTCAGATCATGTTTGATACAGCATTAGACATCTAAACATGGATTATTTGCTTTCAGGACATAGACTAATATATTAAGTGCAAGTCAGAAGAGATGTGTTTGAGGATGCAGAAGTGCTTTCTTGTGATGTCTGGGGTTCATATCTTGAATAGATTGAGCCCTCTGGAGGCCACTAGGATCAGGATGTGTAAGAGTCTTCTTGTGTTCTTCCACTGAACTGTACTCTGTTAGAGAGCAAGTTCTGCAAAATTTTGGAAGTTTCCTTTCCTTTGGAAAGGAAAATGAATGATTTCATGGATTTAGGGCATGTTGCATGTTCTGCCCTGGTGTAGGTGGATGCAGTTCCCTGTATGTCAGTGTAGCAGTACACACAGATGTGAGGGAAGAAATATGACTGAAAGAATGGAAAATATTGCAGAGGAGGCTAAGTCAATAAAAAAAAAAATTAAATGAAGACTAACAGCATTAGCCTCTTGCATTCTGTGTCCGAAAAGATTTTAAGCTAAGAGTTAGGGAGGCAATTTATTAAAGGATGAAAATGGAATGTTAGCAAAATTGAATAAACTGGATGTTGTTGAGAACTTGACTGAGTCTTTGTCTCTGGATTCACAAAAGAACATCAAGGTCATATGCTGGGATTGGATAGCCTTTTCTGGAAAAGAAAAATTCATACCTGTGGTGACAAGAGGAGGAAGCAGTGGTAATGTGACTATTGCTTTTTACTGCAGGGTTCGAAAGTCTGATATTCAACATTGAGTTTTTACACAGGTAGTGATCTGGGAAGGTACAAAGGCCACAGGTAATGTCCTGACGTACAAAAGAAACTTGATACTTTTAGAATTAGCAGAAACTTGAATATTTGATAGGTAGTCTTTAATTGATTAGGTTTGTTCTGTTCTTCCTTTTAGTCTGGCTGTTCAATCAGCAAGATTAAACAGTAACCCTGGATTTACAAAGAGGCTTTTGAAACAAAGGAGGGTCAGTCAGCTTGAGAAGATGTATAAGTGAACCATAAAATTTTGTAGCAACAGGAAGAGCCCTTGGAGTGGGAACAGCGGCAGTCAGAAGTTGGTGTGATGCTTCCAGAAGCGTCACCAGCATCCCAACCTCTGCTGAAGCTGGGTAGAGCAGCTGCCTTGTTGGATACTGTAAGGAGCCGGCATCCAGATAGTGGAGTGACTGATAACTTAGCATTGGTGAACCTCAAGAGATGCATCCCCAGGTACAAAAGGGGAATGGTGTATATTGCAGCTAGCTGTATATTCCAGCCAGCTACAAGGCCTGCAAAGGATTGGAAGCTCCTTCACCCAAGAGGACTTAGCTTGGTAATTGCAGTAGTTTTCTTCTTCTTGTGAACAGAGTACACACAACATGAGAATTTGTATAATTGAGTCATTAGCATACATAATAGCTAGAGAGATACTGGTGTGGTGTTCAGTGGATGCACTCTCCTCTTCGGAGTTACCAAGAAAATCACAACAAGGTGAGACCTCAGAGAGAAAAGATGGAAGTATTGTCCATATACTGAAATAGGTTTTAAGCTTTCATATGCTAGACTGCAATTAAGAGGAAGAAATATATAGATACTTAAAAATGACACAGAAAATTTAGGAAGATAATAGTGCATTGCATGGATAGAAAACGGAATACAATTTTTGAAGAAAGAAAACCTAGTAAGTATATTAAGCATTTGACTAGCCATCACGATATTGTGTAAGCAGATAAACAGGCTTAGCAAGAGGTGATATATGCTTTGGAGTAAATCTGATATAGGGCAGGCCTATGCATGTACTGAAAGGTTTTTGAGGTAGGCAGTGCTGAAATATTTCATCATCATGATTGTCAGCATTGCACTCATTTTCTGAAGTATGGCTAGAGACCGTGATACAGGATGTAAATATCAGCATAGGTTACATAAGATAGATTTCCTATGACTTGGATTATTCGGAGAAGATAATCCCATTCTCTTTCCCGTTAAAATCCAGCATTTTTCTGAGGTCCAAATTTTGGAATGTAGAATGTTTTTTGCAGTGAAAGGCACTGTGTATTATTAATTGATTGCCTCAGTCCTGTGATGGAGCCCCACTGTTGTTCAGGCTCTGCATGTGGGCTTTAAACCTCTCCGCTGCCTTTGAAGTAGGCATTCTTTTTCATCTGTTTCACATGTGGCAAACTGTAGGTTGATAATGTGTATTTTCTCTCTGTAAATTCAGTAAATAATGTCAGAGACGTTGCACACTGTGGTTTTTTTTAGCTTTAGAGTATGTTTTGTCTAAGGTGGTCTATTAACATCAAATACAAATTGCATCAGAGACAAAGCTTAGAAAGGTGGTGTTTCATACTGTAGCAGTGAAATCCTTATTGACATTGGCCTTATAGCCCTGTTGCATTATTTCTGTTTTGCTTTTGGATCATTACTTATTTGATAGACTGGTCGTTCACCTTGATCCTCCTGCTCTTTCATGAAGTGCAGTACCATTGCATTGACAGGTGGTGCAGACTTCTCATTCCTGAGGAGTTAAAAACCCCATACTGTCTTCCCTTTTTCTTTTCTTTGGATTCTCTTCTGGGTTTTGCATCTAGCTGTGTTTTATGCCACAGGAGCAATATTTGTCATGTGGGTGTCCCTTTGCTTTGATGTTTACCCATCCTTGAAAGCTGTTTACTGCTTCATATGCTCCTTCATTATGAATGCTCTCAAATAACCTGGCATCACAAGTTATTTAAAACCACAAGTAGGTATTACTAGATGCTTGTTTCTTTTAAGTTTTTTTGGTATAGAGACACTTTTTCCATAGTACAAATAAAGAAGGTGGAAGCTGTAGAAGATGAAAGCATCTGCTATCTTTATTTTTTGAATGTAATCCCTGAATGATGTGCTGTGGGCTAGCTGGAAATTTGATCTTTATTGACTGCCATCTAAAAGAAAAAGGGTAAAAACGAAAATAGTAATTGGAAATAGCTTCTGTGGAGCAAAGCTGTCATGAAGCAGATAGATTCAGCAGTGGCAGAGTTGCTTTATTGATTGTGAATCCTTAGTAAATTAAAAAGAGGACCAAATGCGTTAATCTTGTGTGTGTGTGTGTGTGACAGTGACAATTTAGAATGTTCTCCCAGAATAAAGACACATATAGGAGTGTGGGAATGTTATCTACTTCAGTCAGAAATAGGCTTGTCAGAGATAAGAGCCGAGTTCTTCAAAAACCTTTCTGGGTTAAATGTTCTTACTGTACTGTAAACAAGGGATAGAAGTATTCTTGCTTGCTTTTTTTTTTTTAAGCAATCAAGTGCAGTTATTATAGATAAAGGAATAAAATGTGGGAATTGTGCTAATTTTCTTAAGGTGTTCACAGTGGGTTCTTCACATTTGATTGTCTGAATTGCAATGTCAGATTTGTTGTTAATAGATAAACAGATAAACTGCAAAATTTTAATATATTCTAGCTGGGGTTCCCTGCTTCATAAGCAGAAGTCACTTTTGGATTTGGATTTTTGACTCTTCTCATTATTGCTAATTACTTAATGACATTGCCCATTGCAAGTAAATTAATCCTTTATTTATATTTTCCTCCCTAAATTATCACGGCTTGTCATAAGGATGAAATGTATTTAGAAGGGAAGCAACCACACAGTGTGAGATCATAGTACAGAAGCTTTTCCTCCCCAGGAAAGCAGGGAGCAGGGATAGGGCTGGGATCCTGTGCTGGTGAGGACTAGACTTGACAGATGTTACATAGATAATGTCCTGCTTTTCAGTCTCAAATTCTGCACCATCAGAAATTATTTCACATATTGCTTGTTGGCCTAGCGTAGCTGAAATTCAGCCAGGGAGGACACGCTCTTCTCTTTTACTGTCTATTTTCCTGCTAGTTTTGCCTGAAAATCCAGCTACCAGGATAGTTTCATGGCCTGTCATTCCCAGTGTGCTATCTGTTATAGATCGCTCTGAACCGCTGCTGGTTTGGATGCACAGTTGTTAACAGTACAGCATTTGAAGAGCATCTTCTGTGAGGAGACTTTGGAGCCATACAGTTGGTGGGGGAAAAGGAACTGGAGATGCATGAAGTAAAGCAACAGAGAAGGCAGAGAGCTGGAGGAACTGTTTCCTGCTGCTTCATATAGAATCCCCAGCCTGCTGCACAGAAATAAAAGGGAGCAAGGTCCTCTTTCAGGCCCTGGAGGGAGATGGGAACTGGAAGCGTAGGGAACACCGTAGATGCCTCCTCATTGACTCTTGGAGAAAGTGCAGCTCTTGAACATCATCTCCGATAGACCCAGAAAGAGGGCAGTGGGGTAACTGAGCCTCTAGGAAGGAATCTGCGTAGTCTCATGTTGAGTTTTTTCTGCCATACTTCTGAAGATCCCAGACTTTATCTTGTCCTCTCACACCTGTCCCCCAACAGCAGTAGGCCAGAGGTGCAAATGACAGGCTGAGATATTCCACACGTCACCCAACCACTTCTCACACACACTGCACACCCCCACCTCCCCCCCAACTTCTTTACATGCTTTTCCTTTCCTTACTTGCTGGTCCTGATTAGTTATCCCCTGGTATCTTTGCCTTGCCAGATAGCTACAACTTTTTACAGAGGCTTGCACCTAGTCATGCTTTATGGGACAGCTTCCCCATCAGATCTATAAAGCCTCTGTGTTTTCTCCTTCTTCACCCCATGCTTCTTGGAAGATACCTAAAAGAAATTGCGAAGTGCAAGGGAAGGAGTACATTAGCTGCCATTCCTCTATTTGTGTAGCAGTTTAAATGTTTCATAATCATTAATCAGGCTTTATTCCTGTTCCCTCATCTCTCTCTTCCCCTTTCAGCCCTACTGTTTCACCCATCATTTCTTGCCTTAAATTTAATTAGTTCAACAGGAAAAGCTGTGTCACTCTTTGTGGGTGGTACTACCGCGTAAATAAATTTTCCTAAAAACGTAAATGCCATTTTAGTTTGCTCTGCTGTGCACAACATTAAATAGTAAATGTTGTAAGTGGTAACTTTTAGTGTTTAAAAGTCTTACTTACTCAGTCTCTGTCTTGCTGGTTTTTTTGTGCTGAATGACTGATCATTGCACCACTGTTTTCTCTGTTAAATGCATCTGTATGCAGAAGCAAAACTGCTTAATTTGTTTCAATCTGGCATACTGTAGTAAGTATGCTTTTAAATTGCGTACTTAGTAGATTACAAATCAAGTGGCAGCACTTCCATCGTGCTAATTCTGCAGTGTAGCTGGAACCACCGACTTAGATAGTTTTTGACCACTTCTCTTTTTTGGTAAGCCTGCTGTAACTCATTTGGCTTGTTTAAATGACCTGCTCCTTATTTTCCACAGCAGGAGTTTCTCTCGCTTGGGAAATGTAAAAGGATAACATTCCTAGCCCAAGCAGAAGCAAAATGTAGCACTGCCATCTGGGCTGTGAAATTGGAATAAAGCTGAAAGCTTTACCTCTATATATTGCCATGGCTAGAAGCCAGGTGGCAAATAATAAAAAGGATGGTCTGGGAGTTGGCATGTTAGTTAGGATCTTGGGAGACCGCATGTGCTTGTGCTGCAAACCTCCAAGAATGTAGGCAGGTTGGAAATTATTTCTCTCACCTGATGCTGGTTATGTAAATGTTATGTATCTAACTCTGACTTAACTGCTCTGCTCAATCTGCTGTGAATGGATAGACATTTCTAGAGGGCATAGGGTCATTCCACATCACCTAGTTCTTTTTTTTTAGACTAGGATGAATCACTCTGTGGAGATACTTGTCTCTCTCTGCATAGACTTCACAAAAAGGCAGTAGCTGACTGCCATAGCCCAGATACCTAACTTTCGGATGCCTGAATTACAGCAGGTGAGCCCTCTTCTACTCTTGTGCAGTTGCCTTTAGTTGAGGGATAGTAATTCTTTTCTACCTCACAGGTACACACAGAGGTTAAATGGTGCTACTGTGTTCTCACGAAGAAAGTTATTATTGTAAAAAGAAAAAAAATATTTTTAGTAATTTAATTATATATACACATATATGTGTGACTGCCTCAGACTTTCGAATACAGTGCTGAAAAGGAGAGATCTTAAGGACAGAGACTTAGAGGCTTTTGCATCCCTAGGAAATAATGTATGTGTTTCATGACAATGTTCTGATGAACACATTGAAAAGGCAAATAAAGCTATGACTTGAGAATGCCTGGCATGTATATGAAGCTCTGTAAGTCATGCTCTTTCATGGTGGCTGGTTTTGTTTCTTTTTAGATTGTAATGGATTTCAAACACCCTGATGGCCATACAGTGGCAGTTATGCTGCCCCGATGCAGTTTATTGGTGATGGCTGGAGAATCCAGATACCTGTGGACACATGGGTATGTGTAAGAGTCCCTGAACTGCTGATAACAGAAGAATAATATATGTTGTTTTTTTGCTTTGTTAATGACATTCTGTGTTTAAAATTAGTCTGAGAGAAACCAAGTTCTATAATTGATATACAAATTCGCTCCTCTGGTCAGATACTGCTCAGGTTAAAACTGAAGAAACTGGGAATTTTAGGAAGCTAATTGCCAGTGCCTGAGCTGCAGTTTCCTACTGCTGTCACAAGTGAAGCTTAGCTTGGAAATTGTTCTTGCTTACATCTGTGGTGTGAAAATCCTCAATGATTCTGAGGTGGTGAAGAATTGATTGTAGTACAATTAGCTTCACCATTTTCTTTCTCTTTTTAACTCGCCGCTTTTCCCTTTGGATCACATATGCGAAGGGCTGGTTTAAGAGACTGAATTCCCCTTCACAGAGGGCATGAGGGTGGCAAAGGGGAGTCTTCCTGAGCTCTTCCCAGCTGCTTTAGGGACACTGTAACTAGTGATAAGGCTGTATTGTACTGAGCAGGTTTGGGATCCTGGAAAAGAGATATCTTGAAATATGTCTTTTGAGGCTTTGCTTATTGCAGAGTTTAAATATGTGCTTTTTAAGTCATGCACTGCTGGGAGATACTTACAATAGGAGCACTGAAATTGGTAAGAAGGCTAAAATCTTGGCAAGCTCTGAGAGTGACAGTAGTGCACTTCCGCAGAATATGGAAACCCTCATATTGGACAGAAATGCCCATGGTAAACATTTCTTGCTTTGACCCAAGCCGTCACTGGTTACAATAGTCAATTGGAGACAGTAATTACATTCTGTATAAATTAAACATCAAATCCTTTTCTTGCCACAAGATTTTTTGCCTTTTAATTTTACTGGTTAATTTGTATTATGAAGAAGGGTGAATATACACTCCCCAATGACCTTTACATTGTTCATTGTTATGGAATGCTTACACCACCTGTATATTCCCTCATTAAATTAAATAGTTATAAAAAGCAGCTGGTACTTCTGATGTGCATTGTTTATAGAAGCCCAGGGCAGCTAAGTCCTTTGGTATACAAGACTGAACACAGATACCAGTGTTACAAGCTTCTTATTCTGTCCCGTCAAACACTGGCAGTTATTATTTGGAAAGAATATCTGCAACACTGAGAACATAGTGCAGTTTCCATGTCAGTGACGTTGCTGGCCAGGGGAGCTGGGGGGCAGTCGCCAGTGCTGGGATCAGGCAGCTCCATGGGGCTGGGCTGAGGCCAGGTTGGGGTGCATTCACCCGCATCAGCGGGGCAGTGGCTGTGCAGACAGAGCTGGGGATGCATGTGGGGCTGTAGCTGGGGCAAGGCCCTGTGAGACAGCCTCTGTTTAAAAGTAGCTCCCAGGGGACGAGAGGTGGCCCTTGCTGAGGCTTTTGGCTGTCTTTATGACAGCTTTTTCTGAGGCCATCAGCTCTGCTTTTCCCAAGCTGGCCCTGGGTAGTCAAACTCCCAGGAGGGGGCAGGTTGCATGCAGGGCACTTGCAGTAATTGCTAGCAGACATCCAAACTGGGGTAGTGTACCTGCCTACTAAGAAATGGAATGTAATTATTACTTAACTCACTTGTGTCTTCAAATGGTGGTTGTCTTTCAAGAACTGATGACAAACTACATCTAAAATGAAGATTCTAGATGTTTCTACTCATGTGTAAGTTATTCCTGTCCTGGTGCTTGTCCACTTTTCCTAAAAATAGTTTTCCTGTATATTTTTAAAGGCACTAGCGGGTCAAGATACTCAGCTGCAGTAAGCTTTCCATCATGTTAGTGGAGCATAGTATTGTAGTCAAGATTAATCATCCAGTGAGCAAGTGTAGTTAATTCACTTGCATACATAATGTCAGGATGTATTTAAGATCATCTGTGATGCCTTTTATCTATTCCTAAGTTAAATTAGAGAGCAAAAGGTTCAGCTTTGGAATTATTCAGGAAGTGTTTTCATTGTGTATATTTGGATGCCAAGGGAATTAAGAGACTTCATTTTGACCCTGTCAAGAAAGTGCACAGGAAAAGGCTTTTTGTTCTGTTCACTCTGAAAGAGAAACATATGGTTAAGAAATAAACTGTACAGTGTCATCAAAGATAGTAAAAGATACGTGCTCTTCTTGTCTCATAGGTGAAAGTAAAATTACAGCTTTTCTGATGAGGTTTGGTTTTGGTTGTGTAATCTGGCAAAACACCATTCCTGACACTACAGTAGTAAATAACTCTGTGTCAAGCAAGAGAATGTGCAGCATTTTATTTTTTACATTGGGAACACTGTTTTTAGCCCAGCCTTTATCTAGAGTTTTGCTTGTAATGTCAGCAAAAGGAAATTATGTAGGTTGAAACTAGAACTTGAAAAAGAAGACTTATTTCTGAACATATTAGCTGATACGCTTAGCTTATTGCTACAGATACAAAAGATAATCAAATAGAAAATCTGCAGACTTGGAATTTGAAGCTCTCCTGTCCAGGGAGTCTTCGGAATCATCAGCTGATGATTTCATCATAGCCATCTGCTGTGAATAAGGCAGTTCTTTATTAGATTCCCTCCTTTCCATGGCTGCCCTAAGGAGATGTCTCCTTTTTGCAGTATCTGGGTGGAGTGTCAATGTGCTGCTTCCTGATTTCTAGGCAGAAGAGACCTGGACTCTTTTTCCCTGTGACTGGGTTAGAGATCAACTTCCCTGTGGTAGGAAAGATGCCGTATAGCAAAGTACAGAAATATTAGGCAGCAAGCTGCCTTCTTGGCATCTGGATCATTCGTTGTGGTTAAGTACAGGCACTAGTCAGAAGTTTGATGTGACCTACAAAAAAGTCCCAGAGCAAACTTAAGGTGAAACCGAATGCTCTGCTTTATTAAAAAATGTAAGACACTTTTTTTCCCCCCACTTTTGGCTCAACCTACAATGATTAAGCTCAGCTAACCAGTATGGAAGTCAGTTTTATCCTGAGACTTTGTCCTGCTGGGAGTCAAGTACTTTGAAGTCAGCAGCTCTGAAGGGGCTTCACTTGAGTGGCCAATTCCTTAGAGATTTTTTGATTTTGGTTGGTTCTATGTTAGGTTGGTGGTTTTTATTATTTTATTTTAATTTTTTATTCTTGTGGAAACATTTGCATTAATCTCCTTGATGACTTTAGTTCAGGAACCATTTCAGTGTGACAGTAACAGCTTTGAAGTGCTAAGCGATTTCCCTGAAGAGTTTCCAGTTTGTTCCAAGAGTATCCACTTTTTCCCATGTGCAAGTGATGGGAAACGACATGTGGGTGCAGCTGTTTCTCTTATGTTGTTTCACATTTTACTTTCTCATTTTCCTCTTCTCAGCTTTGAGAGAGATCCATTTGTAGAGCTTTTAAAAATTCTTGGTTGTCGTACTTTTTTGTAATGTGAACTGCTTCATAAAATTATTTGAAACTTTTGTCACCCCAATTAAGTTCCACATCACTCTAATTTTATGAAGTTTTCTCCTTGCAAAATGTTTTTGTGTTCAATTAAAATCCTTGCAAAATCCAGAATTATCTTAAGCTCTGTTCCCAGTTACCTTACTTGATAGATCTTTGTCAAGAAAAGATGTGCAGCAGTTTCTCCCTTCAGGCACTTCAGCAATTTTCTCAATGCTACATAGTTACATATTCTGTTGTCAATAAAGAGAAGAGCAATTATGTTGCAAAGCAGAATTCATTGGACAGGCCCCTTTGTAACCGGAAACTTCAACTTGCTAATGTAAAGCTCAGCCAATTCTATGCTTTTATACCTATAGCCACCATTTTTAGTAGTGTATTTTATCTTTAAGAAATGTATTTATTTATATAAAATAAATATATTTTAAAATATAAGTCCTAGAAAAATAAACAATCAAACTTTATGGAAGGGAAATATAATTCCTTGCAATTAAATAACACTTTAATTAACATCATTAGTTTGTGTCAGCTCTGGTTTTTTTTTCTCTGAAATTGAATAAGTTGAGAACTGAGAAGCTGCAGTACATTAAATAGCATGTTGTAATCATGTTTGTCACAGTATGGAAGAATTGCTTTCTTATAAAGATGGATTTCTGCTTTTTTTCTGATGCAAATTGAATTATTCTTCTATTTTGTGTTACTTTGTTTTAGGATTACACCCCGGAAATATGATGTCATTCAAGCATCTGAGCTTGGGCAAAAAGTTAGAAAAATCACTGCTGATGTTGGAGATTTAACACTAAACCGAAGGGAAACAAGGACCTCATTTACATTCAGGAAAGTGAGGAGGAGCCCTTGCAACTGCAGTAAGTTCCTTGAGGTGATGTATAAGTTAAAGTTGCTATTTATTGTCAATACATAAGTGGTTTTTTTGAGCAAACTGGTTTATTCTTTTGGGTAGTCTTGGCAGTCCTGCTAACTGTCCCTGAATGACTCTGGGTCAGGCATGCTATATGGCTTGAATTGGCTGCATCCATGTGGTTGCTAGAGCTTCTCGGTACAGGAAGGCATTTGGCTTGCTCCAGAGCCAGGCAAGTAATCTAGAACCTTGGATTTCATTGGGACCACAAGTGCTGAAGTAATAGAATAGAATAGAAATAGCTACTGTTTGTCAGGTTCCTGTCAGTTTTGGTTGTTTTTTTATTTGAAGGGGATGTAACATTGTGGAAAAAAAGTGCATTAGAGAAGCAGAAGCAGTCAGATCTGCAGTGATAGAGCCGTGTAAGTGCCTTAGGGCAGTACGGATAGTAATAATAGGTGGCTCAATGTTTACATGTAATTGAAGTCCATTTATGTCCTCAGAACAGAATTTCAGAGGTTGAATTGCTGTGATGTCATGATCTTTGATATTAGGGGTACTGTCTCAGTTTTAAAAACATAAACCTCTTTAACACAGCAGGATGAATGATCACTGTGAACAGCCTCTGGTACACATGGGCAGGTTGCTTGTTTTAAGGTCATAGCAGGAGGAATGAAGCAGTTTCTGCATGTTAATATTCCGGGTTTTATTTTATTTGGCTAAATTTAACCAACAAGGAATTACTTTAAACATATTTAATTTTTGTGTATCTGTTGCTATATCTAGTTTACCCATCTGTCTGTGACAGCCAGAAAGGACAGCAAAGGCAGGAACAACCTTCATTTCCCCACAGTCAGATGGAGGCCTTGAAGCTGGAGCAAGAATATGTACACAAGGTGTATGAAGAGATTGCCACCCACTTCAGCAGTACCAGGCACAGCCCATGGCCCCGAATTGTTGAGTTTCTCAGGTCCCTACCAAAAGGGTCGATAGTGGCTGATGTTGGTTGTGGCAATGGGAAATACCTAGGCATCAACAAGGATTTGTACATGGTAAGTAGTAGCTACTGTCATTTGTTTTCATTGGCACTAGTGTTTATTCCATTGTGAAGTTGTAGCATGTTAGAGCTTCAGCTGTGGGAAGAGAGCAAAGAACAGAAAGCTGCTTCCTGATCCAAGATCAATTACCAATTGTGTTAGGTTTCCACCTCTGTTCACTATGTGTATTACCTTTTACTTTTCCAAAGCCACTTGTGTTTTGCAAGTCAAAATAATGGTAATAAAAAAATAGTAATGGGTGCAGTGGATTGAAAAATTGTAATGGATGCTTTTGCCGTTGTTGTTGTTGAATAAGTTTATTAAAAGGAAAAATGGTGGGCAGTTTGAATACTTCCAACAAGTTTTTCATTTGGCTGGTGGGTGGGGAATGCAATGTACATGTCCTTGAAATCTCCACAGGCACCACTACTTTTCATATATCCTCTTCAGTTCCCTTTGCCCTGGTGGTATGACTTATTTGTGAATGATGTCACGTTTGGCTGTCCCACCCCTGGCTCTGTGCATAGGCTCAGTAAATATGCCAACAAAATTCTTGGGGGAGCCTCAGCTTCAGCACAGATTTCTGGCCTTTCCCTCACTCCCTTTTTCTTTACTTTTAGACAGTTCTGACATCATTCTTGCTGATGTTCTCGTCACTTTTCCTGTCTCACAGTCTGCACTTAGCCCAGCTTTACTTCTTTCCCTTCCTGTCAGGGGGACATGAAGCACATGCAAGTATGAACCAAGAGATAGTTTTTATTGCAGATATTTCAAAGACGTTTTTGAAAGGGTTAAACTTCCTGTTATTTTTACTCAGAAGAAATCTTAGAGGGGTGTGCATTGTGCTATCTGTTCTCCCTGTTCTAGGGTTGTCTGATGTACTTGTATTGTGAAACACTGAAATCCATCCAGCTTGAAAACTTCTAAGGCAAAGCATTCATTATTAATAATAAAAGTCAGACTTGTTTGTCTGTTTCAGGAGTTTCTGTCTTGCTATTTATATTCAGCTATAAAATAAAAGTTATTTACAGCCCTGTCTGTATTAGTAATGGATTTATTTCCATTACTGTTCTTATAAGCTAGAACAGGATCAACTGATTTATAAGTCGACATCTTTATGCCTGACTGCTGTAGCCTGAATACAATTATTAATGTTCTGTATGTTTCAGTCTTTCACTTCTGACTCTGGTAAGAAAAATTGACAAACCTGACTAGAGAGGAGAATAGTTTATCAGGGTACCATGAAGGTCACCTGGTCCTGGAATGAATTTGGTAAATGCCTGTTGTGTATGTTTGTGGTAGACTTCTAAGGCAAAACCTCTGCAAGACACTATTCAGAACTTGCCACCACCAGTCATTTTGCTGGACCCCACAGTTAACTGACTAAGGGAAAGATTTCGTATCTATTGGCAGTCAAATGAAAGCCAGCCCCTCTCCTCTGTTACTTTGGGAGTTATCTCATTTCATATGTACCTGCAGGAGAAATCCAAAATGTGAAAAATAACAGTGAAAGGGAGGAAACTTTTAAAGAAGCAGTTGAAACACTTGAAAAACAGAATCTGGGAGTTGCTTCATTCAGTAGGCCTCCCTTGACATTTTGTTTTCTATTGGTGACAACTAGTTGTTCTTGGTTGGAGAACTCTAGACTTTGAGTTTGCTTATTTTCATCTGCAAGGCAACACAGAGTCTCAGGAGGATGGATGTGACTCCTTCTTTCTACTGTATTTTTTTTTCTGTGTCAGCCGAAGTGTGGTTAAAGAAAAACTGGTGTATATTGTGTTTACAGATTTTTAAAAAACTTTTGACAAGGTATCTCAAAAAGACTACTGTGTTACTTCCATTTACTGTTGGTTGGGCATGGAGCTGAGGGTGAGGGGTTACAGAATATGCTTCACTTACAAGTACATTGCAGGGCATCAGCTTCATCTCTTATTTACTCCTTTTGACTTGGGGGCATAAAATCCAGGCATAAACTTAATCAGTTGCTGCCCTTCACAGCAATTGCTGTGACTCTGGATAAGTTTTCATGCACAGTGCACTAGAGCTCGTAGCCTAGGTCCCATTGGGAAAGAAGCAATAAAGCATTGCTGTGAAACTGGGAGTTATTTAGGGGCTGGGTAGAGCACTATTAGTACAGCTATGTAGCTTGGAGTGTTTTGACTCAAATACTGAAAACATGAAGCAAGCAATGTGCTGTGAAGGTTACTGTATGTATTTAGGTAGGGTACTTTAACTAGCAGTGCTAATGGTAGATCAAAGCTAAGGCAGCTCTCTTGATGGTTTTAATCTTCAAGCGCTGTCTGAAAATGTTTCCGCTGTGGCCTGTGCTATTGTATTTGTTTCATTTTCTTTGGATTATTACTTATAGTCTTATCTACTCAAATACCACGTGACAAGGAAATGCATGTGTCCAGCTATGCTGAGTGAAAATGACAGTGCAGTAATAGCTGCGTTATTCTGACATGGTGGAAGAGCAGCAATTCCGTGTCAAATTCAGATTAAGAATGTTTGAGTGAAAGGTGGAATCCCTGTCTGATGTAGTTAAGACAAAGATGGGGCAAAGATTGAATTTAATAAAGTTTCAGATTACTTTTTCTGTCTTACACAGCTTTTTTGTTTGAATGAATGCAAATAGATAAATGGTTTTAGGGTTCTTTTAACACAGTCCCCTCCCCATGCAACCTCATTTGGAGGAATTATTTTAATAGTTTAAGTGCTTTCAAGTTTAATATCCATATCTGTAAGCAGGGGTTTTATTATTACAGAATGCTACGTTTCAGCCTTACCCATTCCCCCCATCGCCACAAGGGTTTCATTCCAGAACCAGTTGACATCATAGCAAGGTATCTCATCAATTTTTATGAGCTTTAGCTCTGTCTTCCAGTTTCCAGTGTTCAGGTAGGTGTGGTGATGTGTAAATCCCACAGGAACATTCAGCATTCTCACAGGGCTAGGGTGTGAGGGAAAGATACTGAAGCCTTTGAATTTTGTGGTTTACATTTTTAATTGAACTGATAAACTGGTGGGAAATCCGGTTACAAACAACTGAAAATGCTATTGGGTAGATATATTTTTATTTATTTATCAAGAAATGACTCCTTGCTAGAATACTGATGATAGAAAGAAAAATTATGGCAATGCAGAAGCCCAGATAGTTTACTTTAATACAGATAGGCCTGTTCATGCGGTGTATGTCATTCTAAGGTAATAACATAGCTTGTGTTTCACATGACCTTGTAAGGCGCCCTTTTGGTGCAAGATGTGCATCTGTTTTCTGTATTACTGTGCCAAACTGGGATCCACTGGAACTCTACAAAAGTTTGATTTTGCCAGGGGGTGGAAAAGAGGGAGGATGAATCTTTGCTGTGGTATGGTTGCATAATGGGTAGGTTTTAGTTGCACAGGATCCACGTTGATTGAGAACAGATTCCGATCTGAAGGACTTTGTAGTAGTAGTAGGTAAAAGCAGGAAGGGTAAAACTAATTGGTAAAGGTATACCTGGAGCAACTTCACTGTACCTTGGTGATCAGAGGGTGAGGCAGAGGAAGCTTTCCTGTCCTTTTCTCTCAATGAATAGGAGTCATTAAAATTATGGGAGATCCGGGAAGAGAGCTCAGATGGAACTGGGCAACAGCAGCACAAAACCAGAATGAACACTGAATTACTTAGCTTGGTTCTGATGCTGTGTTACTGAGAAATTAACTTCACATTTTAGACATAGCACTTTGTTTCCACAAACACCCTGGCTGTATGCAGTGGAACACCAAAACACTACGTGAAGGGAATGCTAAAGGCCTGACTAAGACCACATGGAGCCAAGGAGATTTGTCTGTCTTGCTGTGGCTGTGCTGGTGTCTTTTTTTTTTTTTTTTTTTTTGTGTGTGTGTGTGTTTGCTGGAATGTAATTTGGTTCCTTGAGGTTCTCGTGCTATTAGTTATAGCTGAGATGTTTCTCTGGGGAGCCACATAATTCCATTTCGCAGCTGAATTTCAGAGTTAGATGTCGTTTTCTTCATCAGTTGCTAATGTGCTGAATCAATCAGGTTTCCAGATACTTAAATGAACTAATTCTACCAGGTAGAGTTAGTTATAATGAAAACGTAGAAAGAAAATAGATAATGGTGGACAACATTGACCTGTCTTTACCTGTCTTCATTTAAGCTTGCAAGAAGATGTATTTCTTGCAGATTTGCAGCATCATTACGAAGCAAGTTATTTAGTGCCTTTTGGCTGCTAATAATCTGTTACAAACCACTGCATTAACTGTATTTTATAAAACTTAGTTCAGCTACTCCTGGCTGAAACAGTGGACATGAAGGTGCCTAGGAATGCAAAGGAGTGGGACAGGATACCTGCTTGTGTTTTCCTGTTCCCAGGAAGCCAGTGCAGAGCTGCTTCAAACTCAGGCAAATCACAGGAGTTACATTTGTTTCTCCCTTCCCTTGTCCTCTTTTAGTCTTTGTTGGTATTTCCGTTAGTCTAAAGGTTTGCGTTACCCAGTGTGCCCTGAAGAGAGGGTGCTGTATGCCAGAATGATGACATGCTTTTGCCTCTTTCTTACGTTTTTGCTGGGGTTCTAGTTCTAGAGTTACAGGCCTCTGTACTAATACAGATTTCCTGACTTAAAACAGGAGTTAGATGTCAGTGTTTACCCAGATAAAATTAGTGCCTGAAATCCCTGTTAAAAATGTCAGTGGATTTTGGGCCCCAGTACATTGTCAGTGGCCACTTTGGACCTCCTGTGAGACATTGCCCACATCACAAAAAACAGTGAGAAGAGGGGCGGGGGTACCTGCCAAAAAGGCAAGGATGTGGGAATGGCTGCCTGGATTAAAATCTGAGAAGCTGACCTTCTTTGGAGAACTACTAAAAGGTGTAGAGCAACTTGCTAAGAGGTGGATTCAGCTGAATAGTCAGCCATGCTATTTGAGAATGTATGAGAAATCGGGGGTGGGGTTGGGGGTCCAGTAAGGAATTTTATTTGGAAAATTGGGAAAACAGGTGTAAGAAATGATTGAGAAGACTCGCAGATTATAAGAAGCAGGGAACCTTAAAAGTGTATACAGCTTGGCTCACCGAGAGATGTGCTAGATTCTGTTTGTGTTGGGCAGTGAACTGGTAGTGATTTATCTGCCTTGCTCCATTCTTCTAGAAGAGATGTCAGTAAGGACAGTAGCCTGTGCTGAGCATCAAAGTTAGAGATACAAACTGGCAAAACTTAAAGCATTACAGTTATATTTTGAGAATGTTTTAAAAATGTTTTGATTACACGTTTAATTCGAGAAAAATAAACCTGTTCTAAATGAAAACATTCCTTTGAAGTGTTTTCTGTAAATGGAGCTTCATCACATCAAAACTTTTATGTGCTTCAGAATGTAGAAATCAGTGAGTAACAGTATTGGGAAAAATTGAGTTTGGGGTCTCTGCCCCTTGCTGTAAATGTTTTCTATGCTTGTAAAAATCATTTATAAGCTCATTTTTCATCTGTAAGCTGGCATTGCACCACTGAAGTTAGCTGCATTTTGCTAGCTTATTGTTTTCTAACTGACTGTAACCAATGTGTTTTTAATGAATGCATGTTTCTTGTAAGCTACAAAATGCAGGAATGTGGTGATTATAATTCTTCTAAAAATATCATGTAGAGGTAGTTCTAGTAAGATGCTGAATTGGCTTAGCTTCAGCACCAACCATATCTATGGTGACTCCCTGTGTTCAGCATTTATGCATAGCACCTACTAGAATGTTTACATTTAAAACCACATATAAGTTTTAGCCTAATACACCTATTTTAGAGCAGCTGTACATTCAAAGTGATCCCTTTCAAAGTCTCCATTTTTACCGTGAAACCATCTTTTTGCCTTGGTTTTAGATTCACCTTATTATGAAGTCAGGCTTACTTATATTGTCATACTTAATTATTTGATATAATTTAGATGCAAATGAGGACTTCACATTCTGGCAGTCATGCCTTTGTTCTCGTTCTCAGTTCATTGGATTTCATCAACATACAGTGCAGTCCTTTTCAAGGTCATTTAGGGAGGGGAGGATTGAGTTCCGTTATCCATTTATCCATCCTGGTTTTACTATAGATGCACAGGGCCAAAGCAATTCTTTTGGGGAAAGCATGTTGTTAGTGGAAGTTGTAAGTATTCTTCTCCCTCCTTCTGCCAGCAGTGAACTTGGTCCTTTGAGTTTTATTAAATACTGCATGCTAATGTCTTAATTGCAACAGTAGTTGAGGGCACTGGTAATGAGGCATGGAATCTCTAACATGCAGGTTGTCAGCTAAATCCATTCCATGATGAGAGTAATTTAAAGACACTTCAGTTGCCTTCCAGCGTGAAGTTTGTTTACTTCCAAGTAAGCAAGAGTTTCCTTTTTTTATTCATAAATAACACTATTCACTCAGTGCTTTAGTAAACACAGAAACAAAGCCAAGGAATAAATGGGAAGACGGCAATGCTAGGATTGGTATTTTCAGGTCTGTTTAGAGCTAATTGGCAGGACAATATGTACATATTCATAATACTGGTTTTGTGGAGGATTATCTGGGGTTGTCAGGTTGGCATTTTCACAACTGTTTTATTTACTTTGGACCAAAAGTCAGGGACCTGACTAGAAAGCAGCTTTCAGAACATACTGCTGGAACATAATCCTTGTTTTCTTCAAAACTGTGATGGCAGACTGAACGCTGAAGTGATTTGAACTGATATAATGAAAAGTTATGATGGAAAATACATTTATTTTCATTAATTGTTGCAAAAGAGATTTTTAATTTTAGCAGTACTGTTGGCTCTGCTGGGTTGATTAACCAGAGCAAGTTATTTGCTATTCTCGCATCAAGGATATTTTAGTATTCTTGCTGTGTCAAATGCAATAAACCATGTCAGCAGTAATTATTAAGGATTCTGGATCAGTCCTCTGGTATCTACTTGTTGCTGATCATTGAAGAAAATAAATTCAATATTCTCATGCAAGCTGAGTTTCATATATGACTTGGTAGCAGGGCTTTGGTTTGAGTAGTCAATGTGTGCAGCAGACATGAAAATGAGGGTGGTGCTTGCCTCGCTTTATTTGTTCTTTCAGAAGGGTCTTCACCAGTTTGTATTTATTGCTTTTATGCAAACGCATAAAACCTCTTTTCTAGATGCTTTTTCTTACCATCTTGGACCTGGATACTGAGCAAGGTTCAAAGTAGAAAACCAGAAACATTTTATGAGTTGTCCTGAAATGGTTTATAGGGGTCACTTAATTTGGACTGTACAGAACCATGGAAAATTATGTTGTGCTTAAATTTGTGGATTGTGATACTGCAGATGAAGGGGACTGTACCTGAGCACTTCCTTACTTACACTGAAATGATGAAACCTGGGTGATTAGTGAAGCTGTGCGACATACTTCAGTGATGCCACCAAAGTCACCAGATTTCTGTTTATACTTGTAGATTCAGCTTTTGTGAGTTCAGTATTTGGCTGCTTCAGATGTTGTCAGGTTACAAATGCCAATTTGAAAGGAAAAGGAAGTACTGAGGTTAGGTCACCTCTGGTTTTGCTGGTTTGAAGTTACATTAGGAGCCAGTTTTGAAGAACAGTTAGGTTGAAACCTGTTCTGTCTTTAGCACCCTGACTTTGAACCAGCTTTAATGAGCTATCTAATGTCTGGTCTGCCATCTTTGTTTTAATTAAGCGTCACAGGTTTTTTCTTTTTATCTATAACTGAGGACCATATATCCCTCTTACTTAAGGCTATTTTCTCACACTTTCTCTTGTTTGTATTTTAAACTAAAATGTGTTACCTCTGTAGGAGACTGATCTATTACTGTAAGCAACAAGTGAAAATAATTTTCCAGTCTTGTAATTATCCTCTCACGAAAAGCTTAATGAAGCACTTTCTGTTGTAGGTTGGCTGTGATCGCAGCAAAAACCTGGTGGATATTTGTGGAGAGAAAAATTTCCAGGCTTTTGTCTGTGATGCCCTGTCAGTGCCAATCCTCAGTGGTTCTTGTGATGCCTGCATCTCTATTGCTGTAATCCACCATTTCTCAACAGCAGTAAGTCACTCTTGTTTGTGCTCCACTGTACTGTTGTATTGCTGTGTAGAGTTACTAAAACTACAAAAAAACCCTGCTGGTTTGGGCTTATGAAACAAAAGGGGAAAACAAAATGGGGAGAAATCAAAGGTTTACATTTGCTAAAAGCAGTTGTAGGAGCAGAGTAAAGCTGTCGTGCTGCTGCTGCTTCTTAGACTTTCTCTTCACATTCCCCCTCTGCTTGTCAGGTGCCCTTGCACCTCCTGGCGCTTTGATCTAGGTGTTTGTGTGTTTGTGTTTTATTTTCATCTGCTTACAGTTAATGACACTGGAGAAGGGGCCTCTGCTTTGGGAGTCAAGAGGGATGTTACTTCCTGGCTCAGATCTTGATTGATTGTTTTTTTTTTTGTCTGTGCCTTCATTTTTTGCCTTTTTTTGTCTGCAGACAAAAGGGACATTACTTGCTAGTCTGCCTTATCTCTGGGCTGTGTAAGCTTCTCTTGGCAGGAACTGTGTGATTCTAACAAGCTTCTAGACCACGGAGCCATAATCTTAGGTGAGGCCCATTGGTCTCTCCATACCAGAAATACAGCAAATGTTTCCAAACCCAATATAAAAAAGTAGGAAGAAGTCTGTTTTGGAGAAGGCTGACATATCTTTGTTTGTGTGTCGGAAGACCTGTTTTTAAGCCGTAAATCTGACTCCTTCAGCTCAGACTTAGGGTGTGTATCATCAGGTATGGTAGATTTGAATTTGGGATTATAGATACTGAACAACCTTCTTGAAGAGGCATTTGTCATTTCCAGCTGGGCTCATACCGCACAGCACTGCTTTCAAATGGAAAGAGAATCATTCATGTTAGAAAAGAATTTTATGATTGAGTCTGACCACTAATCTAGCACTGCCAAGTCCACCACTAAACCATGTTCCTAAGCACCACAGCTACGTGTCTTTTAAATATCTTCAGGGGTGGTGGCTTGATCACCTCCCTGGGCAACCTGTTCCAATGCTTGACAACCCTTTTGGTGAAAAAAATCATGTTTCAGTGAGAATTGTGTTTAGGAAAATGTCTTGTCATAGTGATGGTCTATATTATAAATGAAAATGAATAGTGGAAAACAATTCCTCTGATGTTTATTGTATCTTGGGGAGAACAGGAAGAACAGGATGAATTGCTGCCATTCCATTGTCCTGTCTTTTTGGTTATGTATAAGCGCTTCCCACTTTTGCCTTTTCTTTACAGGAGCGGAGACTGGCTACTATCCGTGAACTAGTGCGGCTTCTAAGACCTGGTGGAACAGCACTCATTTATGTCTGGGCAATGGAACAAGAATACAAAAACCAGAAGTCTAAATACCTTAAGGAAAAGAATGGTAGTGAAGACAAAGAGGAGGAAATTGATAGTGGCACAGCCCAGAGACCACTTTGTGATCCAATGCCTGATAGCAGCAGCCAAGTCTTGGCACGTTCTGACCAACCCCTTAATGACTCCAAGGATGAAGGCTGTGATGCAAAGCCAGTAGCGGATTCCAGACTGCCTGTTCACACTAACCGAACCTCCTTTCACTCTCAAGATTTGCTGGTTCCCTGGCACTTGAAAGGTGGCACTAAAAAGAAAGGGGAAGGCGTTGATACAGTGCTGTTACCAGCTGGCTCCAAGGAATCACAAGAACTCAGCCCTGTTTTCCACCGCTATTACCATGTGTTCTGTGAAGGGGAGCTGGAAGCAGTGTGCAGAACCCTGGATTGCGTGAGGGTTCAAAAGAGTTACTATGATCAGGGAAACTGGTGTGTGGTTCTAGAAAAGTTGTAGCTTGTGATGTTTCCTCCACCATCTGTGGTGTTTTGTTTTTTTACAGCGTGAAAGGTATTTTTAATGCAGGCTGCAGCTATTACCTCTTTTAAAATAGCAGAATAAAGATTGTTTATTGAGTTAATAACAGTAATTAGCACTTTGTGTGTATGTTAACAAAATAATGGCCAAACTCAGATACTACCTCTGCAGAATGTTTATTTTAGTTTTGTGAATTACAGTGTAGAGAATTCGGTGGGGAAAATGCTGGCCATGGAAATCTGTAAGGCCATTGTTCATATTTTAAAGACGAAGGGCCTGGTTCTCCCTTCTCTTACACCAGTTCATGCCTCTCTACAGCCAATTGTAGTTGAGCTCTGGGCAGGAAGGATAGAGCTGTAAAGGACAGAGTTTTTCTGTAAAACTGTGGGTCAGGGAGCAGGGACCAATGGTATGTGAAGCAGTTTAGCTGAAGAGTTGAAATGTTGCTAGAAGTATGGTCCTGCCTATTTCAGTGTCTGTCAGCAGTCACAGATATTTCAGTTTGGAATTTACACTCTTGGTTGTGGTAATAATGATTTCCTCAAGGTGAACTGGAAAGCCAGTACAGATATCACAACCTTTTGCTCTTCCTTGACACTCAAGAACCCACAATTCGTGCTGTTACTCCCCAGATTTCTTTAGCTCTTCATTGTAGCGTTGTTAGAAAGCTCCTCTGAGGTGCGAGGTTGCCCAGTTGGAATACCCTGACAAGCTGTGCTAAACGCCTGCCTTACTGTGAGCGCAGGGCTCTGTGCCTGTAGGACCAGCGCTCATGGCACGGGGTAGCAGCTCAGATGCCCTTGGGGAAAAAAGACAGAAAAAAAGACTGAAGTGAAGGCAATAGTGGTGCAAATTTTCTGCAGGGTAGTTTCAACCCCTAGTTGTTGGTGGAACAGGTTCTGTTTATTGTATTACAGAAGAACAAAGAACTGGAGGGGAGGGGTACTGATGCTGGGCTGGCTGACTCACAGCAGCCATTGCTGCTATTGCCTCCAATGACTAGCACAATTTATTTAACACTGCTCTTGTACTATCAAAGGGGCATGCCACCTGCAGTGCGTTTCCAGAATTAAAATATAATGGACTGGCTTTTACAGGGTGAGTGGCTTTTGGTGCCTCTGGAAACAGGTACTGCTAGGCTGTGCCCTCGTTGCCCCTTTTCATTGACTCACTGCCTGTAGCTGTAGCAAGATCTGTGGTATAGGCAGGTGATAGCTGCTGTAACTAATGCCGTCTGAACAGAAGTGCCTGTCCTGAATCATGTGGGGACTTTGAAGACAGCTGTGTGCCCTTGGCCTACTCCTGCCTGCTTCAGATTTGCAGGTTAAAGGCTGCTGTGCCAGCAGCCTGCTCCCAATCACCATTTCTCCTAGGCTCTGCCATTTTCTCCCCAGCATATACTGGAGAAAATCTGAGGGGAATGACAGTGGTAAAGAGAGGAGCTTACTGCCACCACGGTTCACCTGTGCCTTGCTTGCCACTTGCTTCCAAAGAGCCCTGGGGGAAGAAGATCTCATTCCTCAGCTGCACATGTTGTCTGTGTAGGGACAGCCCTGTCCTACCTGATTTATTTTCTTTGGGCCACAAGGAGGCATATCCACGGCAGATGAGCCTTCTGGGGCGTGTTCAGGAGTTGGTTTGCACACACTCAGTAAATACTGTATAGCTGGGAAGTGTTGGACTTGCCATACTTAGGTGGTTTGGCTCTTTGGTTTTGTGGCAGCTGGTGAATTTATGCAGGAGGATCCTTCCCTTCTTGATAACATCTCTGGTCAGGCATGGCTGTCCAGAGCTAGTGATGTGAGCAGGCCCTCGTGTCAGGGGAGACAGTGCTGGAAAGTGAAGTACTGACACTGGTTCTGAATTGTGCAGTTTCTATCAGGAGAGCAGCTCAGTGAACAGTGCTCTGGGTGTGCAGGCACACAGGGGAAGGCAGTTGTCAATCCAAGCCTTGATTTAGGCAAGGAAGTCCAAGATGGGAAGCAGAAACAGAGTCCAAAGAGTGAAGTGCTTGATGCCATAGGCAGAGATGGAAATGTCATCCATTCCCTGGCTGTGTTACAGAACCAGGCTGCCTCCCTAATCTGAAAGCATTTATGTAGAAAACCGGTCATTTTCCACCTCCAGACAACTGCCTTCTCCCTGCCCTTGCCCAGCATGGGGCTTCCCCATGCTGTCAGGGTGAGGGGCTCATCATGGGTCTTGCAGTCAGTATGGAAGTTCCCATAGACTAAAGTGTAGCTCACAGGCAGCGATCGCGTGTTTGATATTCGGTAGGGCTGGTACCTGCTCTCTGGCTCTGCTTTTTGCTCTTCCTTTGCTCGTTGTTTGTCTCTTACTGATAGTTCTTGCTGTTTCCGATTTTCTTCCTCTTCCTTTGGCCTAGACAGCAACTTGCTTGTGCTTGGCCTTGCTTCTGCTCACAGCTGCAGCATGGAGGGTGGCTCTGGGAAGATGTGCTGGAGGGTGTATGCTGATATTTATTATGAGTAAATGGTGACACTGAGTAATATATTTTCAAGATAAGAAAACTCAAGGAAGCAAATCAGCTGTGAGACTTGGGTTGTTATTTTACTTGTTATTATGTACTGCTGAGAAACCTGCCTACCAGTTAAGAGTGCATGGTGTTTTGCAGGGGTACCTCGGCACGTGCGTTCCCCTCTGGGACGCTTCCTAGAAAGTGGCATTTCTTCCTGGGGACTGGTGTTTGGAAGGGCCATGCATGACACTGTTTTGCATCCAGGCCCCCAAGCTGGCTTCAGTACTGGGACGCAGTGTTTGGGTGCAGCAGTGCACCCAGTTCCCAGGTGGGCTGTGGGACCGGAGCTAGCCCAGATGGCTCCCTGGCACTGTGCCACACAGTGTCATCGTGTCACTGGTGACACAGGGCAGGGACAGCTTTTGCTGTGTGTCTGTGCAGTGACTAAACTGGCCTGCCTATTATTTCTGATTACTGTGGATTACATTCATGTAGAAGAAGTTGGGAGGGCTGCATCTCTTAATGCTCTTTATCTGCATGGCCATGTGTGTGTTGGTGCCTGGATTCCTGCTGAGCACCCAGCAGCTGCTGTTACATTTGCCCCTAGGTGCATTTTCTGTAAGGATATGCCATGTGCTGGCAAGAAACACTAGCCCTCTTGAAACACTCTGAAGTGTTGCTATATCTTGATTTTGAGACAAATTAGGAATCAGGTCTGCAGTAGTACTTGATTAGTCGATGTGCTCTTGCTCTAACTGGAGAGAGCTCAGAGGTGCTGTCTTCAAATGAACCACTGGCTTTGAGCTGGGCATGGAGTTAAGCATTGTTCTAACCTAGGGCTCGAATGCACCAAGTAGACTTAAAACCTGAACAGTCAAACGTGGACATCATTTAACGAAGTGTTCTGTTTTTCTCAGGCCCTGTGGCTCCCCCAGAGCCCTGCTGCTTCGCTTTGCTTCCCCAGCAGAAGCAGCATTAGGCATTTCTTGGCTGCCAAGGCTGCGTAACATAATTTCTTGAGGTCAGATTCTCTCTTCCACCACTTCTACGATGAACCACGTGGGCTGTCTGGGAGAAGAGTCAGACTTTGCTGTCAGCCTTCAGATACCACCAGTAATTCTGCTGCAAGGTATTTCTTTCAGACGACTGCTTTTAGCTAGGTCACAGCAGCATTCCCCATCTGTTTCACCCTGACCCAGAGCAGAAAGTGTTGTTTTCCCTGTCCCAGGCAGCCTGGTGATGATGGGTCTCAGCTGGTCCTGGTTCTGCAAGGAGGTTCTGGCATGAGGAATGCCAGCTTGGACAGCGCTGATGTATGGGTTGAACATGCAGTACATAACTCATTACCAGAGAGGTTTTCCTGGCATTCCCGAGGGCTGTGAGCCGGAGGCCAGTCCCAGGAGCACATCAGCTCTTCAAAGACATTAGAAGAGACTGCCTGACTTTAATCAGGGAAATATTTCATAACATTTCCAGACCTTGACATCCTCTGAGGCCTGGAAATGTTATGAAGTATTTCTCTGATTAAAGTCAGGCAGTCTCTTCAGATGCTTGGAGAGGAATCAAGTGGTGAAGGAGAAAAATGATAAGTGGGGACGGCATATAGATGTTAACAAATGTATTGTAGAGGTTTATTGAGGAGCTCATTACAACACAGAATTATGTGCCACCACAGGTGCCCTCTGTAGTACTCGCTTGCCTCTTTTTGCCTCCTGGAAGTGTAATGAGCTGAAACTCTTTAAGGTCAGTAGTTGGATTTAAATGTTACAGGTTTCATGGTGCAGTGGTTTTCATAATAACTATGTTCCTTTTTTGGCCTTATTTAAATAACAAATGTGCATAAATGGTTATTCATTTGCAGCCTAGAAGATAAAGGGAAAGCAGCGCTCCATGTGGGTGTGACCTGTGCTGTGAATGCCAATGCCTCTCCTGCAGCAGTCCTCCCCCGTGTCCCAGCCATCCTGAAAGTGTACCTGGGAGTAGGGAGGTGGGAATTTCTGCTCTTGCCCAGATAACCCATGGTTTAGCTCTAGGCACATGCAGGCAAATGTCTGGTGGTGTGACCAGAGGTGGCTGTTTGTTTTGGGGGTCGCTGTCCCCCTTGTTCCCAGTCTCCTGTTCCAGGGACCACCAGGCCACCCCATCTGATCCTGCATCAGACAGACCTGTCTACTGATGTGTTGTACTGTCCTGTCCTGGCAAAGCAAGTGCTTCTCAGCATTTGCGGGCTTAAAGCAAAGTGTACAATGATGTGATTTATTGTCCCAGGGGCAGACAAAAATGACACCTGCAAAGCATCAAAGGTTTCTCATAACTTCATAGAGGTCCTTCAGACTGACATCCTGGTGCAGCGATGCCAGTGGCAAAACTCCCCCGGGCCTTGAGACGCAGGATTTCCCTGGAAGTGCTCAATTTAAGCTTAGTAGGGAGAGGCTTAGAACAGTAGATGACAAGGGTCAATATGCTGGCTGTGTTGTTTTGCTGAGATCTGTGAAAAGCTGCATGGGGACCACAGCTTCTCTTCAGAGAGCTTGAAGGACTGGCCTCGGCACAGTGAGCAGAAGAGTACAAGAGCATTTGTACTGTTCCTCAAGGCAGTATGAAGTCAGCATAGAGGAGGCAATCTTCCCTGTTGTGGAACTTCTCCAACAATTTTAGTATGATGGAAGAGTTGTTGATAGACTTATGTATCAGTCCTTGATCAAAGCATCAAAATCTACTTGAGAACTTCTTTCTGGTGAAGCTTCCAAATGATCATTCCAAGAGAATATTTAGGTCTTTCCTGACCAACAGAAGTCTCAAAATTGCTACTTGCCTGGGGTTTTTTTTTTCTGTTTAGTATTTTATTTGTTTTTTTCAGAAGTGTTTCTCTATTTTTAGTGGAGTTTGTCATGATGTGTATTTTTGTGTGCACAACAACTTCCAACATTATTTTATTGAAATTTATGATGAAAGATTTGTGGATGTGTTTAGTGAAATTCTGCATGTGGAAAAAAATGCCATTTCCATATGCAAGAAGCAATACAAAAAACTTTCAACTTTCATTTTAAGTAAATTGCTTGTTTATCAAACATGAAAATAAAAAGCCAGTACAGAAAAATCCCAAGTATTCTCCCTCATGGCAAGCCATGCTTCAGCCATTGGACTGGCTGGTTAGTCTGTTTTTTCCCACTTCATGTGAATCTGGGAGGGTTCTCAATGGGCAGCCCACAAATTTCCCTTGTTACTGGGGTTCATATTTCTGCAACTTCCGAAAATGGAGTTTGGTTAACTTTTCTGCCTTGTCTTCTGTATGGTTAACAGTATGTACTGTCTTGTCCCCTTATTTCTCTTCTTTGCAGTGATGCATAGAAAACACTGGAGCAGTGTGCTTATGAATAGCTACTGCCTGTCCCCCAGCCAGATGACTCTTTGCTCCCCTTGTCTGTATCCCTATTTCCTTCTGCCTTATTTTGTACGTTGTCTCAGGCATGTGCTCTTTGTGTAGTGCGAGTGCCGCTAGCTACTCCTCTGCAGCTGTATTTCATATAGAGTTTGGTTCCATAGGTGTGTTCCTCACCAGCAGATGAGATGGGTCTTCTCTTAAGCTGCAGGTCCCATTTCTCAGCTGTGCTGAAAACTCTGAGATGGCTGCATGGAGAAAAAGTTACATGAGATACATGATTTGTAGGAGAAAAGAGACCTGAGACAAATGAGATTGCCCCAGCTCAGGGTTCTTCCATGGACCCGTGCAGGTCTTTACGGAGGGTCCAGATGGCAGGAGATGGTATTTGACCCCCTCTCAAGCTTTTGTTTTGTCTAATCTCTCTTTACAAGTATATTGACATGTTTATAATAATCTTTTTGAAGAAGTGACAGCTAAATTACAAACCATCAAGACAGAGAATTCACACATTGCTGTGTTAGCAAACAGCATTCTAATTTTTTTCTTGTGGAAAAGCTATTGCGTGGTAGGAAATGTTTTGAAGCAGGATGAGGATTTAGGATGATGTGCAGTTCAGAAGAATTTGCCCACATATTCAGCCTTTAATCTTGCAAACCATCAGTCTGCTCTTGGCAGACAGAGTAATAAATCTGTATGAGAGATGCAGGTACTTGGGTCAAGGTCTTTTCTCCCCATTTATGTACTCAGAGCAGTGTTGCAGGTACAGGAACAAAATGTCTAGAGCTAAGGATAAGTCATCCGCGTTGCAGATACACTGCAGACTTGTTCAAAGGGGCAGTATTTTAGTGAGGGTTTGACAAACAGAGCTCTAGTCTGATGCTGATGTAGAGAGAAGCCAGTGGTAGTTCATGTTGAAAATAAAGGATCTCCTGGGTAGAATGACACTTTTTATACTGTGTGTGCATGATGGGTCTAAATCAGGCCTGGCTGCTGGTACAGGGTGCATCTCTCTAACCTGAACAGAGCCAGGTCTCTTGTATCTGTCCATGCTATGGCTGATTCATGATTTGATGCAGACAAGCCTGAGATATCTGTGAGCTTCGAGGAAGCTGAAGACACCTGCTTTGGTGTTCTTATGGGCACAGCCATGGCCTCAGCTCTCTGCGGCTCAGGCAAATCATAGGAAGTCAGTTCCTCTAAAATTATTCTGTGCCAAACTTGTAGGTAACTGAGCTCAACAGCTGAATTTACAATCCTGCATATCCTTTTGTGCTCCCTCTGACTCAGAGGCATGGTTTCAACATGAGGGGTGGTGGATAGGCAGAGTATACTAGATCAAGATGAGTGTTTACGGTCAAGACCTCTTGGGAGCTCTTGACGTGGGAGCTGTCTCCTGGCATGTATTTCTACAGCATCACACATAGTGACAACAGAAGTGGACCACACTTCACAGGAGGGGCTTAGTCCTGTGGAGCTGTGATGAGGACGCCTTGAGAAAGGGCCACCTCCTGAGGCTCAGACACAGCTTTGAAATGTAGATAGGAGGCAGGTGAAGAGCTGCTTAGTGATGGGAATACACAAAGCAGAACTGCAAGTACCTTGTGCAAATGCTTAGGCCTACAAGGCTATTGTGTGGGAAGTTTTCTCATTGCGATTTTAGATGTGCGATTTTAGATGTGCGTTACTTTATTTTGGGCTGTCTCCACCTTCCCTGTTTCCATGCTGCTAGCAACTGCATGTTGCACTGTGATTCCTAACAGGACAGCTTGTTCCTTTCAGGGTCGGGTGTCCTTGGACCAGCTTTTGTTTTGTTTCAGTTGGAGGTGGTCAAATGAAAGGCCCCAGAAATCACACTTGGGCTCTGGAGTGGCTGTGAAAAAAAGGCTTTAGAAGAAGGAGCACATCATATTTCAAAACTTACAGAAGGAAAGGGCATGGGTATGAGGGCTCTGTGGAGTTGCTTTGCTATGATGTTTTCTGTTTAAGCGTTGACAGGGAGGAGGACCTGCAGTATTGTGCATGGAGAGCTGCGCTTTTTTGAGCTTGCCGGAGAGCTGCCCAGTCTGCGTGGGGCTGTGGGGAAAACCACTGTGCCAGTGTCTGTGCAGAGATACAGAAATATAGTAGATATTTTTGTGATGCTTCTGTCTCTGCTTGGAGTCAGGTGGTCAAGAGGGATGTTTGCTCACTTTCCAGCTGTACAGGGATGCAGTACAACAGAAGGGGCAGGACTGCTGTGATTCCTTGAAAATGAAGCAGCTTGTAGAGAGGGGCTCCCAGCACGGTTTGTTAGCTCAGTGGTCTGAGAGTGACTCTGAGACAAGGACTTGCCTGCAGGATTGCATCTTGGATTTTCCTGGAATATTTTAAAGACTGAGCTTGCAGCTGAAGTGGTCAGGGAAGTGGTGTGCTGCTATCGGTGGGAATCCTTTACACGTTTTGTGAAGGGGAGGACTTGCCTCCAGGTGTGGAAGGAAAAATAGAGTAGTGGAATTTGGAAAGATAACTCCCGCTACTGCTAGGTCATCTGACTTCAGTACTTGAGTTGCTTTGTTCGCTGGTGTTAAGGGGTCATGAACAGATGTGCCCAACAGGAACGGGTCAAGTTTAGCAAAGTCAAATGCAAAGTCCAGTTCCTGGGGCAGAACAACCCATGCGTTGGCACAGGTGAGAGACTGACTGGCTAAGTGGTATTTCTGCAGAAGAGAAGCCAGGTTGCTGGCTGACAACAAGCTGAACATGTGTCAGTCCTGGGACACGGCCCAGAGAGCTTGTGCAGTCTCTGTCCTTGGAGATTTTGAAAATTCAGCGGGCCAAAGGGCTGAGCAACTTGATTGGACTTCGAAATTTGTTGAGTGAAGTTGGACTATGTGAGCTCTCAAGGTCCTTTCCAACCCAAATTGTTCTGTGACCACAACTAACCTCCAGTTTTTCCTTGATATTTTTCCTCTGACCTTTGCCAGCAAATTGCTGACCTGTGTGGTTCCCTCACTGCTCCCTCTGTCTCCACATCCTCTGCTTCAGACTGAGAGTCCTCCAGTGTCTGTGCTGCCGGCATGGCCACACTGGCTGTTTGCTGCAGCAGGGAGGGGACAGCACAGGCAGCAGCAGAATGGGGCCAAGAGCTTCCTCTGCTGTTCATGGTCTGATTCCCTGCAAAGGTCCTTCCCTGCTGCAGGGGACAGGTGCTGGCAGTCCAGCAGAGGACCAGAGTTTGAAGGGGATTGTTCTGAAGTCAAGGAAAAGGAAGAGAAATGTCATGGAGCAGTGGGAGGGAAGAGGTGACGCCTTCTCTGTTTGCTTCTCTCCCTTTATACTCACCTGCTGTCACATTCCAAGCCTCTGGAACAGGTAGGCATGGGTGACATGCACTGTGCAAAGCAGTAGAGCTTGCTGCAGTTTCGTTCTGCCCCTCATCATTGCATTTTTCTCATGTGGAAAGGCATCCAGACTTAAAAACTGTAGAAAGAAATGGCCACTTCTAATATTGCTAAATGCATCTTTCTCTGAAATTAATTCACAAGGGTAAAGCCAGCAACTTCTGGTTTTACCTGGATCTCTCTAATTTCCTATGGGTGTAAATGCCTGTGATAGCCCTTGTTGCAGGGGAATTTCACCCAGTACCTTGTCGAAGTGCTTGGGGTTGGCTTGGATGCCACCAGGCTGGACCTGTGTGCCTCTAGGTTCCCCCTAGACTGAGGAGGCTGATTTGTAGTAGGGCTGTAAGCAAGCCCTCCGCTGGCCCTAAAATCACCAAGCCCCAAAGCAGCTCTGTGTTAGTGCAGCCAGCACGTGTATGCGGTGAAGCAGCTTCCCAGAAAGTGCAGGATCTGCCTCAGCCAGGCAGCTGCCGTGCTAATCCTTCTGCCAAGTCAGGCAGGTAGGTTTGAGACCAGCCTGGCACCGCCTTCTGCCCAAGACTGCCATCCGCAGTGCTCTGCCAGACGCCTTCTGCCTGATCTAACCCCAGGAGAGGGAAAACAGCTCAAAATACCACAGGAAGGAGATGTCCCATATGGCACTGCTAGATGTCTGTGTCTCAAGCTCGGGGTCAAGATACCATGTGAATTCAGCCCTCTGCTATGTCTTTAGGAAGCGTGGCCATTTGCTGTGGGCCACCAGGGTTGTGCTGCGTCTCTGGAGGTGGCTGGTTCAGGACTTGGTCTTCACAGTTTTTCTGCAGGGACATGTGGTAGTTCAGGTAACAGGGCTACAGACTTTGCAAAGGTTTCTTGACCCCCATGTTATGTTGAATGACATGAACCTTTCACTGAACAGCACTTTTTCAGAATTTAGGGCAAAGTCCTCTGGAATGTCCTCTGACAGGAAAAGCTTGCATGGTTTTCTTCTCTACAGAAACATGTCTGTTTCTGTGCAGACAGAACCAGCCTGCTGTGCTGGACAAACACATCCCCTCTCATTCCCAATACCTGATCTGAATTGTGTTCAAGGCCAGGTTGAATGGAGCTTTGAGCAACCTCGTCTAGTGGAAGATGTCCCTGCCCGTGGCAGGGATGTCAGAACTAGATGATCTTTAAATCCCTTCCAACCCAAACCTTTCTATGATTACAAATTCTTCCATTACGATTTGATTCCTTGTTTTGCTTCTGAGGTGACTCTAGTACTCCTGTCCCACTGCAGGAAAGCTGCAACAAAACTGCTTTCCTTCTGTTTCATCCCATTTGTCTGGGTCTGGTGTGTGTGCCCGTCCCATTTGTCTGGGTCTGGTGTGTGTGCCCGCTGATGACCATCAGTTACTGCGTCCTTCAAACAGACGCAGTGGTGCTGCCCTCCAGAAAGAGTAAAGCCACCAGGACAATGGTTAAACATACAATGGATTTTTAGAGCTTAGAATCTGCATGGTGTCGTGTTCCCCAGACCCTCCTTGTTACCACCCAAACAAATGAGGGGACAGCAAAGAACTTGGCATTTACGTCATCTAATACAGACTTCAGGTTTTGTAGACTAAGGTAAAAACTTTCAGTGGGTGTTTGTGTGCCTTTGTTTTTCTTAAATGGTTAGAGGAAACATCTCTGGCAATTCTTACCAGGTGTGTTTACAAGATGCTGTGTCAAAAGTTACTGTCACTTCTGGATGCTGTCAACTGAACTAGACTTAGCACTTTGCATTGCAGCTCCTTGCTTCAGCGGTGTGATGGGTCTCTGTGCCGTTTCAGGGAGATTCAAAGAAAGAAATGGAAGTTGGTCAACTACGTGCTTGGGTTTTAACTTAGGCATGTGGTTGTAGATCCTTTTTTAAAATTCTTCAGGTTGCTGATGCTTACTTTCTTGTACAATCCCCACTGGGGGTATGTTTTATTTTTTAAAGACTGTCTTTGAATAGAGAATAAGGAATGGACAAAGATTCTGCTAGTCTGACTTAGTTTTACTTTCTGAAGTGCAGCGGAGGATTGTGTTGCTGCAACTTGAGGGTGAAAGAGATAAAAGAAGGTAGTTTTATGCTATATTACTCTGCTCTTTCCATCCCCTTTTCTTTATTCTTAAAGGGCTATTTTAATCAAAGAATCGCAAGATTGCTACAAAGCCATGATCTCCAAATGTCACTGTCTTATGGCTGTAAAAACGAATAAGTCATTTGTTGCAGCCAGTACTGTACTTTGCTTTTCCTCCCTGTCCAACCTGGACTGCAGTGACCATGGGGTTTTGTGCCTGCGAGCTGGTCTGCGCGATCCTGTGGCCAGCCTGTTCTGTCTGCAAAGCCACAGCTGGGGGGAGTTGGTGCTAAATTGTCCTGGTTAGCAGGAGTTTTGGTAATGCAGACATGCAGCCTATCCCTCTGAACTTCCCCACATCCCTGCTCTATGGAAACTCATAGGACAGCCAAGGATTCTCCTCTTCTGTTGCAGTTCTGGACTATTTA